>NC_086088.1:12062662-12750216 GCF_948474715.1 Cydia amplana | reverse complement strand
CGTAGACCTGCCTCTCTTCTCCTTTTAAATACTTCTTGTAGGTGTTTGATGTGATCCTGGAATATCGGGCTGTGTGATCTTTCGATTACTCCTTGTTGTAGCATCTCGTTTTCTTTCTTGTCAATTATTTCTTGTTGTTTCGGGTTTCTCGGATAGTATCTTTGTTTTACAGGTTCTGTGTGTTTTAGTTTTATTTTATGTTGTACCCAGGTGTTCCCTTTTGGGCTTTTTTCGCAGAGCTCGAATTGTTGTTGTAGCATTTCTTGCAATTGTACCTGTTCCGCTTCTGTGAGTGGGTGGTCTGGTGGCTGCTGCGCGGAGTCTACATTTGTGGACGTCTGGCGTTGCTCTTCTGGCTGTGTTTCGTGTGTCTCCTCTTTGTTCTCTGCGGCTTTTCCGTTTTCGCCTCCTCCGGTCTCCTTGTGTTCTTTCCGTGTACTCTTTCCATCGTGTTCTTCGGGTTCTTGGCCTCCTCCTGGCCATTTTATGGACATTCCGACTCGCTTCAGGATGTCCATGCCTATTATGATGTCCGTTGCTGCCGGTAGCACTCTCAGCCAATGTTTTATCGTTACTTCATTGATTTTGAGGTCAACAAGTAGGTTATTGTGGGCTCGGGTGCGGGTTCCATTCGCTAGAATTATTTCTCTTGTTTTTACCTTGTCTTGGTACGCGATGTGTTTGCATTCGTTGTACACCTGTTGGTTAATGTAGGAGTTGGTCGAGCCTGTGTCTATGACGCCTCGGTATGGTTTTCCCATTATCTGTATATCTACATACAGGCGATTGTCATTCGGTTGTGGGCTGTTTGCTGCTCCCAGTTTTTCGTAACCTTTCCTGGTTGTTTTCCTGCAGCAGGCCCTGCTGAGCACTCCCAGCTTTCCACACTGGCTGCAAAATATCTGGCGTCTGCCTTTGCATTCATCTGCGTTGTGGCCTGGCTTCCCACAGGACCAGCAACTGGTTTTGGGATCGTATCTCGGATGTACTGTTTGGCTCGTACCGTCTCGCTGTTCGGGTTTCGGTTTCTGGTCGCTGTGTCGTCCGTTGGTGCTACCTTGAGTTGTGTGTTCCGGTTTTTCCTCATCTCTCCACTTTCCATATTCGGTGGTTTGCCGCCACGTTTCTGGTGATGACATGGTGTCGTCCGTAGATGTTGTTATATTTTCATACTCCTTTCCTAGCTTTAATAGTTCCGGTAGGGTCTTGTAGTCTTGTTTTTTGATGTATAGTTTGTAGTTACGTAGCATATTCTCATGGATGCGGTGTAATTTTTCTGATTCGTCAAGGTTCCCGTACCTGCGTACTAGCGTCTGTATGTCTGTGACATAGTCGGTGAATTTTTCTCGGACCCTCTGTTTTCTTGCTATGATCCTGGCCATTAAGTCTTCTTCGTAGTCGGTTGGGTAGTAATACTGTTTAAATACCTTTAGGAATTGGTCCCAATTGCTCCAGGTTTCCGAGTTGTTCCTGTACCATAATAGTGCTCTGCCTTGCAGGATGCGTGGTAAGGCGGGCAGTATGTCTCCCTTCTCGACGTTACTGGCGTTAATGAGGTCCTCCAGTCTCTCTATGAATTCAACGGCGTTGTCTGTGGTCCTAAATGACAGGTTCCACTCTTTTAGTAACTTAGTTATTACCTTGGCTTTGTCTTCTGCCATGTTTTCTTCTTTCAGGATGTCTGCTAGGCCTTTTCGTATCTCCTCCACGGTTAGACCCTCGGTCGGGATGTCTCGCTTCGTAGCTTCTTGTATTAGTTGGGGCTTCTTTAGCCGGTATATCCAACTTGTAGGCATTTGCTGTGCCTACCGGTATGGTTGCCAGGTACCTGACGTCGTTACCTATATTCTGGTGCCTTCTGGGCTTCTGGTGCCTGCATATACAGGCCAGTTGTAATGTTCGGACGGGTAGCTATACGGGCGGGTAGCTGAACGGGCGGTTCGCTGAACGGGCGGTTCGCTGAACGGGCGGTTCGCTGAACGGGCGGGTGGGGCGCAATATCTCCCCTGAAATAAACTTGTTAAAGGCACATTTAAGGGCCCTACGGTACAAAAATTTATTTATTTATTTATTCCTGTCCCTCTCGAGCACCGGTTCCTTCCAGGATACCGTTTAGACTCCTACGTGAGTTATTTCGTTGGGCGCCAGATGTGATGGGGTCACGTTCGCCGGGGCGGGCGTGGCCTCATACAACTCCCCAGTTCCAGACAGGAACCAGGGTTTCCTAGTTAGCTCAGAGGAGAGAGGGGTACAGGGTAGCTAATAGAAACACAGATGCAAAATGCAAATCGACGGGCTTTTATGCCGGTTTATTGAATCTAAACTATTTAGGGCTTAAGTCTAGGTATCCTAGGCTAAGACGGCGCGGGGTGACTCGGCTAGTCACTACGGCACGCGATCCCTACGCTACACGCGATTTGGGATACTCGGGATCCCCAAAGGGTAAGGGGGATGAAGACGGATAGGTATACAGGACGATCCTGGAGACGCAGGACCGGGATAGGCGGGAAGCGGATCGGGTGCCTACGCGGAAACCCCAGGCCGGCACAACCGAAACGCAGGACCGGGATAGGTGGGAAGCGGATCGGGTGCCTACGCGGAAACCCCAGGCCGGCACAACCGAAACGCAGGAACGGGATAGGGGGGAAGCAAAGGAACGGGTGCCTACGCGGTAACCCCAGGCCGGCACAACCGTGGGAGAGCCGTGCTCACAGCAGAAGGCGGCGAGGACGACTGCCGACGGGCGGACGCGCGCTCGCGCTTTTATAGTGGCTCGCGGGGTGCGGTGCGCGGCGCGGCGGGGGGCCGATCGTCGTGGGTGGTCTGCGCGGCGGTGAAGCGCGATGGCTCGGTGCGTCGCGCGGCGGTGAAGCGGGATGTTGTGTGCGCGCTGTTACAGCGCCATCACAAGATTATAATTATGGAGATTCAAAGACATTAGATTAGAGTTTTGTGTGGCCCATACAGGAAGAGCATACAATCAGAAAAGGACTACCAACATATAAATTCCCATCAAAACCATTTACCATTGTCATTTTGACACTTATGCCGCAGCCCGAATCCATAGGAAACACACTTATTCGCCGTTACGCTACCGGACTATAAACAACACTACAATATTCACCGAATTTAAAAATCGAGTTCCTTTTTCAAATTAGACGGCCATTTTCGAAAATAACATTTTTACAAACTTACCAATGCAGCCTGTAAAGGCGCTACTGTCTTTATATAAAGTTATTTTTGTACGCGATAAAGTTAGTTCCAAATTTGGCCGTCTGATTTTATAAATTTGTAATGCAATAGCTTAGGCACGGTACACAATGAAGGAAAGACATTTAACAGCGGGGCGCGCCGTATCGATTGTATCTAATTTATTCTAATTTTGTATAGAGATGTCACATTTATTAAACTAGTAGGAAATGTTGAATTCAATGGGTTATGATTGTTAAAGAAATAATGTGGTGCACAATTTAAAAATATCGTAAACTCTATTGAAGTCTTGTCAAATAACGACTCTAATCACTTCAAAATAAGGTATGATTTAAAGTGTGTGAACAAAATTCTTGTTACAAATAAATTGGGACGTTTTTGGTGTGTTTCGTCCCGTGGCGTTGCTTATTATAAACATTTATTTGATTACACCTGTCTGTTAGTATTAGAGTAACTTAAAAAGATAAGATCAGAAACAACTTTATTTGAATTGTAACTAGAAATTACTGATAACGATTACATTACAGGCAATTTATTAAGAAAGGCGTTGGTTGTTGGTTGGAAGTAGCGCCTTCCAAATTGTAGGTCATACGTTCGAAGTTCGAACCCCAGACCCAGCTTTGGTTTAGGTTGCCGAGCAGAGTCATGACTATCGTTGATAGAAAATGCCAATCGCTTTATAAATAATGTATGGACATCGCCAATTCTTAGGATTAGGTAGTCTAAGCTGCTTTAGTACGCAGCCGAGAAAGCATTGAGATGAGACAGATACAAAATTAACATTTTTTTAACGTAAGTAGACATTGTTTGAGCTATTAATGTTTTCTCAAGCGATGTATTTTGTGAGTCGCTACTTAATTTTGAAGTAAAAATTTATAGAAATGTATTTACAGTACATACCTGAGTAGGTATGTCCCGAACTAGTGCGGGAAATAGCATCGAAAGTTTAAAGTGCCATATGTACTGTAAAACGTTGTACGATACACGTGCGAATAGGTAATTCGCAACTCGTATCGGTTTAAAACACTCCCTTCGGTCGTGTGTTCGAATTTCCTCTTTTCCGCACTTGGTATGGTAAATAACTATTGTAAACTTGATGTAGTAAGTCTGTTATTAGTAACGTGTCCTGTAATGTGCTCCCACGCATGCCCACGCGCACATAACCTCGTGTAACTTGACACCGCACGTGACGGTCGGCCAGCGGGGCTTGGACTCTGAGGTGACACTGTTTAACACAATGGGTGTCCTTTATGTAAACTAAACATCTTATATACAAAATAGTAATCCACGAAAAAATCTTATCAAAAGCTATGTAACCGGACAAGTAGGATAAGGTACCTTTGTCAACCAGATCTTGACAGTAGAAAAAGGCGGCAAATTTGAAAAATGTAGGCGCGAAGAGATATCGTCCAATAATAAATTTGAATTTCGCGCCTTTTTTTACTGACAAAAGATTTGGTTGACCAGCTATATTTGGCAATAACAAATACTCGTATCGCTACTATCGCTGTTAAATAGTATGCAAATGAAAAAAAAGCACTTTAGCACTTTAGCACTTTAGATAAGTTAATTTGTCAGTAGAAAAGAAATTCAAATTTTCTATGGAACGATAACCCTTCGCACCTAAGTTTTTTTTTTTTTTAATTTTGCCGTTTATTTCTACTGACGGAAATTGCTAGACAGACTTTATTAACGTAAACGTGCCTTAAAAGCCAGGGTTCATTGTCTCTGGTCGCGCGAGAATAGAGTCATCACAGCGCCGTTGGCTGGCCTGTATATCACCGAGCCTGTAACATTACCCGCGCGTGTGTACGTGCCTTTATTAGGGCGCTATGACAAATGGCTAAGGTGACATAAGATGTGCTGGTATTTTTGGGAAAAAATTGAATTTATGACGTTTTTTGGCAGTTACAGTAAATAATTCAAATATGTATGTCAAGTTTCTTAAATATGTAACAATAAAATCAAAACTAGTACCAGGGGCCCGTTTCTCAAAAGCTTGTAACTTGTAATACAAGTGGAAGTCCCTTTCGAACAAAGGCCAAAAAGTGACATCCGCTTGTATTACAAGTTACAAGCTTTTGAGAAACGGGCCCCAGACATAGACAAATGTTACGTAAATGTTCATGCCAAATTTCATGTAATAATTTAAGCGTGTCGTTTTAAAATATGAACGTAACTTAGATTGTATGGGAGCGGTTTTTAAGGCGGCTTCGTGTGACTATACTGACTATTAAACTAAACAATCTTAGTGCCAGCAGTTGCACCATCCGCACTTGATAGACTGGTCAACGTATCCCGGCGCGCCGCGGTGGCTTACTATGAAACTTTCCAAGTTTCCATACAATAAAATGGAGCGAACTCTTTAACGATGACAAACAACCGTTTGAACCGTTTGGTGCAACCGACCCTTTAAAACTTAATAACTAATTTAACTACGGTAGTACGTATAGTACCTACCTAGTCTACCTACCCTGATCTTTGAGTATTAAGCTTTTGCAACCTATATGTACTTTTTCAACAACATACTTAATGCAATCTTCCCTTGACATTACCATCAATAGCAACATAATATATTTAGAACGAACAATACATCCTTTGCTGCTGTTATGTGCAACAGATTTCGTTTATCGACATTTAAGTGATCAATGCGATAGGAGCTTGAATTTCGCCATCGCCATCTGCCCGGCATTTGACGGAGTCGTGAGGTGTCGGGCGGACCCACGGACCCCCGCGGGGTCCAGGGTTCGGGGCCGGATTTGGGGCAATCGTAAAATACCTATCAGGCGAGATTACTTTTTAGGGCTCATTTAGACGATGCAAAAACTCGCATGCGAGATTCATTTCATTGCGGGTTTTGATCGGTCGGTTGAACTGGACGTAACCAACAGTGCGCAATATAACTATAACTAAAATCGCATCGCATGCGAGTTCGCGCGCCGTCTATATCAGCCCTTCCCACACTAGCTGTTATTATAACATTGTCTGACAGTACTATCAGGTGTCATTGAGTGTGTGAATTGTATGATCAAATTCCGCAATCGTGGTCGTAACATGCGGTTCCTGCTCACATCATAGAGAGCTTATAATATGTGTATATAACTCACTTTCAGCTCTTTCATAAAACACACACTTTTATAATAATGCCTTTCATTATGTAGCAGTCACATAAACTATTCATAACAATATATTATTAACAAAGTGTGATAAAGTATAGTGAAACATAGATGTGCACGCATTGGGTGACGTGTACGTGACTCTGTAAGTCATATTTTGTATAATTTTATCCATACACGGACAGACGACACCTACACGTTTTGTGGTGATCTGGTGATAGTACCGTAGGTACAGTAGTACCTACTCTGCTCAAATGACAGATGCCGTTACCTATCTAAGTATAGGCATTTTCCGTTTCTGTCGGTTCTGTAGGCTGAAGTTTTCTGTAGGCAAATCAAGCTTTTACTTATTGTAAATCACAATACCAACCTAAAATATGAATATTTTAAACCAAAACTTGAAGCCTAAATGTTTTTTGGGACACAACAGAATTAAAAAAAAGGAAATTGATCACGCCCAAATGCATCCCTGTGCATTCTGGGCAAACAAGAATCAGCCCCAAAACTGCAGGAATCTGCTAATTATACGGGAAATAATGACCGCTCCTAATTTATGGTCCTTCATAGAGAAATGGCCTTTTAATGGCTTGTGTATGGCCACAAATCGTTTTTGTTTTGTTCGGCTGTTGTCTATGGCCGCAAACTGCTCCTTTTGTTTTGTGGTCATGGTGTATCTTATCTGTGGTACCACTACTTATGGGGGCATTGTTTGACCATAGAGAAGTTAATGGTTTTAATTGTTTTATTGTTGGTCGCGTGGCGGTTTAAAAGGAGTTTAACTGTTTGTTTGAGTGGGTTTAGATTATTTAAGTCCGTTTCAATATTGCGGTAAAACTATTATTCTTGGCAATTAGGTACCTGACCTAGGTATTTTAATTGGTATTGGTATTCATTAATTAATGCACTTTAATGCTGAATTGTTTAATATTTTACTACTACTCGGGCATTTATAACACGTAAAAAACACGTTTGTATAGCTTTTTAAAATTTGAGATGTTTAACTTATCGTTAGTAACGCTACCCCCTCTGCCACAAATATACGGTAGTTTTACTCCATCTTCGAGTCAAAGTGTCAGAATCCCGTGCCGTCATTGGTCCGTGTCTTTGAACGGACCAATCACGGCACGGGATTCGCTCACCTCGTCCCCCGCACCCCAGTATTTTTGGCAGCATCGGTTTCATTAACTAATTGCTCTAAACTCCGTCTAGAGGATTCCTAGTCTATGGTTGCCTAAGTTAGTAGCTCGTATTTAAAAACCGAACTCGCATCAACCTCAACAATATTCATAAAGATGTATACCTACTAAATCGATAAACTGACAATAAAAGCAACAACGCCTAACAAGCTGCTTCTTAAATCTCTTCGTCTCCTTCACAAAACAACAATGGCCGCCAATAAACCAACGATCCAAGTATCAATAAAACTAAATTTTATCACTCTACACAAAAACTACAAAAGAACATCATTCGCAACAAATTGTCATACATCTCGCGTTCTGCGAAGGCGCTAAAATTATTCCGCAGTTAAAATCAATACCAACTGTCAATTTTATTAATAAAAACTACATGCAGTTGGTTTTGTACCTTACCGTCCCATTCTCAACTTTACGCGTATATTGGAACGGTTTTCAATTTTATTGGCGGTAAAATCTCCCTTGCCACAGATTATAATAGAATATAGACGTCAAAAGTCAAATGTCCATCGACAATGGCCCGTGATTGCTCGGTCCTCATTCAACGATTATTCACGGCCATTATATTCTATTTAGTTCCAAATAACCATTTAATAATAGTTTACGAACGTTCCCCTTAGCACGCTTATTAACAATACAATAAAATAAATAACAAATAACAGAAAATAAGGGCCACTTTACACCTTCTTGGAAGCTGGCAGTTGCGCGCAGCGTGAGTTTGAAAAAAGAAAAAATCCTTTTCACTCACATGTCTGTTGTCTATTCTTTTGTGACGGTTATCGAATCTATCACTTCCCTATGCGGTCGATTATTATCTATTCACCGCAATTTGATCCTTATTTTATACCCAAAAAGAACTATGAGCAAATTTGGGAAGTACATTTTAAAGTTGTTGAATTACCGTCTGTATTACCAGTATAATGGCGCTTAGATGAAGTGGAAAATGATACAGTCTACGTGTCAATCCCTTTTCACGGTGCTAATATAGAATTAATACTTCGGTGGGAAAAAAAACCTTGACAAATCATGTTGGCAGTCCGATTTTACGCGGCCTGGTGAACGGCAGATTTTGAAAGAATTTATGGTTCGAGGAAGTCATTCGAAATTCGAATTTTATTTGAGGTCGAATTTTATGTTTCACACATGACTCGGTTTTGATTGGATAGGTTTACGACTAAACGATTTTGTCTAATCGGTATAGATCGATACTTGGCTTGAATATTGATGAGTGTTTCAATCGATTTTAATAGTTTTTACCACGTAGACAATACAGGTTTTAATTGTGCATTTTATCCTTGTATTTTATCAGGAATAATTTGAGAGATTTGTTGGTGATACATAGTAACTAGAAGCCATTGTGTGGTCAAATAACATTTATTACACACATTAAAACCCATCTCACACGATCAAAACAAGTCTACGTATTGATCGTGTAACGTATTGTGTCTCACTTGACACAATACGTTATCAAGTCATAAAAAATAAAAAAAGGTTTTTGAACTCGATATTTGGTTTAAGTGACTGTCTTATGGGCAAGTTAAACCGTATTCAACATTCTAATCCATCTTGCTGAATGCAGTTACTTTTTCATAAATTAAGTGACGAATGTAAAAATAACAACACCTTGAAGATATTTATCCATTTATTTTCTTGTCTTCTTCCAATTCACAATAATCTCTTCTCTTGACAACCGCCTGCTAGCACGACTCAACAACCAAAAAGAGCTGTCCGCCAAGTGTCTTTCTTTTTATACCCAACCAATAACAGTCTTCAATTTCAAACTACCCTTAACTTTAAAAACTTATTAAGTAGGTATGCTAGGTCTTATTTCAAACTACCCGTAACTTTAAAAACGAATTAAATAGGTATGCTAAATACCAAAAACCCTACACTCGTCCATCCTGACTCCGTGTATGTCCTCATACACGTGCCAGGTGGAAACCCTACACTTGGCCGACAGACTACGTATACTACTTAACAGTGGATACACTAATCGCATAGGATACGAAACAGTTTCAATCAGGCATCAGCAAGTCAAAATCTCAAAAACATCATCTAAATAACCTTTCGTATGCCTGCCACACAATTTGGACTAGAATTTACAGTTTCAAGGTTATTAATTCAGTGGTAAATTTTGACTAAAGCATACGAAGGGTTAAAATTGTTACTCTTCTGCCGGAGACATCCTGCTGGAGACGGCTCGCACCGGACTCTGGCGTCGCGAGGCGGGCTCCTGCTGGAGACGGCTCGCACCGGACTCTGGCGGCGCGAGGCGGGCTCCTGCTGGAGACGGCTCGCATCGGACTCTGGCGGCGCGAGGCGGGGGACGCCGGTAGAGGTGCGGCGCTCAACTTGCTAAAAATATCCAACATTGGGTTAATAATCACAACAGTGTACACCTTGACTAGTAATTCAGGGTAACAGATCATTAATTGCCATTTATTATTCGATTTTCATGAGTAATGATCATCTCTATCTGCAGGTAGATAGTACACGAACCAATTCAATTCTCGTGACTGAAACAACAGAGTACACGAACCAATTCAATTCTCGTGACTGAAGCACTATCAATCTTCCTGCCATATATAATATGAACCAGTTCAAATCTTTTCTAAAATGGTAGTACTTAGCTGTGTCAGCACACGAATCAAATCAAATTCTCGTGGCTTCAACATCATTTTCCATTATCATGTCAAGAAATCTTCAATTATAAATCTCACTCTTGAGACAGGAATATTTCCCGAGATCCTTTCAGTAACTTTAACCCTGACTATAATTTATAAAATATTACTATGATGAATAACAGCGATAATTAAGTAATTATTGTGTACAACTTGACTTATTATGTTCCCATTATCAATGCATTAATCATCTGGTACTAAAAACCTATACCTAATAGCTCCCCTCCCAATGTTTTCAGAGAAGGTCGTATATTCTAGCCTGTTAGGATTTATCCAAGCTGACAAAGTACTTAGTCCATCAATTGCAAGACGCGTTGGGATTTTCAGACTATTAGATTTTTTTTATAATATGCATATTGTTTTACGAAAGACTTGAACAGTATATTAATTCACTAAACGTCTTTACAGCATACCAAATCCCGCAGTTCGGGAATAAACATAGCACCTAAATAGGCGTGTTTCCGCAGAAAAAGGACCAGTAATATTCTCTCTACACGTTGAATTAAATAAATTATACGTTTCAAATGTTACATGGCAGACATAAACGATAGAACTGCAAAAACCTGATGTTTTACCCTTCCGTACCTTCCGACTTGTTCTAGAATACAATCAAAAATGTATACCATGGAATCGCATATTTTGTAACTGAAATATGGTATCATTTAACTACTGGGGTGATTACGACGACGTTGTAATTATGTTTAGGTTGTAAGAAAACTGCCCACGCAACATGTATCACCAATATCCACTCAGAGATTTCTTCAAGGAAATACTTGCGTTAATTGAGATCTACATACTGGAGCTTCGCCTTTTTGTAAACATAAAATATTAAGAATAAATCTTTTAATTACGATTTGCGCACTAGTATAAATATAATTATCAAATTTCAAGTTCGGCAATAAGTAAAAGTATAAAAGTGAATTCTTTACCGCAATACGTGTCTTTAATAACCTCCCAGTTGAAATTAATATCTCTTATTATTAAATTATCTCTTTTAAAAACTGCCTCAATGGTAATCTACTATTATTTGACGAGTTTTTTATAGTTCATGCATTATTTAATATATCAGCTTATCTAGTAATGAGATAATGTTTATTATTGTACATCTATTTTTATCAAGTCTTAATTTAAACATAATATTTAAACATAATAATATAACCAATAAGAGGCCATCAATCCTCCTCGATCTCGGTTTAATTGTGGTGAGTTCTACAGGTTCAACCATGCACTCTTCATTATCGCTTATATTAAAATCATCATATTAAAATCATTTCAATGTAATGCTGCAACATTAACTGCAGTAACCTATGAATTAAAAATATGATTCAATAATTCAACGATTCAATAATTCAATAATTCAATAATTCAATAATTCAATAATTCAACGATTCTACAATTCAACGATTCTACAATTCAATAATTCAACGATTCTACAATTCAATAATTCAACGATTCTACAATTCAATAATTCAACGATTCTACAATTCAATAATTCAACGATTCTACAATTCAATAATTCAACGATTCTACAATTCAATAATTCAACGATTCTACAATTCAATAATTCAACGATTCTACAATTCAATAATTCAACGATTCTACAATTCAATAATTCAACGATTCTACAATTCAATAATTCAACGATTCTACAATTCAATAATTCAACGATTCTACAATTCAATAATTCAACGATTCTACAATTCAATAATTCAACGATTCTACAATTCAATAATTCAACGATTCTACAATTCAATAATTCAACGATTATACAATTCAATCAACCAACGATTCTACAATTCAATCAACCAACGATTCTACAATTCAATCAACCAACGATTCTACAATTCAATCAACCAACGATTCTACAATTCAATCAACCAACGACTCTACAATTCAATCAACCAACGACTCTACAATTCAATCAACCAATGACTCTACAATTCAATCGACCAATGACTATAATTCAAGCCCAATGACTAATTCAAGCCCAATGACTAATTCAAGCCCAATGACTATAAATTATGACTATAATTCAATCAACCAATGACTCGATCATTCAATAAACCAAACGACTCGATCATTCAATAAACCAAACGACTCGATCATTCAATAAACCAAACGACTCGATCATTCAATAAACCAAACGACTCGATCATTCAATAAACCAAACGACTCGATCATTCAATAAACCAAACGACTCGATCATTCAATAAACCAAACGACTCGATCATTCAATAAACCAAACGACTCGATCATTCAATAAACCAAACGACTCGATCATTCAATAAACCAAACGACTCGATCATTCAATAAACCAAACGACTCGATCATTCAATAAACCAAACGACTCGATCATTCAATAAACCAAACGACTCGATCATTCAATAAACCAAACGACTCTATAATTCAATAAACCAAACGACTCTATAATTCAATAAACCAAACGACTCTATAATTCAATAAACCAAACGACTCTATAATTCAATAAACCAAACGACTCTATAATTCAATAAACCAAACGACTATAATTCAATAAACCAAACGACCATAATTCAATAAACCAAACGACTCTATAATTCAATAAACCAAACGACTCTATAATTCAATAAACCAAATGACTCTAATATTCAATAAACCAAATGACTCTATAATTCAATAAACCAAATGACTCTATAATTCAATAAAGCAATGACTCTATAATTCAATAAAGCAATGACTCTATAATTCAATAAACCAAATGACTATAATTCAATAAACCAAATGACTCTATAATTCAATAAACCAAATGACTATAATTCAATAAACCAAATGACTATAATTCAATAAACCAAATGACTATAATTCAATAAACCAAATGACTCTATAATTCAATAAACCAAATGACTCTATAATTCAATAAACCAAATGACTAATAAAACAAATGACTCTATAATTCTATAAAACAAATGACTCTATAATTCAATAAAACTAATGACTCTATAATTCAATAAAACAAATGACACTAATTCAATAAACCAAATGACTCTATAATTCAATAAACCAAATGACTCTATAATTCAATAAACCAAATGACTCTATAATTCAATAAACCAAATGACTCTATAATTCAATAAACCAAATGACTAATTCAATAACCCAAATGACCTTATAATTCAATAAACCAAATGACTATAATTCAATAAACCAAGATACTAGATACTCGATACTCGATACTCGATACTCGATACTCGATACTCGATACTCGATACTCGATACTAGATACTAGATACTAGATACTAGATACTAGATACTAGATACTAGATACTAGATACTAGATACTAGATACTCGATACTCGATACTCGATACTCGATACTCGATACTCGATACTCGATACTCGATACTCGATACTCGATACTCGATACTCGATACTCGATACTCGATACTCGATACTCGATACTCGATACTCGACCAATAAATAAACAAAGCAACAAATCAATCAATTCACAGAAAATGTGCCGTTAATGAGCTAATTATTGTCCAATTTTGTTTATAATCAGATGGCATTATAAATGTGGAGCTTCCTTGCAGTTCTAATAGAAATCACAAAAGTTGGTCAAAGGCCTGACCGGCTGAGAACCACTCATAGATCGTATCTATTATTTCGTAAGATAAGATATATACGCGTTATTATATCGCATTGACATATTTAGGCAAAAATGTCTCATAATTGGTACACAAGTAATAGTTTCTATCGGTTCATCAAATTTATTTTTCTCAACTTATCCTCTGGCAATATATTCATCTTATACTTATGTTATATGTGCTAGATGTCGATGAACGAGATGAAGTCAAGCAATTCACGGTATCTAACACACATTACCATATCAAATCATTCATAATATAATAGTAAAAGTAGGTGTACATGACCTGATGTCCAGTGGCGCGTGCCTCTCGCTAAGGCTGTCGAAGCGGGGTTACTCCTGACTTTCACAACAGGACTCTGCTTCGGTCTGGATTCCTTTTTCACTGCCGCTGTTATTCCAGCTACATTCCCTTTCGCGAAGACCGAGGCTTCTGGTGTTCGCAAGCGCCGTTGATCATCATAAGTCATCGTCAGCCATATTCTCCAACAACTCGGCATGAAACGTAAAAGTATCCGGTGTTACATATACCTATATACTATATCATAATACTAACCTATAAAGGAATTATATGACAAAATAATGTTTAATGGTAGTTCAAATTATAAACATTCATTTATCTCAAAAACTATGCGTCGTAGCAAAAAAAATGACTGAAAATTCAATGCCCCGTTTGCATAGTAAGCCATCTACTTATATTCCACAAATTTTAACATTAAGGATCAAAATCAAAACTCAAAATCTTCAATTAAATTGCGAGACCTGGTTATAAATCATAAATATCAATTTATCTCTGAAACTATGCGCCGTAGTGAAGAAATAATGAAAATTAAGGCACTCTTGAATACTCCAACCAACACATATCAAGACCCACGTGTTGACATATTCTGCCTAATTCCCACATGTGTGTGGGTAAGTAAGTAGCAAAGAAGTTAATAACTACAGTCGCGTATCTATTTATTAAGAAGAACACGTGTACTTGATTTTGTTAACTGAACATTATTATGCCTAGCTGTCGGTGGCATGGTGGTTAAATACTTTGAATTCTCGACCAACTGACGCATATATTCTTATGATTACACATTGATATTATGTCCATTTAATTACATTTATGGGTCAAACTAACCTAAGTTTAACTGATATGCAATTAGATAGCCTATAATCATAATCATCATAATATTATTAATAAATGATGCAGGTACTCATTTAAATTAAATAAAAATGTTACCAGTACCATATTTCTTACGTAATCCATTAGAATTTCGTATAGTTAATTAATTATCTCCAAGCTCAGAATAAGGGTCATGTTATCAGTTATCTCACTAAATCAATAAGTAATAGCAGTAGGCGTGTACTTACGTTCATCCCACTTCTGAAGTGTAAAAATAACAACACCTTGAAGATATTTATCCATTTATTTTCTTGTCTTCTTCCAATTCACAATAATCTCTTCTCTTGACAACCGCCTGCTAGCACGACTCAACAACCAAAAAGAGCTGTCCGCCAAGTGTCTTTCTTTTTATACCCAACCAATAACAGTCTTCAATTTCAAACTACCCTTAACTTTAAAAACTTATTAAGTAGGTATGCTAGGTCTTATTTCAAACTACCCGTAACTTTAAAAACGAATTAAATAGGTATGCTAAATACCAAAAACCCTACACGAAATAGTTACGGTTTCTAGATTGAGGAAACCTAACACGATCTTTAGGCTAACAGTCAACAATTTAGGGTTTCTTAAAATAAATGCATTAGGTCTTATGAAATATTAAGAAAAATGTTTAGAAGACTGTTAATAATATTATCTATCTTACCTAGAGAGTGCAATCACTGTCCATTTTAAAATTATCCATATTAGAACAAGCATACCTATTCCATTTTATATTATTAACCTTAAATAACCATGCAGAGGGCATTATACCAAATTGAACATGAACAAAATATAAATTTAATCAACAAAACTAACTTTCTTCTAACCCAACTGCCGTATCAGGCACGTTACAACAACAATGATTGACAGATGCAACCTTTTTTCACGTTCCAATTCCAAATATTTTCAAACGGCCAATTAAAATGGCGATTTGTAAAAGAGCCGCTGACGGTCGGCTAATTCGCTAAAATAACAGTTTTTGTAACTAATAGGGATGGATGATGGATCGTCTGCCGTTTTTGTCGGAATTCGGGATAATGTGGATTTAAAAAAAAAACGATTTGTCTATGACTAGAGGGCGGGAAATCTCAGAAATGACTGTTGTGCGTTACTGCTTCGGAATTTTAATACGTTATATTAATAAACCATTTATTTTAGACTTAATGACTATGTAATTATATTATGTAAGGCATACCAGATAAAAGGCTCAGCTGATTTTCTAAAAAGTAATGATGGTAATTAATTGTAAAGTCCGTGTAAGTTAGCTCTGCACCGACTTTGGCAGAACAAACTGAAAGTGTCATCATAAACTCAGTTTCATAGAAATTTTAAGTTAATGATGTCACCTTACACTTAGTTTAAGTACTAACTTGTTCCGACTATACACCTATATACCTATTATTAGATTCACATACGAACGTATGCACCTACCTACTCGTATTCTAATTAAATCGATGTAGCGTTCATAGATTCCATCCATCTAAGCTAACTCCAACAAATGGCATGCGATTTTAGATAATTGCCGGCTACCTAAGTAGGAGCAACGAATTCAATCGATCGATCAAATGCCGCAATGTATTGCAATTATTGCAAATCGCAGACTATCATTGGCGATGTTTGAAGAGATGTAGAGGCCATTATGCAACATTGAGAAGGAAAAGCATTGTAAAAACTGTCCAAATCGTCAAAATCACGGTCGGGCCACGCGTAAACAGCGATCGAAACGATATAACATTCCACTCACGCGCCGATAAATCTGACCTTATTGCGTTTCTAGATGCCTGGGCGCATCCTCAGTGACCGGCTGTGACCACACGCACGTGTTTGGTGAATTATAAGTTATAGACATTTGAGGAACGATAGTCAAGGATTTGTAACATTGTCTACTTTATGGACCTTTAAGGCTGCCTCTCCACAAAGGCGGAGATGAGGGGAGACATGCGGAAATCAACCAATACATAACTGTGGTTGTGAATGTTGTAATCCACATCCCTTCTTTTTCTTTTTAGGCATGAGAAGATAGCAAATGAACTCAACCTATTTGCCGTTTTAATTGGGCAAACGATGTATCAAACGCCCTGTATACATACATTCATTGGAATTGGAATGGAATCATGCTAGTTAGCTTTTATGAAACCAAGATGCCCAATCCCAAGAGAACCAAGTCTTCAATATGGTTCGTTAAAGGTCTAAACATTTTCAACTAGGCATACCATAGACTAGTATCATCATAATGCATCAAAGTTCTCTCTGATAGCCCTTTAGGGTAATAATTGCGACGCGTACGCAGGAAACGAGCGAGGCATTAACGCCGACGCGCCGCGCATGCGCACGGGGATTTAATGCAGTTGCCATGCGCTAATCGAAGACCACCTATGACAGGACGATGGCATTATACTTTTCGTCATATTAAGAGGAAATGCGAGCTAACGTTTCATCCGTTACACAACGCTAATCATATGTAAAATGTTCTCTCATTCAAAATTGAACTTATAAGGCACAAATGGGACTGCGTGGGCCGGCCACTTTTATCGCATGCATTCGGATAGGTGGGCTAACATAGCCACCAAGTTGATGCCGGTAGAGAAGCGTGGGCGGGGCAGGCCCAGGAGATGGCGAGACGATTTTGACACCTTCCTCCTCTAAGAGTTATGGAAAACCAGGGAAGAGACCTTCGCCCAGCAGTTTGCTTCCGGGATCCAATCTTTGCTCTACTAGGGTTTAGCGACAGCTATTTATGGGACCTACGCTTCTCCTGTCCCTATCTCGAAAGTCTTTTAAAAACATTCTTATTGGACACAAATAATACATAGACCTTCCTCTTGAATCACTCTATCTATTAAAAAAACCGCATTAAAATCCGTTGCCTATTTAAGATCTAAGCATACATAGGGGGCAGACAGACAGCGGGAAGCGACTTCGTTTTGTACTACATATTTAGTGATATTTCTTTTGTATGTTTGTAAGTAACAAGACTAATAAGATTTTGACCTCAACTTAGCTAACAAGTTTGTAATCAAATAAGAACTAAAATTCAATCGTTTTCAGCTTAACTACCTATCATTAAACCACAGTTAATGTATATCATATATCACAGTTCTTACCCTAGACCAACAATAGCGGAATATGACTTAGCCTAAACACACTTCAAGAAATTTTGAATAATTTTACGGTTTTGACTCACTTGTCTCAGAGCGAGAGTGACTTAAAAACAAGTAAGTCTAAACCGTAAAATTATTCAATGAGTATGTCTCACAACTATTTAAATTCCACTTCTAGAAACTAATTTATACTCGTAGGCGTAAGCTAAACAGTACCTAATGAACTAAATTATTAAGTTTAAAGGGTTCAGTGGTTTCTTAACCGGCAGTCCGCGGACCTCTGCCTGTTCCCTGGATACACATGGAATAATGTATAAACAGAATTATCCTTCGTCAACTTATTCGACCAATTAATCTATCAAGCTACCACTCGAATCTGTCACGACGTTCCTGCTCAATAAAAATTAAATTTATTTCCCAAACACCAAATCCAAAACTCAATATTCAATGTGCAGCGCCATAATAAACATTCATTGCAACTGCAGGAACGCTTGGTGTGGTCGCCATTCCACACATTTCAACTCCAAAATGTCCAAACTGCATACAAGTCCCATACATTATACTGTCTTTTAGTAAAATAGAAAAGCTACGCGCGACCAACGCACTTTAACATAAC
Source organism: Cydia amplana (assembly GCF_948474715.1). NCBI lineage: Eukaryota > Metazoa > Arthropoda > Insecta > Lepidoptera > Tortricidae > Cydia > Cydia amplana. Next base: position 12,731,528 of record NC_086088.1, on the reverse strand, counting down.
TAATATGCGACGTGCGTTTTGAATAATTCAAATAATGAGTTACAACAATGTCTTCTAGTATTTTGTTTAGTGTGGAAGTTATTCGGTGAAAAAATGCGTCTACGGTAGTTTATGATTATCGTTTCTGGAAAACAAAAAGTTACTTATGTTAATTTTAAGACAAGTGAGTTATGTAAAAAAGTAGCATTTAGGAGAAAATTCCGGTGTAGGTTTGAAAATTCTGTTTCTTTGATCGTTTTCCCGATTGAATTCCAAAGAACTGGTCTGCTTTTAGCAAGTATAGCAAGTATTTGCGCAGGTTGTAGTGGCACCAGTGATCGACAGGAACCCAGTAACTCCGACAATTCGAATTTTCTCCAAAAAAATAAGGGTCGAAGTCGACTTCTTAATGTGGCAACACTGTCCAGTAGTTACAGAGTGTTGCTGTATTAGGAGATTGATTCCATACCCTTATCTTTACATACATAGGTAAGTAAATTGCATGACAATGCCATATTATTATGACATGGAGCTGATCTGATGATGGAGACAGGAGGTGGGCATGGGAACTCTGTTTCGGATTATTATTAGAATTGCTGCTATGAGTTTTAGTTGGTTTTAGTTATTAAATTGTACAACGGGACTTAATCGCGTATCTAAGTTTTAAGATTTACCTCCGACGTTTCGAGGACGGCGTTGTCCCCGTGGTCTCGGAGAAGACTGGCTTAAGTTGACATCAGCATCTTCTAACCGCGCGAGTCTTCTCCGAGACCACGGGGACAACACCGTCCTCGAAACGTCGGAGGTAAATCTTAAAACTTAGATACGCGATTAAGTCGCGTTGTACAATTTAATAATGTGTAAAAATCGTGAAAGTTTAAATCAGTGTTATGAGTTTTAGTTGCCTGTGGAAAGAAAAGTACAGTCAGCGATAAAAGCTTGTACCAAAAATGAAATTTTTGCCAAAAACTTATTTTTATATTCTAGATGCTAAAATTACACTTGGATTGGCTATGTGGACGACCTGAATGTGATCTTAATTTAGCCAATACATCACCCCACTTAGCCATTCCTAGTCCGTGCTATAACGGCGCCATTGGCAACGTGCGAGGCTCAACGGTGACGCAAGAGGTGACGCTGACGTCACTCTTCTGGGACCTGCGCGTGACTTGACCCTAAATAGGTCGAAATATGACAAGAAAGGACCGACTTCCATTTTGCTAATCATTTATAAAACAATAAATAAACCTACATGACATTATAGCTCTCCAAGGGGCGTCTACGTGTTGGATCTATACATATACCCACACAAGCCTTTTAAAAGACCGGATAAGCCCGTGAAATCGAAGGACAGATAAATTAAATTCTACTCCCAGGTACCTTGATTGACCTACCTATGTGTAGAGTCAGACCAAGCTAACTATGCATGGCATTTGCAAAGTCAAAGTGTGGGAATGCCATCATTAATGTCAAAATATGACGCTAGTAATAACACTCCCTCGCTTTGTTCTATTCAAGTCGGTAGGTACAACATTTGCTTAGACCAGTCTCTATTGCCATTCACAAAGTGCGAGGAACGGCTCGACGGTGACACATCGATGACGTCACTGTTCTGGGATCTGGTGCGTGCGTTGATCCTAGATAGGCCGAAATAGGACAAGAGCCGACATTAAAAAAAAAAAGCTCTAATAATTAGATTAAGATAATATGTTCCTATGTAATACTTAATTACTATTCATAAGTGCTTGTTGCTAGGCCTACATGAATAAAGTACCTATATTTTGAACTTGAACTTGGAAAAAGAAAATAATTAATAAGTCAGTAATCTCCCCATACCCAACCTTTACGTAGGCGTAAGTAAATAGAATAATTTGTAAGCTCTTGCCATACTTGATTAAATAAAAACAGGTCACTTTATACTTGGAGGATATAATCAAACGGAGACGCCACATGTCTGTAATTTTCTGTACAAAACAGTCTGCCGATTTTTGCGGGGGAGGGGAACGTCAAATGTATGCGTAACGTAAAGATAGCCATGTCAGATAAACGTCAGTCCATAGTTCCATACATTGTGTATGACCGTTGGCCGCCTATTTTCGACAGAGGGGGAAAGCCTGTTAATGGCTACTCCGTTTAGTTGTATCCTCCAAGACTTAATATGGTATATAAGTTATATTTAGAAGACAATATAAATTCCCCAAATGCCTTTCTAATAAGCACTGGAAGCAAGTCGCAGCAAACACAGGAAGTATTTGTTTTTTTCTTGAGCAATCAAATATTTTTTTATAAATCGGCTCAAAATAAGCCTTGTTAAGAATCAGTTAGCTATAAACCAGGCTAAAATAACAGCAATTTAATGGAAATAAAAAGTCGCTCGGGCAGAAATTAATTTCAAGCCACTTTAGTCACAATAACTGTCATGTAAATGTGCGACACAGAGAATAAGCAGAACTACGACTCTGGCGAAGCCTTTCGTAGAGCAATACAGGGTGGATTTTCTTTTTGGGTCAGTGAGGGCAGCTACCAGATCCCGTGCTGCTACGAGAAAACGGTCTAAGAAGACCTTCCCTCGATTTCAAATTAATGAAGATTGGCTTTTACAGATTTTGGAAAAAACGTACAGGGTGCGAGAAAAAGGTCATTTTTGACAAACTTTTTTTTTGATGCCAATCGATCCCATTCCTATTAAGGATCAAAAGCTTGTATGGAACCAAAAAAAAATTTCCGGCTAGAAAAGCCACAAATCGAGGAAAACTTTTCCCGTACAATTTGTATGAAAATGAAAACTTTTATTTTTCACATGCTGTTTTTGTATGCCAATCGATTCCATACCTATCCAGTATCAATAGTTTCCTAGGGGTCAACTTACGGTAATGTACTAAAAAGCCACAAATTAATAAAAACTTTTTCCATACATTTACTATGGAGAAAATGTGAAATGTTATTCTCAATTTTCTATCTCGCCCATCAGTCCTACAGCAATGTCTTCATACAGTATTATGGTCCTTAAATGTAACAGGACTGATTGGCCAGATAGAAAAATGTGAATTAAATTTCACGTTTTCTCCATAGTAAATGTATGGAAAAAAATTTCTTTAATTTGTGGCTTTTTAGTACATTACCGTAAGTTGACCCCAAAGAAACTATTGATACTGGATAGGAATGGAATCGATTGGCATACAAAAATAGCATGTGAAAAATAAAAGTTTTCATTTTCATACAAATTGTATGGGAAAAGTTTTCCTCGATTTGTGGCTTTTCTAGCCGGAATTTTTTTTTTGGTTCCATAAGCTTTTGATCCTTAATAGGAATGGGATCGATTGGCATAAAAAAAAAAAGTTTATCAAAAATTACCTTTTTCTCGCACCCTGTATGTTTTTTCCAAAATCTGTAAAAGCCAATCTTCATTAATTTGAAATCGAGGGAAGGTCGTCTTAGACCGTTTTCCCGTAGCAGCACGAGATCTGGTAGCTGCCCTCACTGACCCAAAAAGAAAATCCACCCTGTATATACCCATCTTAAAGATTTTAAAAAGTACATACATATAATCACGCCCATTTCCCGGAGGAGTAGGCAGAGACCACGGATTTCCACTTGCTATCCTGACATACCTCTTTCGCTTCTTTCACTTTCATAACATTCGTCAGGAGTCGTATCTCGTAAAGTATAGGTAAACCAGAACTTTGGGAGTATTGTCAAGAGGGCGCTCGTTTTGAATTTTATATAGCAACAATTTGTATAGTGGGGACAATGGAAATTGGCAGATGATTTTTGTTTTATTCCGACAACTTTAATAAGTGCGAAGTTTGATGTTTGGATATTTCTTCGGTTTTTACGCTTAAATGGCTGACTCGATTTAGATAAAATGAATAGCGTAAAGTCAATTTTCTTTTTTATTGTTTTCTTTTTTTTAGGTTTGGGCGCCCTTCGCTAGCAATCCGTGATACCGATGCATGCGATACACCTAATACACAAATCAAATGATTACAAGACATCAACCAAATCGTGACGACCTGACTATAGTGACATTTGTCCATAAGTTTGAAACTTACCCGTCAATTCAGATGCTAATTTCGTTATGTTTTCTAATGGAAGAAATTTCTCTCCCGCACGTTTTTTTTCCAATAAATAACTATATACACTATTTACAACTTTTTTCTCTGTAAAATCTAAAACTTTCGGTATGATTATTGCAGTCTAATAATAATTCACACGAAACTTGACAAAGCAATGTTTACATTGTCAATATTGACAACTATCATAGAGAAAATTGTTGCCATTGCTAGAAATTAGTACCAACAAATTTCCGTAACATGGCGCACCCTCAATAGATCCTGGTTCACCTATATTTTCGAAAATATTTTTAATAGGTTGTGTAGAACAGGGTAGCTTTAGGTTTCCTCATTCCTTATACGGTACACGCTCGCCGGTTTAGGGTGTTCTTGACCTGGCCTTTCTTCTGGATTTCCCCGATCTGATCAGAGAAAGTCCGCCGAGGCCTACCCCTTCCAACCTCCTCTTCTACAAAAAAAATGTAAAAGTTATTTTAATAACTCCAACTTCTGATCTGACGCTCCTGTGTCCCAATCACTCGGCAATAAAGGGCGATTTTATTAGTTTGGGTAGTGTGTCTAATATGAGTTCCCGGTACAGTTTATATAACAGTCTTGTTATAATAACATATAAAAGACACTATAAATGGGCCCGATGAGGTATTCTATAATAATTAATAAATACCTAATTAATAAAATCACATAAGGTCAATGAGGCTAATTCCTTCATAGGGACTATTCCGTTCACGAGCGTAATATTTCTTTGCTTTTCAAATCGTAGGAATCAAAAACATCTGCTTTTAACTGCTGAAACTGAAATAATTTGACCGACAAAGCAATCGCTGCTTTGTCGGTGAAATTGTCAATTTTGTTCGTTGTTCGAGAAAAAGTAGAAAAACGCTAGCTAGTATTCTGCAATAGGTAGGTATAAAAAAAATATGCTAAAGATAATTTATCAATCGTAATTTGTAAAATGGTTTTGGCTGTAGGATTTGCCAAAGAACATGACATACATACACACGTTACAATAGAAAAACATGACTATTATATAGCTTGTGTTTAGGTGTACATTTTGTATGACCGATAGAATATTATAAAATAAAATAAAAATAAAACCAATTCAATCAATTAACATTTTTATTAAGTAGGTAATTTAAACAAATCGAACATCTAAATACAATCCACTACGATTAATTACATACCTAAAATCACAGATAAAGAGGCGTAACATAGCTCGGGGGCCTAGCCAAGACACCAATCAATTGCGCCGTAGCGAACGAAACACATGTCTCTCTGTCGCACTAATATGGAAGAGTGATAGAAAGACATTACCGTTTCGTTTGCTACGGCGCAAACGATTGACATCTTGGCTAGGCCCCCTGAAAATAGTAAATCGTTAAGGGGCCCACTGATTACCAGTCCGGCGGACGATATCGGCCTGTCAGTTGTTCGGAACTGACAAATTTTTGTTCTAACTGACAGGCCGATACCGTCCGGCGGACTGGTAATCAGTGGGCCCCTTTAACGCCAATCGAAAAAAATTAGGTAAGTACCTACAGAAATGCCAGATGCGCATAAAATGTTGTCATTATTTTTTTTATGATTAGAATGCAAGCGAGCAGACAAATCATAGGTAAGCAAAAATCCGTCGCCCATGGACACCTTCAACACCACAGGGTTTGCAAGTGCGTTGCCGGCATTTAACGTTCCCAACTTTTCATAAAATCTTAAATCATTTACTTTAGTCAGGCGTGGCTCACTCCGCGATTTCGTCGCTTTGCTACAGGTAGCTAAAAGTACATCCGTTCCACACCAATTTTGGTGGCTAGCCATATGCCGCGCGTGGCGCTGTCGCCACCTAGCGGCCATATCTGTGCTGATCGTGACAAACGCGTTTTGTTAGAGAGTGAGTCTTCTGTACCTAGTAGGTACTAATTATTTATTCTGTGCTTTAGTTAGTTTTCGATTGGCGTTGTCGTTTAGCGATAACCGACCACCTTTTCTATTATGCCTAGAGTTTTCGCCTTCTCCGATTCGAAAACTTCGTCCTCCGATTTTGGCATATTCGTAAAATATCATAATACTTTTTCATATTAATAATTACTGTTGAACCCACCACTCTTATTAGTTCTTAATACAAAATACACATTTACTTAGGTACCTACTTAATGATTTACATAAAGTGTCATTCAGTAGAACTTGCGAACTTTGTAAACAAAAGTTACTAGTAATTTGACATTCAGTGTCAATTTTAGTATGGCGGTTTGTTTACATAGTTAGCAAGTTTTATTGAATGACACTTTAGGTAATGTAGACCAAAAATTTAGTCATTAGGTATGTTTAGTATATAACTAGGTAGGTACTGGAAATCACTACAATATTCAATATTCTTAAATTTAATTCTACATAACTAATTAAGGTGCATTGGGGTAACTTCGACAACGGGACAGTTTGGAAAATCGCTAATATCTGCTACCGAAACTAAAAGCACTTCATACTTTAGCAACACTGACTTAGAGACACAGCCATCGGATCTTTCGTTCCCACCTATGGTTGTCGCTGCCGCCGTCGCAAGTCGCTCAATGTCGTGGCCGAGACGTCGCGCTATTGCCACGCTTGCCAAGGCATCTTGCGTAGGTACTGAGCTATAATTCGCAAATTGCAGGGATCTTTCTCTTTTACTCCAATGAAGGCGTAATAGGGATGATGACACATGTTGAATTTTATAACAAAATCTAGTAAAATAGATAGCAAACGAGCAATTTGTCACAATAATGTGGATATTAAAATAAAATATTGAAAAATTACAAAAATACAGGACCTGAAAGTTTAAAAATTTAAGTTTTTTTTAACTTCCAAAAACGATAAAAGTAAGGGTACCATTCAATTCCTTACATTTCATCCAAAAAAATATTGTATAGCAACTATATACATAAACGCAATATTTCACCGACAAAAACGCAATTTTCTTGTTTGTCCATACTACAAGATGGGCTCCCAGAGACCTTGACGTCACGGCCTCTGGCCGTTTTGTATAGGGCGTTTCGCGAGTGAAGTGCGACTGTCGGCCTTTGACTACAATTTCTGACTTTTGTGTTACTTTAATGCAATGGGTCCCATATAGACATTTGATCCTAAAAACAAACCTGATCGATTGATACCATAAATGAAAATTAGTCATGTAGCCTATTAGAGCGACAGAAAAAAATGCCCGCAATTTGCGAACTTCGATTTTCGCGGTAGCCCCTGTTGTATTGTAACAGTAGAAAGTGCTTCTAGTTTAGTAGATAGGTACATATTACCGATTTTCAAAATTATCCCACTTTAGAAGTTACCTCATAGCACCTTACAAAGATTCTAACAAGTTTAAGGCAGAATCTTATTAGTGCAATAACTATTAGAACGAATCTACCTACCTGGGCCATTTTATTAAAAGTTGTCCCCTAAACTTTTTTTTCAAATTTGGGATTCTTTTTCTCATTTCTACTCAGAATCACGAGCTCTTTTGATCCTAAAAGGAGAAAAATAGTGTCCCAAAATTTCCATACATTTTTCCATCTTTCCATTCCGCGACCGCCATACAAAGTCTATGAAAAATGGTAACGGAATGGAAATAAAAACCTTGGAACACTTTTTTCTCATATTAGGCTAGAAAGAGCTCGTGATTCTGAGTAGAAATAACATAGAAATCCACACATTTAAAAAAAAAGTGTAGGAGTCAACATTAAATAAAATGGCCCACCTATAGTGGGCTAGTGGCCATAATCAAGTCTTATTAAATTTCAGTACAAGTAAAATTGTTCTTAGTTTTTTGTTGACATAATATACTTTTTTTACGTTTGACTTTCTAAGTTTCTTAACCTTAACTCAGTAGGATTAAAGTCGAAGCTAAGCTATGTTTTTATCTCCCAGTTAGTATAAAATGACAGTTTAGTTGGCCAATCTACTACCGAATCTGTCAAATTTGTTACTGGAATGGTCGTTCAATTGGGCTGTTAGGTATTTAGCAAATCTGTAATTTTATCATCTGGGAAATAAAAATGCTTCAATCTTGTTTTATATCCTAGATAATATTATAGTTCCATTGTCCCAATTTATTCAAAGGTCCTGTCATTGTATAGTAGGTAGGTATTTTTCATATATCTTGGGTACGGAGACAGCAGTCTTCTTCATACAATGTATAATTTAACACGCAAAAGATGTATTGAGATGACAGCTGTCACCGTACCCAAGCAATGTAAAAAAACTGTATTGTAAAATTGGTATCAAAAAACGGAATTACATGAATTTAAATCTGGGACATAAAACAGAGCTTAATAAATTATCATAAAATCAAATAAAAACGATCTACCAATCACAAACTAGATCTAACATTTATACGAAGTAGAATTGTTAAGGTGATACAGAGTAATAGAGTGAGACCAAGAGAAGTCTGCAGCGGTTTTGATAGCGCACGGAGTGCAAGTGTTATTTTAAACGTCAAACTTCCATGAAATTATGACGTATAAATAATACTTGCACTGCGTGGGCTGTCAAAATCACTGCAGACTTTTCTTGGTCTAACTCTAATATATATATACGCGACTCATTAGGTACTCTGAGCAACTTTTGGAATGAGAGCAACCCTGAAATCACAAAAAAATAACCAGGGACCTTACCATGACGTCCTTATTGCGGTCTGTTTAGGACCGAAACTGAAAACAAATCGCTAAAGGACGGAGCTATATAAGTCGCATAGCTGCGTCCTTTAGCGATTCAGCCCTAATAGAATCGCAATAAAGACATCATGGTAAGGCCCCAAGCCGCGCCAACGTGCCAATCACTTACGCTCCGGAGCGATCGAAACGCAACTGTCACTGTCGCACTAATATGGAAGAGTAATAGAGAGACACAAAGCGAAGACATGGCGAAGCGATAGCGATCGTCACCTTGGCTAGGCCGCCATGTGTTCCATACTAAAGTTCAATTCGACAATTGGACCACGATTTTTTTGTGATTTAAAAGTTGGTCTATGTTGATCTCAACATTATATATCTTGTGTCACCTAAAATGTCACCCAGTAGAGAACTATTCTCTCGTGACAATGTTGATGTGGAAGCCTCCCTGCGGGTACAGCATGACCCTGTGAGGCTCGTATGTGAACTGCCGCGGGGTCTGCGCTGAGGGCTCCACCCTGTAGCGCAGGAGCAGCTTGGCCAGCCCCACCCACGACTGCATTTGAGCGAAGCGGATACCTGGAATAACATACATACAATAAATTAGTATTACAGTACAAACTTACACAAATTGACTAAGCCGCTAAAGTAAGCTCAATAAAACTTGTATTGTGACTACTTAGACAACAATATATATACTTATTATAATACTTATATATATATATAAATGCCCATGACGAAATTCGAACCTAGGACCATTTTATTTATGGTTAGAAATCAAAGCGCTATTGATAGACTAAGACAAAAATTGTTCCCCTAATTTGACAGCGGAAATAGATGGCGCTGTATTAAGCCACATTTTATGGTCATTGGATTGTCAAATGTCAACTTTTGATAGTCAAAGGATAGGTCATAATCATAATGTACGGAGCCGTACAGCGCCATCTACATCAGCTATCAAATTGAAACACGATTTTTTCTTAGAATTTAGACATAATAAAGAAATGCACGAATGTTTCTTAGACTATACACATCATAATACCTAAATAATAAATGAATGAAACTTTGTTAAAAACCATAATAACACACTATAAGATCATTGTTTTAGCTCGATTCTTACATATGCTTATAAGCATTTTGCCTTGTATAAACCATTATAATGAGATCTCGCGTTACGAACTATTGGCATGAATCTTGAGGGTCCATTTAAACTGGATTGTTTTGCTAAAATGGTAGTACAATGCCTGATAGACTGATTACTACATATATCAATGTTGGATATTTTGCTGTTAAACAGTAGGTAGTACTGGTAGTAAAGATTAAAAGCTAGCTCTTTGTGTTGTTATCGATTTCCCAGTAGTCCTTTGAATGAAAGCAGCATACACATTTAGACAGTAGTCCTTTGAATGAAAGCAGCATACATACTTAGGTAGGGGTCAAAAATAACAGTAAAATATTTATATCAACACTATTTATACAAAGGTAATTATAATTAAGTTTTAAAAGGGTAAAGTAAACGAGTTAAACATTACTAAAACACAATGCAGTTATTAAGCTCATAATAACTAATTGTGTTTAGGTAAATATTGTTTTCTTTTGTATAATAAAAATACAAGTTACCTACCCAGTAATTTGTTATACACACCTACACATATTTCACATATCTACCTACTGAAGTATATTTAAACTTCCACCTTATAGCCTAGACAGGAAGGATTATATTTGAGTAAATATAAAATAAAAAAAAACAAAATTATATCACTTACCGATACACTGCTTCTGTCCTTCTCCAAAAGGCAGGAAAGCACACTTGTGTCTTGCTTGCACATTCTCCGGAGAAAACCTTTCCGGGTCGAACACTTCAGGGTGCGGGTAGTACTTCTTATCATGATGTATGCCGAGGACTGAAATCTTGATCAACTGGCCTTTATCAATGGTTATATCAGTTTCTGGAATCTTGTAAGCAGTTTTAGCTCTTCGCTTCAGTTTGGTGATGATCGGATACATCCTCAATGTTTCATTGAAGACTTTTTCCATGTATGACAGGTTCATGATAGCATCATAAGTCATCTCTCTGTTTTCTAAGGCTTCCTTTATTTCTTCATATAGTTTTTCCTGAATGTCCTGGTTTAGAGCTAACTGGTATAGCAAGAATCCCATGGTGGAGGCACTAGATTCATATCCTGCCGCATAGAAAATGTATGCTTGAGCCGCTATGTCTTCATCCGTCATATCCAAGGTATTTGCATCATTCTGTCCATGTCCATATTCATTCTTCAGCTCTAAAAGCAGATCCATAAAATCATGTCGGTCAGAGGGCTGCCCATTCCTCATAGCAATCACTTCTTTGATTAATTTGGAGAAGAATGTCTTCACTTCTTCGGGGAACAACCAGCCTCCAATCTTCTTCAAAATGCCTGGATACATGCTTTCCAGCTCCGAGCCATATTTCACGCTGAAGATCTTCTTGTCGATCCTTTGAAGGGTTTCGTGTTGCTGGTCAAAGGTGTCAAGGTCTAATCCAAAGACACAAGCAGTTATGGCAGATTGGGTGAACTTCTGCGTAAGTCCATGGATCTCCTGCTCTGTACTCTTCTGTATTATCCTATCAATATACTCCACAAACCTGTCTCCACGTTCCGTCAATAAGTAGCTCATATTCCTCAATTTCCCCGACGTAAACATTGGTGAAAATCGCTTCCGCAGCACCCGCCAGGTGGCGCTGTCTGCGTGGAACAAGTTCGCCCCGAGCCCTGACTTACTGTATTCCTTTCCGCGATCAGTGAATATATCGAAATCTTTCATCAAAACACATTTTACGACATCTAAATCTCTTACAAGCAGATCCGGAGAGCGCATCCTGAAGAACCCGACGACTTTCTCTTCAGGATAAGCATCGTATATTTCCTTGAACACAACTCCGACTGGTTTTTTTCTCAAGACAGAGTCCTTAATATTCCCGAAGAAAAAAGTAGGTTTGGGCCCGCGCACATTTCTTTTCAGCCAATAGTCATTGAACTTGGTAAAGTGTTGGTATACACTATAACCAAGACAAATAACAAATGTTATAATTAGAATTACAAGGGTCATTGTTATGGTTTTCACTTTTCACCGGCACCGTTTTTCGCAATGTTGTTACAGTGAACTGAATAATTTCAAACGGTGTGACCATTTATATACTGTGCCGATTCTACCATAGATATAATATTTCTAAAGATGGAGTCTAAAGGCTTGGCCAAACACACAGCGCGACGCAGCGCCGCGTCCGCGCCGCGCTACCGCGGCACATGCTAACAGACGGCCTACCGCGAACCACGTTCGACGTGTTGCCTACCTGTCACACTTACGTACGAATTTACAAGTGCGACAGAGAGGCAACACGACGAACGTGGTTCGTGGTAGGCCCTCAGGTTACCGACGTCAAACAGACTGCGTCCCGCCGGTATCACGCCCCGCTTCTGTCGCGACCCGCGCCGCGCGGCCCCTTGCGTCCACGCGGCGCGTGCGCAGCGCTGCGCCGCGCGGACGCGGCGGCCCGCCGCGTCGCGCTGGGTCACATCAGTCGGATCGGACGTTAGGCAGCGAGCGGTGGCGCGCGGCCGCGCCGCGTTCGCGCGCGCGATGAGGGTGTGTTGAGAGCGCGATCCGCGCGCGCCCTGTTTGAACAGGCATCACGCGGCGCGGACGCGGCGCTGCGTCGCGGCGTCGCGCTGTGTGTTTGGCCAAGCCTTTAGCGAGCTGTCATTGTTGCCACTTTTTTTTATGGCATCGCGCTCCTGGCACATTCAGCCTAACGAGTAAAGTTGCCACTTTTTTTTATGTACGATTAACAATGTGTAACCACCTTGCTGTGGCCATGTCGATAAAGTCATATCGATAAACTATCGACATTTCCTTCAATTTTAATTTTACTTGAAAGGTTAAACGATACCTAAAATGAACAAAAAACGCTTTTATTCTGAAACTGTGTACCTTAATGTACAATTTTGTAAATATTTTGCACGTTGATGTTGTGTCGACTGAATACTGTGTCGAACTATTTTATTATAAGATCTGATTGTTACGTACCTATTCAAGCCAATAAATATATTATATTCTATTATTTTAATCCATTCTAATATATACATACTATACTTGCGAAACAACTTTTAAAGTTCTGCGCAAATAATAATTAATTATATTAGACTAGATTATGCCCGCGACTTCACTGCGTGGTATGATGCCGGTGACTGATAAAAACAACCCAGCCCTAGTAGCACGGTCGCATTTTTATCATTTATCACCATGCCTGTCACGTTCTAACAAGTAGGTAAGTGCGAAAGTGACGGGCATAGTGATAGTGGATAAAAATGGATCCGTGCTGAGCCCGCTGGCCTTCCCCGGGTCTCAAACTATCTCTATACCAAATTTCATCTAAATCGGTACAGTGGTTTAATGGAAGAGGACAAAGTTACTTTCGTATTTATAATTATGACGTAGGCCTAGGGGGGTATCTTAACGGTCCATTCATTTTCTTGACTGTCTATTTATTTTAAACAATCAACGTATTTCATGACTATATTAACCCAACATAATTTTTCACTGTTGAACAAGTTCACTTGGTAATATGTAATATAAAATAATACAAAATTATTCCTACGAATACCTATTGATTGATTTTATTATGTTCATAGTATTTATACACCTCATCTAAATTAATTATCACCTAATGGCGCCATCAAATACAAAAAATCTATAGATGAAAAATTCTACTAAATAGTAGAATTGTTCAGAAAGTTGCAACACTCTTTACGTCAATCGCCTCTAGGATCCACCCAGTGAATGTTGCCATTGCTAAATTATCTTGGTGTGGCGGTCAGAAATAAGTGTGAATAATCGTGATTGCACAATTATTTAGAATGATTGCTGTGAATGATGATGCAATACGGTAGCGATTACGATTGATGCGAAATTATTTAATTTTACGTATTGTATTTGTAGGTAATTATCAAACCAATTTGTCAGTAAATAAGAACCAAAAAAACTATACTGATCCTTTTCTTTTGGGTGCTAGTTAGTACTAGCACCAGACAGAGATAATCATACATCTTTGTTTTACACACTGTATCTCTGTCTATGTTTGAAATGAGGCAGTCCTTTGACAAACTATAAGTTTACTTCAGTCAAATAAATATCTGTACCGTTCAGCGGAGATTTGATGTTTAGATATTTCTTAGAAATTAGATCGTATTATTTTCTTTTAAACCACGTCGGTGGCAAACAACCATACGATCACATGATGGTAAGCGGTCACCGTAGCCTATGGACGTCTATAACTTTAGAGGCGTTACATATGCGCGTTGCCTACCAAATTTTTAGATTGGCAACACTAATCAATAATAATTCCCCGTTCAGTTTGTAAAGTATACAAAGGTACCTACTTAAGATGTCATGTTTTAGAGCGGTTTCGCACTACGTCCGATCCGAATCCGATCCGAATCCGCGATAATTTACGCACTTCGTCATCCGATATCGGAAGGAAATCAGACGGATCTAGTCCGTAAATTACCATAGAAATAGTTCTACGGCTACTTCGGACCTTATTTTCACGGATTCGGATCGGACGTAGTGCGAAACCGCTCTAAGTCACATGCCAGATTATTATTGGAAAATAGATATTATTATTATTATAGTTTATTTTTAGATCATATCATGTAAAACAATTGTGCGACATATTTAGGGGAATCCCCGCGTTTTAAGCGCCTTGAAGGATTTTAAAAGGTTAATACCCGAACAGATAAAGGCATTAAAAAGTTGGTGTTACCTATAGCGTAAATAGCCTTAAATGTGGCTATTTTTCGTCTATAGGCTATATGTAAACCTAGGTTTAATGTAGGTACTTATACCAGGGATCGGATACCGGTATTTTTTGTATGGGAACGGAAACGGTATTTTTTCGTTCTTTGCTAATTACTTCATTTCTAATTGAGCAATCTAATAATACGAAGTCGTAACCTAAAAACACAACTGAGTTCTACATTTCGAGTATAAAATAATTCGAAAAATTTGGTTATTTCTAAGTTTTTGCAAAAAACCGGTTCCGATCCCTGACTTATACTATACAAGGTGAGACCGAACATCACAAACACTTTATTGCTAGTAAACGATATTAAAATACAGGGTGTTTGGTACATCGTTTGTCAAATTAAAACGGCAGATAGTTCGAGTCATTTGCTATCTTCTCATGCCAAAAAAATCATTACAACCAACTAGTAAAGTATTTTTTTAAATTTACAGATACAGAGACCCGATTAATGGCTCCTCTACACGATGGGCCAGCGCCGGCCACTCCAAGAGACGCAGCCATGCGGTAGAATGAGATAGCAATATCACTTGCTCCCTCTAACGCATAAATGCTTCCCTTGGAGTGGCCGGCGTTGGCCCATCGTGTAGAGGAGCCATAAAATCTGTCGGGTTATTCGAGCCCACGGTATATAAATGTATCACATGTAAGCACTGTAAGCAGGTAGCTACATGTTCGTTCGGTAAGTACCTAATTACCTATCAGTCAGAGCCAAGGATAAAGATAAGTTTTGATAATATTGTTATGATTTTATCTTTACCTATTGGTGTGGAAACAATAACTGCAACATTTTTTTTATACAGGAGGCAAACGATCAGTCGAATCGCCTGATAGTAAGCAATTACCGTAGCCCATGGACACCAGAGGGGTTACAAGTGCGTTGCCGGCCTTTAAGATAGGGAATACGCTTCTTTTCATACGCCAGGTACTTATTAGGTATACAGGATTTTGACTCTTAAAGACCCTATACATCTCTAAGGATAATTTGATTAACTATATTAACTATGTAATCTTTTAGTTATGACACTTAGAGACATTTACACCTCTAAATAATTTTAGATTAATTATAGTTTTTAATTGTATCTTTGTTTTTTTTTTCAATACTATTATTATAGTTTTTTTTGTAATTCGACATTTAGAGACTTTATACCATTATACTTCTCTATGTAATACTTTATTGATATTTGCGCGGCTTAGTTGTATTTTATAATTGTTGATGTTTTTTTTTTTGCTGTATGTAAATTCCATGTTGACGTGTAAAGTGCCCTTGTGGCCTATTTGCTGAATAAATGTTGATGTTTGATGCCATTACTGGGATTAGTTGCCAAGCGGAACCCAGGCTCCCATGAGCCGTGGCAAAATGCCGGGACAACGCGAGGAAGATGATGATGACGCTTCTTTTCTTGGAGGTTGTACCGGTCCGGGCGCGACAGTTCATTCCATGAACAGTTTAGCTGTGTAAGGCAAGAAGTATAATATCAAAACGTTAGAGTGGTAATGCAAATATATTTGACCACCTCGACCCCTACGGTATATCTGAATCCGACTGCGCATGCAACAGGACTACATTTGTTATTAACAATGTTTTCATTCTCCAGTTGTGTTTTGTAATCTAAATAAGTGTGTTATGGCTTCCTGTGGCCGATAGCTTATTTCTTTGAAAGTAATAATGGTACAAATACGAGTACCTACCTACTGAATTAGCACTTCTGTTATCTGAACTATTTCACTAGCTAAACTCAAGGGCAATGGCCGCAATGGGAGACTTATTTAGTATGGAAAGTTTTGTTGTTGCTTTAGTGTATCATAGGTGTAAGTTGTAGACTTCCTAGTTACTAGGATAACTAGTAGTACCTACAAGGGCCTAGCCAAGGTGCCAATCGTTTGCGCTACGACAACGAAACGCTTTCTCTCTCTCTATCACTCTTGCATGTTAATGCGATAGAGAGACACAGCTTCGTTGTCATAGTACAAAAGATTGGCATCTTGGATAGGTACCCAGTTATGTATTAAAGTATTAATACACGATACTGCGTTTACGCTGCATTCTGGATAATTTAAAAAAACTAATTTTATTTTTAACAAGCAGAAACGTCTTGCGAACGATAGTATTAAGCTTATGGCTATGGCTCCTCTACACGATGGGCCAGCGCCGGCCACTCCAAGGGACGCATTTATGCGTTAGAGGGAGCAAGTGATATTGCTATCTCATTCTACCGCATGGCTGCGTCCCTTGGAGTGGCCGGCGTTGGCCCATCGTGTAGAGGAGCCATTAGAATAAATTTAAAAGTGGAAAAAATACTGTCTTGGGTGAGACTTGAACTCACGGCCTCTAGATCGATACTCCAGCGCTCTGCCATTTGAGCCACCAAGACCTCATCCATAGCCAGCAAATCTTTCCACCATAATCCCCAAATTAGAAGAATTTGTGCACAACTTTAAAATGGCCTACATTAGTAGACCTTACTCAGTTGCAATAGTGTCAAGACTGATCAGTTTATTGTACCAAGGATCGAACGCGGGCGCCGGACTAATCGATTTCTTGCTTCGCCACTTGCGATATTCGCTACACCAGTGGGATTTATTAGGGCGAGTTTATATTAGCGAAGTTTTAATATGAATGCCTCTTACGCTGCGTCTTGCGTAAGCGAACAACTCGCGAACGCGAAGCGAAGCGCGCCGTTCGCGTTCGCAACGAGATCGCCCACGTAAAACCTATAGGTATCAAAGGATTTGATTCACCCCGCGCCGCATCGCTTCGCTTCGCGTTCGCGTGTTGTTCGCCTACGTAGTACGCTGCGTTATTATTTTAAAATGTTCATGTTTTTTAAGTAAAGGAACATGTAGGGGCCGTGTCGTACCAGGACACTATAGGGCTGGTTTCGGATCGACCAAGGTGGAGACAACTTCATCACGCTGCACCGACAAGAGCCCAGCTCTTACATTGAATGATGATGATTATTTGAAACGGTGGTAAATGTTTACTAATATAAAGCGAAAGTAACTCTGACTGTCTGTTACCTCTTCACGCTTAAAGGATGAACGCCACCACAACCGTATAGGCCACGTCTTCGCCTCGCTTTGTCTGTGGCCATGAGTAAGCCCATTTACCTATAACAAAAAAAAAAGACTCACTCTAGACCGGGCCAGGGCCGGGCCGGAGCTTCCGGTGTTTGTTTTCTATGGAAAGCACTACGATATCACCGATCAGCCGTCATAGAAAATGACGTATCGGACTCCTCGACCCGATCCCGGCCCTAAAACGATCGTCTAGGTAGTATCACAAGTAGATCAATGCCATAACATATAGGTAATTTATAATCGACATTACCTATAATAAAACTAGCGACCCGAGCCGGCTTCGCACGGGTTAACAAATTATACATAAACCTTCCTCTTGAACCACTCTATCTATTAAAAAAACCGCATCAAAATCCGTTGCGTAGTTTTAAAGAGCAGCTAAGAATACATAGGGACATTAGGGACAGACAGCGGGAAGCGACTTTGTTTTATATTATGTAGTGATGTAGTGATGATACCAATATAATCGCAGCTTTACAGAAGTCAACCCTTTCAGCGCGATGCGAACGGACGGCGCGGCAAATTAATTATCTTATATATAGTTATTGACCACTGAACTTTGCAGGCCCTTTTGTGCCGGCTCTTTTTACTTTTACTCTTTTTAAGTGACGATAAAGGTCACTGTGGTATGAAGACGTTTCAATCTGTAGACGTCAGTTGCGTTTTGTCAACCGTTTGCAATGTAAAGAGATTTTGTGGAGCTTAGGGTTGAGATTTTCCAGTTGAACTTCAAGATGGCGAAGGCGCTTTGAGAATATTATTAAATTTTTGTTGTAAAGAGTGTTATGTCATAACGTATTTTTGGGCCACCCTGTAGTTGTATAGTGTTGTATAACCAATTCGTTGATAGTTGATTTTGCAGTGAAATTGACCCAGGTTTGGCTGTTGTGTTTATAAATGTTGCTCACTCACTCTGAATGTTGTTATTGACTAGTGAATGAGCGCTTGAAAAAAATGTATTTTATACCAAGTTTCACCTCAATCTAATATCGACAAGTGACCGAAAAACACCCGAAAAATTACTTGTAAATTCTCAAGAACCCAAATAATAACATATACCAATATTTCAAGGTAAATTAAATGAACCGGAAGTAAAAATAATAAAAAAGTTAACACCGCACTGACGTAATGATACCTACTAATTATCTGTTTCCAACAAAATGGTTTATAAAATAAAAAAACTCACGAAACGTAAACTTCATTACACGCTCAAACCATCGTCTTAATTATAAGACAGAAAAAACTCGGCCTAATCACTTATTAAATGCCCCATCTACTAACAATACTCTTAACTGATTCAATATGGACTTTAGGACTTTGAAATAAGGGTTAAAAATGGTCAATCAACAGTGTGAGCGATTGTTTTAACAGTATCACTCTTAAATGACCTAAGATGGACTTTATTACCATAGCAGTAAGGCTTAGAAAAGGTCAGTTGTGTAGTGATGGTACTAACAAGCTAATCGGCCAAAATCGGCCCGTCCACAGTCCTCGTAAAACAAACAACCATTAGTTGAGAATCCGGCTAACGAAGACGCAGATTACATAGTAGGTACTGTAGATACGCCACTCTCAAAGGAGCAAAGCGCAGTCGGCGACTTGGTCCCAATTTTCTACGTCTAATTGTTGCATGGTAGGCAAAGAAATCAGTTAATCCCGATACATATGTATCACCAACGTAATTTTTGTTTACACTATATAAAGCGTCGAAAGAGTCTTTACGCCTTATTGATAAAATATTACAATTTTACTGTATGTCCTACAAAATCTTCTCCTGAGTTAGAAGAACGTTACCTATGGTACTTTCGTAACTCAACGGAAAATTACATGAATTATTCATTTTTCTCCAGAATAAGGAGCTCTTAGAATTAAAATTAACAAATTTTATGAAACTTAGATGAAAAATAGATATATTCTCAAAATAGAAATTGGTCCAACCAATGTTAGTTCTAGTGGGGTATCTGGTATAACATATTATTGAATCTGCCGTATCGCTTCCCACAAGTATTCATGTAATTATCTCCCATCTCTGTTAGGTGTTAAAAAACTGATTGGGATACAAAACGAGGCCCGTGAAACAAAAACACTTCAAATGCGTCTAAAGACTATTTTATTGGTTTACTTCGGTATAATTTACAATAAGCTTTGAGAAACTACAATGAGGAATGATTTTATCTAGCCTAGCATTTTTTTTGTCTTGCAGGTACTTAGGTCTAGCCTAAAAACCTAATTTAGTGTACCTAGGTAAAATGAACTGTCGTTCGCGGTATTTCCGGACCGATCCGATACCATACGACCTTCAAGGAAAGAGCGTACTCCCATCTTAAAGGCCGGCCGGTAAGTCCAGCAACGCACTTACGACACCATCTCCTTTCCTCCTAAGTAGGTGAGTATATATACCTAAAGTGTCATTCAATATACCTTGCTAACTATGTAAACAAACCGCCATAAGTACTAAAATTGACACTGAATGTCAATTTACTAGTAACTTTTGTTTACATAGTTAGCAAGTTCTATTTAATGACACTTTAGAAGTTATGGTACTTAAAACGTTATCTATGTATAACACGTTCTTTATAAACGACGTTACTTAGATTCCTTTTCGTAAAATCGCCATCAGATATATCGGAGCGGCCAAGGTGTTCACAATATCTAAACGCACTCTAACGCCTTGACAATAGAGGCGTGTTCAGATACTTGTGAGCACCTTGACCGCTCCGATATATCTGATGGCGACTGTACAGTCTACTTACTAATTATTATTTCCACGGAAGAAAGAATGAGCGCTTGTTTTGTGATTATTTCAAAGCAATTTGGAATTTCCCACCGTACAAAAAGCTGTTCAAAGTAAAATACCTTTCCAATGATGTATTGCTTATTGTGCTTGGTCGCTAACTTACTAACCTGCCATTTTAACTTATTTCTGTTTTAAATAAATAATTAGCGGCGCACTTTAAACAAGCCCGTGATATATACCCGCCTCTGTCTAACGTCTTAGACAAAAAGTGGAAGACCCGCGCGAAACTGACGTCATCATAAATAAATCAGACGGAGTTCTTATTAGCGCTAAAGCACTCATTTTGCGCACAGAGGCATTAAAGCACTGTACATTTTACGGGTTATTGTTAGTCGTCTCTCATTATGAAGTTCAATACAAGGTGGGCCTCAAGAACCCGAAAAACTTACTGAATTAATCGTCAGAGCGCGGCGCGCTCATTCTTTCTTCCATGGTGGTATTACAATGGCACGTTTTTAACCGGTCAACTAATTAATCGAATTTGGATAGTTTAGAAAAAAAAAATGGCTACTAAAATTAATAGTTTGGCAACAAAAACGGAGCCTTAAAATATATCAATATGAGTTGTATTTTAATGCCGTTACAGCTATTGATTATTTTTAGGCAGGTACCAAGTATTTGGCAACTGAATTAATATATTGGAGACCATTTATGAAGCACATTTTAAAAAGAAAAACGGCTATCTATTAATAAAAAAATGAAGTTCTTTTAAAATATTTTGTTTGGTCATTATACGGTCAACCTAACACGCTCCTCCTCGCTTCGCTCGTCGTCGCACCTATCTATTGACTCTAGCAGAACACAGTGGTAACTATTGAAATTAGTAGGTAATTAAAAATTTAAAGATCTAATGGTATAATGGCCATTAGGCGTTTCATGATTAGAAATTTCAACTATAAAGTATACGACCATTGCGTATTGGTAAATTCATTTGAGGTGTTTTGTGTAAAAAGTGACCAATATTCATTAAATTTAACTGCTTTCGTGTTAAAATACTACCTAGCTGAAACGATATACTCACTTGCTCACTTATGATTAGTTGATTACTTAGGTGTGAACAACTAGATGACAACTAAATTTTATGATCGCGTTACAATATTAGTTGCCAATTTATTATTTTAGACGCCAACTTATCACTTTAAGTTCCCTATAATTTTTTTTGGGTGGCTTTATTTTGCTGCCAGTTTTTTTAATAATGTGATGCTTATATTTGAGGCTAAAATTAGGAATTAGTTTATTAAGGTAGGGCACTATTACATTATTTTTGTAAATGACTGTTTGTTGCCTAAATACCTAAATTAAAAAAAAAATTTTTTTTTGGCGTTAAAATATTAATGCACAGCCAAATTATATTATTATGCCCAATGAAAGTTCCTGTTTAATATTTTAGTTGCCCGGTTAATAATAAGCCTATTACAAGTAATAGGTAGGTAACCTAGGTAAATAATGTTACTCTATGTATAGTATAAACTTTACTATAAACTTTGCTGTTTATTTTTAATAATTTGATGAAAAAAATATCAAAGTTTCGTTAATTACCTGTTTATAATGTAAATTACTATTTACAGTGACGCTAAATTACAATTGACTGCTGTTAGCGTGTGGCTAATGACAGTAATGACATTTTATAAACAAAAAATGTTAGCCTGATAGAAATTTTGTGTGTTAATGTTTAGTGCGTTTTGGAAAGAAAATAATATTTACAGTACAGTACGTACATAATGGTCCTATTTTCCCGCACTAGTGTGTAAAATAGCACTTTTCGTGCGTATGCCAAAGTTTAAAGGGCCATATGAATATGTACTCTAAAACGTTGTACGATACACGTGCGAATAGGTAATTCGCAACTCGCGTCGATTTAAAACACTCCCTTCAGTCGTGTTTTAATTTATCGCCACTCGTTTCGAATTTTCTCTTTTCCGCACTTGTATCGTAAATTTCATTTATTTCATTTATTTTTATTCATAACAATAAAATTATTGTGTTGAACATAAACTTAAAATTAAAAATTAACACTAAAGTCTATTTTTTTATTCGGTAGACTAAAATGACATTTCATAGTATGAAATGACACATGATGTTCATACTATGAAATGTCATTTTAGTCTACCGAATAAAAAAATAGACTTCATTCATTTAATCATTTAATCATTCATTCATTTAAACTTTACATTAAATTAAATTACATGCAATTAAAGCTCAATGAATAACTATTTTACACGTTTTATATTACTTATTTCTTCTTTAACTCTAAATATTTTAAAATTGTATGACAATTGGCACAGAAAAGAATGCAGTCGGCGTGTTGTGTGCTTGCCACCAATCGCTAAAAATGATCACCACTGCCACAGGGTCAATTGCACCATTCACTAACCCGGGGTTAACCGGTTATACCTGGAATTACCATGGTTATCAGTACAATTTGACACTGGGTTAACGGTTTAACCGGTTAACCCCGAGTTAGTGGGTTAGTGCAAGTGGTGCTTATTGACGGGGAACACATTTAGCTATAATTTCCCAAAACAAAGCCTGCGAACCATTTTAAACATAATTATAATTAATAAACAATCAAACCACCAATTACCTCACAATATTCCCGAAACCAAAACGTGCTAAGTATTTCACAACTCACACGCACTTTCGACGTTTTTCCGTCGAGGCGGCGCGCGCGCAGTAACTCGCGGCGTTTGAAACAAAATGGCGCCGGGATAAGTAATTAAATGCAATAAACAAGGAGCGGGATTAAACCGAAAGGCAATACGTGCGATTCGTCTGGTGAAATTATAGGTACAATTTCTACATTCTAAAATATATATGTATACCTAATCGAGAGGTCTCTAGGCGCCTACATAAGGCGCATAACCGCATATGGTGAAAACATTTTCTGTTCTGAGTTGAAGTCTCGGTAGCTCAGTTGGCAGAGCGATAGGCTAGTGATTCAGAGTCACGAGTTCGAACCTCGCTCGATACAGTGAATTTATCCAATTTCAATTCATTTCTAAGCTTTATGGCACTTGTTTAAAAACAGACGTTTCTGCTTAATACAAAATTAATTTACCTAAGTGGGAACGCCCAATCGAGAAAATTACTTACCAAGAACACACCGTAATAGACGGCAACCAGCAAATATTGATTCCCGGTAGAAATTAATTATAAGAGCTAACTCGCAGCTAATAGATAAGTTTAGCTTCATTATAGAAATTAGAAATTACGCCGCAGATGAAATAAAATGATACGCGGTAAGTGTTGCTGCGCTGCGTGGGTAGCCATTGACTTATATTTCAGGACGGGCCTTACGGGCACTAAACATGGTACTAGTTCAGCGGTGTCGCTCATGAATTCGAGCCAATCGTGCAGTCTAACGCAACTAGTTACGCTCAATAGTGCGTGTGATGCGAACTCATCAACCAATCGCGTTGTAGCGGTGTCACACCGGCGGTGGCCCCATTCATGCCCCATTCTTATTGCCCGTAAGGCCAGTCCTGAGATATACGTCAATGGTTGAAGCGAGATTCGCACACTTAGTTTAGTGTTTATTGTTTGCTGGTTAAATTATCACAGTTACTCGTACAGTTAGTATTTCCTCGCGTTGTTGTGGTGAAAAATGTGGTTTCACTTGGTAACAAAGTTTGTTTAACCCTCGTGGATTGAAACCCTCGCAAGGCTCAAGATTGCATTTGTCTATTTTCACTAGCTCGGTTTTTAAAGCACGAGACCCACGAGGAACAAACCATCACTTCACTACGAGGGCTGTTTGATAAGTACCCGTTTTCCAAATGTATTAATATCACGGGCCGAAAATATGTATACAATCGTTTTAAGCCATTTTTCAGAGGTGGGAAAATTAAAAAAAAAAAAGCATTATTTTGTTTTTTTCTCATTTGACAGCGATTCAGTGAAAGCGTGAACTTAAAATTGTGAAAATGGAGAAAGAGCAGTATCGGTCTGTAATTAGATTCTTGTTTTTGGAAGGAAAAACATGTGATGAAATAAAAGTAAGAATGCAAGCGGTTTACCATGAATGTGCTCCTTCTATGACAACCGTCAGATACTGGTTTAACGAGTTTAAGCGGGGGAGAACAACCGTCTTTGATGAGGATCGCCCAGGCCGCCCAATTGAGGTGACTACAGACGATATGGTTAAGAAAATTGAAAATATCGTTTTAGCCGACCGCCGAATTGAACTTCGAGAAATCGTTGATGCTGTAAATGTTCCAATCGAGCGGGTACAAAACATATTAGAAGAAAAATTGGGTATGAAGACAGTATCGGCGAGGTGGGTGCCGCGTTTACTCACGGAGGAGCAAAAACGGAACCGACTGACTACTTCGGAGCAGTGTTTGGCCGTGTTCAAACGTAACCCGAAGGAGTTTCTGCGTCGTTTCGTGACCGTAGACGAAACGTGGGTCACCACTACCCCCCGGAAATGAAAGGGCAGTCGAAGCAGTGGATTTTACCGGGTGAACCTGCACGAAAGATAGCAAAAATCGTTCCATCGGCTGGAAAGGTCATGACGACCGTTTTTTGGGATTCGCAGGGTATTATACATATTGAGTTCTTAGAAAAGGGGAAAACGATAACAGGGCAGTACTATGCCAATTTATTGGATGAATTTGACGCTGGGTTGAAGGACAAACGACCCCATTTAAAAAATAAAAAAGTACTGTCTCATCACGACAACGCACCAGCTCATTCGTCTAGAGTTGTTTGTGATGGCTAAATTAACACAATTACGCTACGCCCTATTGCCTTACCCCCCGTATTCTCCAGATTTGACCCCATGCGATTTATTTTTGTTTCCCAACCTGAAAAAATGGCTCGGTGGTAAGCGATTTGGATCAAATGACGAAGTCATTGCCGCCACAGAGGCCTATTTTAATGACTTTCCGAAATCATACTTTTTGGATGGTTTATTGAAGCTTGAATATAGGTGGAACAAGTGTATAGAGTTAAAAGGAGACTATGAAGAAAAATAAATGCATATAAACAAAAACAACTGATTATTTTTTTCATAAACGGGTACTTATCAAACAGCCCTCGTATATACCTATGTAAATAGTGAAGTGATGGTTTGTTAAAAAAAAACAAAGTCGCTTCCCGCTGTCTGTCCGTGGTCTGTCCCTATGTATGCTTAGATCTTTAAAACTACGCAACGGATTTTGTAGATTTGATGCGGTTTAATAGATATAGTGGTTCAAGAGGACGGTTTTTGCATAATTTGTTAACCCGTGCGAAGCCGGGGCGGGTCGCTAGTAAACAAATAAACAATGACCTATCTTTTTAATTTGGGTTCATGTTTCTTAGTGTCGTAGTACGTAACCTAATCCAATTCCCAGGCTTATTTTAACCAAAATTCAACCATCATACCTTTAAAATACGGCCCATATTCTAGCATCCACTGTCAATTAGTCATCATGTCAATATTAGAGTAATTCTTAGTAAAACAAGTAGATCTGTTTGGGTGGAAGTTGTTTGTTTAATAATAAGCTGAACTAAGTGCTTCCTGTCTCGTTGTTTGTCATTTATTTCGAGTGTGCCTTTTGGTACCCTCTTACTTAACCACTTCTTTCACTAAAATTAAAGGATGACTCACATTAGACCGGGCCGTGTCCGGGCCGGAGCTTCCGGAGCTTCGTTTTTTATGGAAAGCATCGTGTGATCACCTGTAATCTGTCATAGAAAAGTAAGCGCCGGAAGCTCCGGCCCGAACACGGCCCGGTCTAACGTGAGCCATAAACTAACTATGATCCACAATAAGTTCAACACTTAGGGTCAGATGCACCAAACCGTCCTCACCATTAACACGTTTGCATAAATGCAAGGTTTTTTACAATTTTGATTTCTGTGAAATTTGGCGACACATATGCAAAAATCACATATAAGTGCATCATTCAGGTTTTAAGTGCATCTTTCCCTGAATTGAAGTTTAATAATGTTCTTTGACTTCGACAAGTTTGAAAACCTAGATATACGACATATACCTATGATAATTTGATGCTTTCATTATTTCCGTTTAAGTAGTTCCCGACGGTTTACAATAACATTTGTTTTGCTTTGATCTCACTCTCATCTCATCGGAATGTAGGTTTTGGAAAATTTTTGAGTCTTGTCGATTCACCTTAGTGTTAAGAGATTTGTCAGAATGCCGCAAAAACCTTGTGTTAAATGTATGTTTTCATGTATGTATTTGTGAGCGCGTTGTTCAATAGTATATTTTTTCATTCCTACTATTAAACACAGCAATTATGCTCGTAGTTACAGAAAGTATATTTTGCCATACACACAGGCAGGCAGAGAACAATCTCACACATGAGGATGCCGAAGACCGGGCAAAGTGGAGAAGACTAAGCAGGAAAGCGGACCCTGGCGCTAGGCCGGGAAAACGCTAGGTTGAAGAAGAAGAAGACACACAGGCCACACAGCAATTGGATTAGTATAGTGTTTTAAATTTTCAGCGAGTGACAAGTTTTTACTTTTAGTTCATAAGAAGTGAAGCAGCAATTGTGCCCTCAATTTTGGAAAAATTACCTCTTTAAGGGCACTTTCAAGACAATTTTCTCAGCCCATCTCCGTCTCAGCAAATAAAGCCTCGTGTTCAATTTGTGTTGTATCTGTGAGCGTGTTGTCGGGTCAAATTGGCTCCCACTTCGCCTCCGAGCGCTCGCCGATGGGCGGGGCGAAGTTAGGGTTGTTACACGTCAGAAACTATTATTGACACAAACATCGAAATAAGGAGGTTGTTCGTCATCACTGGAATATTATCCGCAATACTACCTTTATTTGTAACTTCTGTAAGGATCAATTATTATTTACGTAAAGATCGAATAAGGAGATTGTCTAAGTATAGGTACCTAAATGTAATTGTTTCATCACATCATCACTCAAAAATCATTAGTAATTGTACTTTACCTTTGTCTGTAAGGAGAGCGCTACAAAATGTTTTACTCAAGTTGTTGTAGGTCTAGATACCTACAACAACTCGAGTAAAACATTTTAGGTATACAGTCAGAACAATACAATGAATACATACATGGAGTGCACGGTGCAATAAAATGTGGTTTTATGTGTATTGTATTGTACTGTACCATGTTTGAAAACTAGGGTACTTATACCAACTTTAAGTATGTAACTGATCCAATAATTTCAGACAACCAGCGGCGGTAGCACGATCGCATTTTTATCGCTTGTCACCATACCTGTCACGTTCTAACAAGTATGTAAGTGCGAAAGTGACGGGCATAGTGACAAGCAATAAAAATGGAACCATGCTGCGCCCGCTGGGCAATTTACTTCTCATCCGATTTTATGTTAATCAATAGTCAGAAGATAGTTAAATCTATATGTTGACACTTTCCTATTTTGTATCGTAAATAACTATTACGCTACAGTAAATAATAAAATTGCATTTATAAATATAATTGATGTAACTGGCAACCCTACTAACGAGTCGACGCCATCAATATAACAATTTAACAGGCCCGTTTCAACGGCTATAAATTAAACGATTTAACTGCCTCCTGCCTCCTCTGGCTATTACTAATTATCACTAATTAGGGGGGAGATTATTAACAGATTACTAGATTCTAATTAGGGCTTTAGCTAAGCCATGTATTGAACCTATTATTTTTAGTTAATTTTATGCTTATATCGGTAATCTTAGTCTCATGAAAATCTACTTCGAGATCATAATTAGGTATATGCAACTATAGTCACTATAAACTGATATGTAAGTACAGTTACTATAGTTTGAAACAGGACATTTTGTATAGAATGTCTATAGAGATGACCCGTTTTCATTCTAGGAGCTCATTCATCTATAACTACACTTATAGGTTTTCAACGTTTTCAACTTTAATTAGATTTGGTATTCTATTCTGTAAGTAAGTACCTAAAACTCGATTGCTGAGGATTTTGTCAGCGGCGGCCTAATACGAGTGTACATTTAAAATTACACACTCACTCACAGCTACTTTACAAATATTTTTCTAGTAAGTGGTAATCTACGATTTTAATATCACTATTAAACACACTGTCTAGACACGATCAAATTTATCGCACTACCTACTATAGAGGTACTACATAAAACGATTAATAAAACACTTATCAAAGAACCACGGAACCATAAACGGCGCTTCCATAAAATGCCATTAATGAGTGTTTTAATTGCTCCCCACACTTTTACGAGCCAATGGAATTATACAATTCAAATTCTAATCATCACCTCTCTCTTTAAACGCTCACAAACTCCTAATCTATTCAAAAACATATTTAAAATAACCTTTACAACGTACATAATAAAACCCCTTTTACAATCAATAAAATATAAGATAGGACGTTGCAGTAGCGATCAAAATACGCATTTAAACACGCCACTGTTATTTAAACGCCCACAAACCAAATCAAAACTAATATATTGACATGAAAACCAAATTAGCAGCGATACAACCCCGACAGTTGCCACAAATCATACACAATAACCAATAAACAAAAAATACAAACCACTTACGCCGTTCTTCCCACTCCGCTATACAAAAGAACGATGTTAAGACTTAAAAAAGCGTATGTGTAAAGCAGTTAACGTTTTTTTATGAAGTTCTAAGAAGGACCATAATTGGCCTGATATTGGGCTAAATAATAGGCTATAAGAGGCCAAATTTGGGCCATAAAATAATGATCAACTTCGTTCGGCCCCAGGTAGTATGCGTTAACAAATTTTTGAGTTCTGGTCTGATGACGGGTAATCAGGGAAGATTGTGCTTTCTATTTGTCCTTATTATGCTGAAGTATCTTCTACGATTGAGGATAATAAGCATGATGG
Source organism: Cydia amplana (assembly GCF_948474715.1). NCBI lineage: Eukaryota > Metazoa > Arthropoda > Insecta > Lepidoptera > Tortricidae > Cydia > Cydia amplana. The sequence goes on along the minus strand of NC_086088.1, from coordinate 12,702,304 downwards.
ATACCGTGGCATTGATCAAGAAAATCTATGTAGATCTTCTGATGAAAAATGCCCCAAGTTACGTTAACCACTCTTGTATTATCTACAAACGCGGGTCCATGTTTGCACGAAATGTCAGTGAGGGCATTAGGGTAAGTTGAAAATTGAAAGATTTTTCTCAATTTTATGCGTAAACATTTGAGAAAAACAATAAAACCCAAAATATGGCGTTTGATTAAACTTTCATTAAAAATCGCTAGAATGCTTTCGAGAAGTATTTGTAAACTTTTTCAAACAAAGTTTCTGTTTACAACTGTTTCCCGGGGATAACGTAGAATTGGTGCCTAAATAAATAATTAATAACTTTTACATCGAAATTCGCACGGGCCGAAGCCGAAGGATTTCGGGCGTAATTGGACTGACAGAGATAGTTTTTTCGAACAAACTTCGATTTTGGCGGTTGAATTTAGCCCTGAATTCGGTCGGTTACGAGAAGTGTTGGAAAGCTTAGGTACCTTTGATCTATGGTATATCAATACAAGATAAATCTCAGGCCAGTCATACCTGTGTTGGCACTGTAGTTTGGCTATAACACGGATCGTGAGTATGTAAATCAAATAACGTTGGCTTGGCGTGTTATAGCACTGGACTGGGAACACGAGTGCACACTTAGGCATTACGGTTGCTTGTGCTGAAACGCCTAGAGCTGATCTTGTGGTTCAATCAAATTACAACTTGTATGTTCACTGTCAGCCGCCGTAGAATTTTTCGTATATTTAGTATGCTGATTGCTGAAAGGCAGAAACCTAGTGATCCTTTTCTAACTGCAGACCCGCAAAGGGGTGGGAGGGGGAGGGGTGATGTCGGTATCACCCCTCATGTTCGATGTATTTTTATGTTATTTTCATTGCTGAATGTCGCGTTGTGAAGAAAATAATACAGGTGATCCGAAATGCAGGCGTGATATGTAAAGCCGCTTATTCGGCGTGGCAGCCCGCAGACCAGAGTCCGTAGCCAACGTGCAATCGTTAATGCTCCCTAGCTAACGAAACGCACGTCTCACTGTCGCACTAGTGTGGAAGAGTGATAGAGCGATGACTACGAAACGCTACAGAGCGTTAACGATTGGCACGTTGGTTACGCGCCCAGAAGCAATATTCACACTGACTCTTCTTCGAAGCCTGTTGAATCCTTGCTCAGCGCTTTATCATTTATCGATAAGCGTTTGTCATCTCATCATGGCTAGACCATATTATACCCTAAAAGCTCGGTTCTTCTAACCTGAGGCTCCCATCTCTTTGCCACCACAGAACATATTAAAGAGGTTAGAACGGCTATCGCGCGCAGTTAGTATCGGAACCGGTGTCGCCGCTCGTTCCGCTCCACATTTACAAACACACGCGGAACGGTAGTAAAAACTTGTGTGCGTGGTAAATGGATACGCCTCCTTTAGACAGATTTGATGTCTGGCTTCTTAATCTGAACGTTATTGTGGCGCAAAAGACATGATTACGTTTTTCGGTCAGCGCGGGCGAGTATTAGCATGCGAGCGTTTGCTCATAACCGGCGGCGACACGTACCCTGCTCGCATCGCCATTCTAACTTGTTCTGTGCTTTGCCACATATTCGGTTCTTTTTTGTTAACGAATCTCTGTGCGCGCAACATCCGTATATTGCACTTAAAATAAGAAAACATACCGTACACGATTTTATTGTGCAGTGAATGGCAGCCCTGCCTGTTCCAGTCCATCATTAGGGCAGTTTGTATAACCCTAAACCCACACGACGTACGGACAGCAAGCAAACTTATTTTTACTGACTAAAACATCTCAAAAACAATAAATAAAAACAACTTAAAATTACAATGAATCTAAATACATACTATTCCAAAATAAAACTAAACTAAATCTAATATTTATTTACTGGCTTAAGTTAACTTGTTTGATTAAATATGTCCTTCTGTTTTGCAGGAGAACAAGAAGATTAAAGGGGAATAGTATGAGAATGCCGCCGAGACAGTAGACCAGTGGTTCCTAACCTGGCGGTAATTACCCCCGTGGGGGTAAAACTGGTATTTACGGGGGTAATAAGCTAACCTAATACATATAACAATACAACGAACGTACAGGTTTTATTTTTTATTACCATTGGGAGGAGGGGTAAAATCAGGTTCCCTAGTTAGTCATAGGGGTGACCGGACTGAAAAGGTTAGGAACCACTGCAGTAGACAGATAGCTGCAGCTGCAACTTCATGGGATTGGGCTGAATAAATGCAACAATCGACAGCCCGCGAGACATTGCAGGACCTAGCGTGAAATTAGAAAATCGAAATTTAGTTATCTGCCTCTCTAATCTCTCTATCACTCTTGCATATTCGAGTGACAAAGAGGCAAATAACGAAAGGATCTGCAGATGCTTTTTTACAACACAATTCGAATTTACTTTACAGCGATATTGATTTGCCGACAGTCCGGGGCGTGTCTCTCACGACGCAAGCGCACCCCGCACCCCAGAACCAAAAGGACGTCACTCTATATGCCATTACACGGCACTTGTACCCTACTAGTGTTGGGACAGGACCGCCTCGCCGGCATTACGCGCATTAACTAATATTTAAACACATCGATATCGTGACCAGACTGTACGCGGGCTGTGCGAAACGGCTACAAATATGCTGTTTCTTTCTAGGCTGGGATAACTTACGACTCATTAATGAAAAATATAATATTTTGGAGATGGATCTAATGTAAAAGTACCTAAGATTTACTAAGTTTAAAATTAATTACTTTTTTGAAGTACTGTGTTAGAGTCAAAAATGGACGCACTACATAAGCTAAAATATTACAATTTGAGGACAAACCCCTATCACAATATTTATACTATACCGCACAATACTATGTAGGCATGTAAGACAGTGGCACATAAGTCTAAGAAATTAACATTCTTACCAAAATCCAATTAAACAACAAACCGAAACCTCCAAACTTAACGCAGCCCAACTAAAATTCTCGCGTTCGCGAACGCGCACATAATTGGCCCTGAACAAATTCACATTGATATTTTCGTGCTGAGAAAAAAATACAAAATCGCCGACCATCGAATGTATACATCGATATTTCTCCAGGGTACAACACTACCACATCAACCAAGCTAGTGATGAGAACTTTATGTTTAAAGAACTATGGTTTATTTTAGCTTGATTTGCCGGTAGTGTTATGTTGGTTTGGTAGTAATGGGCCACTTACAGAGCCCGCAAATTGTCCAGAATTGCAACGGACGAACAAGGTGTCAATTTGCCAGAGTTATGAAAGCCCTTTTCTGGGAACTATTTGTTTTTAAAGTGGGCGTTGGTTTATTGAATGCGTGCGATTGTGTGTAATAAAGTATGGATGCAAATGAGATATTCCGAATATTAGGTATGAAGTTTAAATTGATTTTGTTACGCGGATCGGGATTGTGTTTGTGAGTAATTGGTTTGTATAATGAGAGACGACGTTTTGGTATACAATGAGATATGAGATGATGTGATTTTATAAATAAGTGTTTCGTTTTAAATCTTATGCTTAATGCCTCACAGACCTCACGACACAGGCTCGACCTAGTGTGAGGGCTATTGTTTGTTCTAAGAAGCTGTTGTACATATTCTGTAGTTAATTTTAATTTGATTACTAAATTACTAATTACTAAGGTTTTGTCAGTTTTGGAACGGTTCTCATAAGACGTAGATAATTGGTTGGTGATTGCAGTTTAACTTTTAAACTCAGTGAAAAACGAGATCGATTAAAAATATTACTACAGTCTGAAAATTATAATATTCCAGGTTTTGAAAACAGTTTGCGTCGAGTTGAGATATGTACAGAATATCATAAGTTATTTATCTATTAAATATGTAGTTATTTCATATCATGCAAATAAATTCAAAGATGTGTGTTTAGTATCCAATCTACGGGCTAACGTGATTGATTTAATAAACAGATAAAATAACAATGTAACTAATAGATAAAGAAATACATACTAACATTTAAATAAATATTGTCTATAAATAATAATGTGACACACTAAAGTTATAACGTGCTATTTTAAATCATCGATATCGATAACAGCGGCACTTACTATCCCATCCCTATCACACCGAACGAGATTTATATCATATCATTACGTACAAAATATTTCTTTTAAAGCTATAATTAGTTGTTATTAATATTATAAATAATGTGCCCGAAGCCGTGTTGATACAAACTCAAACAAAAAAAACGTAAACGCCTGGCACTTACTATGTGGAACGAATTTCTACATATCAATATTATCAATCATTCTCACTCTTTCTCACTTCAATATCATATTTGTGGTGTAAACGAGACACAACATTTGTTCGGAGGTTTTTAGATAAAATGATAACAAAGGGTTGGTATTTGGCTAAGTAAATAAATTAACAAGTTAGTTTTGTTTTGAATGCTATTATAATTATATTTGTAATTTGTAATGATATTAACTCGTGTGTAAAGGCGTAGAGATTTTGATTAGATTAGAATAATATATTATGCAAACTATTTTAGATACAAAAATACCGTGTCCATGATATTGCAAAACTTTGTACCAGTATGGGGTTCTTCGAATAGGCTCTGACAGACGGACAGGCAGATGGACAGACGCACGAGTGATCCTTTACCCGTTTTATTTTCCTTTTGAGGTACGGAACCCTCAAAAGAAGTGTACTTACGGGTTTTTAAAGGGTCAGCAACGCGCATGTAACAACCGCTACTGTGACCACTTACCGTCGGACGGGCCGTATACTTGTTTGCCACCAACGTGGTAATACAAACTTAGTATTGTCAATATACGATTTAAATTTAAACTTAACATGCATTGTCAATAAACTGTTTATTTGTTTCTTTTATATCACCGTGTAAATTCGGACATCTTTAGAATATAATCAATACAGCCCTAATAAAGGTTAAGTAGGTAAGTAACTTTTTCAACATATTCAAAAAAGAAATATACATAAGAATATGATGGAAATGATGTGATTTTTATATAAGGAAGGCAACTCGTAAAACTTTATGACAACAAGCATTTAAATAATGGCATAAAACCTCCAATTAAAAATAATTTCCTTAAACACCGTGCACTTTTCGAAAACGTTAAACAAAACGGCGCCACATATTATTACCAATAATATAAAATAAATGAAGTATAAATCGCGTCGCTCATAAAACTACCATCTGCCATCTTATTACAGCCTTCAGCGAACACATTAAAAAAACTTACCCCAAAATCTTGAAAAATTACCTTTTATGCTGGTAATTTGCACATACTGGTAACACCGAACCAAATTGCTTTGCCACCAAATTCCTAATACCACTAAAACAACCAAATTTCAACCTTATTTGGACAGCTATAAGCGCGAGCTTAAATGTATTCTTATTTTGGGAAATTGTAAAATCACCTGCGCTATAGTTCATTGATTTTCAATTTTATCACATTGTAATAAAGTCGTTTATTGGTTCTGTGTGGTTTAGCATCGGCAAACATTGCTTAAACGTGGCCATTATTGAATTTACTTTATATAATAATGTTTAATCGTTGGAAAGTATCGAGTGATGCTGCCTTGTTACTGGGCCAGTGATGGGGATGTATCGATAGTTTTCTCTAGTTGATTAAAGTGAGGTTTTAGAGAGACTAATAAGCCACTTTTCTAATCCCGAACCCTAACGTACGTACCTAACATGTAACTCTGCGAATGTGTTAAGGTACTCCTGATACTTATTAAACTGGGAGACTATTAAAAAAAAATGCTAGCTGTCTTCCAATTCACAGGGAATACTTGACTCAGTTCATAGGTATGGGGTTGCGCGAGATGTTTTCGGCAACTTTTTGAAATATTTTTCAAAAACTTATAATTATTATTTTTTTCAGAGGAAAGGAGTGCCTGGCGTCCGTTGGCTCGTTGGGTGGACCACATTCGGAGGATTCAGTATGAGATTGTCTCAGGACCGGGATAAGTGGCGTACTCGAAGAAAGGCCTATAAGTACTTAGCAGTGGACGATAAAAAACTGATATGATGATAATTATTTTTTCATCGAAATATTTATCCCTTTCATCGATACTTTTATCGACTTTTCACCACTCGCCGGCGGGCAGGGCGTGTCCCGCCATAACTTACTCTGCGCTTAAATAATCGCGCGCAAACTGATTGCCATTTTAATTGTCGATCTGCTGAACGTTCAATTAATTATTGTTTGAGTTTACTACGATTTACAAGGGATTCGGCACGTATTTAATATTGTAGTGTCTGAGTATGAGTGCTGTAAAGACAAAAGATATTAAAAGTGCCCCTGGTTTTTTACACAGTATATATGCTTGCAAAGTTCCGGAAAACAGTCAATAAGTTGTTTTTTTTTTGGAAAATATCAGTTGGAAAAAAAAGGAAGTTTTGTCTGAAAATTTTCTTCTCGCTCTGATTTCTTTCTATTACTATTTCTAGCAACGAAAACTAGTACATATCAGACATAGATAGAATATATTATGTTACTTGAATGTTCATGTCTTTATAACTTGGATTGTATGGCGGCCCTTTAGCACAGAATAACTGATAGTACTACCGTACAGAAAATTCACTCCTTCACAAAAGTCAGATTTAGGTATAAAATTACACCTATATCGCCGCCTGCAAGCAAAATTTAAACTTAAAACCGCGCACGAACCGTGAATCTCCTTTGCGCGCCGCAGTTTTATGACCGAGCTGTGAGTGTCGGCACGGGGTTATCACTTGACAAGTTTTTATACCTAGTCTATATTCGGTAGACTAAAATTACATTTCATAGTATGAACATCATGTGTCATTTCATGATTTCATACTATGAAATGTCATTTTAGTCTACCGAATAAAAAAATAGACTTTATACCCACTGATTTATTATTTTTAAGATAAATATGTAGGAATTACAAACGTTGATTATGTAAACATACATTTTTTATCCGGAGATAGTATGTCTGATTCTCACGGAAGTAAGTTTCGAAGCCATTGTGTATTTTCAATTTTGCGCGAGCGCCACGTGACACGACTATCGTGCACGCCGAGCGGCAGCCCACTGCCATACGCCTGTCCGATGGGCGCGCCGGCCAAATGTACCTAAACTGCGGAGTGACACCCCCCTGGCTTTAGTTCAAATGTTTCGTTTAGTAGCACGATTATAAAGACATCAACGGGCGATCATTTCGACGTAAATCTTAAATCCCATCAAAAACATTACATGTAAAAAGGTGCCAGTCTCGCACCGCTTTTAATACAAAAAAGTTTTGAGATGTAATGTGAAACCAAGTCGGTTATTTTAATCAGTGCCAGGGGGTGTTAAAACCGTATCAATAAGATATCTTTAATTTGTAATACGTATATGACTTGGCCATCGCACGGCTGCATAATGACATGAGGATCATCGTCACCTATTAAAAATAATTCTAGTTGAACATAACGCTAGCGCTAATTGCAGTTTGAGCATTAGACATATTTACGAGTACGGTACGAGTAAAGCATTATGTGCGATTGCCAAGTCATTATATGTATTACAAATTAAAGATATCTTATTGATACGGTTTTAACACCCCCTGGCACTGATTAAAAATCTGGACAAAAAAAGAAATATTGAAAGGGGATTACCACCTAAAACTAAAGAAAACTATAATGGATACATGCATTTTGCCCAGCCTAACTTATGGAAGCCAAACATGGCTTTCACCAACAAAATAAATCATAAAATTGCAGTTTGTCAGCGCTCGATGGAAAGAAGTCTATTACATTTAAGGAAAATACACAGTAAGAAATGAAGATATAAGAAAGAGAACCAAACTCACAGATTCCCTTCAACATGCACTGAGACTAAAATGGAAATGGGCAGGCCACGTTGCTAGATTTAATGATAAAAGATGGACACTTAAAACAACAACATGGTCAGGGCCTATAGCACAAGGAAAAAGGAAACCAGGCAAGCCACGAAGGCGTTGGGCAGAAGACATTCATAAGGTCGCAGGTGCAAGCTGGATGGAGTCTAATTCATGTCAAATAATATACATAAAACTGTTAAAATTATGGAATAAATAAAGTTTTAATAATAATAATAAGACCGAGAAGGACAAGTCCAGTAAGTACCTAGACGGCTCACGAGATAACCGCCATGTGGGATGTTGACTCAACGATCATTGTCCCGATAGTCGTTTCAGTGAACGGTTTAATAGCGAAGAGTCTCGACCAACATCTTGAGAGACTCTCGCTAGGTGGTTGGATCAAGGGCCAGATGCAGAAGGCGGTGATCTTGGACACGGCGCGGATAGTCCGCCGGTTCCTCTCTCTGCAGGCCTGACCACCGGCAGCTTGGGCCTTGCCCCGCTGCTGGCGGCACCCTAGGTTAGGTTTTTTATAATGTGTTTATATGTATTTTGTATTGTTTTTGTAAGTGTTTTTGTATTTTATTTTTATATCCATATTATAAAATAACCTAACCTAAGATCAAAAATAAATAAAGAGAATAATCGCATTTCCAACCAGTGATGTAGGTGACGTGACGGATAAAATAATTCGATGTGTTCTCTTGTTGTAAATTTCACTTTTTTAGGTAAATATAGGGCAAGACTTTAAATTCATGAACAAACAATTTTAAATCTTGTCTTATTTACTTTTTGAAAACTTACAAATATTTCTGATCCAAAAAGCCTTTTGGAATTAAGAGCACAGAGCCAGTATACATAACATATAACCATAATACTGGCAAAGAGAGGGGTCCTGTCATAGTAAATTTTGTATTCCCAGTAAATTTACTGCCATCTATCGACACACGATTAGAACTCAAAATGAAAATGTATAAAAAACATATAATATGGATAAATGATTTTATTATTTTTATATTATTTCGACCCATGTTCTTTCACTGATACCTATGTGTTAAAATTGTTAAATATCAAACGGTGTCCTTAACGCCATCTAGCCGAGCATAGGTCAAAGGTGTGTGCGCCATCTATCCAAGAATAACTTTTTGTTGATTTCTGAGGCACGTTTTTTCCTTAAACTTTATTCATCTTATACGGAGTTACATGTCTTGATACTGGTTAACCTGAGCTTGTAACTCATCTATATATTCTCTATGCATTTGGAATAATAAAGGTCTAGGTTTACTAGACGTGTGACAAGGACAGGCATAGGTTTGTAAGGGCTGAAATGGAGCTCCCTGATTGGTCGAACGTTGCTCCATTTCTGCGCAAGAGTGCTTTACAATAATGTCGAGAAACGATCTATAATATAGAAAGAATGGAGTTCCATGCAGATAGCTTAGTTTTATTATACTATAGCCTCCGCCCACGACTTCCGTTTTAAAGTCGTTAAATACTTTCAACTCCATTTCAATACCTTACTGGTTAGGTTTTAAAAAGTCCTTTATTTGTACCTTTACCTTGCATTTGCAGAATATTTTTCATCAAGTTCCTACCTTCAACGGTTTTGGTTGTGCGATGTATTTCATCACTTCATTTTTTTTTAATATTTATTATTTAGGGACTTAAATCACTTCACTTCATAAAACAAAGTCCCCCGCCGCGTATGTCTGTCTGTATGTTCGCGATAAAATAAAAAACTACTAAACGTATTCTCATTCGGTCTTCACCTATCAATAGAGTGATTTTTGAGGAAGGTTTAGGTGTACAATTTATATTTTTTGTATCCCGTGCGAATCCGGAGCGGGTCGCTAGTGTGTTTACTATCTATATAAAGGGTCTGTTTTACATATCTAGCTGGTACATATTGAGTGAGTGATTTAAATTCGTATTCCAAAATTATATTAACACATTCACTGCTCCCGATGCACATGTGCGCAGGGCTTGTTAACGTTACCAATTCACATTATAAAGTAACGTTACTTAACGTTAAAATCATAAAAATACCTTATTACCGGTAGTAAATGGTAACGATACTTGATAACTTAACATTATTATAACGTTAGCTAGTTAACGTTAATTTTACCGGTAATTTTACTTTTTATTGCAGGGCTTGTTAACGTTACCCAATTCACATTATAAACTAACGTTACCAAACTAACGTTAACACTATCACTGATATTTGCTTGTAATTTCATACACAATTTTAAGGCCAGTAGACCTTATTGACCATAAATACGGCAGGGCTTCTGTCAAATTGAAATAGAATCAGTCAAAATACATTAAAGATAATTATGTACGTTAGTAAAACTCAACTTTAATTCTAGTAGTTAGAGTTCATAGTCTTTTGTCATTATTCTTTATGTTTATCAAATGAAAGAGGTGGTATTCTACTTGTTTAAGATCTTTGTCCAATATGCATTGCGTCTCACTCTCTCATTAAGCAAAATGTGAGACGCAAATACACAATGGACCGAGATTGGACAGATAAAATACCACCCGGCTGTGTCGGAATATATTTGCCAAAATAAGAAGGTTGCAAAACGTCATAAATTAGTTTGTTAAATATGATGGTATAGCTAATTCGTTACTTGGTCGGTTTATATTAGGTACAGGCGTCTTTGATATAATATACGTCAAGATTATATAGGTTGGATAATGTCTTGATTTTTTTTGTGAAATATGGAGGTGTTGCTGAAATGTAATTTAGTCGGATTATATTAAATGAGACACCTATTTATTGATGTTACTGCTTGCTTGTAAAATAGTCTGGTCAGCACAGTTCATAATGTATGAGAGCTCTACATGAATTCTCACACCAGAGATTTTTTGAGATGTGATAACCTATGTTGCAAATACTATATTTAAAAAGAAATCTCCACAAAATATGTCACATTCTTTTAATAAATCCAAACTATTATTAAAATACAAAAAATATATCAAAACATGAATCCGACACTCGAGATTTTAATATCATTTTATTTTACATTTCCAATTCCCGTTTCATTTACACCCAATATTAAATCTTTTTCCGTAATAAAATGCGTATATAATTACTGTCATCATCTGTATTTATTTTATTTCTTTAACCCCTTATTCATAAACGCGCTACAAACTTCAATTAGCTAATAATAGTAATAATCGTTTGTCCTTATCTGTCACTTTAACTTATGTATTTGTAAGTAAGGGATAAACATAATTGAACTAAATCAGGCCCGTAAAGTTTATGAATAAAGTGGTTAATCTTTATTGCACAAAAGAAAAACCTTATAGTACAAGAGGCGGACTTAATGCCATAAGGCATTCTCTACCAGTTAACGATGGCTTGTCCTCCGGGCCATTTGATCGATGACCTCCTTTGATTATTTATTTTTAATGGACGCCAAAATCCAGACAGGAACTTCGATTTTGACATTTACCACAGTAATGCAGTCGGTAGCAATGTGGCGCTTCAAAATTGCTGCAGTCGACTGCATTGCTGTAGAAAACGTGAAAAAGGTCATTCAAAGGGTAATAGGGTTATATACACCGCGGGGGTTATTACCCGAAAGATTTAAACCAACGATTTTAGATCCTAATTAGAGTATATAAAGTTATATAACACATAGTCCAAAAACCCTTAATTTAAGAGATATTAATTATTTAAAACAAATCACAAGTTAAAAAATCTCAATTCTAACACACCCTTATGCGTGACGTAGCCACCAACTAATTTTACACGCAGACGCACTAACTGCATGGTTATTAGCCAAATTCGAACTTCTAACGAAATTTTGTTCTGTTCTCAATCACGAGAGTGCAAACTATTTACCTTCACGATAACTGGGTGATAGTTTGACGAAAATGACGAAATTGATGTCAAGATATGCGCAAGATAAAATCTTTAAATTTGATTGACTGTAATAAATAAAATTCGCCATGCCGCATTATCCTCCGGCTCATTTAGCGGATATTCACTTTGTGTACGGATTTGGAAACCCGAAGAACTATGTGCTTCCGGCACGACGGACCCACTTCAGCCTCGTTCCCAGTTCGTAAATTGGCTAGAAGAACAATACCCTGAGAGGTGGATTGGCCGTGGAAGCAACGTCCTAACCTGGCCCGCCCGGTCACCCGACTTAACGCCATTGGTTTTTTTTCTATGGGGAACTCTGAAAGATAAGGAAGGAATACTCAACACCAGTGAAGTCTGGAGAAGAATTATTAATAAAAATTCGAACGGCTTCCGAAGAAATAAAGAACACTTTTGTAAACCTAAATAATGAAATCCGTTTAAAATTAAATCTTTGTGCTGAAAACGGTGGTACACACTTCGAAAACCTAATTCATTCTTCTTCTTCAACCTAGCGTTTTCCCGGTCTAGCGCCAGGGTCCGCTTTCCTGCTCAGCCTTCTCCACTTTGCCCGGTCTTCGGCATCCTCAGGTGTGAAAACCTAATTCATTAAATTAATAAAAAAGCGTAATTGTTTAACATAGTTGTTTATTTTACTTTACTCAGTATAAATCAACACATCGAGAATTTAAAATACGTACTGATAAGCATAATCGATATTTTAACAAAAGGTCATTCATTGATTTTAACAAAGTAATCATCCCTTTCCAGCTGTAGTATGAGTTAAAACAATAAGAGACATGATTTCTTTCGGATATAATCATGGTTAATGGCTTTGGTTTTCTCACTCAAAGGAAAAGATTTTATCGCAAAGTTTCAACAATAATAACTGCACTGTACCTACTGTTGTAGTAATTAATAAAGTTTTGATACAATTTGTGGTATTTTGAGGTGCCAATCAATTGAAATACTACTTAATCCAACAAATTATTTGAAAACGTTCAAAAATTTCACAATGAGTTGATTTCCAACTGCTCTAAATTGACTAAGATAACTTGATCCCAAGTTTCCTTGCAATTATACGTAATCGAGAGCCAGGCTCATACTAGTTCTCATGTCGCGATGCGCTATCGCTAACAAAAACTAAGCGTTACGAATTGCTGACATTTGCTTCTTTTAGTTTCTCTACTCAAGCATCGGATGACAGGATCGTTGAAAAGGGACAAACATATCCTTTGACGTTACGTTACTCTTCTCGTGAATTGTCAAATTTTAAAATTCGAAATTAGCTTTGGAATTTGTCCGGGTGGCTATTCGAAGTATAACTTGGTGGACGGTACTTACTAACCAAATAAGCTTGAGATCCAGTATCATAGATAGTTGTAAGACTTTAAGGGTCTATTTATATCTGACTGTGCATCCTGTATTCTAAACGTTTTGTGAATAGATATAAAAATTGACACCTATCATTTTTCACATAAACACAGACACTTTATGCATTGAATTATTAAACCTTAACGCAATGCCTTATGAGTCATAAGGTATATTTTCCTAATATACCTTGATGCTAATTCGAACTTTGTTATAAAAGATGTCATTTTATATCATTCACGCGTGCATTTCACTCGTACTAGATGAAATATGTATTGGTGCGAGCGAGACGGTTGGGCGAATGATAACAAAATGATATCTTTTTGACATCTTAAACAAAGTTTGACTTGGCCTCTGTGGAAGCCTGGAAATACAGCATACTTCATTGACTTCTTATGCTGGAAATTGATTTAATTATTGCGAGAAAAATAAGTATGTAGTCTTCAATAACTTGTACAGTTATGTACTGCCAAAAAACTAGAAGTGTCCATTAATTGTGTAGAACATTATTTGCTGTTTGTTTCCAAAATCATGCTGCTATTCTGCGAATATAGCAGTTCCTCGGGCAGATAAATTAAACATGATCGAAACAAATACTATTAAATTAACCACAATAGTAAACTTTTCTCTCAGTGTGGGATATTCTCGGTCATGGAAAACTTACAAAATTATTGTTTTTTTCATTAAATCTATAATTAATATTATTGTCGGGAGAAATTCTGACCGTGTAGTCGTGTAAGCTTCATAGCCCATTCTTCAAAAAAATTCTAGTTAGAAATTACTGTTTAGGTAGTATAAAATATAAAATAAAAAAAATGTTATTTCTAAAAAACGGGAATAGATATCAAGTTGTTAATCGCAGACGGGTATTCAATATGATATATAATTCACCCGTGTAGAAACATTTTACTGTGCAATTAATGTAACTTTAACTTTATATTGACTCCACTATTAGTAATTCGGTATTGTTAGATTACAAAGTAATCTGGGAATCGGTAATCAGATTACAAAGTAATTTCGAGTAATCGTGGAACCAGGAATCAATTACGAAATGCCCATCTCCATTTAATATGTCTTTGTCTCACGGAAGTTTTGTTATTAAAATTGCCCATCTCTGCTTGAGAGTGAATGAACATTCGCTCGATTGTCACCGATGATGGCACCTATCAGTTAATCAAACGGTAAATAAGCAGCTGTTAACGTTACCTACTAACGTTAACAATGGTGTATCGATACCTTTGACTTAACGTTAGCTCAAATTGACAGCTGCTAACGTTACCATTTTGTTACCGGTAAAGAGTAGTATAACTAACGGTACCTGGTCTAACGTTAGTTACAACTTAACGTTAAATCTGTCACCTTGTGGTAACGATACCAACTTTTTAACGGTATTTAAAGCCCTGCATGTGCGTCCACCGTCATACAAGTTTGTCCCTAGGCCACACCCCAATGTCCCCAATGAGTAAAGTACTGACACGCCAAGAATTTCAAGCAACCAAGATACAAGATACAAGATACAAGACATTTATTCATAAAAGTCAATGTTTTACAGGTCAGGTAGGTACGTATTCAACTAATACATACATGGTATACATTTGATTATACATCTCAGGTTATACATAGTACATAAATTACTTAGGGTTAGTGCACGTTTCAACGAATTCGTCGACGCTATAGCATGCTAAGTCAGTTAACATTTTTTTAAGATTTCCGTCAAACTTTTTTTCAGTTTTTGATAGTTTTATTTCCTCAGGTAGCAAGTTATATAATTTTAGGCCTAAGATCCCAAGTGACTTCCGGGCCTTTGCGAGCCTGCACCGCGGGACAATTAACCGGTTATTTCTACGGGCCTGCGAATGGGTAGCGTATTGATCCACGTTAGCCCTAACATACTTACATGCGGTTAATATGAAAACACTTGGAAGAGTGAGAATCTTATACTCTTTAAATAAACTTTTTGCGGGATGATCAAATGACTTTCCGCTAATGATACGAACAGCACGTTTTTGTAATTTGAAAGGCCTTTCGCGGTCAGCCGCCGTCGCCCACAGGTCAGCACCCATAATAAGAACGGAATGAAAATATCCATAGTACGCTTTTAACACATTTTCATGTGACAAGGTCGGTGCTATTCTGGAAAGCGCATAACATGCAGAAGACAGTTTGTCGCACATACGGTCGATGTGAGGGGACCACGTGAGACCGGCATCCAGAATGAAGCCCAAGTACCTTACCTCTTTAACTTGTGGTACCTCAACGCCATTTAGCTTTATAACTAGTTTATTGTTGATGTTATGTCTAAGCTGGAAATGTAAAATATTGGTTTTTTCTAAATTTAATAGCATTCCGTTTGCTGCAAACCATTGAGATATTAGTTGCATAGCAATTTCGACCTTAGAATTTAAAGTTTGAAGGTTGTCAGCACTTACCAGGATGCAAGTGTCATCGGCATACGTTATGAACTCCAAATCAGGACTAGCCGATGAGATGTCGTTTACCAGGATCAAAAATAGGACATTTCCCATTGTGGACCCCTGTGGTACAGCCATATTTCCTATGTTTTCTAAATTAGATTTAGAGTTCTTAACGCATGTACTCTGTTTGCGGTTATTTAGAAAGGAGCGTATGGTATTATGAAACTGGCCTCCGATACCATACCTAGATAATTTTTCAAGGAGCAAAGAATGGTCGATCATTTCGAAGGCGCGCGACAGGTCGCAAAAAATAGCAGCGGCCTGTCGCCCGGCGTCGAGATGAGACAACGTCCGCGCCACGACGTCGCGTGTCGCGTCTGTCGTCGACCGCCCCGCTTGATAGGCATACTGTTGTTTATTTAATAAACCATTCCCTACGAAGTATCTCATAACAGATGAACTCATAAGATATTCGAACACTTTAGACATAATGGGTATTAGAGAAATTGGTCGAAAATATTTCTCGAGGTCCATTTCTCCCTTACCCTTATATATAGGTTGTACTTTTATAAGTTTCAATATATCTGGATATACTCCGTTAAGTAGGCACTCATTGAATAATAGTAGGAATAATGACACGACCACTGGCGGTAGATAATCCAGCACGCAAGTAGACATGTAATTAATATCTAGAGATTTTTTTCGTTTAATTGTTTTGAAGGCTTTAATTAATTCAGTTAGAGTATAGGGTTCAAATTGGAATGTAGGCACATACACTGGTAAATAGTTATACAAATAGGTAAGAGCCGAGCGATGACACGGCTTTGTATTGTTTACATTTGTTTGTATATAGTACCGGTTTAGGCGGTCGGCGGCAGCTGCGGCGCGGGCGGTATCGCTCTCACCAGCTGATTTAGAAATAAACACGTTTATGGCACTATTATTCTTATTAGAGGTTTTGCATGTTTCGGAGGCGATTACGCGCCATATGCACCGAGACAAGTTTTCATTCGATCTAGCTATCTGACTGTTTACATATTCACAACGTGTAGTTTTCAACGTGGACCAATACAGTACTTCCATTTTTTCAAGGGTCAGGCGTAACTCACAATCGTTAGGCGTTTTAGATATTTCTAACTTAAGTTTGTGTATTCGGTAACGAATTTGTCGAACCGTTTCGGTAACCCAGTTACTCACATTGTTTTTTACCAACTGTTTTCTAAGTGGGAAACATATGTCAAAATAGTGTTTTATTACGTTCATAACTAAACCTATCTTAGCACCAGGACATATACATTTATTATGAATTTCAACCCAATTATATTGTTCCATGTTTGAAATAAAATTGTTTATGTTACTATTTGAAAAAGTTCGCTTTAATATATGCTTACTTGTATTTAAATTATTTTTAATATTTACAGTAACATTTATGCTTACGTGGTCAGACAAGTTAAGCTCAATACAAGATAAACTTTGGATGTCAGATTTCGGAACATTAGTAAATGCATGATCGATACAAGTGCTAGATAAAGTACTTATTCTAGTAGGCATATTAATTAATTGTTTAAATCCATATTGTTTGATTATATCATTCATTTTACATGTCAGGCTACATTTTGTCAGCAAATCTATGTTAATATCACCAACTAACAAGATCTTATAATTTTGCATGATTGTCATATTTAATAATTCGGTTAGCTTAGAAAAATATAATTGTACGTCACCGCTAGGAGGTCTATAAATGCACACCACGATGAGGTCGGCGCCGATGCACTCGACGGCACAGGTTTCGAAGTGCATCTCAACTGACAGGTTTCCAACTTCTGGTCGCTCTATTGTTATTAGTTCGGTCCTGGCGTAAATACAGGCACCTCCGCCACGGCGCGAGGGTCTAGAGTATTGAGCACGAAGGGAGTAGTTAAGGATATTGACTGTACTTAGCTGATTTGACTGCAGCCAGTGCTCCGTCAGGCAAACCACGTCAGCGGCAGGATCGCGTAATTGGAGTTCGCATTCCAATCTATAGGTTTTATTTTCTAGACGGTTTATATTCTGGTGGAGTACATTAATTGGTATGATTCCACTGTTGCCGGTCTCATTGTGTTTAGGCCCTCGGGCTGATAGTGGCACTGTCAGGCGCGGGCTTGCCGCGCCGGGTGCCGCCACGAAACCACTCACTGACTTCTACTCCTGCCGGCCAGCTGCTCGGGTCCATAAAATAGTCGTATTTGTCGTTAGGTAGTGTTATTGAAAATGAGGCGTAGTAATTATGCCTTAGTTTAAGCTGTTCCACTTTGTATCCGTCGCATTTATTTTTCTTGTTCATATATCGTAGTAAGACGTCGGGTGTGGTCTGGGCCTTAAAAAAGCATGCATGAATGCGTCTTACTCGCTCCATTGATTGCAATTCAGAATCTACCGATCCGGTGCCTTTAATAACAGATCTACGGATGATTTTTCGGTTTTTCTTTCGTGGCCGTACTTCTTCCCATGTTTGCGTGACATCAATATTTTCGGATAAATCACAAATGATTGCCGATTCTGGTGAGATTTTAGCTGTCGGTTCAGGGGTGGATTTGTGCTGAATTTCAGGATTCGTTGGGGATACATTCGTGTTATTTAACCCAGGTCCAGTAGGTATCTCGTGCATAGTATCCGTAGGTAAGTTCGCGACGGTTGCATCTACAACCGGTGTCAGGACCGTCGCCGGAGTGCTCGACTTTCGACTCTGTGTTGCACGAACCATAGGCCGCGATGTCCGCTTCCCAGTAAACCCACTTTACAGGGTCCCATAATAGACGCCCTAACTATTGTCGGATATTTGACAGATCGACATGGTGAAACTGTAAAGGTTCCTATTTGATTACGGAACCCTTAAACCCAGATTCTTGCAACAGTGTGACCATGTATTTAATGATGAGGTAATTAGTAACATAGTGGTCATAAACCCGTGTTATAAAGTGAGGTTAATGCCCCGATTAGTGTCAGCGTGTTGTCGTCGGGAACCAATTAGTTTTACTTAATTTTATATGTTTATGAATATGAAGGTAAATTATTCGGGTAATTCCGAATGTCAAATGAAATGTACCCAAAATTTCATCATCATAGAGTACCTTTTCGTGATTATCCGACAATTTTCGACACCTTACTTCATTCCAGAATTTCCAGATAGGATTAGACAGAAAGGAAAAATAACATTCAGTAAGTTAAATTTCTCAATTATACGGTCCAATTATTTTCAACACGCTTTTTCTTGTACAACACTCAAAAAGAATAATAAACTCACTTTGTATAAAATAACTTGAATAACCGTACAAAGTAACCCGTTTTATTGCTCTCACGTATAGAAACTAAACAACAAAAGCAATTATCATCATTGGCAGTCGATTATTTCCAAAGCGATCCTTTTACAGTCTTATAACATCATAATTATAAATTATAACTTAACCATTCGCGTGTCCAGTGACCATTCCTAACATCCATTTCCAAAACGACTTATCGACCATTGAAACTGCAAGAAAATCCAACTTTTTCATACTAAAAAACTACACTACCTGTCATTAACATGTATGCAAAATTTTTCCTTACTCTAATGACTTTAAAGCACAATACCGCATACGTATTTTAACCATCGAGTAATTTTAAAAAGGTCGTATTTGATATAAGTAGTAGCAAACAGATACGCCGTTTTGAAAATGCGCTCGAGGTGTAAAATCGACACGTTTCTCATGAGACCAATAAAATAATATAGCGATTGCATTACATATAATATATGTGCGGGTGGAGAGTGTAATTAATTCAAAAATTCTGTACTTCACACGCGACGGAAGCATGTAGAGTTTGGATGATGTAGAGATGATTTGATTTTAATAGGTATTATCTTAGATTAATTATGTTACCAACTGGGACTTATCTTAAAAAAGTTGGTAACAAACATAGCTGCCAGCTGATGTATTAAAAATTCATTGCAAAACCGTTTTCCCATTTGTCTCTGCTACACGTGACCACCGCCATACATGAGGCAGGGACAAATAGGAATAATTTAAAATATGTTGCACCTATTCCTATCTGTGCCCGGACACGCACTTGGCTGGTTTAATTTTTAGATTATTATGATATTTTCCAATTTCAACTCAGTAACTTTTTGCCATTTTATCAACAACTTCATTTTAAAGTCAACTTTTTGTTAATATAGATTTTTTGGATCTGATTACTATAATTAACCATTTAAAATCTGTTCGCAAGCTTCTAATGTAAATAATTATCAAAAAATAATCTTAATCCAAATTACGAGCTAAAAGCTTTATGTATGTACGTGTTTTATTTAAGCCACTTCTAAAACTTTCAAACCCCATATCAATCACGGCACTAAACTGTTTGTGTATGAGAAAAAGAGACAAACGCAACATGTTTTCAATTGATGTGAAAAGGATGAACTTAGAATTATTACGTCACAGCGGGGCATCTTCCATCGCCTCTACCAATTCTTAACTCTTCGAAAACGCAAACGATTTCCCAGCAATGTCTACTTTACATTGCTTCTTTTATACTAACGGTTTATAATTCTTAATTTGAAAATTGAGCAATGGATATCGTGTTTGTAATATTGGTCTAGTGGTTATGATTGTTGGTAGACGAGCTCGTTAGGATGGTATCTGTTAGTTTATTTTCATAACTACCCATATCTATCACTGTTAACGATGTTTATTCAAGCAGTTAAGGCGGGGTGACCATCGTTGGAGATATTTTGGGACAGTCCTTCTTTAGAGCGTTGCAAATATTTGTCTAAATATACCGTATTTTTAACCCTCGACGCAAAAAGAGGGGTGTTATGTTTGGCACCAATGTCTATCTGTATATCTATCTATCTGTCTGTCTATCTGTCTAGACTATGATAGAAGGGAAAGTTGAAGGAAGATAGGGAAGCCGAGAAGATGGAAGATGAAGGAGAAACTGAACATCGTGTTGTATGGTAAAGGGCTGTCAAGGTAAAGGCTTATTAATGGAGACTGTTTTACAGACAAAAGCTAAATGTTAAGCATTATCATGATGATGACGATAAAATACTCTGTTCATTTTCCCTAGAAGTGTTTCTTTTGAACCCAAAGTTTCTCTTAGAATATATATTTAACTAGCGACCCGCCCCGGCTTCGCATGGGTTAAGAAATTATACATAAACCTTCCTCTTGAATCACTCTATCATTAAAAAAACGCATCAAAATCCGTTGCGTAGTTTTAAAGATCTAAGCATACATAGAGACAGACAGCGGGAAGCGACTTTGTTTTACACTATGTAGTGACAAGTGACATCAATTTTAACAGCATCGTAGACGAGACTTATCCTCATACCCCGCAACGGAGCTAGCAAAACCGTAGCAAATGACAGTTTTGTGTCAGGGTTGGCGATTATGATGAACCATTTTGCTTTAACTTTATTGTATGTAAGATTAATAAAATTGATCGAGAACCCTGTTGACCCTCTTCCGATATAACTCGGTTTAATTTACTGTCAAATAATATAAATTAACAAATCAATGTCAATATTAGATGCGTTTCAATGTAGGTATCTGTTATTTTGTTTATAAAATCACGTTTTTTTTCGCATTTCTTTCAAATATTAACATGGAATTTTCATTGCTTGAAAATATTGGTGTGTTTGAAAACAAAGAAAAAATATTTTTTGTAAGTACTTTAGTTTATGCGTAGTAGTGATAACCCTGACGTACAACTGCTACAGATTTGCTAGCTCGGTTGCGAGGTATGCTTATCCTATCCTTCAACAGCCAAACCCACAGCCACCCTACCGTAATAAGGCATAAGTTTAGTAGCTATTTGCTCTTTTATAGCTGAACTAGTAATGATGTTGTAGCCACGGTAGCCTCCCCCCCTCCTCTCCCCCAATGACTAATGAACCTCCGACGTCCATTGTGAGTCGTGATCGCTTCTGATTTGTTATTATAAATCGTTAGTCCATAGATTAGAGGTCGTTGGTGTAATTGAGAGTACATACGGTGATGTCGATGGATGGAGTAATGTTAATGTGTTTATTGCTGACAGAAATGTTTATTTCTTTTAAGATGAGACCGGAAAAGAGTAGAGTGGAAATGAAGAGGGTATTTTCCCGATCGTGGGATCACGTTTTACATCTGGGTCATTATAAAAACACAATACACTTCTTTTTTTGGGCAGTCGAGTCGTGTAAAAATATGTCTGCGGTCTAATTGCCGCGGCCCATACATCAAAATGTATGAAAAGAGTCGTGGCAATTAGACTCAATCGCAACATATTCCCAGAGAATGACCCATATATAGATTCCTTTTTAGCCTCCGAGAACAAGTAGATAACACGTAATACACAAATATACAAACATAGGCATATTAGGCATTCGCCTGCTTGGTGCTTGGGTTTCCGTATACCGAAATAAATCAAATTATTGTTTATATGTACCGTTAAAATGTACAATAATCGCATCGCATTACTGTAGCACTGTTATTATTTTATTTCTGAATTTAAAAAATATTGTATGTATTTAAATACAATATATTTTTTGTCCTACAAAATAATTGCATTCATCAATAAAGTGAAGAATAGAAATTAATAAGACAACATCAGCTAATAAATATAAATAAACAAGACACCATTACATACCTTTCTTTCTAACTGATAGTTGTTTCTCTTTCTGTTCTTATAATAAATAGGTAGGTCTATAAAACGCTTAACATACGAGAATTACGTCGTATTTCGCACACGCTTTGACAATATTATATTCCATTAAAAATAAAATAACATATAAATGATTATACCTGTACTATCTCACATCTAGCGTTCTAATATAAACCGTAGAGCATTGTGTTAAGGTTGAGATTTAGTTGTAGGTAGTGAGAGCAAATCATGATGTTGGCGTGAATGAGTGTATTTGTTAAAGTTGAACGGGTAATGTGGAGGCTGGGCTATTAGAGGCATAGTGCTGTCATATGGCTTTGCTTAAAGCTTAAGTCTGTAGCTGTTTACCTACACCTTACTCTTAATCGGTCATAACAACAATTGTTTAACGTCCCTTCTGTGGACACACCCAAAGTTAAGAACCCTTATCCACATAAAGGACTGTAAGTCATTGCCACAAGAGGGACAACTTTTAAAGACTGCGTCACAAACCTGAGGGGCTACCGCGAAAACAGAATTTCGCAAATTGCGGGCATTTTTCTCTGTCACTCTAATTACGCCTTTATTGGAGTAAAAGAGAAAGATCCCCGCAATTTGCGAAATTCGGTTTTCGCGGTAGCCCCTCAGGTTTGTGACGCAGAGTTTAAAAGTTGTCCCTCTTGTGGCAATGACTTACAGTCCTTTATGTGAATAAGGGTTCTTAACGTTGGGTGTGTCCACAGAAGGGACGTTAAACCTTTGTTGTTATGAAACATTCACATGTAGGTATGCATTCATACTGCTAAGTTTGTGCAAAGTTAGCGGGATCAGAGTCTAAATCCTAATGTTCTCTTGTAAGTGTACATATATCATACATTAGTACATTTTTGACCATGAAATTATTTAAAAAAATTCAACGTGGCAACGCGGCGAGCGTGATGGGCTCCTTTGCGTCTGGAGGGGCGCGGGGCGAATTTTGTGAATAGGTTTAGTATGTGTTAGTTGTTAGTTTAAATTAAGATTTAGTAGTAGTGTTTAGTTTTAAGAGTAGGTATAGTTATTAAAAAAAAAAACTATATTATTGCTAGGGCAAACCACCATACTAAGGTACAGAGGGCCTACCGCGAACCACGTTTGACGTGTTGCCTCCCTGTCATACTTACGTACGAATTTACAAGTGCGGCAGAGAGGCAACACGTCGAACGAGGTTCGCGGTAGGCCCTCAGGATTGACACTGGAAAGTATCTCTCAATTTGAGACTTGTAAGTATATGTATTTTGTTAGGAAAGTAACCATTGCTGTCTTATTGCCAGATTGAAACTTTAGTGTTAAAAAAAAACTACCCAAATTACTAATTCCACGCAGACGAAGTCGCGGGCAAAAGCTAGTAATAAATAAACATGTATACTACGACATATGTATTAATAAATATCTGGGTGACCGAGCTTCGCTCGGAAAACATATAAAAACTCGAAAATGCGCGTTTTCCCAGAGATAAGACCTAGCTAGATCGATTTTTCGCCCCTAAAAACCCCCATATAGTAAATTTCATCGAAATCGTTAGAGCCGTTTCCGAGATCCCCGAAATATATATATATATATAAATAAATAAATATATAAATAAACAAGAATTGCTCGTTTAAAGGTATTAGATTATACAGATAGATAGATTAATAAGTGTAATATACCTACGTATAAGTATATCTACAATGATATTTCAAATTTTATGTAAGTAATCTTTTGGCTCCTCTACACGATGGGCTAGCGCCGGCCACTCCAAGGGACGCATTTATGCGTTAGAGGGAGCAAGTGATATTGCTATCTCATTCTACCGCATGGCTGCGTCCCTTAATTGGAGTGGCCGGCGTTGGCTCATCGTGTAGAGGAGCCATTTGACTTTTAACCTGTTATGTTATTAATAAATTTTCATTTTCATTTACTATTGGTAAAGTGGCGACAACCCTATAGTTTAGGTAATTTTTAGGCTTTTTAAAAGTTTAAATTTATTTAAAGGTCTGTTATCCAGTTATTTATTTTGTCTATTTTTATTTTGACAATCATGCTAAAATTTTACAATAATATACCATTAGTATTAAGGCAAACTTATTACCTAAGTAATTGTTTTTTAACGAACCAATAATCTAATCGAATTTAAAAGATCGTAATCAGCCTCTTCAAACTCCATTTCCAAACCTATAACACCCAATCAAGTCAAAATAACGCTCATAATAAAAAGCCAACATAGTTACAAGGGGCCCGAGCTTCAGCCCAAATAAAAAACAGACGGACAAACATTTTTATACATTTAATATAGTTATCAAGACACATTTGTAAAAAGGTAGCCATACTTGACACCTCACGGTTTGTGTTATTTTGGTGTGGACGGTCGCTTGTTGTCTCTTTCTGTTGTGAGGGGATAGATAAGGATGGAGAGAGGAGGTCGAGTGGTGCTGGTGTGGTGTGCTTTTGAGGTATGGATTGGTGCTGTGAGGACATAGTAGAGACAGGTACAGTAGGCGACTTCGAAATAACTTATCCTCGCACTTGTTTTCTTACAAATAAAGGTGTAGAATTTAGGTCAATTTTAAAGGTAGGTACTTGTATTTACTGCACCTTATGGATAATTAGGTCTTAAATAGAGGCATACAAAGATTATTGATCATGAGTGGCAAAAAACACAGCGGTACAATGGCTCCAACGGGGTGAATTTGACATGATGAAAAACAAAATATGTAGTAAGGAACCCACAGCCACTTTTTATCACCACACCACCGACCACATTCTGATTCATTCATGGTCCTTTGAATGAATCTGTATGTGGTCTGAATGAATCTGTATTTGGTCGGTAGGGCAGCCCAGCTGGGGAAGAACCTTCACCACACTGTGGTGTGTTTCTGATGGTGAGTAAGGTTTCCAGTGTTCCCAAGGATAAATCTTTGTAGGCTAGCAGGCAAAGCGCGTGGTACTGTCCACTAGAGTTGCAAGCATCCGTAGGCTGCGGCGGCTGTTTAACATCAGGCAGTCCACTTGGTTGTTTGCCACTGTTGCAACGTGTTTTAAGTAAATTAGCCAATCAAAACTTTAATTGACCAACCATTGCTTTTAATAACGAGAATATGTGTATCGGGAATTATTTCACTGAACGTCTAGCGAGTTAGCGACCTTCACCAAGGAGGAGTTTTGGCCGAAGGGTGTCAAGTTCCGGCGGTTCCGCGGCCGGCTCCCTGACACTGCGGGGTTGCGAAATGGGTGTGTGTTTTAGTTTTTAAGCTTGTAACATAATATGTATGGGCCAATAAGTATAATAGTTGCCTGAAAATAAAGATTTTCATTTCATTTCATATCAACCTGTAGGCGTGCGGTCTACTGTATGTTGCCTCCACTGAGCCTCCCAACGGGGGTCCTTTGTACGGAGCTGATAAATGAATCTCGCTTGAGAATGTTTAATATTATAATTTGATATTTTAAAACGGATAAAGATATTAAAAGTCACGCTTCCAAGTGTTTGTTCGCGAGTTATGAGTTGTTTCTTTGTGAGTGTGATTAGTTTTAGGGTCA
Organism: Cydia amplana; assembly: GCF_948474715.1. NCBI lineage: Eukaryota > Metazoa > Arthropoda > Insecta > Lepidoptera > Tortricidae > Cydia > Cydia amplana. Next base: position 12,676,587 of record NC_086088.1, on the reverse strand, counting down.
ACGACTGTGAGGTTATGTTTTACTGACCGAGCGTTAGCGAGGTCTCCGTTTTAGACGAAAATGTTTTCGTATATCTGGACGTTCTCCCCCACAGGTCGCATTTCTAAACCGATTCTCGCGAAATATTGTAAGCAGATTCGATATTAAAAAAATAACTTTTTTGTCGATTAAGTTTTTTGGATTTTTGTCATACATTTATTAATACAGTTGCAATCATTTATTTATTTCTTACAATAAAGATGTAATAACACAATTTCTGAACAGGATATCCTCTTAGGCATAGAAATATTGAGTTTTACCTATAACTATGGCTAGATTCTTATGACCTATCATGCAGCATGCAAAAATAATACATTTACGACCTTAATACTAACATTATACTAAAAATAAATATGCGGCATATAGGTAGACTAAAAATTTTTTCAATGGCTAAAAAGCATTTTGTATCTAATAGTCCAACAAATACCTTTATAGAGGCATTCCTAGATAGAAGCATTTCGGATTATCTTATTAAATTAGCTCAGGTACCTTATTATACAATTTGGGTGCTATGCCATAAACACTTTTGCTATGCTCGGCAAATGAACGAAAATGCAAATATTCGTAAACAGGGCCCCATCTCAATAAGCCAACAGCAAACTTGTAAAAGCTTTTTAACTGTGTGGGTCTTTCTTGTAACTGATCCCTTTCAGGGTAACAATTTAATGTCCGGCTGGACCTAATGGCCCCCATTGACCATAAAGTTCGCGACACCCAGTTGTATGTGCTACAAACGATCACTAATGATGTGACAGTGCCGATGATAAATACCTATCGACAAGATTTTGTGACGGCAAAGGTTTTTGACGGCCTCCTAGCCTAGTCGGTAGTGACTAATAGTGACATTAGTGACCCTGCCTACGAAACAAGAGCTCCCGGGTTCGAATCCTGGTAAAGGCATTTATTTGTGTGTTTTTCACGAATATTTTTCTTGAGTTATGGATGTTTTTTTATGTAAGTATATAAGTATTCATAGGCATATAATAATATATTAAATATAAGTACCTACCCTAACAACACAAGCCTAACTAAGCATATTGTGTGATTATCTAGGTCGGCGTAAAATTTTCCTCTAACATAGAAAAATATCAATTATTTAAAAATAAAATAAATGTTCGCAAAAAAGGGCGTCATCTTAATAACAATAATAACCTAACTACGACGGATACAATGTTCGCCCCGATTGACCATAAAGTACACGACACTCAGTTTAATGTGCTACAAACGAGCCCTAATGATGGGACAGTGTCAAAGACAATATCGACAATTTGCTCGATTCGATATCAACCAACGGCCCGATTCGGGAAATGAATTAGTGATTCACTAGATATGAAATAGTAAAGATATGTGACGTTCCACGGCAAAAGGTAAGTACCTTATGGCGGCTGGGGCTTATACGCAATAATAATTAACGCCGCTCCAATATTCGTCACATATCTTTACTATTTCATATCTAGTGAATCTCTTATTCATTTTCCAAATCGCGCCGCAATGGTGTGCCGACAGTTTCACAATTTGCGAAATTTGGATATCTCTCGTATTTTTGTACGAGGAACGAAATTTTCTATTCTTTAACTTCGTTTATTGAGAACTAGCTTCTGCTGTTTTGCCTTTGTAGAATGATGATGATATTATAAACTACCCTATGTCCTTTCCAAGGCCTCAAACGATCTCCATACCAAATTTCATCTAAATCGGTTCAGCCGTTTAAGTGTGAATAGGCAACATACAGACAATTTGCTGACTTGGTCGTTAAGTCATTTAGACATGAATCATGCAGGCAACGATATTTTAAATTTAGAATTCTTATCTCCATACCAAAGAAACTTTATTGCACACGCTTATTAGGTATTTGTTTTTCACTAGTAAATTTACCTCGACTGAAATGAGTGCCTTAGTTCATCCCTTGGTTAACAATCTAACTACTAAATATTTACGTATTTACCTAACTGATTCCTTTCTACTCTGGCCCCGTAGCCATGCCAATCGCTTACGCTCCGTAGCGATTGAAACGCAACTGTCACTGTCACACTAATACGGAAGAGTGCTAGAGAGACACAAAGCGTTTCGTTATCGAAGCGATAGCGATTGTCACCTTGGCAAACAAATATGCCCACCTGATGGTGATCAATGATCATTCGTTCTACTAAATTTTACTAAAGGATCACTCACGTTAGACCGGGCCGTGTCCGGGCCGGAGCTTCCGGAGCTTCGTTTTCTATGGAAAGCATCACGTGAAAGGTCATCTGTCATAGAAAAGTAAGCGCCGAAAGTTCCGGCCTGGACACGGCCCGGTCTAATGGCTCCTCTACACGATGGGCCAACGCCGGCCACTCCAAGGGACGCATTTATGCGTTAGAGGGAGCAAGTGATTTTGCTATCTCATTCTACCGCATGGCTGCGTCCCTTGGAGTGGCCGGCGTTGGCCCATCGTGTAGAGGAGCCATAGCGTGAGGCATCCTTTATTCGGTTTTTTCTATATTTTAAGACCAACATTATCATGCCCATCACTATCACACCCACACTGAAACTAAATACAACCTGATCTTTATCTCTTCGTAACTCTCGTCCTTTTATATCGTTTTATCGACCGTTTAGTCGCTAAACAAAGGTCTCAGACGATATACTTTTTGCGACGACAATATTTTCCTTGTGGGTTTATGTTATGAGTGTTATGACTCAACAGAATTATTTAGATTAAATTAAATTGTAGATTCGTTTACTGACTAAGTGCCAGTTGCACCATCCGCACTTGACAGGCTGATCAACGTCACCCGGCGCGCCGCGGCGGTTTACTTTGAAACTTTCCATACCATAAAATCTAACGAACTCTTTAACGATGACAAACAGTTTGGTGCAACCGACACTTACAATCGACATAGAAATTTAATGTAACTTTTTCGAAAGATGCGTTGCGTAAAAGGATTTCTCAAAATTCTTAGATTTCAATTTAAACAATTTATTTTCACACCACCTATTCGGAAAAGAGCTTTTTCTTCCCTGCTAGGAGGGATCAAAGTGGCACGGTACTTTTCCTCCCTGCTAGGAGGGATCAAAGTTTTCTGTTCTAACACACTATTTATAATTTTTTTTGCACATTATTTTTTTAGCTTAAATAATCTGTTTAAGCATCAGATTGTGTCAACACTAAGATTTTTTTATTTTCCTCATAGTTGATGTGAAAAGCAGTATGTATGTGTCACACGGTATCAAAATTATTTCGTCTTGGGCGTTAACACTAGAATCCCTCATTGCGCTCAGTATTCTACTTTATAGAATTGTAGAATAGAATCCATCGCTTCATTCAGGATTCAATGTACGCCCTTGACGAAAATATATCATTTTGATCTCTTGTAACACAAACTACTATTACACCACATGCACCCGCTCGGATACGTAGGTATTAAGTATTTGTGGCTTTCCAGCAAGAAGAGTTGTTTTGTACATGGAGCATAAGGTTCCTTCTCTAATGGAAAGTCGCTTTTGAAATCATTATGCAAACATGCATTTGTAAGTAAGTATTTTCCTTAATATTGTCCTTGTCCTTCTTTAGGTTTTAGGTAATACATATATTATTTATTTTCATTGTTTTGGTAGGTAGTATATAATTATACTGTAATGCCGTGTACATAATATAATATGTTCATTTTTATTTTAACTATAATAATTAAATGTATTATATACTAATGTAATGTGATGTGATATGATCCTAAGTTGGTTAAAATAAATGAACTTTATTTATTTATTTATAATTTGATTTAAAAAAGATGTGTGGTGCCCAAAGATGTTACAAACATTTTTCATAGATTGTATATATAGGTGAACCAGGATCTATTGAGGATGCGCCATGTTGCGGAATTTCACTGGAACTAATTTTTTCATACTACACTGAATTGTCACCCTATACATGAGAATAACAGCGCCCTCTTGACAATTATCATATATTACTGGTCAAGCTATACTTGGTCAACCAGCTTGACAGTAGAAAAAGACGGCAAATTTGGAAAATGTAGGCGCGAAAGGATATCGTCCCATAGAAAATTTGAATTTCGCGCCTTTTTTTACTGACAAGATTTGGTTGACCAGCTATATATATTAAATAGTATTTTAAATAAATTACTAATACATTGGCTATTTGACTGGCAGATTTAACGGACACATACGTATAATATCCTTAGCTAGGTATTGTAAATACTGGCTACGCCTCTAATATTTGCATGATCGTCGTTCAATAAGATAATGATCGGTCATCTCATTAAAGATTTAATGATGGACGACGGGGATCGCGCCCGTAATGATGCCTAATGATCATCTCGTTATAAACAAAAGTATTATTTTATATAGAATCCGATTGGTTAGGGTTGCGCGGGCAAAGGTTCCTTCTATCGTTTCTATGTTCTACATTACTACATAATCATTAATGTATGTACACTGAAGAGTAATAAAACAGGGTACTTTTAATAAGAAATAGAATATACCTATGATGACATGTTTTCAATGCTCCTGGGTTTTGTGCTCAGAATTGTTTGATATGATACCCAAAAGGACATAAGCGCTGGTGGCCTAGCGGTAAGAGCGTGCGACTTGCGATCCGGGGGTCGCGGGTTCGAACCCCGGCTCGTACCAATGTGTTTTTCGGAACTTATGTACGAAATATCATTTGATATTTACCAGTCGCTTTTCGGTGAAGGAAAACATCGTGAGGAAACCGGACTAATCCCAATACGGGCCTAGTTTACCCTCTGGGTTGGAAGGTCAGATGGCAGTCGCTTTCGTAAAAACTAGTGCCCACGCCAATTACTGGGATTAGTTGCCAAGCGGACCCCAGGCTCCCATGAGCCGTGGCAAAATGCCAGGACAACGCGAGGAAGATGATACCCAAAAGGACACTGTCTACCACCGCACCGCTCGCCGTCGGCAGGACATTCATCCTCACAGTCTGGCACCTAAGAGCCGGTACACACGGATAGCATTTCAACTGCAACCCAGCTGTAAATTGGCAGTTCGAGTGCAGTTCTGATATATGTTAATTAGGAGTACTGATTTGTTTTATATGTTGGAATAGAACTGACCGATCGAATCTGTACCAGCCGTAACAGACTGGCGTACCGGACCGCGACCTTAATCCGGTCCGAGACCTGTTCGATTGAACGGAAGGTGGTCCGCCATACGTCTGTTAAGGACGCAGATATAAGTGAGAGCGAGAAATACATTAACCGTAGGCACCCTCCTTTTAATAAAATATAAAAAAATACAAAACAAATTCGCGTCGCTTACACGTACCAAGGTCGCGGTCCTGTACGCTCGTCTGTTAGGTATGTTAAGCAATATGACGTTTTCTGGAAACCGCTTACACTATGTAAACTCTCTAATGAGGATTTCTGAGGAGACAATACAGGCTTCTTCAAGAAATGAGTGGTCAGCAGCAGGGACCGGAACCGGTTACCTTAACCGGGGTTTTTCATAGGGTTATTTTAGAAGTGGTTATAAAAACCCCTACCATAACGGTAACCGTCTGATAAGGTAACACTTTGATTCGGTAACCGTATCAGATCGAGTTAACCCCTGTTACCGGTAACCGAAATAAAAACCCCGTCTATGCTGTTACCTCATAATAAGGTTTTGAACCAGTTCAAACGATTGTAAACTTTACGCAGACTTAAATTCAACTTATTATTGAATAACCGTGGTTGGCATGGGCGGTCTATGAAGCCTCCAGCACAAACAAGTTTTTTTGCCGGTAACTTCGCTTATTGTCAATTCAAACAATATTGCACTTTGAGTCCTTAAGCTAAAATTGAAAACAAGTGAGCGATTACAGTATTATTTTTAGAGCGACAGCCGCGGCGCAGCGCGGCCATTCCTTTGTTTATCTTTATACCTGTGTGTTCCTATTGTTTTTGTCAATTCTAGTTTAGAAATTTTTAGAAAAGGGGTTGCAAGTAAACAACATCCTATCCTAGTAATATCTGCTATTATTTAGATATATTTTATGCTACTTAGATTATTATTTTTATTTTCGGGTTCACACTTGATATGTACCTACAGATTAAAGACTGATTTAAAGAAAAATTTTCACCTAACTAGTAATTTTACTGGTACCTAGTTAGGTATAATTTATCTTAAGTGATTTAAAAAAAAACACTTTGTGATAAAGATACATGCGCTAGCGGATTGTGGTAGATATTTTACCATTGTTAACAAATGACATATGTACTAGTTATTATGAGCTTATTTTATAATAAGCAATTAAAGTCTATTTTTTTATTCGGTAGACTAAAATGACATTTCATAGTATGAAATGAAATGACACATGATGTTCATACTACGAAATGTCATTTTAGTCTACCGAATAAAAAATAGACTTTAGTTTAAAATGTTTTCAGATGCGGTGAGTTGTATGAGCTAAGTCGTAATTTACCTTGTACCGCTTAATGCAGCGATCAGAAAATATATATCTATAGCAGTTATAAACTTATTTTAATACTACAAATCTTTCATTAATACCAGGGGGCTCAGCACGGTTCCATTTTTATCGACTATCACTATGCCCGTCACTTTCGCACTTACATACTTGTTAGAACGTGACAGGCATGGTGATAAACGATAAAAATGCGACCGTGCTACTAGGGCAGAATTCATTATACATATTCATTGGATATCTATAACATTGGTAGGTGAAATAGTTTTGATTAAATTAAATAGATACATAATTACATACATACTTAGTAAGCAGTGTTGGGCATTCAAGAATAAAATCATTATTTAAATAAGAATTCCTAAGAATAAAATCATTTTGATTTTATTCCCGTCAAAATTATTCAAATAATTTTGATCGGAAATAATTCGTATGTGAAAAAATTGAATAAGAATAATCTCATTCTTAATCAAATAAATATAATCATGATTTTATATTCTAAATAATATTCCTGGATTAAACATGTAGTATGGGTGCCGTATAGGCGTTACGTATAGATAGAAGTAAATTAGACAAGAAACTATTATGTTTCTTGACTAATTTATACCTGATTTTATGCAATAAAATCTTACAAATTTAATTTACTGCCGCATAGTGCATTGGACGATACCCGTATTTATTTTAATGTGATAACTAAATCATCAGGTACAATTCAGCTGCTCTGAACGGATGGTGGATAGCGAAACTCTTCAATGGCTGTGCCTAAATTAATGTAAAAAATAAAAAACCGGCCAAGTGCGAGTCTGACTCGCGCAGGAAGGGTTCCGCACCATTATGCAAAAATTAGCAAATAAATCACGTTTGTTGTATGGGAGCCCCACTTAGATATTTATTATATGCTGTTTTTAGTATTTGTTGTAATAGCAGCAACAGAAATTAATTATTTGTGAAAATTTCAACTGCCTAGCTATCACGGTTCATGAGATACAGCCTGGTGATAGACAGACGGATAGAGGAGTCTTAGTAATAGGGTCCCGTTTATACCCTTTGGGTACGGAACCCTGAAAAAGATGTTTTTAAAGGTAGGATAAGGAATGGCTTGATATGGTGTATTCCTATTTCTCCCCGCCGGGCACAGATGGGAATAGGCGCTTCATTTAAATCATTCCCATATGTCCCCGCCTCATGTATCGCGGCGATCACGTTGGGCAGGAACAAATGAGGAAAATACTCATGATTTTTTTCTGTTTTCGAATTATGTTTATAATTCGTTTTTTTTAGCATTAGAAAGAACTTGAAAGAAGGTAAGCGATTTTGACATGTCTTTTAATTGAAAAACACTTTTTAAAAACCATAACTATTACTTATGAAAGCAGAAGACTATAAAAGATCGTATTAGATTCATAATTGTTACATATTTACCGTAACTTATTTTTAAAATGTGCTTTTCAATTAAAAGAGACATCAAGATTGTTTACCTTATTTCTAATGCTAAAAAAAACGAACTATAATATGTGGTTTCAGTATCCGAGTTACTACCAAGACTTATGGTGTTTTTAAAAGCTCTTCTGATATTTAAAATTTGCATTTATTATTTAGACGGAAATTAACAAGTATATCGTTTGACACAACGCTTGCCGCACGTGTTTAGCAAATGCTGACAAAGAATTCACCACGCCACGACTTAATCCTATTGTTATTGCCAATGAGTAATAAATGACGGTCTCAAGTGCAAACACGCCTGCAACTTTCTGCAAATCTATTTAATTATAGTGATAAGCGTAGGACTCTTTTCTTACCTGCAGTAATTTACTATCTCATTCACTTTCCGTAGGTGTGAAAGAGATAGCATACGTAAGACCTCAAGGCTGGTAGGAATAATAAACAAAATACATACTTAATACGCAAAGAAATATACATTGAACCATCATAATTATAATTTCGCAGTTTACTTTCTATGTAGCTTCATTATAAAATTATCATCACCGTTTCGAAGGCTTTAAAAAATTCAAATCAATCCAACCATTGAAAAGAGGGGTGAAATTCATTTTACTATCTATATACATTGTACTACATATAATATGACGTATAATATGACCAAATAAATGCCATTTAACCTTGTTACCACTAACTCATGTATCTACAATTACATCAATTAGTCATGACACGGCAGAGTACTGATAACAATACTGTAGTGTAGTACAATAATAAGGCTTTATTGTTGTCACTATGACTCTCACCGCATTCTGCTTAATCCTAAATATCCTAATACAATAGAAAATACCACGACCTTTAAACATTCGGTGCACTTGCGTTGTATGTAGCGCGTGCCAGCGGAGCGCAGCGTTTCGATTTAAATACGCATGTTGCTTCGCCTGTGTAGGTATATTTATTATCTTCATGTTATTAGGTACTAGGAAGTGCAAATAATTGACTTCATACATGAAAGATATTTTGCAGATTTTGTTCAATAGTCACCTTCAACAACACGAGAGTAATCTAGAGCAGAGTTGGGCAAAAAATAACTTGAATAAGAATAAGAATAAAAACAGAAATTTCATTCTTATTCCAATCGATTTGAATAAGAATAATTCTTGCACTCGTTATTTTAGAATAAATAGAAAGTTAATAAATCATGACACTTTTATTTTAAATGAAAAAGACAAAACGGAATATTTATTCCAGATGTAGGATTATACTAAATAACGTTTTATTCAATTAGAATGTTATTCTGAATTAATTTAACTTTTGTAGTTACATACTACTACTTTTAATTTTGTAAGTTTCTAAAATAAATAAAACAAATGAAATAGATAAAACAAATAAAATAAATAAAAAAAAAACAAATAAATTATATTATTTACATCTATTTTATTAGTATTGCATTTTAGTTTTTATATAATATTATAAGTATTAGTTTAATTTTTAAGTAGGTTTATTTTAATTTTAGTTTAGGTTTTAAATTTTTAATTCATAATTTCATAGTTAGTTGTAATGTTTTTTTATTATTACCTTTTAAGTTAAATAAATGAACTTTATCCTAATAAAACAAATAAGATAAATAAAATAAACAAAATAAATAAAATAAATAAAATAAATAAAATAAATAAAATAAATAAAATAAATAAAATAAATAAAATAAATAAAATAAATAAAATAAATAAAATAAATAAAATAAATAAAATAAATAAAATAAATAAAATAAATAAAATAAATAAAATAAATAAAATAAATAAAATAAATAAAATAAATAAAATAAATAAAATAAATAAAATAAATAAAATAAATAAAATAAATAAAATAAATAAAATAAATAAAATAAATAAAATAAATAAAATAAATAAAATAAATAAAATAAATAAAATAAATAAAATAAATAAAATAAATAAAATAAATAAAATAAATAAAATAAATAAAATAAATAAAATAAATAAAATAAATAAAATAAATAAAATAAATAAAATAAATAAAATAAATAAAATAAATAAAATAAATAAAATAAATAAAATAAATAAAATAAATAAAATAAATAAAATAAATAAAATAAATAAAATAAATAAAATAAATAAAATAAATAAAATAAATAAAATAAATAAAATACATAAAATACATAAAATACATAAAATAAATAAAATAAATAAAATACATAAAGTAAATAAAGTAAATAAAGTAAATAAAGTAAATAAAGTAAATAAAGTAAATAAAGTAAATAAAGTAAATAAAGTAAATAAAGTAAATAAAGTAAATAAAGTAAATAAAGTAAATAAAGTAAATAAAGTAAATAAAGTAAATAAAGTAAATAAAGTAAATAAAGTAAATAAAGTAAATAAAGTAAATAAAGTAAATAAAGTAAATAAAGTAAATAAAGTAAATAAAGTAAATAAAGTAAATAAAGTAAATAAAGTAAATCAAATACATAAAATAAAAAATAAAAAAAAATAAACAAAATAAATAAAATAATCAAAATAAATTATATAAATAAAATTAACAAAATTAATGACAAATAAAATAAATGAAATAAGTAAAATAAACAAAATAAAAAAATAGACAAAGTAAGTAAAATAAACAAAAACATTAAAATAAACAAAAACATTAAAATAAGCAAAATTAAAAAAAAAATAAAAAAATAACAAAATAAACTAATAATGTTCTATTAATAAATTAACTTTTTCTTTTAGTAGGTATTTGACTGACGGCACATCACTAAATACGAATGTAGCAAACCAATAAGCAACCGATAATAAAGGTTACCATAACTGAATAAAAACCGGTTAAAAACCCCTAACAAAAACCCTAACGCGATGGGGTTTTGAGATTAACTCGGTTAAAGGTTAAGGTTACCGTTTCAATAAGCTTACCGTTACGATCAGGTAACAGTATGATAGGGTTACCGAATGATACGGTAACCGAATTGATTGGGTTACCGAATGGATAGGATTAAGCGTAAAGAGGGGTTTTCCGGTCCTTGGTCAGCAGTCGATACATCTCATCTCATGATTTCTTATTGTTTTTATATTAGGTATAATAATTGAAAGCGCAAATATAGATAGGTGGAGCAGAGCACCTGTGAGGATTAAGACAACTGCTTGCTATACCTATATTATATCCTACCCAGAAGCATTTGTTTTGTTTTTGAATGTGGAACCCTTAATAGTTACTCAATGAAAGTCCAAAATATTTTTTGAATTACGTACAAAAATTTGTACGCAGGGTCTTAGGAGGATATGATATTGGCACATTGGTATAATGCGCGTCAAATGATACATCATGTGTAGCCTTATATACTTTAACACTGTATATGTGTGGGTAAGGTATAGCCACACTACACACCTGTAGAAACAATTTGGCAATGCAATATACAGTTTCGATATTTGACATCTGTGCTCTGAACAAATATACGGAACCACAATATGCCGATAACGCAGTCCATGACTCAGCAAATATTTCGGCTCCCGTCCGAACCATGGCGATTATGATTTATTACCTAACAGTTATATGGCGATATTACAATCTTACAAACACAAGGTCCTAACTCACTGCCAGATATATAAGCACTTGTAACTATGTTATTTTAGTTTATGGTGAGACAGCTTGGAAGGTTAGACAATAATATAGAGATGTAGTGGGCAATTCTGTTTTATACTTTAAATATTATTACTTTATTATTTTATACTTTAATTTTTATTTTAAGGGTATTTTGTTGTTTGTTACTTGTTTTAATCTTTAAATAAAAATAGTTATTTACTTTAAATATAGCATTAAAAACATTCGCATTTTGAAAACATTACCTAAATTATAAATTTATAACGGGTCTCTCCGACGCTCGAATTTATACTTAAAATATTTTAAAGTAAATTTACAAATATATTTTACAAAACTAAAAGATTTAACAAGACTACACAAATCATACTTTAAAATAGTTCCGATGTTTTGTGTAGCTAAGTAAATATAATCCCACCAAAAACATTTTCTTGTAAAATGTTGGCAAGACGAAACCAAGGCTGCCCTAGTAGCACGGTCGCATTTTTATCATTTGTCACCATGCCTGTCACGTTCTAACAAGTATGTAAGTGCGAAAGTGACGGGCATAGTGATAGTCGATAAAAATGGAACCGTGCTGAGACCGCTGCACTGTCAAAAAGTTATCAGATATCTTGTAGAGCCAAGCTTCTAACTCTACAAGACCTAACTTCACAAACTACCCGTTCGCTACCGTCACATGGGCGTAAGGTGAAAAAAATATTTATTCATATTCATTATTTTTATTGTACAATTAGTTATTGTAGTAAATAATGGATGTCTATGTCTAATCCTAATGTAAACTGTCTAATAGAGAATAACCCAACGTGTACGGACGGTTAGGTAGCCAGTAACTTTGCCAATGGAATGTGGTAGCTCATTCCTGGAGTCAACGTGTGCCTCTATAAATACTAAAGTATAATACCTTTAATACTTCAATAGGGGTCCCGTTGTTTCCTATAAAGTTTTAAGTCATAATTTATTGTTTGTCATATTATCATTAGTCATAAAACTGAAACCGTTAACTTTTCAGGATTTTCGTTATTATCCTATAGATAGGTTAGGTTAGGTTAGGTTTGTTTTATGGCAATCCTAAGTGACGCTTTTCTGAACCAAATAAATTATCAATAACGAAAATGTGGACAAACAATACAATATTATGACTTAAAACGTTTTGGGAAAGAATAGAGACCCAATTTATGCATGTCGTTTGAAAATATTGAAGAGCGTAACTTCAATTGTATGAGAGCGGCTTTTTGTCGTTGGGTTCGTGTGACTCATTATCTTATTGTCATGAGTATTGTCACTTGTCAGATATTCCAAAATTCATTCTACGTATGTAGGTACCTAATAGGACCTTTTGACTTTTGAGAATATTTGAGGAGTGTCTTTTCAAAAGGGCTTATTTTGTATGGTGTTTATAGAGAAATAACCCTTTTTGAAAGACTCGATCTCCTCATTTACTTAATCATTTCTTCAATTTTCAGGCCCTCAAAATGCTGCTGAAATTGCTGAATTTAGCCATCTCCATATGTATTCTGGGATCAGTCGCCGCTCAGATCCTGAACGGAAGAGTTACGGGATCAAATCCTACTACGCCTGTTATGGAGGGATCAACAACTCCAGCATCTAGTACCGCGACAATAGATGAGGGGTCAAACTCAACTACAACCTCTAGTGAGACGACTGGGGAGGGATTAAACTCGACTATGGCGTCTAGTGTCACGCCTATCGAGGGGTTAAATTCATCGGAATCTAGTATTTTGGGGGGATCAGACTTCACTTCAGAATCCAGTACAGCGACAACTGAGGGGGGATCACACCCAACTACGGTTTCTACTTTCCTGACAAGTACTGAGGGATCAATGTCAACCACGGGATCTAGTTTCCAGACAAGTGTTGAAGAATCAAAGTCATACACACCATCTAGTGCCCCGACAACTGCTGAGAAATCAAACACAAATACTATTTCAAACGGGTTAATCCCGATATTTCAACCAACTACGAAGACTTTTACGAAGGGATCAGGCTCGACTACAAAAGCCAATATAGTGATTCCTATAAAGGAATCAATCGTAACTACAAAACCCGACATAGTGACTACAACGATGGGATCAAGTTCAAGTATAAAACCAAATACCACCACCGCCACTGCCACTACCAGCCCAGCAGAACCTACGGAAGCGTGGGTGGCATTCGGAGTCATAGCCGCAATTTTAGGATTAGCTGCAGTTGTTTTGGTAATAACATACAGAAAACCCATTTTTCGTAGCTTGACCTTAGTCATGGTCATAGTAAGAGCGCCTTGGGCGGAAATTACAGGATCACGGTTTGGGGATCAAAGTAACGATCTGAGTCACCATCAAAATGGAAATGAAAATCAGGAACAAATTCAAAATCTTGGTAACCATCAAAATGAGGATCAAAATCGAACTCAGGATCAAAATCAGGGTCAAAATATAACTCAAAAACAGGATCAAAATTGTAACATATAGATCTTTCTCCCATTTTTTATACGCATTGGGTTGTATTGAAATGTAAATATGTTTTTGGGAACATATTGATGCAAGTGCACAATGTGACGTCACTTATTATTATCATTACCATTGTGCAAAATAACGAGTAAATGGTAATGATAATGAAAAGTGACGTCACACTAGCAAAATAGCGTCCCTAAAGAATGAAAAACTGTGTACATCGTTGGACAATTTTACACTGACCTAGCCCCAAACTAAGAAATCTTGTATTATGGGTCTATAATCTTGTATTACCAAGATTCGAACCCGCGACCTCCAGCTTTGAGGGAGTAAGATATTGTTTAAATTAAGGTATTTGAATACTTTGAATGTTTTGTACATCAAGCTGTAAATTAATATTAAGATTACCTACTGTGAAAGTAATAATAGATTGGCGTTAATTAATAATTAATATAAGTACTTAAACTGCGATGATATACCTAAGTCTAAGTAATAGAATATCGTTAATTCAGTCCAAACTGTCCAAAGTAAGTAATGTTTTTTTTTTCACCAATGAGTTAATGCGTTGTCATTAATGAGTTACGAATACTAACATAGTTTTTAGGTTTTAGATTGTACATAGGTAATACATACTAGCAAAGTGGATCTTGTTGTCTGAATATTGTCTGAAAATAAACATTTTAGAAATGTAGTTATTAAGGAACGTCAAACGAACATACATGAAATGCAATTCTCATTAAAACCACATAGACACTTAAGTAAACACATTGTCTCTGTCTAACAGGCAGCGCCACGGGATACGTATGGTCTTGTCATCCACCACCAACCAACCTTATAAAACAATCACCGAACAAAATTACATTCAAAAACACCTTTACTGCCTTTGACATACGAGATAACCTCAACTTCGGCGACTGCATTAGATTTGGTGGCATCTTCAAAAGTTACCACATTTATTTGCGGTTGTAATTTAAAAAACATTCTAAAAGAGATCTTAATCCTTTGTAATTAAGATGTTACAAGGTGCGGGTGACGGCAAACGTGTTGGTCGCTTGGAGGCTTTCAATTATACGGCGAGTCAACGCCAGTGGGACTGACGGCTCGGTATATGTTAATTAGGTGTACAGATTTGTTTTATATCTTAGAGTAGAACTGACCGTTCACATCGACAGTCCCACTGCTGGGCACAGGCCTACAAAGTGGTTTGGGCTAAAGTTGCTATTGGGGAATGGACACACATACACCTTTAAAAAAGCAGAGACAATATATAATTTAATTTGCAGATGTTACCTACTTATAGTAATTATTATGATAATATATCGTCTGGTGAAAACCAAAAAATGTAGTGAGTTTTCTAGTACATAATATATAAGTACCTATGTTTATATGGCTCTGAATTGGAGTACAGGGTCTATTGATCATAATCATAATCATTTATTTGTTGCAAGCCATGGTAGGTATTCTTAAAATTAAGCTTAGAATAAATTTAAAAGTGGAAAAATTACTGTCTTGGGTGAGACTTGAACTCACAGCCTCTGGATCGATACTCCAGAGCTCTGCCATCTGAGCAACCAAGACCTCATCCATAGCCAGTAAATCTTTCCACCATATTATGTGTCTAGGAGGGTCCCCTAGACACATAATATGGTGGAAAGAAAGCGACATCTACCGTAAGAGAGAGTTACACTTCTTAAACGGCTACCGAAGTTCCAAGTCATATTGGAAATTCACCAGTTACGATGTGCTACCCATACTAATTTAATTTTTAACAAGAAGAAACGTAGCGCGTAGAAAGCAGAGCGCTGGAGTATCGATCCAGAGCCGTGAGTTCAAGTCTCACCCAAGACAGTATTTTTTCCACTTTTAAATTTATTCTAAGCTCAATAGCATTGTTAAAAATTAAATTCTTAAAATTATTAGTAAGTTTAGGTCGGTAATTTACCTACCTAATACTTTCTTTCGTAGCATAAATCTTGTATTGATGTTGAACCACCAAATTATAAAACGCAACGATGGTTTTGGCAGAATGTTGGCATTTATACATTTTCGTCACTTTTGTAAGAAAATGTTTCATCTTCAAAGAAT
Organism: Cydia amplana; assembly: GCF_948474715.1. Classification (NCBI taxonomy): domain Eukaryota; kingdom Metazoa; phylum Arthropoda; class Insecta; order Lepidoptera; family Tortricidae; genus Cydia; species Cydia amplana. The sequence goes on along the minus strand of NC_086088.1, from coordinate 12,660,549 downwards.
TTCATTTCTGAACTTATAAAACTACTTTTTTTCCTTGAATGCAATATTCCAAATAAACTGAAAATAAATCATTACCAGATATATTTTTATTTGAACTTTTGAATCAAGTTTTACGAAGAGTGTACCGACAGTTGTAAGCCGTCCGTGCGTTATGATTGAGTTGAAATAATAACACCATCACCTGAGGCAATCTTAAACCGCTAACAGCTTTATATGAGAGGTAATTACTTCTACAATATCTCCATCTGCCTCGAGACACGCAGCAACATTATTTCGACCACTCTTGGCATGTGGTCGGGGGTCAAATGTCTGTCATATTTCTGTCAACTAGCGACCAGCCCCGGCTTTGCACGGATTAACAAATTATACATAAATCTTCCTCTTGAATCACTCTATTTGTAAAAAAAACCGCATCAAAATCCGTTGCGTAGTTTCAAAGATCTATAAGCATACATAGGGACAGACAGCGGGAAGCGACTTTGTTTTATATTATGTAGTGATGTCAAAACGCTGGTGGCCTAGCGGTAAGAGCGTGTGACTTGCAATCCGGAGGTCGCGGGTTCAAACCTCGGCTCGTACCAATGAGTTTTTCGGAACTCATGTACGAAATAGGTATCATTCGATATTTATCAGTCGCTTTTCGGTGAAGGAAAACATCGTGAGGGAACCGGACTAATCCTAATAAGGCCTTGTTTACCCTCAGGGTTGAAAGGTCAGATGGCAGTCGCTTTCGTAAAAACTAGGGCCTATGCCAATTCTTGGGATTAGTTGCCAAGCGGACCCCAGATTCCCATCAGCCGTGGCAAAATGCCGGGACAACGCGAGGAAGAAAAAAAATGTGTAAATTAGGCAGTAAGTATAGAGTATTCGCTCCGTATATAGGTACATCAATACATCATAAGTTTGGAATGTTTGGATCGCTTGCAGTTTTTAATTTCTACATTTAACATGTTTGAATAAAGCAAAAGTGTTGCTGGGTAGCGCATAAATCATACTTAATGACATTTAATAAACGCTAAAGGTTTCAAAATGACCCATTATAATACGACCAAAACGTCAGTGTTTCATTAAAATATATGTCACTTAATCTCTTTTATGAACACATTGTATAAATGTTATCTTTATGAATTATCTTTGGGTAATAAAACTCTGCTTGTTATTAGGTTGGGATGTGATTTTTTATATTGCTGTTAAATAAAACCTAACTAAATCAGGTATGAAAGTTTATTTTTAAACTTAAGAAGAAAGTTTCCTTTAAAGTAGACAACAAGTATAAGTTTGGCAAGCCATTTCCGTCAGTAGAAAAAGTCGGCAAATTAAGGACGACTCACGCTAGACCGGGCCGTGCCCGTGCCGACATGTCATTTTCTATGACGGCTGATTGGTGATCACGTGGTAATAATTTCCATAGAAAACGAAGCGCAGGAAGGAAGGCCCCGGCCCGGGCTAGCGTGAGTCATCGTTTATCTTCTGATAGAATTTGAATTTCGCGCCTATTTCTACTGACAAAGTGGTTTTTCCAAAGTATAATTAGTAATTTAGTCCAACTATGACAATTCATAGTAATCAAGATTCAGAGCAGAAATAACCTTAAATTAAATGGAATTCATAATAGTCTATAACAGTTATAACTCATAAGTATAGAAATGTAAGTCCCACAAGCCAATTATCCCAACACTGAGTTAATTACCTCACGGCGGAGATTACACACTCACTTAAATGTAAATTAATTGAGACATCCGAGATGCAATCTGCGTGCCCGGGCCGTGTCGCACCGCGCTTATCCGATGCCGTTTGGAGGCTTGAGCCGGATCTTTATGAAAAGGTTCCGTAGACAACAGTGTTTTATACAATCGTAATATAAAAGAGAGCTTTTAAGTCGAGTAGGTACCGTGTTTATCGGGGATCGAATTGGAAGGAGCATTTTTATAAGACTTTTGTTAAAACAATCTTAAGTGAATAAATTAAGACATCCGAGATGTAATCTGCGTGCCCGGACCCGGGCCGTGTCGCACCGCGGTTATCCGATGCCTTTTGGAGGTTGGAGTCGAATTTTATGTAGAAGGTTCCATTTATGACGTACCTATAGATATTTTATAATGTCGATTCTAATTTAACCATTTGTTATAGTTTTGAACTTGTTTTGATACGACTTTGATGATCGTCTTGGTTTTAGGCGCGCATCTCAGAGAACGATAGATATATATAGCCGGTCAACCAGATCTTGACAGTAGAGAAAGGCGGCAAATTTGAAAAATGTAGGCGCGAAGAAATATCGTCCCATAGAAAATTTGAATTTCGCGCCGTTTTTTACTGACAAGATTTGGTTGATCAGCTATATATATATAATATACAAATACTTAAACACATAGAAAACAACCATGACTTAGTAACAAATATCGGTGCTCATCACACAAATAAATGCCCTTACCGGGATTCGAACCCAGGGCCAGGATAAATAGGCACAACCCTCCAGATTCGAACGCAGGGTCACTAATGCACTATCGAGCCGGTAAGAACTAATAAATAACCTCACACCATCCGGCGAGACCCCAAATACCTCCCGATCTAATAAGGCCTGAAATATTTTATAAAAAACAACAGTACCCCAATAAAATAAAATAAATACCGTGAACCGAGTCCGCGCCCAATTAGTTTATTGGGGGACACATGTCCTTCTCAGAACACGATACCATCGGGTAAAGATGTGTCTACACCGTTCGTTCCTACCTTCGTTCATTCATTCACTCGTAGCTCGTATAGTAAAACACGAGCTACGAGTGAATGAATGAACGAAGGTTAGGTCAGTATGCAGTGTGCATCGCATAAAAATATAATACATATTGGATAAATGAACAAATGAATGAAGTTTTTAGTTCAATGTTAATGAATACAATGTTACTGTACAAAATATTCTACAAAAACGCCCTGTAACTACCTATAATGAAGTATTCTTGCAAATAAATTATGTAATACAATACAAATACTCTTTATTGCACACCTCATTACAGAAAACAATACAAATAATACAGAAAAGAAGAGGGTAAACAACAGGCGATCTTAGCGCTAAAAAGCGATCTCTTCCAGACGACTTTTATGTAGCGGAAAAATGATATTGATTGATTGATTGATAAGTTTTTGTATGTCGGTTTATAACTTCAAATTACATTTATTTTATAGGATTGGAGACCGTCTTAGCTATAACTAATCGTATTTTTATAAAAATTAGACATTTATGGTGGCTCTGTCCCTTCAAAGACTTTCAGAGTTACCTAGGTCTGATTCTACTCATTTGTTCCATGGAAATGAAATGATATACACTCCATAAGAAACACGGATTATATCCGGTCAAAAATATCATCATTCACTCATTCCAATGTGTCTAACGCCTAAATAAAACTAATGCTATGCGAGCGTTAATGCTCGCATACTCACATATATTTCCCTAATAATTATATACACATATTAATTACAATAAAAACGTCTTAAACTTAAGAACTACTTTATTAACTTAAGACCGTTTAAAATTACGAAATACGCGTACCATGATCCAAACAATTAACTGAAATCTTATTGCCAAGACATAAGGTACATTTCTAGTTAGTTGTTGTTAGTACAGCCAGCAACACAAATGCAAATACTTTAAACCATATAACTGAGCAATAAACTACAAAATCGTATGTCTTTTGTATATCGCTGGCTGTATCTAAGAACAAGGCCCAAGTCGATAGCCAATTAATAAAACGGCCTTTTTCCTTTTGTAGTGTTTTGTTAAACATCTAAATTTGGGTTTGAAAAAGCTCATCTTATTAGGTTGAGCGCAACTTATATTTATTTTGACAGGGGCACTAAATCCACGTTTTTGTTGGTTGAAGATTAATCGGCTATTATTTCGGTAATTTTAATAGCGTATTAAGGTGTTGGGCCCTTTTTAGGGGTCGGTAGGGTGATGTTTGTAATTTTTTGTGTTTTATTTTCTATTGAACGGCATTTAAGGCTATTTTGTTTTTATTTTTGTGCCGTTAAATAGGATATTTTTTTCTAAGATTTTCATCATATAAATTTAGAAGATTATAACATATCTATAAGGATAAAGTTGATTATATAAGTAGGTATGTATTAATGTATTTCGAAGTAGTTACAGACAGGTACACTTTCTTCAGAAAGTGGTGTACCTATCTGTAAGACGCGGTGGGCAAAGTTATGTTAAAGGCAAAGTTTTATACTTTTACGGTACCTAACAAAGGATAAAGTACAAAATTAGGCTTTGAAAGTCCATTTTTAGGGTTCCGTACCAAAAAGGTATTTTTATGATGTTCGCAGATAACTTAAAACTAAAATGTTTTTGACCTACTAGGGAAATTTTAGGGTAGAATGTAGGTATACATAGATTAACAAAATGTTCATCAACAAAATAGGTAAGTACATATACATACATAGGAACATATAATCACGCCTATTTCCCGGGGGGGGGGGGGGGGGGGCACTGTCGGCAGAGACCACGAATTTCCACTTGCTACGATCCAAACAAAATAGGTACATCAAAATAATGTACGGAACCTTACATAGTAAAGGCGTGTTCACATAGCCGACAGTGCTGGGCTTGTTAGTGGCCGCACTATTTGTTCCGGAGTGTCTACACTGTCTATGCACGATTAATGCCCGGTTGTCTATATATGGACGGATTTATTGGACCGCCGTGTGGCCCAAGCCACGCTAATAGGCTGCCTTTCCACTGATGTGGAGGTGAGTAGAGCCGTGCGGAAACTGCGGAAATCATTTAGCACACAATAAAATTTAGCATCACTAAATAGTATAAAACAAACTCGCTTCCCGCTGTCTGTCTGTCCCTATGTCTATATCTTTAAAACTGCAACTAATTTTGATGCGGTTTTTTTAATAGATAGAGTGATTCTAGAGGAAGGTTTATCTATAATTTGTTAACCCGTGCGAAGCCGGGGCGGGTCGCTAGTTGGTTTTAAAATCCACATCTCTTCGCCGCTCCGCTGAGTTCTGAGTTACATCCAGTGATATTGGTTGATTCTCACACGTCTCTCGTTTCCGCTCATCTCTCATCGCTCTTACCTTATTTTCGTAAAGAAAATGGCTTCCCAAATTAGCTCATGGTTGCCTAAAGGACTCACGTTAGACCGGGCCGTGTCCGGGCCAGAGCTTCCGACGCTTACTTTTCTATGACAGATGACAGGTGATCACGTGATGCTTTCCTTAGAAAACGAAACTCCGGTAGCTCCGGCCCGGACACGGCCCGGTCTAATATGAGCCATCCTTACTTAATTAATATTTTGACTCGCAGCCGCTTGTATCTAATAGAGGAAACTAACATTGGGTTAAAAAGGTGCACTCTTGGGTGATTTCTTCAAGAAAACATTCTTCAAAGGTAAATCTCGCTTCTCGCTAATCTCATAGCTTGTGCCACAAGCGCAGCGTGCGATCAACTTTAAGTTGGGCCCAACAGTTAACCAAGTGAGAACTTATGTTATTAAGTTTTTAATTAATTGTTTTCTGTTGGAGCCGTCCGATTAGCGTCCGATGTGGCAACGGTATCGTAATATGCCCTTTGTCACGTTATTATCTAGAGGTGACATTCGGATGACAACTGCAGCTGCATTACTGTGGCGACATTACTGCTGCGGTGTTGACGAGAGCGCTGTCACTGTCAATTGTCTAGATAAAATAAAAGACAGATTGAAAGAAAAGTGGCGGCGAACTTCACTCTTTTTATAGGTGAAATTTACAGATACCGCATCGCCATCTGTGCCGCCGCAGTAATGTCGCAACAGTAATGTAGCTGCAGATGACATCCCAATGCCACCTGAAATATGAAAACCGGCCAAATGCAAAGCTCACTGGCTTTTTGATGTTTATATTTTCTTTATTAATTCTACTGAAAAAAAAACAATAATAATTAGGTATGTACTCTCCAAAGCCGTGTTTACACTCTTTTGTAATTGCCACTTTTCCATTTAATAGTTTTGCGTCACAATGACGCTATTGACACAAGTGCAATAAAAAAAAATTAAATACCTCAACATAGACTCGAGAACAAACTTTATAGTTCATTCTTTGACATAGTTATTTTTTGTCAAAAAGTGTTTACGTCAGTTGTTTACGCCAGTTTATTAACAGTTTACCCCTTGATTTAACTGCCCCGAGATACCATCTCCTCCATACATCATCACGCGTTTTATCTGGTGACATCTCGATTCCTGGTACTAAAACACATGTGACTGAACAAATGACCGTCGGTAACCCTTCCCCCTTTGATAATACAGTTCAATATTAGTCAATGAAATAATGAGTGACCGAATGTAGTTCTTGTTGTCTTTGGAATAACGTTCAATATAGGTTAGTTTAGTGTTGAAGGAACAGGATTAATAAATTTGGTGGATCTGATAAGCGTGGCAATGGCATTCTTAGAGGTATTTGGTTTGACGTGTTTAATTTGATTTAATTTGTTTACGGGAATAAAGGATATTTGAAAAGATTTTGTGAACTTAATTATACTCGGTCAACCAGATCTTGACAGTAGAAAAAGGCGGCAAATTTGAAAAATGTAGGCGCGAAGGGGTATCGTCCCATAGAAAATTTGAATTTCGCGCCTTTTTTTACTGACAAGATTTGGTTGACCAGCTATAGATAAGGTAGGTGATTTTATAGTTCAAGTCCACAGTCGTCTAGATAACTAAAATATTACCATAACATTATAGCGATGAACAAAAACATTAGTTAAATACCTACTAATTAAATTTATTATTGTATGTAATCCAATTGCACTCGTAGGACGAAAGCTGCGTAAATAATAAAAGAAACCTATTTTATGTTTTGCCATGAGTACCTAAACTTAATTATCATGTTTTGATAGTAAAATTTTCCATAGTTTTTCATTATCACTAAATATGTAGTATAAAACAAAGTCGCTTCCTGCTGTCTGTCCCTATGTATGTTTAAATCTTTAAAACTACGCAACGGATTTTGATGCGGATTTTTTTAATAGATAGAGTGATTAAAGAGGAAGGGTTTATGTATAATTTGTTAACCCGTACGAAGCCGGGGCGGGTCGCTAGTTATCTAAATATCAAAAGTAAAATTAGATTCCATTCGGTGTTGAAACCCTTGGCCCTGGCGTTCTAAGTCTCTTCAAAGACCTATCGAAGAGACTCAGAGACGCCACAGGAAACCGAATAGCTGGCAGCTTCCTCGCTTAAAGTGTCAGTGTGGATTGTGAGAGGAAATGCTGCCAGCATCTTCGGTGTCAGCAGTGCGGGGGCGCAGTCTTACTTAAAAATCTAAACTAATATAATAAAACTAGTAGACGAGAAGAGGAAAATGAGAAACGAGGAGTAGGTATGTTAAAGATACAAAAACATATTTGGATATAACAAGTTCAAACATAATGACAAGTTTATTATTGTGACGTGTAATATATAATAATATTATGAATAAATGAGTATGAGTATGAGTATGAGTATCAACAAACGAGAGAATGATGAGATGGCTTACGTTTCAAACTAGCCTTCCAACACACAACAAATACATTACGATACGACGCGAATAAACTTATTAAGAGACCCACAAATTAACCTAACCACCACTTAACAAATGATCCGATGAATAAACCATTTCTAAGGTTGGGTGCAGACGGGCGCAAAAAACGCGGCGCGCGGACATAAATCCGCAGAGGCACCAAAATGACATTTTAAACTATTCGGCCGCATAATGCTACAAATGTTCATCAGCCATTACTGCAGGTTTCACAGGTTTTTCTTACGGCCTCATGCATTGTGAGCGCGCGGTGCTGCCTTTTATCTGGTGGGGGATGCAAGTCACAAGAATTTTCTGTGAACCCAGAGACTGCAGTAGGTTTATCAAAGGAAGCATTCTGCCAAAGTTTTATTTATTTTTCAGTGAACTGCCGGGCACATGATTGGCACGACAGTATGTCGTGGCGAGATAGACTACTCGTATTTTTCTATGTTAATTAAAGAGGGACGGGGCGCGCCAATCATGTGCTAGGCCTATGGTTTAGAAAGCGTGAAAATCATGCAAAGGAAAAGGAATATTAAATTTATCGCATTTCAACCATTTTCATGAGAAAAAACCTAGCACAATCATAAGGAAAAGCTGTAATACTATTTTTATTAGACAAATCAGCTGACCTATGATACCAGAGGGGTTGTAGTCGGAAGCGCGTTGCCGGCCTTTAAGATGGAAGTAAGCTCTATTTGTCATAATAATCTCACCGTCTGCCTCTCGTCCCCTACACCACCCCCCACGTTATGTATTTATTTATGAGCCCCACGTTTCGATGTCGCTGACAACGCGTTTTTGCGCACGTGTATAATAAGCCTTAGGATGAAATTTCGCGGGACCCACTATCTGGTCTGGTGTATCTCGTCTCGGGGCAATTTTGTACGGGTATGGGGGCGACAATACGGAATGCTTTTTTTAGATTGGTTAAAGAATGGAATATATCTGGGACCTAACTGTTGTTACCTGTTGTGTACCAATTTTAAAATTGGAATACAGGGTAAGAGTACATAGAACTTTGTTTTACATTTACAGTACATTTATACTATACTAGCGACCCGCCCCGGCATCGCACGGGTTAACAAATTATACATAAACCTTCGTCTTGAATCACTCTATCTGTTTAAAAAAAACCGCATCAAAATCCGTTGCGTAGTTTTAAAGATCTAAGAATACATATATAGGGACAGACAGCAGGAAGCGACTTTGTTTTATACTTAGGTACAGTCAGCAGCAATAGTTGCTAAGCGGGTAAGGTGTTCAAAATGATCTTGATGCGACTTTATTGTTTATTTTGAACTTAAGGTTATTTTGAACACCTCGCCCGCTTAGCAACTTCTGCTGCTGACCGTATGTATTGATAATAATTATCTTGCACTTGCACAATGAAGCAAGCAAAATGCAGTGACACCTGGATAATTGAAATCTCAGTTATTTCTGTCAATTAATTAGATTTACCAGGTTTGTACCGATTTTCCATTTTCGCTATGTAACGTAACTCTAAAAAGTTACCAAGACATTTAATATTATTAAGATATTATAGAATCTTCATTTTACTAGAAAGTGCCAACACTCACTCACGGCGAAAATTGATTTATCGATCGTTTTAGTTTTAAAATACAATACAAAATTCTTGGTTTTATTTAGTGTTGACAGGCTTGAAAAAACCCTATTCTCGGTATTCTTGCCGCGAACTGATATAAAAACAGGTGTTAATATTATATTCGACATACATATTTGAAATTTTGCTAGAGGGGTGTCTAAGGTCGAAGGGATTCGTAGGTAAAATAAAAAAACCGGCCAAGTGCGACTAGGACTCGCTCACGGAGGGTTCCACACCATAAACAAAAATTAGAGCAAAAAAAAATCGTGTTTGTTGTATGGGAGCCCCCCTTCAATATTTATGTATTTTATTTTATTTTTAGTATTTATTCTTATAACGGCAACAGATATACATCATTTGAGAAAATTTCAACTGTCTAGCTATCGCGGTTCATGAGATACAGGATACAGCCTGGTGACAGACGGACGGACGGACGGAGGGACGGACGGACAGCGAAGTCTTAGTAATGGGTCCCGTTTTTTACCCTTTGGGTACGGAACCTTTGGGGAAGGAAGGAGTATTTTTAATGTGTACAAAAAAAACTTGTTGAAACTAATAAGTAAATCATTGTTTATTATTTGCGAATTAAAATCGCCATTAAATACCTACTTGGATCGATAATTATTATTTTACAAAAAATTACAGATTACAATAACGCATAAAAATATCTGTACGGCTACCATCAGTTTGGCACTGACAGAAACTGCATCGAAAACGTAATTCACTTTCGGTACATCTCGCTCGTACTCGCATATTACTGCGAACGAGATGTATAGAAAGTAAATTACGTTCTCGATAGCGTATATGTCAGTTTTGAGTGTTTTGACACTGTCAGTGTCAGTGACTCATGGTACGGGCTCTGGCACCTTGGAGGATATAATCAAACGGAGACGCCATATCTGTAATTTTCTGTACAAAACAGTCTGCCGATTTTTTCGGGGGAGGGGAACGTCAAATGTATGCGTAACGTAAAAATAGCCATGTCAGATAAACGTCAGTCCATACATTGTGTATGACCGTTGGCCGCCTATTTTCGACAGAGGGGAAAGCCTGTTAATGGCTACTCCGTTTAGTTGTATCCTCCAAGTCTGGCACTATTGAACATTTTTGAAAGAAGTGTAAAGAACGTGTCATACAGGGTGGCCACCGTTATTACAAAATATGTTAAGTATTTATTTTTGTACTGCGGCAAATTGTTGATAATTTTAAAAAACCTTTGCGTTTATACATATATCAAAGCTAGAGGAGTACAATTCGAAGATAAGTACCTAATAGATATCACGTACGTTTTTTTTAAGTTAAATGATTAGTTTTAATTTTTAATGACATGCTAATATTCCAAAAAATCCTAAGCAACGTATTTTTGGGCCTAATATATTTTTTGCGCGCTTCATTTTGAAAGATTGTTGCCGAATGCTGTACGTGTTCGATTATTATAATACTCGTATATGTAACCAAGTAGAAAATAAGGGCTGTCCCACAAAACAATTGAAGCCTCCTGAGCCTTAGTTATGAGTTGCCGACTGTCTTCGCAGATTGGTGCATTCTTCCCCGAATGTTATGTAGTTCCAGGCCCTTAACGAGCTCTGGGGTCAAAGCCAAGATGAAAACAGTTTCTCATCAAACGTCATTAGTTTAAAAGTGATCATGATCACCGATGATTCATTAAATAAAAAAAATAACACAATTTATGTAACAAATAACAGATTAACCGAGTTCTACATAATATTAAAATTTATACAAAACTTCTACTCGCGATATTTTCTGTGTACGAGCATATAGTTCGTTTTTTTTAGCATTAGAAACAAGGTAAGCGATCTTAACAATTCTTTTAATTGAAAAACGCTTTTTAAAAATCAATAACTATTATTTATGAAAGCAAAAGAATATAAATGATCGTATTAGATTCATAATTGTTACATATTTGTCGTGACTTATTTTTAAAAAGTGTTTTTTAATTAAAAGACACGTCAAGATTCTTTTTTCTAATGCCAAAAAACAAACTATAGTATATAGGTAGGTATATAACAATTTTTTGCAACGAAAACTATACCTAATACTCACTTATGAACTTATGTACAAAATATCATTTGATATTTAGGTACCAGTTGCTTTTCGGTGAAGGAAAACATCGCGAGGAAACAGGACTAATCCCATGCCTACGTATTTTTTTGGGAATAGTCTAGTTGTCAAGCGGACCTCAGGCTCCCATGAGCCGTGGCAAAAATGCCGGGACAACGCGAGGAAGAAATTTTAAAATGAGAGCGTAACTTCTTATCTATATTGTATGGGATGGGATCGGCTTTTTGGCGGCGGATTCGCGTGACTCTTAAGCCAATCTCTCAACTCCCTCCCTCGTGAAGCAATTACAACAACACCCTGGCGAGAATCACTTCATTAGTTAGGAGTTTTTACCCGAATGCCCGCGACAGACGGACGGACGGACGGGCGCTTTAATCTTTATTATCTTGTCAGGGTAACGGTATTTTTAGCCCTGAATTAGGAATCTGTGAAAAAGGAACGTTTTTGGGAGAAATTTAGATTTCTCTTGTTTGTGGGAGACTTGAATGATTGTTTATTCATGTAATCACTGTTTGGTGTAACGGAACAGGGGGAAATATTTAGGTTTAAAAATAAAGCTTAGAGTGTGAAATTCTACTGAATTTCTCGTACTGAATTTATAAATAAAGAAGAAGAAAATTGTGACTCGTAAAGTTGGCTTACATTCTGGATTCTTAGTTTTGTAAAGAAATAGGTAAACCTAAGCCTAAGTGCGATAGGTAAGTCTGTACTTGTAGTCTGTGCCATTAGATATCGATATATGAGCGGCTAAGGTGTTCAAAAATATCCGAACATGTACTTCACTGTCTGTCAGTGGCATCGTAATTAGCTCTCTAACGGATGGACCGATTTCAATGCGGTTTTTTTACGTGACTGCGAGTTTCCTTGCGTTGGTTCTTAGCTATGTTTCATAGAAATCGATTCAGCAGTTTGCAGAGTACCTATCAGCTTTATTCCAAAATGATGTATTGTCGTTTACAATTTGCCAGAATAGTGTGTACAATCATCGTTCAACACAGTTAATTTATTAACTCACATTTATAGACGGGTCTATCGCGAAATTTATTTTATTACCTTTATTTACCGACGTTTCGACACACCCAGACCCAGACCCATTGATAGACCCGTCTATAAATGTGAGTTAATGTGTGTTCAAAACACGAAAGTTTTAAATATTATACAGTTAATTTATTTATGTGATAACGTGAACTAGCTAATGATATGGTTAAACCGCTAACCTAATAACATTATAACCGAATAACCAGTTAACAAATAGTCGATCTAGTCCGAGCCAATGGCGTGGGTTGTCCGTGACAACCCCACTGGGAGCAAGGCGAGGTACGGCCGGCAAATGAATAAATATTAAAAATAAAATTATAAAAGAACCTTAAATAGAGTATTATTTTCAAGCACTAACAGTGCGTGAGTTTATCAAGTACCTATATGCAGTATAAGTCTTCACGGGCCCACTGATGATCAGACGATATCAGCCTGTCAGTTAAACGCAAAAGGTGACAGCTCCGAACAACTGACAGGCCGATATCGTCCGGCGAACTGATCATGAGTGGGGCCCTTTACAGCGCCCTTTAGGCCCCTTTAGTTTTCCCTGCATCCTTCAAATATTAGAGCCAGTATGCCGCAATGATATTATATAACCATAGATAGGTTATACTCATACTTGAGGAGCACAAAAAATACTTCCATATTTATTTCTGTGCCTATGAAGAAATCTGTTATTTTTGATTAATTTTCTCAATCCATCCATCTTTGTCACACTCGTTGTTAAAAATAAGGTCGTCTCTTTCTCTTTCAGTGTGCGGGAGCTCGTTAACACGTGCACATTTATCGCTTGTCCAGCCGCGTCTAAAGGCAACTTGTCCAATTTGTCACAAGTTAAGCGCTTCAATTTTGGAACGCCTATAACCTATCTTGAGTTATAAATCATTGGTATGCCGACCGTACAAAATTGATGGGGTTTGCCGAAGATTCGCTACAAGATGGGGTGCGATGACAAACGACGGGGACGCACTTAAGGGTTTAAATAAATCGAGGGTGGCCCCCGCCCCCGGCGCAGAGGGCTTGTAAAAACATCTTGTGCTATATCATTTTCCGGTTATAGGGTTTCATACTCGTACTTAATTCATGAGTTTCTGGTACCAATTTATTTATATACACTTTATTGTACAAACAATGAAAAATTCGCAAATTACGGAGTTAATGCCAAAAGGCAGACTCAGATAAACATCATGCTTGACAATATTTTCAGCCTATTATTTACAAAATAGAAGATTAAAAATAATTATTTAAGAAAATATATGAAATACTTTTATACCTATGAGCCTTTCCTGCACATGATGAATTTCCGATACTTATCCAATAAGAAAACATATTCTGAAACATTACAAATAAGAAAATACTGTTGATTTATACAATCAATCCAATAAGATGAATAATGAGCTTGGATGGGAACCGGGCCTTGCATTCCCAATTTGCAAAAGTAGACCAACTAGTCTAGAGACCTGTAGATCTGTAGTAACTACATGTAATGAGAGGTCATGTTATGGTGGTTTGTGTTTGAGAATAGCAGCGACCGATCAGTGTCGATCAAACTGACGCCGCAAACAAATTCAGGGTCGTTACATCGACCAAATACGTGACGGAACCGGCCGGAGGAATATACGGACGGATGGTTCGGGCGGAGACGCTGCGGGCACTAGAGATGTCATCTCTAAAGTAGAAAGCACTGTCTCCCTGCTGGGAAAGGCGTCCCCAATGTTTGTTCCACACTTTTCTGAGCAGACTTGTCTTGCATTGCACCTCTGTCGAGGTCTCAAGTGTGACTTCAGTGAAACCTCCATCGCGCACGAACCTGACTTGCAAACGATTTCTGGATCGATATCTGGATATTGGATGTTTCTCCCGCTTTTCAACTTCCCAAATTTCTTTTTCCCGTGTTATTTATTCCCTTTGGGTCTCTATTCTCGCGGTTAGCATCAAAAACGCCTGATTTCTACAGTTTTTTTACTGTCATCTGATTTCTACAGTGGTCAAAACAAGAGAATAAACCAGACTTGCAATATTTTTTTTGTATCACTTGTGTGAGTCAATCGGTCCTCTCTAGAAATACGGGCAGCCGGTTGCTCTTTGTCGGATAGAAGCTATACATATGTGATGTGTCTAGTAGTAGGTACATATTGCTGATTTGTTGGGGCAGATCCCCGCAGCGAATACGAGTGGCCTTGTCTTAAGTTTCCAGGTCTTCACCGGGATTGGCGGTTTCATGGTGTAATGACTTACAGCAAGCGATTTTATTAAGTCTTATTAAAGGTTTATATATATATATAATATGTCGTATTTTTAACCGCCTCCTAACCGCCCAATATTTCCCCCCGTATAGTCCACCCGTCAGGCATCCATCCCGCACGGATCTGACTCGCAAATGTCTCGCCTGCGCACTAACTTAGCGCGATAGATATCACCGCGGCTGATTTGGTTAACAGTTGCCAGCTTGTTTCAGGGGAGTACACGACAGCCTTGATACAATGGACCTTGTTGAATCAACACATTGAAGAATAGAATAGAAGTTGTCTCTTAGGGATCTGGAGCTTATTTACATGTAACATGCATGCAATGTACCTAATGTACCTTGTAAATATACCTACTACGAGTAGAAAAGAAAACCAGCCCCCTTGCATGCATTTTGGACCTGAGAAAAGTTTGTTGGCACTTTCACCAATGCTCCGAGCATGAATGATAAAGATAAAAAGATAAAAGATTTTTATTCGTGACGATCACAAAACATGTACGGACATGTACATACAACAACAGCAAGAAAAGAAGAAATCAATAAGTATGCACCACGAAATGGACCCAACTCAGCATAATGCTAGCGCTGGTCTTCCGTACAAACAAAACGACAAAATTAGAACCCATCAAATCGTATATTCAGACTCAAAAATGATGAAATTAATATATGTCAAGTGTCATCACAAGAATGTCAAGAACCCCAGGTCCTGTATTCTGTACACCCCTTAACGTGAGATGGCCACATTATGCGTCCATACGCGGGGGTGATTTGAACACAATCGGGCGGTGTGTAACAAATAAACAAGTGTAACAAATAAACAAATGTTTACGCGTGAAGCGTGTCTGTCATCTTATCTGGTGGGAAGGCTGGGAAAAGGTGTTTTAGGCAATGTTCACTTGAGCTGAATACGCTTTAAGTTACCTACTACCTACTTGATAAATTATGTTGGTGTTGTTGCCGCATTGCTGTTCCGATTAAGTGGATTTATTAATCTTTCACTAATTGTCTTCTTTAAAAAATGCCTCTATCAAATTTATGATTTTTTCGCCAATGTCAAAAAGGTGCTCATAGAGCATGACGTTGTTCGATAGCTGGACTTTACAAATAGCCATCCATGATAGATTACCGGGTGTTGACTAAATGAAGAAAACAAAAACAAAACAGTTGCATTGAGTTGAACCAAGAGAAGTCTGCAACGATTTTGATAGCACACGCAGTGCAAGTGTACGTGTTATTAAACGTCAAACTTCTAAGAAATTATGACGTATAATGACACTTGCACTGCGTGTGCTATCAAAATCGTTGCAGACTTTTCTTGGTCTAACTCTAGTATAGAATCAGTTTACTTTCCCATGAACGCGATTACGAGACCATACCATTTGTTTGACCATACCAAGCTTGCTCTCTGCAGCTTCAATCTAAAAAACCTTAGCCTTGAATTGTCTAATTCTAATACGTACGTATTTGTACCTACTTTGTAACCTATCCTGTCTTTACGTTTACACCAAAGGGAACGTCGTTTTAAAATAAGACTTAAAACAATAGGAATCAATCTCAGGCTACCCTTTAAATTAGCCAAGCAACAAGGAATAACAAAACGCACATCAGTGTCCATCAGGTGCCGTTACGTTCCGTTCTCGCGTTCTTTTTGCGTTTCTTTTCGTTCTTTTTGCGTTTCGTTCTTTTGTTCGCGGCACCGTTACGAGGACGAGTGTTAAATTGTTATGCTAACAAAACGCTGGATTGAAAAAAGGGTAAACAAAGTATTATATGTGCGACACGAGGCGTATTTGAGAGAAAATGAGTGAAATGGTCAAATTTTGGATCTGCTAAATTATTCACAAACAATATACTTACTTAAATACGAATCTAACAAAAATCTTAAAGTGTGCTACTAGCTCTTTTTAATGATTGATGGGTTAAGTTCTGGTTTCGAAGGGATACTTAATTATCAATGCTTGATAATTATCGTGATATTTATGCCTGATAATTATCGATCACCAAATAAAATGAGTAAAAAAATAGCAAAAAACGTCCAATTTTTTTTTATATCAAAGAATTCAACGAAAATAAATATAGCACCATCCATACCTGGGATAATTATCCGATATTTATCGGATAATTATCAAAGACTATAATTATCTGGATAATTTCGAACCCTGGTTATGTTAAAAATCGGCATTTTCATACACCTATCTACCTATCCTATAACAAAAATGCCCCATTTCCTCACATTACCATAACAAATTCAAACAAATCCCCCGAGTCTCCACAACATTAGCCACAGTTACATCACCGTCACAGTTAACCAGCAAACGATCTAAAAGAGCAATTTATCGCCCTTTCCCTTAGGAACAATCTACCCTATTCTACCCTATTACTGCCCCTATTGCAGAACTTCCTTCCATTCTTCACACGATTCTCAACCTATTGGAAACGTGATAAGGTTTGTTTTTAATGTGTGTGTGTTAGGGGGATAGTGGGTTAAATCGTGTCCGATTAAATGGCATGTGGTGCATCAGATGATGTGGGTAGATATAGTATTAACAGTGATTTGTAATTGATGGTGAATTATTCGTTTCTGATTTTATGGTGGTTAGTTTATGAGAATTTGGTTGATATAATATAGACAATTAAATACTTTAATTAATAGGTCGTATGAATAGGTATGAGGTATTTAATTAAAGGATTGAAATTAATAGAGTCAAAAAGTGACAATTAATTTGAATGAATGGACTCTTACTTGAATGATTAAATAACATAAAGTCGCTAATAATTCAATTATAAATAGGGGTCAGTCATTAAATAAGAATTAGTAAGCTTATAGAACTACCTACTCGTTGCAATTTGTATCCGTAGGTATAGAAATCGTAATTAAAGTAGGTAACTTCGTTTTTTTTAGCATTAGAAAAAACTCCACTAAAGTAAGCGTGCAGTTTTTATCAGGCTTTTTAATTATTAATCAATCATAATGGAATTATACAGGGTGTCCCTAGCCATTGGACAAAGCCGAAATGTACATATTACGTGGGATTTCAAAGTTTGTCCAATGGCTAAGGTTATCCTGTATATGTAGCATAGAATAAATTTAAAAGTGGAAAAATTACTGTATTGAGTGTGACTTGAACTCACGGCCTCTGGATCGATACTCCTAAATAAGCTTTTTAAGATGTATTTTATGTTTACTAAATATGTATAAATCTTTAAATTTTAAAATTTTAAAGTCTTTTACTTGCTTTAAACATGACTCTAGTTATTCTAAATACATTTTGTCCTGCGTGCAAGCCTAAATTACCGCATTATCCACGACCCAACCAATATTAAAGTAATCCGCCATTTTGCCAAACTAATAAAAACAATTAAGCTCCACTCCGCCAAATTTAAACCGATAGCGTCTCATCTATCACCATTATGAAATCGCTACCAATTACAACGGGAAATGGCACCTATTAACACACTGACGTACAAAAAACAACTTTAAATACTAACAAATAAAACTCATTTTCATACACTCTTTAATGAAAAGAAAATTTTAAAGCATCAAACGAATTTCAAACGTAAACTCAAGTTATTAAAGTCCAAATTCTATTGTAAATGACTCTTGGCAGTAATGGTCGTATTTTCAGAGTAATGGTATCAGGATCAGGCTGTTTGTCTGTCTCTCTCTGGTACCGGTGTGTGATATGCCTGTCCTGCTCGCTCTGTATTGATTTTCTCCAGCGAGTTAAGAGGATTTTGCATAAAACTGAAATTGATGTCAAATATTGGATGATGGCGTTTTGGGGTTATTTTGTGGAACGAGAGTTGGATTTTGTTGTTATTATTATGTTAAAAAGGGGTATATATTACCCATTTTCTTAGAAAAATACCTATAGGTAATTTAGATTTTTTAGGCATGAATACTAGGTTAACTAGAAATAGAACTTATTTATTTTATTTGCTGGTCAAGTCAAAATTATTTAACCTCTAGCCAAAATTATTATTATTCATATTGTGTTGTGACGATCTTTTTGTGAATGCATTTTATTTTGACATGGTAAATTTAATGTAGATTTTCAATAAGAAATAATCATGAATCGAATCTAATCTATGGTATAATTTTCATTGTATTTCTTAGTAAAATCTATGTCAATATACTTCTTAGGTCCTATGATAACCACCGTTTAAATATTCGCCCGTATTGGATTTACACACTGTATAAAAGCTTGCCAAGACAAAAGCAATTTTGATTCGTCAAGATTCAAATGAATTTTTATGGGCCTCTGGGGGCCTAACTAAGATGACAACTGTTTGTGCTGAGACAACGAATTATCACTCTTCTATAGGTATTAGTGCGATAAAGAGACTTTACTAGGCCCCAGAGGATAGAGATTCTTTTCTTTGTTATATAACATACTTTATTTCCTTATTTTCAGAAATAATAGAGCCACATTTAACCGATAATAGAAAATTTAAAAAGCTAAAAGGGTATTTTAGGGGGTTGCAAACATTCCTTTAGGTACATACTTAGGCTCCATTTTCAAAAGAATTTTAGAATAAAAACAATCAATAACAACAATGAATACCTAATACCTAAAACTCCTCTTCATGTTCAAAATTTCAGCTTTTTATAACTTGAAAATCTTTTAAAACATTCACTTCCAACGTTTTCGTAGCGCTGCGCTCGTAGCCGGTCCCAGCGTTTTCCCGCTTTGTAGAGGAAAGCGACGAACAGAGAATCCGCCGAGTGGTTTCCCGGCACTCAATGTACTTATTAAGAACTCAAAATAATAAGCTAATAAGCTTAGGTATCTTTTACACTTATACAATTCAAACAAGGTGTCTCGGAACTTTAAACTTCCAAATAAGATTTTCCTTTTATGCAATTTAAAATCAGAATCCATTGTCTTAACTTTAAATCGCAATCGAATAACAAGTTCAAACTTTAAACTTTCAATTTCAACTAAAACAAACTGTAATTTAAACAAATACACTCAAAACTTAAACACGGAGTAAAACCCCTTCATTCAGCGAAATTACAATGCTAACGACATTTAGTTAAACTAATTTCATTGCCCAATGGGCGGCCCCCGTTCTGTTACCCCCATTACGCACACAGGCAACGAAGGGTTGTGATTGGACGGCGCGTTATTGGTATGGTAGTACTATCGCTATGTGCGGATGGTTGGTACAGGGGGATGGAATTTGGTGGTCGGGTTATTTTGAGCAATAGGTGCGTTTAAAATGTTAAGGATTGTTGAGAAATACGAGTATAATCTGCCCGCCTAAGCCGAATAGCGCTATCTCAATATCAAATGATTTTGAAAATGGAACTATCAGCTATAGAAACTAAAGTATAAGTTAGCAATGAATTTTCTTTTGAGATAGCTACTACTATTTGGCTAAGTAGGGCAATAATTTAGTACCGTAAAATGGAGTGAGTAGGTGCAAAACTGACATTCAAACCTCGATAACATTTTATTTCTACATATATGCAAACTGAATGGGGTATATAATAAGTGTTCCGGACGTTTGTATTTTAGTTTTTATTTTATTTTGAGTAGTTCCCTTTCATAACTTTGACGATAAACAGGAAAACCCACCTCACCCCGTATTAAAGGAAAGTACGTCTTATTTCAACAGCATAAGACTTTCCGGTCGGTTGTGACATCTATTGTCAAGTAGCAGTACTGATAGTTCCGCTACTCGATGCTAGATGCTAATAGTCTTTTTGGTACTAAAACTGATGTATGGAGTGAGCACTCTATGTATTTTTTTCTCTATGTCTGTACCTAGTACTATTATTTATTATGTGGTAAGGGCCAATAACAATACAACATATTATAAACAGAGAAAATACTTTTTAACTACTTCTTTTTACCTTAGCCGACCTTTAGCCGCCCAGAGGCCTAGAAAAAGGTCTCCCGTTCCATTCTATTTTGAATCTTTATTTTAACAAATCCCGGTTTCTAATTTCGGTTGTACCAATTAAAATAATTTTAAGCTTTAGATGCTTATTCGACGCATAATAATATTTAACCCTCTTTAATATTTTTTTTTGTGTAAATTATGTAAATATATTTTTCAGTACCTAAAAATGTATTCTTTAATATTGAATAGAATGACATTTTCCGTCGGACGTAGGTATGTACCTATCGTATTAAGTATTAAGGACCAAATGAAGGTATCAAAACGATTTTCAGCTTGCTAGAAATACATTCTTCGAAAAAATCTAATTTGATTGGCCAAAATCGAAATCTTCTATGTCCAAAGTGAAAGTTTTCGTTGGTTTCCTGTGAAATTTAGCTAATGTTTCCGAGAACTTTTCCATCTTTTTGGAAACGTTAGTTAGTACGCCACAGATTGATTAATCTTTAGAAACATCCTGTACCGCGCACTCACCGTAGTAATGACACGATTAACTGAACGACACACGTAGCACCCACACAGACGTATAGTTCATAAAGACACAAACAAGCAGGCCGTATCTCGTCGGAGTAAGGTCGAGAATCGTATACATACTCGTATGTTACCTGTTTATAGGAAGTGTAAAATAGCGCTGATGCGACGAATTAGAATGCTCATCATTTGAGGAGATCATTTCTGAAATGATTGTAACAAAGAATATGTTTGCAGGAAAAACCTTAGAGCATATAAAACCTACGGTCTAATACGACATTAAACACCCAAAATTTATTGTAGTAACTACAATTGGGAGGTACGGAAAATGTTTGGTCAAAACCTGTTGGAAAAGTATTTTTTTTATGAGATCAGTAAACTAGCCTGATGGGTAACGGTCACCTTAGCCCATGGAGACATAAGCAACATCAGATGAGTCACTTATGCGTTGTCTACCTTTCAGTTCAGAACCCTGAATACCTGCTTCTGGGGAACCCCAAAGGAAATAACTCAGGAGGTACCTAAAGTTGACTCGACAGAAAAAAATCACAAAAACATATATATTTTTCATTTATTTTCATTTGTAAATATATCGTTAGCCTGCTGCAAGCTAAGAGGCTAACGATATATTTACAAATGAAACTAACATAACAGTATTATTTTAATATAAAATAGCTAGTGATAATAGTGATAATAGCCAAGAGAAAGCCAGTACTTTCATATTTACGAGTAGGTAATACCTAATATATATTATTAGATACTTTAGATAGGTATATCTACTATCTACTTGAGAGTAAACGCTCGCCATTTCCCGCTCCATCCCGCTAACGGCTCCATCAGCCTGTAATGGAGGGTAAATAACCCCCCCTTGCTCCCACCTCCCCAGAGATAAGTGCCCCCCTTCAGGGGGGTATATTTGAGATTTACTTTGAATTGCAAAGGGTTCAAGTGGGAGGATAAAAATGGGACACGTGAGTATGTTTTTAATACAGTTGCTCAAAAAGTGCTACTTACTTTATGTAGCTGTTGATTTATGCGAACTAGTGCGTTTTTACTTTTTCATCTTTTTTAATTTATTACTGACATTGTGACCCCCTTATTTCCGCCTTTTTTTTATTATTTTTTTATTAGAAATAGGTAAGCATTTGACCACAATCTCACCTGATGGTAAGTGCCGATGCAGTCTAGGATGGAACATGCTTACCTAAAAGATGTCTATTCACTCTCGATTTAAAAAAGATCCAAGTTATAGTGGATTGGGAATAGATTTGCAGGAAGTGAATTCCACTCCTTAGCCGTTCGCATGATAAAGATGGATGCATAGCGTTTGGTACGAACCAGTGGCAGAGCAACGACGTGAGGGTGAAACGCAAGTCCGCGTCTAGTCCCACGGTGGCAGAACGGGGATGGGGGGATTTGATTATGTAATCCCATCGCACACTCCCCGAAATGTTTTAAGGGTCTCAGCAGCCTCTGCAGCCGCGCCTGCTTCTAGTTCTAGTTTTAGTTCAAAATGTTAGTTCTAAAACTTACCTTAGGTACTATTCAAGTATGAAATCACTACACACCTTAAAGGAGTTAAAGTTGTAAAGACCTACACCCTAACAATATAAGTGGTAGACCTACATAACTATACTGATGCTTTCCAAAACTTTACTATTTTTCACTTATCTACAATACCAATAAAAGTCCCAATTCCGACCCGAAGCCATTCTCCAAATAAATTGACAACAGCAAGTTTACGACCCCCAATAATTGTATGAAAGCGACACCAACATAACACAACACAACACAACATAGTAGAACATAAACTATGTAACCGGATCGTCCAATCAGGTTTACCGCGGGAAAGCAATTTTGGCGCGGTGATAAATACTAAAGCGATAGAGATGTGTTTTTGGGTGGGCTCTTATGGGGACTCCATTATGTCGGTATTTTTTCAGGGTGATACGAGATTTTGGCTTTCTTGGCTCTTAGCAAAGCTGTTAAATGCATACATGCAAATACCTATAATGTAAAATGTTGGTACCATTGGTCATCATCATCAATGGCCACTGCATCCCTGATGGATGATTGTTGCTACACTTGCAACGCAATGTCAACAGTGGTTCACATAACTATTTTCAATGCATTTCCGCTTATTTCATTTCATTTTATTTATTTCCCACATATAAGCTAACAGTATTTCACCAAAATGCTTACACGGCTTATGGCGACACAATTAATTAAGCCTATCGCTGCACAACACTTCTTGTCGGATAAGTCGAGCAAGCAAGCATCTGTTGAGCATCTGGAGATTTATTTAGTCGTATGGCATGTTTTACAAAATAGGCAATTACATATATACAATTATCGCGAATAAAAGATGTCCAAAACAATACAATTATAGGTCAACATTTAAACAGTTGAGCCACGCTGCTGCGTCGAGTGTGAGTTGCAGCAGGTCTTCTCTAGCTCCAGTGTATGCGTGCAGACGGCAGCGTTCGATTATGTGTTCTATGGTTTGGATGTCCTCGCCGCATTCACACAAGGCCGAATCCTTCCATCCCCACTTATTTAAGAAATAATTGCAGCGGCCATGGCCCGTTCTTAATCTGTTAAGGCGGCACCATATTTCTCGGGGAAGGTCGAACCCTAGAAGCTGGAGCTGATGTGTAGATGATCTGGAGATGAGACCAGGCTACATTAGTGCTAGCCAAAATTAATGCGGATGATGATTAAGTATATTATTCTGGTCAGATTAACAATTGCAATTGCAACTGCAATACAACGCCGCATTGCTGTCAGCTGTATTGCCGCAGCAAATTCCCATATCAGAGTGTAACTTTTCCCGATGTAACCTTTGGACAACTCATATTTCCATGGTGTATAGTACGGCTCTTCTCAGGTGAACTTTTCGCTTCGAACCTTAATCTTTCAAACAAAGGCCATTGTCTCTATTATCGCAAAGCCGCTAGCTCCCGACTTAGCACGCGCCAGTACAACATTCATATTGAAAAACAACCGGTAAGGTTCAAATTTAATGTCCCTGATATTCTAGATATTACGTTTTGGTAGTGTAGGACGATAGACCGCCCCGAAGCGATACGGCACTCATATTATTTTGATACTTAGTGTGGTGTTAAAAATGAAACGTGGTTATTTATTATATGGTGAAACGGCATTTATTGCAAAAACTTAAATATAAATGCAAACTAAAAATATAAAAAATAAATTTATTATATTGTTACACGTACACTACCAAAACGTAATATCTAGAATATCAGTGACATTAAATTTGAACCTTAATACTATGACGATACCGGTTGTTTTTCAATATGAATGTTGTACTGGCACGTGCTAAGTCGGGAGCTAGCTTTAATAATAGCTTTGCGATAATAGAGACAATGGCCTTTGTTTGAAAGATTAAGGTTCGAAGCGAAAAGTTCACCTGAGAAGAGCCGTACTATACAATCAAGTGTAAAAATATGTGTGTACTCATCATACTCAAAAATGTCCCATAGCTCTTATGTCAACGAATTAAGAACTATGGGACATATTTTTGAGTAAGTTGTATGCACCCGTATTTTTACACTTCACTGTAGGTACCTATTTAAGTTCTATAAAAATACTGCAAGTATATAATTATATTGAGCCGCAAAACGCTGCGATTGAACCGTATCAGTAAGGTCTATTTACCGACCGACCGACCGAGCCTTATTTTCGTACCTTCATTTTCGTGAAGGAACAATTTCAGAGGTACAGTACAGAGGCAACCTTTCGCGCCAATTCTTTTCAATATGGCGGCGGGCACGACCCGACTATCAGCAATAAAATACAGCAGTAAACAGCGGCAATCTACCGAAAACTGAAAAAATACTGATCGAACGAATCGGTTCATTCGTAGAAGAAAGCTTCTTAGTTACATTGGTGTGTGATACGACGTTTAGTTGGTAGGCTGAAATATGTTTGTTTATATTTTGGTTAGATCATAGACTAGGAATCCTCTAGACGGAGTTTAGAGCAATTATTTCATGAAACCGATGCTGCCAAAAATACTGGAGTGCGGGGGACGAGGTGAGCGAATCCCGTGCCGTGATTGGTCCAATCACGGCACGGGATTCTGACATTTCTGACACTTGATTCGAAGATGGTGTAAAACTACCGTATATTTGTGGTAGAGGGGGTAGCGTTACTATGCTCAGTCTAGAGGATGTCTTGTCTGTGGGTTAGGTAAATAGACAGGTAGTGTAGTGTTTTCATTATATTCAGCCTATATAGGATGATTGACTTATCTCAAATAAAAAATAATGCGTCGTATGAGGAAATTAAAAGACTGGCACAAGAAAGAAATGATTGGCGATTACTCCACCGACAAGAGCAAAGCTCTTAAGTTATGATGATGATGATGATAGGGTCATTGTGCTAGTTTTCGTCCACGCTCTAGTTTTTTTCCACTTGACGGATTAGCAAATACATATATTTATTTTGCTACTTGCGAAATATAATTAAAGTTATTATTATCATGAATTGTATTCGTCTATATATATGGAATTTATGAATTCTAGCCCAGACCCAAATCTTCTCGATCGCCAATTGTTTTCAACGAAACCTCATATCCCCTAAACAGTAGAAACAAAATTGTTAACCCAAATCCAATTCACAAAATTCAGAGAAAGCCTTTCCCAAATAAACAATATACCTAAAGCGGTCTTCACATTTGATCCGGCGTGCGAGCAGGACATGCATAGTGCTGTCTCGCTCGCTCACCGGAGCGGTGTGCGGTAGTGTGATATCCGGGTAAGTACGTGCGTGCCTATATGGAACTAAATAAAGAACTATGGCGGGCAAATTTCAATCCGGACCGTGTTGGGTATAGGAAACAATATTGGCGAACCTTTTTTAGGTAGATTTAAGAGTTACCTATTCACCCGGCCTAGCCAAGGTGACGATCGCTATCGCTTCGCCATCGAATCGCTGTGTGTCTCTCTATAACTCTTCCATATTAGTGTGACAGTGACAGTGTGCTTTTCGTTCGCTACGGAGCGTTAGCGATTGGCACGTTGGCTACGCGGATTGTTGAGTTGCACAGAATAAAAATATCTATTCACTTTATTTGAGGTCATGGCAGGCGTGGCATAGGGCGATTGTGCACTACAATGAATTTTACTGTCCGGCAGTCCGAGTTTTTACGGTCCGATATGGCACGCCATTAAATGTATATAGTAGCTTGTGCACTAGACGTAATTTTACCGTCCGACATTTTACTTTTCCCTATTCCGGACAATTTTTTTCCGGTCCGAGATGACAGCTATGAAAAACGTGGTTATGCTTGTGCACTGCGTCTGGAATTAGTATTATTCATGACTTGGCCGGGCGGGGGCGGGCTACCTCTCTTTTAATAAAAAGACGGACAAGTGCACAAGCCAATCATCCGTTTTTTTCATGCCACTGCGCCGCACCTGCGAGTAAAAAGACGGACAAGTGCACAAGCCAATCATCCGTTTTTTTCATGCCATATCGGACCATGAAAACTCGGACTGCCGGACAGTAAAATTCATTGTAGTGCACAATCGCCCTTACTCCGCGATTTTGAAACGTGAAACGGCTATGAAAATATGACGTATGTATGCTATCAAAATCGTTGCAGACTTTTCTTGGTCTAACTCTAGAGACGAGAAGATTGATGTTTAGTGTGTTTACCTCATAGACATAATATGTAAACTAGACACGCTATCTCAAACAAATTCTGTCCGCCATGTGTCCGCCATTTTCGGCGTTTGACGTCTGTCACTAAGGTGAAGAATAAGCGTATCTAGGCCAGAGGCGAAACTGTTATGACAGCTGCTCATATTCTGCCTACGTACAGGGTTATTTTTAATGACCTGCAATATTATACGACGTGAGTATATAGGTGATACCGAGCAACTTCTCTAATGGGACCAACCACTAAATCGCATACTTGAATATAATTTACCTTTTTATAACTTTTAATATATATCGCACTGGTGAAAACGAGGATTCTTTCCAAAAATATTATTTTTATACAATATTCTAAGTACCTACATACTTGTAACACGGACTATATTCAATAACTATTCATCACATTTTCTATTTGAATTTCGGTAACATTTTTGCACTTACCACCCTTAATACAACGTAAATAAAATACGTTATTATAACTAAAACATTCAATAAACAACGTGAAAAATATATATTTCGTGACTTTTGTGCAATTAACCAACAACGTATACAACCATTTCGTAGATAGGTACCAATGTGTCACGTCTGGGAAACTTAATCTTTGCGCCGAAGAAAATGGCTTCCAGCCGCGAAGGTTCGAAAGTGACGTTTCGTAATAAACAAAAAATAAAAAAAATAAAAAAAAACATACAACCGAATTGATAACCTCCTCCTTTTAGATTTGGAAGTCGGTTAAAAATAATCGTAAATCAACAGTTATTCCATTGCTTACCGGTGAAATGTTATTCCATCCCTTTTATTATATTTTCTTGTGGTATTGTTGCAGTTTTTTAACACGCACGAAGGCATTTTTAATTTTTAATTTTTTTTTTTAATTTTCTGTACATGTGTGGCATCTCGTCAGTGGTCGGTGACGTACTAAAAGCAAAGAAGTGCATGCACTTCTCTGAGGTGCGGAAACATTTTGTTCGAGATGTCGTCTCTTGTTATACCTCAATGGTTTACCTAGTACTCGAAGTGACACAAAGGAGTCAAACTCGAGTCAAAGGGCAAACAGGTCAGTACTAATGTTACGTTCTACCTTTCCGACTACTGTCATCTATTCAGTTCACCAACCAATATACCAAGATCTGTATCGTGTTGTTATTTAAAACACCCGATTGTAGCATAAAATGTCTCTTTATACTGGTTATTGAATTCAGCCTTGTATTTTACTACCGCCATTTTTCTTTTTTCCACACCTAAATTGCAACTCTATGCTCCAAGCTTTAAGGTCGCAATTTCAATGAGGATGGTTAGTAAGAAACAAAATTTAAAAAAGAAAAGGTTATTTTTTCTATCGTTTCGTTCAGGAATCGACCCGCTGGGGGTGATTTCGTTCGGGACCCGATGAAAATATTACGCGGCCGGTATTTGTTTGCCTTGAGTGCACATTGGACCGTACTCGTTTAGTTTTTATTGCTTTATGGCAAATTTTATGTTGTAACTGAATACTTTCAAGCACCTTCAGGATAATGTTCATACATCCTGGACATATATTACTTTTTATTCCAGAATCTACTAACAGGAAACAGGGAATAAAAATTAGAAAAACGATGTGAAGACGCATGAGCCGAGACTTTTATTACCTATGGGATAATCTGACACTAGATAATCGACCCAGTCCCATAGTAATAATAAGGCTTATGATGTTGATAATATGACAGTAACTGTAGTAGTAGTTACCTAATACCTACATATACAGAAATAGAGGTAAGTATAGAGGCAAACTTATACCCTACAAGGGTTCTCTTCCAGCTAACCCATACTATCAGTAAATGTTGATTCCCTTGACAAACAAAGCTATTTTTGCTGGGCCGATGTCTCCCACGTCGGTCTTACTGCCCGGTACCCGTACAGCGTCATACCATAGAGAAAAAAATAGCGGTAATGGGGGCCGATTTTTGAATTTCGAACGTTCGAATTTAAAACTTTTAAAAGAGAGTGGTCGAAAATAATCGTACACGAAATAAGCGAAAATTTGTAAGGTTTTTTGTCGCATGATCCTAATAATACTTATTTAGTTATTTTTTAAAGTCACCATTCGACCGTGTAGTGATTGACTATTGATAATGAGGACATAAAAAATATTTATATATAAAGTACAATTAAAATCTAGCTAATCTAATAAACACAAAAAATCTAATAAATTAATTTCCTTTAAGATATAATATTTCTGATATAATATTTATTATTTTTTCTTATATCCCAATCTGTAGCATCACTCAAGGAGAGGCTTAAAAAATTGTGGCTCTCCGATACATAAGTAATTCGGTTTTCCTCGATTAGTACCTACTTCTCCAGTTTCCTTTTCTTTTCTGGTTCGAGCTCATATCTATTTATTTATGATATATATTGAGTATTTATTTATTTATTTTATTTAAGTTATATTTATATATGTACGCTTTATTTTTATTTATTTAAGTATTTCTATTTATGTGTATATATATTATTTGTAGCAATGTGTATTCAAAACTTGCATTTCATTAATTTCAGTGATTGTACACTCTTGTTTTTGTTTGTCATTCGTCGTTACTTCGGTTTTGTTTTATTCGTTTCCTCAAAGGTTAACTGGAAGACATCCCATACAGGAATAAGTTCGCCTTTGTTTTAAGATTTGTTAGCTGGACGTCCAATACGCAGTTCGTCCAAATCGCATTTCGTTCATTCGTCTACTACGCAGTTTGTCCATAAGTGATGGGTCCATTTCGTGATTCGTCAATACGCAGTTCGTCCATTTCGCGATTTGTCACTCTGCATTTCGTCCATTTCGCGATTCATCATTACGGAGTTCGTCCATTTCGTGATTTGTCTATTAAGAGGATATGGGAAATGAGAAAATGTCAATAATATCAGCTACACCGATGATATGGTGCTACTGGGACCCGCGGTCGGAGCCGTTAACGGGTTGTTACTGTTGTTAGGGCCCGGCCACATGTCCACGGTGCGGCGCTGGCCACCGTGTAACGGCACGGCGTCGTGCCGCGGCACGGTGCCGTGTATGGTGCCGCGCACGGTGCGACGACACGGTGCCGCTACACCGGCGGACGGCGCACCGCTCGGTAGTTATTGTGATTTGTTAGCTGGACGTCCAATACGCAGTTCGTCCAAATCGCATTTCGTTCATTCGTCTACTACGCAGTTTGTCCATAAGTGATGGGTCCATTTCGTGATTCGTCAATACGCAGTTCGTCCATTTCGCGATTTGTCACTCTGCATTTCGTCCATTTCGCGATTCATCATTACGGAGTTCGTCCATTTCGTGATTTGTCTATTAAGAGGATATGGGAAATGAGAAAATGTCAATAATATCAGCTACACCGATGATATGGTGCTACTGGGACCCGCGGTCGGAGCCGTTAACGGGTTGTTACTGTTGTTAGGGCCCGGCCACATGTCCACGGTGCGGCGCTGGCCACCGTGTAACGGCACGGCGTCGTGCCGCGGCACGGTGCCGTGTATGGTGCCGCGCACGGTGCGACGACACGGTGCCGCTACACCGGCGGACGGCGCACCGCTCGGTAGTTATTGTTTTGCTGTTGCATAGTTCTCACGTGCTAGATGACAATTTAGATGTCGACTTTTTAATTTCATTAGTGGAAGCTCGTCCCGTTCTCTGGGACAAAGACTAAGGAAGACTAGGATAAGAATAAATACCTACACAACACACATTGAGCATGTGAAATTCCTCATTGACGTTCGTTACGTAATGTTGATTAACAAATATGCGACAGTTCCATCCTGTGGGTCTACCGCGAACACCGAAATTCGCAAATTGTGGGCATTTTTCTCTGTCACTTTAATTACGTCCAATTGGAGTTAAACAGAAAAATGCCCGCAATTTGCGGACTTCAGTGTTCGCGGTAGACCCTTTGATTTGCGAACTAGCCGACAACTTTGCGCAGGGAATGCTTGGAGATGTCGCGTTCGTGTAAAGTTGTGTGAACGCGGCATATATCTGTGACAGTGACAGGGAAAAGGTACCATTTGAGTAAAATTACCGTTTACCTAATTTCATTTGAAATAGAACAAATATACTATATTTAGTTATAGCGTAACAAACTATCCTCGGATAGTTCAGTCAAGAAATATCGAAATGCCGGGACGTGCCTCTCTCTAGCCAGCCGTGTGTTCCAAGTTGATTGGTAGAACTTCGCTTCGCTCGCTCGGATCGTTCGCCAATCAATGAATCTTTGTTTCCATTCCATTAACCCCCTGACCGCCAAATACGTCAACTGACGAGTGCGGCTACAGCCCAAAGCCCAATGTCCACCTTCGTGTCTTCCTACAAGGTTCACGAAAACGCGCCGCTCACGCACAGGTGTGTCGTACAACGTACAAAGGTGTACGTAACTCAGACAGACGGTTCGAATTTTCATAAATGACCAGTGGCTGCAGTAATGAGAGATGCATAATTATATTTTTCTTGACAAGGCTTCTACATATACGAGTTGGACGGAATGCCTAGTGGACAAAATGTGTGTTGGACTAAATCCATGTTGGACGGCATGCGGTTGGACGAAATACGTGTTGACGTAATACGCGTTGGACAAAACACTGTTGGACGAAATGCATGTTGGACCAAATACGTGTTGGACGAAATGCGAATTGAAATATCATTTGGACGAACTGCGTATTGGACGTACAGCTAACAAACCATAATACGAATACATACATACATATTTTTATTGGCGGCATATAATACAAATGTGACTAAAATTGTGGATTCCTACTTTCTACTGATAGAATTGAATACGAGTGGTCAATACCACTCGATTCTCAAATTCTATCAGTCGAATTTCGAAAATAACATTCCATCGTTTTCCACTGATTTTCGAGCGTCGAAATCGAACGGACGAGATTCTAAAATCGGCCCCCTGATAATTCCGCTACTCGATACTAGATGTCGACTACGAAAATAATAGTCTTTATGGTACCAAAACTGATGTATGGAGTGAGCACTCTATTCTTACTATATTTCTCTATGGTCACACGGAAGAAAAACATAAGTATCTAGTCTAGTCAAAATGGGCCACACATAATTCGAAAACCATAGGTTTTAGGGAGGCATTCACTTGATTCCTTGTTAGGGAACTGAGCTGCAGCCGATTCAAATTTAACAACTCGTTACAGTTTTGATTTTATTAAGACCTTAACGATCGCTCACGCTGATAAGTGCATGTGGTATGAAGAGAAGTCGTGCGTGAGGTGCGCGCCAATCACCAAGACGATAGTCAAGGTCGTATCAAAACCAGTTCAAACCATAACAATTTTTTAAATTAGAATCGACCTCTTACACTATAAGTCGACTTACAGTCCGTTAACTCTCAGAATGACCTTCGTTTTTCTACATGTGCAATTAAAAATAAACCCAACAACAATTCGCACTATTCGCAGAAACTATCAGCATAATGCATTGACGTAAAACTACTTATTATTAACATTCTTATTATATTTATATTACTCATACTTACTGAAACCTTTCAGCAGTAAAAATAAATCGATAAATACTTAACCTCTTTACTAAATGTACTCAAATAGCGCTCCATAAATCCGTCGGCGCACAATCGTTGGCGCCATTTTGGAGATATGACAGTTAATAATTTGAACGCGTTCTATTTTCGAATTCGCTAAAACGTTCTCGCTTACGCTCTTAGCGGTGCTGTTGACAGATGTAAGGTTGCTAGCAAAAGTGCTATGGCATACTTATGGTAAGAAAACTTCTAGATATAAGCACAGACTACATATATACAGACGCTGCTATCCCATACATTCAAATGTGACCGCCTAAAAGCGCATCATTACCAGATGGCGTCACTGAAAATGCACTGTTGCCTATCATGGATACAAGATGGCGCTGTGTCACATCCAAATCATAGAATTCCTAACGACATCTATACGTCTTCATTGAAAGTTAGTAGACATATGTCGTTGCCAACGATTAGAAGTAATCAACAGATGTCGCTTTATAGCGTATTGAATAAATCATGAATCTAGTTTAAAACTGGATCAAGCATGAGGGGTGGAAGGAAATGACCGAACAGGATAGTCTTATGTATCTTTCAGTATGAGTAAAGAGAGTTCGGGCACTTAAGGAGTACAGGGAGGGAAGGGAGAGGCAGGGTACAGAGAAATAGCGTAGCCAAACGGTATAACCATAAAATAATTTCGGAAAACGATACTGTGGTGATGATAATATTTATATATTATAAGAATGCTACATAAGTCTTGCCGAAACTATTTAAACCGGCTGAAAATAAATACCTGTCATAATAATTTTGCGCATGCTACCATTGGTGCATGGCAAAAGGATTAGACATTACTACTGGCGTAAGTCCGTCTATATGCCACCGTGCCACTGGTACTTGAGCGTTTCTTTATATTTTTTTAATCCAATTGCTCAAAAAGTTTAGTTTTTGTAGCTGCAAATCGTGCGTAAAGTTTGATTTTTTTACACTAGTGCTAAAAAGTAATCTGATTGATACATTTTAAATAAATGAGTATTATGCGAGACCCGCTTATAAATGACCCACCTGAACAACGCGCGATTGGGCATAAAGGAGTATTATTCGAGACCCAATAGTATTACTTGAACAACGCGCGACAGAATGAAGCTGACGTTCGTACAATACACTTTATACACTTAATATAAATGTAATTAATTAGATATATATCAATATAATGAAATAACAAAAGATTCATGTTTTTTTACATATAGCTGGTCAACCAAATCTTGTCAGTAAAATAAAGGCGCGAAATTCAAATTTTCTATGGGACGATATCCTTTCGCGCCTACATTTTTCAAATTTGCCGCCTTTTTCTACTGTCAAGATCTGGTTGACCATGTATAATTATATGTTCTGAAAATTAATTTTATTAATTTTAATAATACAATTTCTCTTCAATTGGCATAATGCTGACAACAGTGACAACAGAATCCACATTGAAAAAAATGGCAATTAAAAGTAAAACTTTTTTTATTCCCTTCCCGCCTTTTTTATTCAACATTTAAAGTGATTTATGTTTGTAAGTAATTGCCAAGAAAGCATAAGTTATTAAATAAAAATGAGTGATTCAGACGATTTTGGAGTTAATTTAACGCCACCAGATATCAAAGCAAAGGCATCCGTTGTAAGTGACAGGGCTATAACCGCGAAAATCGAATTTCGCAAATTGCGGGCATTTTTCTCTGTCACTCTAATTACGCCTGCATTGGAGTAAAAGAGAAAGATCCCCGCAATTTGCGAATTTCGGTTTTGGCGGTAGCCCCTCAGTATATTACCGGAAAAATCGAAAGCTCGGTACTCGAGCAAAATGACATACTTCTCGCACTTATATCGAAAACTACTATTTTTTGCCATTTTTTATATTGTGATCTTTTTTGCCACTTTTGTGTTATTTGTACTCAAATTCACGAGCTCTTTCGATCCTAATGAGATAAATTACCTCAATTCATGCTCAATTCACTCTTATCGTGCCTTCTAAAAATTTACGACACAAGTTGCATTGCAATAACTATAAAAAAGTAACTGATTTGACTAGTACGAAAATACCCTATTGTAACAATACGATGCGACGTTGTCGAGTTAAACTGAGGGCCTACCGCGAACCACGTTCGACGTGTTGCCTCCCTGTCACATTTACGTACAAATTTACAAGTGCGACAGAAAGACAACACGTCGAACGTGGTTCGCGGTAGGCCCTCTGGACTCGCTTCGCAGTAACTCATAGCAGTTTGGCAACGTCGCGTCGTGCTTTTATTTTTAAGCAACAGATTT
Organism: Cydia amplana; assembly: GCF_948474715.1. NCBI lineage: Eukaryota > Metazoa > Arthropoda > Insecta > Lepidoptera > Tortricidae > Cydia > Cydia amplana. Next base: position 12,626,153 of record NC_086088.1, on the reverse strand, counting down.
GTACATGATTTGTACCATCTTAGTACCTATACATACAAAGATATGTTTTCATAACGTTCCTTTTCAACTTCTCCCATGGCAAAACCCGTACCTATCAAACCTGAAATTATTATACAAAAGCATTTAATGTTTGTTTTAATAAACTTTTTCTGTTATAATTAGAATAAATATATCTAATTTTGCGTATATTGACCAGGCAGGTGTTTGTATCACTAATTATGTGACCTATAAGTATAGACAGACAACAGCGTGCACAGAAACGTCAAAAACGGCATCAAGTAATGATTATTGCTATTTTAAAATTAGTCCCCTACTTCAGGGTAATGTTATACGCCTGTTCCTTAAAAAAGCTGAGGGCCTACCGCGAACCACGTTCGACGTGTTGCCTCCCTGTCACACTTACGTACGAATTTACAAGTGCGACAGAGAGGCAACACGTCGAACGTGGTTCGCGGTAGGCCCTCAGAAATGGACACTGAGGCATAATTATCATTATTTTGGAATTTAAGTACTATATAATATTATTTGTAGTCTTTTGGAATATCATATTTTATTTGAACTAATAATATTGTATAATAATAAATCATAAAAGCTCTATTTAGGGACAAGAAAGAACTTTCAACGGCAACACTAAAAATAAACTGTCAAATAGTCAAGTCGCCACAAAGCGGCACCGCGTTTGTTGCCTTTGCTTTGTTTCTGTTTATACAAACTTATTAATTTCATATTATAGCTTCATTTGAACTATAGTACAAGTACGTGAATAGAATACCTAGACGTGTCTTGCTTGGTGCAGTTGCGTAGGTATGCTAAAAGGAAAGTTGGAAGACCGATGTGGCGCTTTAAAGACTGTGCTAAGCGTGACATGTGCCCAAAATGTGGGAGGTCGTGCCGCTCACGCATCGGCCTCCACAATCACCAAACCCGTTGTCTAAACAGCAATGCATAAATCGTCTGCAATAGACGAAAAGACCTGTGATGATGACGTGAATTGCCGATGTAGTAACGGAACACTACTAATGGTAAAACCTACATATTAATCTGACAGTGTCTACTGTTTGCCAATAAATGATAAAATTGATAAAAAATTAACACTTCAGGTAAGTTTGTTTTGAATACAAAGGTAAATTAAATAATTAAAATTAAAAAAATTAAAAAAACCACACCAACTGGTAAAGGCCCCCTTGATTGTTCAAATACTAATGAGAAAATGGCATTTTTCCCACATGTGGGGCAAAGTAATCAGATCTAAATTTTGAGTTTCCTTATGTTAGCTGGTAGAATTTACTTTTAAATGATGATTTTGAATTATAAATTCTTTATAATGTTCATGTGGATTTGATTTTTTTGGTATTTTATAGTTGGTATTTTCCCTGCGTTGGCATGGTGATAAATTCTGTGTTTCATTAGGTGGCAATGTTTGTTTAACCCTCGTGCCTTGAATTCTCACAACGCTCAAGATTCCACTTCTCGAACCACTCGCTACGCTCATAGTTCAAATCTTCTGCTTGCCCTGGAATCAACATTAGCATGAGCGGTTAAACAACTGCTTTGCCCCCTTGCCCACTAATAACTATTGTCAAGTTTTATTTTAACCCCCCATGCTAATATTGATACCCGAGCAAGCAAAAGATTCCAAAGTATTTAGAGTTAGAGCAAGAAAGAAGAAAGGTACGTCATAATTTCAAAGATGTTTGACATTTAAAATAACACATGTACTGCGCAGGCGATCAATATCGCTGCATACTTTTCTTGGTCTAAATCTATACAATGGTTAGTGTTTGCAAACAGACTCCAATGTGAAGGCAATGTGTATTAAACTTTATTGTGATATTATTACATTTTATATATAAAAAATATGTTTCTGATTTCAGGACCCAGCCTCTAGCCACTAGAAGTTACAATGTACTCGTATGCAACAAGAGAGTGAAGATGAAATAGTCAATGCATCTCTGTACAGTCGCCATCAGATATATCGGAACGGCCAAGGTGTTCACAATATCTGAACACGCACTCTAACGCCCTGACCATAGAGGCGTGTTCAGATATTTGTGAGCGCCTTGGCCGCTCCGATATATCTGATGGCGACTGTACCACAAGTAAAATATTTTGAGTGGAAGATGGTTGAGATTGATTCCTGTTTCAACGGACAGACACATGCTATGAAGATTCTCTTAAAAATAATAAAATACAATTAATAAATTCAATGTTTAACATGATAGTGACTTTATTTTGTCTACCCACTAACAACCAATTTGTTCAATGCTGGCGGGCAATGGCGGTAAACTTAAATATTTGATGTGGTATGAAGCTAAATGTTTTGAACATAATGGCAAGCCACTAAAAAGTTTTAATCCTAGATTAGCCATTAAACTGTGGCTACCAGTCTGATTTGTTAATTGTTATATAAGTACAGTCAGCGTCATATAGTAGGTAGCATCCAAAGTATTCAAATAGTTCGGTACACCATATTATTTGTATGGCGTACTGAACTATTTGAATACTTTGGATGCGACCTACTATACGACGCTGACTGTACTTAATTTAAATATATATAAATTGTATATTATTTCTACGGCCTCCTAGCTAGTCAGTAGTGACAGTGACCCTGCTCTGCTATGTGCTATGAAGTAGGAGGTCCTGGGTTCAAATCCTCATAGGACATTTATTTGTTTTTTAATTGTGTGTGTATATATTAATGGTCTATATCTATTCCCATCTGTCCACACCTCTTGTATGGCGGCGGGGACAAATGGGCCACCACCATGGGACACCATATTAATACACTTTTAGGGGGATCCGAACCTAGGACTTCCAGCTTTGATATGATCATAAAATATAAGATATGTATGTATTTACATTTACACATTGTATTATTGCTCTCATACATATAGGGATATTTTTTAAAATGTCGGATGTCTCTTCTCTTTTGAGCATGAATAGAAGCAGGGGATAACTGACAGAACGGGATAGTCTTATGTATCTTTCAGTAGGAGTAGCAGCGAAAGCGCTATTATTGTTTGTCCTTGTCACAGTCTCACATCTTGTTTTATTCCCCACCGTAAATTGACCACCGTGATTGGTCGAATTCATTTGTTGCCCACCATAACAAATAAATTCGACAAATCATAGCGGCGCAATGCGACGCTATGATTGGTCGAATTTACATGTTTTGTCCCTCACGGAGGCACGCGTACACCACTTCTATAGGATGCTACCTTCTATGCTTTTGAGCAAGTTTTTGTCACCTGCCCTGCTATTCAAACTGCTCAAGAATTTACACTGTTTTGTTACCAAGTAGGTCGATTAGTGTAAGACTGTCCTAAAATATATGTATAGCTATATGAGGACAATTTTGTAATGCGTAAGGTTAAGTAAATTAATATACAAACAGCAACACTCCTAACTGTACATCGGTACAGTTAACACTTAACAGTGTGGCTGATGATACCATGTAGGTTTAATATATTTTAATTATTATCACGTTTCTAAGAACAATAGTACATTATTGTCGAGGTTCGGAAGTAGCTACTTGCAAGCTGAGGATTCGTTTTAAACGGACGACCTTGGGAGTCCGTTTAATTGAATCCGAAGCCAGCAAGTAGCCTTCCAGCCGAGTCATATATAGTGCTTTTCTCAAAAATGGTGCAAGAGATATTTTACAGAAGCAACGTTCTAATTTTCACAGAGAAAAGTAAAACCATTAAAAAGATTTGCTTGCCGCCTTTAAAAAAAATAGAAGTGTATTTTTCTGCTGAAAATACGCCAACGTATTTGAGACACCTAAATAGTCGCGGTACCAACATTATATTAATAATAAGTGCTGATCATCTGTTTGGCTGTTGAATGGACCTATGCCTTCATTTGATATGGCCATTCAAAGTTTTAAAAAGTTTGGAACTCGTTTAATAATGGAATTTGTATGCAACATTGCAGTCCCGAAATCGAGACTGCAATGTTTTTAACTTTTTAATTTTTAGAATGACCATAAACTACACACTTCGCGACCTATTTTTTAACCGGCAACGTCGACTTTGCCGTCCATTTTTGAGAAAAATTATATTATTTATTACTTAATAATGTTGATATGTTGTCTGTGATATGATCATAAAGTATGAGGATTTACTACAGTGACATCTATTGATAGTCTTTCTCAAACAATCGAGCTATTTAGTGTGTTACAACGGCAAGAAACTAACTGTCTAGTAATGCGATAGATGGCGCTTAGAATAGTTCATGCCATTATTTTTTTTTTTTTTTCTGCGTCGATTTACTATGTGTAAATGGATGTTTTAAAAGGTTTTTGTTGTAATATGCTAAATAAATTAGAACTATACATGTTAATTTAAAAATTGGCAAGATTTGAAATAACACAAATATATATTTAGGCCCAATGGTGCTCTGAGTGACATCTCTTGGATTTTTGTGGAACTAAGCGAGGCTTGTATGGGCCGATTACTCTATACTATACTTACTTTATGATATAAGTAATATTTTATTCACATTGTGGCTGCCCCTAAACCTATTAAATTGTACGAGAAGAGTAGAGTAGAGTAAGAGAAGAAGAAGAAGTAAGAGTAAGAGTCTGCTATGATGTCACTTTAACCAGGGCCAACGTTTTGATTTGAGAATTTATTTAAATTTAGTTTTGATTATTGATTATTTTGGTATAAGGTCACTGCGGGCAAGACCGTCTACAAGGCAAGTCCGTATACACGTTATAACTTTTGAATTAAGAGGCGTATGCCGTTTTGGAGTCTAATCGATTAATCAGTTTTGCGCGTTAGTTCCCTCACTCTAAAACAGATGGCGCTGTGACAACCAATTTCAGAGCAATCCGCCTAAATAAGTCATTTCGTGTTTTGAACTCGAAGTCATAGTTCGACAGCCGTTCGAAAAAAAATTGTTAAAAATAGTTTTTGAAAAGATTATGCATCAGAAAGTACCTACGTAAGTAGCATAAGAACCAGTTATCTTTATTCTGTGTTTAAAATATCAGAAATTGGCTTAGTTTTGTAATTATACGTTCCACCATTTATCACATTAAAATTTGACTAAGTTTGAAAGTCCGTCTATTATGTACAAGGCAAGTCCGTCATATGCTGGACTTTCATTAAATCAGAGATTACCAACTGTTTTTGCAACTTTAATATTATAACGATTTGATAAGGTATCGACAAATCCTCCTGACATTGCGCATGATGTTAGTTTCCTAAATTTTCATCTCAGTAAATTAAAAGAAACTAATAAAGTACATTTTAAAATTTCTATTGGTCTTTTATAACGGAAATCCAAAAAATAATTACGTGTAATTATTAGCCATAAAAGGTTTACCACCCCATTTTCGTAGTATATGCCGGACTTGCCTTTATATTAGAAAAATGGCGTTTATTTCGAATCTGAACCCTATATTAACAAGTTGAAAGTACACTTTTCATTGTCTTGATTCATTCTTTTTAGGAATTCGACTACGAACATATACGCACCCATAGATTGGCTGATATCATTACTAGACGGACTTCCCTTAAACTACAAGGGAAGACCGTCTACTCGCCGTCTTTTTAAAAATACTAATGTTTTTGCTTAATTTATGTTTAAAATGATCTGTCACTATGGCTAAACTATTAATTATTAAATTCTTCATCGTATGCGATTACAAAAGGTAACGTAGGTGAATAGAACGCAACTAGATCACTCCAAAGTAAAAAAAAAAAGTATGCCGGTCTTGCCCGCAGTGACCTTAGGTAATAATATTTTGGTAATATTTCATCCAATAAAATAATCGTTAGGTTAGGTATGTCTGCCTACCTATTTTTAGGGTTCCGTACATCAAAAGAAAAAAAACGGAACCCTTATAGGATCACTTTGTTGTCCGTCCGTCTGTCTTTCAAGACTCAAGACCCTTTGACTCGGGAACGCGTGGAGGTATCCAGTTGAAATTAAAGCCATATACTCAGATCTACAGTCTTTTGAACTAGAATCTGTTAAAAAAAAAAACTTCTGAGTTAACATAAAAAAGATACGGCTGTTTATGCCACAAAAAACGCAAATTTCGATACTCCCAAGGGAATCCAAATTTATAGTGGTAGTTGCAGTTGTATTTAATAATTGTTGATGTATTATTTTATTTTTTTTCTTGTATGTAAATTCAATGTTGACGTGTAAAAGTGCCCTTGTGGCCTATTTGCTGAATAAATGTAGAAGTTTTGAAGTTTTGAAGTTTAATACTTATATGATAATTCCCGTTGACCTAGAACTATCGCGCGCGATTTTAGTTTTCAATTCCCCATACCTTACCACTTTTCAGCTCGCCAGTCCGCACCAAACAATAAGCTAATGCACTTATATTTATCCCTAACGTGTTTACTGGTATTTTATAATCGTATTCCTCCTAACTGCTAACTTGAGTAATGATTTGATGAACTCTCTAAGTGGCGCGCAATATAAATCATCTTGTTATTGAATGCTTTTAGTTTCGTTTAACGCGTTTATTTTATTACGTGTGTTATTTGTGGGGTTAATTTAAATATTTGGGCGTTTTACAATAGTAACGATATTCGTGAGTCAACACTAGCGGGACCCGAAATTTAGAAAAAGGCGAATGAAACGAATCCCTAACCTAGATCACTACCTACTTAATGTTATGAATGGGAAAGTAATCATAATCATCATAATTTAGATTAAGTACATTTTGATGTCATTAGATGTCAATGTCGTAGTCAGATCGTATAATCCGCCGTATTACATTACGGCTAGCCGTTTTCTAAAACAGGGGCGTTTTGAAATGCGGCGGTTCGACGATTAGCCGGATTGCATAGAAGGTAGCATCCTATAGAAGTGGTCTACGCGTGCCTCCGTGAGGGACAAAACATATAAATTCGACCAATCATAGCGTCGCGTTATGGTGGGCAACAAATGAATTCGACCAATCATGGTGGTCAATTTACGGTGGGGAATAAAACAAGATGTGAGACAGTGACAAGGACAAACAATAATAGCGCTTTCGCTGCTACTCCTACTGAAAGATACATAAGACTATCCCGTTCTGTCAGTTATCCCCACCACTCATGCCCAATCCAGTTATACTAGATTCATGCCGGATTGTCATTGCTAAACTTGTCTCCATATGCGAGTCCTATGCTTCCTCACACGAGTGTTAAAAATGGGAACTAAAAACTGTCAAAGCGGCGGCTAATGACTCGCTGTATTACATTACGGCTAGCCGTGTTGAAGAACGTATGGCGTCGAATACATTCCGGCGGATTTTCATTCAGCCGCATTCAATCCGGCTAATCGTCGAACCGCCGCATTTCAAAACCCCCTGTTTTAGAGGCTAGCCGTAATGTAATACGGCGGATTATATTACGATCCGACTGCGACATCAATATAACATAAATAGTCTGTTCGGAAAGAGAAGAGTCGTGGAATGTATTGTGCCCCATACATTCCACGACTCTTCTCTTTCCGCACAGACTCTACTAAAATTACGATTAGGTACCTATATTGCTGTGCTGTGGTATGCAATGCAAGGTATTATGAAAATTAGACACGTTTTCGTGATTTTCTTCTATCGAGCGAAATCGTGATTGTTTCTAGCGTGCGTTTCTTTATCGATTCCTTATAACTTACCCTTACCTACAGGAACTTACCTATTTAAATGTAGATACCTACCTGTCTAGTCTATTATATCCTAAGGACATTAAAGAAAAAATAAAAATCGTTTTTGGTTTGTCTTTTAAAGAAATACTTATTGTTAAACAAAAACGTCCATTTTTCAAATTATTTTTTCAACTCCATTTTTCAGGACCGTTTTGGTCGCGTTCTGTCATTAAAACAATTACTTTACGAAGTTATCAAGATGTCTTAAAATAAAAAATAAACTTTCCGAGAACGTATTTAAATAGATTTCCCTAATTTGTGGGTTTTGGGGATAATTGTTAGCGTTTTAAGCTTGTTTAAACTCGATGACAGATGGGAGATCGGGAATCGTGAACGCACCCATATGTTATGGCGGGAAATCATCAATCTGTGTTTTTTTTAATGAAATTGTGGCTTTCACAATAAATTTAATGTTAGCGTTAATAATGTACCTGATGTATATAATAGTACCTACTCTGGCAAGCCAGCTTTGTTCAGTAGAAAAAGGCAGTAAAAATGTAGACGCAAAGTATCTATCTTCCATACAAATTTTGAATTTAATGCCTTTCTTTATGACATAGTGGGCTTAATACAGTTAGTGGATGAAATCTGATTGTTTTGTATATACGGACAACAAGTATTTTTTTAATTATTCTCCCTTAAACTTTACCCTAGGGCTTTCCTCTTCTCCCCCTCTTTTTTGGGGGTAGCCTGAGGTCACATACAGAATGTAACAAAAATGGTGGGGATCCGTTTTAGGACATAGAGTTAGACAAAACTAAGTTGGCAGCGATTTTTTTGGCGCGAAGAGTTAATATTGGCAAATTTTCAACAATAATAAAAAAAAAATAGCCCAGGCGGTGATAGTGTTTTTTTATTAAGTTACCTATCATATCTTACAATTTCTTAGTAAAGCCGTTCCTACATTATTAAAACATTCCTTCGCGCGAAACTGATTTGTCACAAGCCAAAAGACTTTAATCTTTCCTAAGCACCCAATTACCAATGTCAATAAGTTTTTGCCAAAAAGATTAGTCTAATACAGCATTTTTTTTACATTCTGTAGCTGTAGCAATAATAAATCAACATGTTAAAAGTCAAGACACATGCGAAGATTGCGAAGATATTCCAATTTGGATCTTATGACTCTTATGAGTATTAAAATCGTTGGCACTTACCGCCCCCATTGCACACAGAATATTTTATCTGTGCCGATTAAGTGGGATTATTTTAGAACGACCACCCGGGTAAAACGGCAGCTGTCAAAATTTGCCGCCATTTTTTGCCGGCATGGGATTATTGTTGGTTTAGATTTTTATGAGTTACCACTGAGTTACACGCATTTTTAACTAAAATAGGACTTAACGCTTGACAGTTTTATCTTGCAAAATACTTTGATGTGTAGATTAGACATAGAGATGACTACACAAATGACTACGCTAAGCTAAGCAACGGGGGAGTGTTAACGATTGACATGTTGGCTAAGCACTCTGGTTTCGTTTTGTTTCACTTGGTTTTGTCAATTTATGGACACGAAATGTTCCATTGGGTATGAAGGTATGAAACAAGGTAACAAAGTTAACAAATAATAAGTAGGTACGTACCTAGCACCTATCTAATGAAAACAATGCTTAGGTATGACACAGAGATGCTTAATACATTACAAAAAAATATCAAGTCATAGTGAATCCCCAGATTCTCTTCGAATATCTTATAATATAAATATAACGTAAAGTGGCTACTACCGCCATCTAGTGTGTAGCATAAATATTAATCACGTCGTTTGCGACGCCATCTATGTTGCTATTCATTAACTAACATGAACTACAACGACTATCAAAAGCTAACTGTAGCAAAAGAATGCCGCTAGATGTCGTACCATAGGTGTAACATTCCATTTTACGGAAAACTCATATTATGTATTATTATGGATTAATAATGTCAATTTATTAATTATTTCCGCACAACAAACATTTATTTATTTTAATAGCAAAGAATAAACAATCTGGTAAAAAAAAAATTCAAAGGTAAGTTATAATTTTATACAAGATCTCAATTAAACACTAAACAAAAAATTGATTAAAATTTGATAAGCAAAAGTTACTTTTCCATTTATTAACAATATCATTATTATAGTGTGTCACAGGACTGTTCCATTTCAAACATAGACAGAGAGATTCATACTATCTTTGTCTTACACTAGTACTAGCACCCAAAAGAAAAGGATGAGTATAGTTTTTTTGTTCCTATTTACTGACAAGATTTGGTTGACCATCTATACAAAATAATTATTTGTAATTTAGATGTAATTTAGTAATTTCTCAAAGTTCTGACGTGAAAAGGAAAATCATCGTAGACAGTGCTGCCAACTTCTCGCCGGTGACCGAGATGGATCGGAAATCCACCATTTTCCCTTTGTAGCTAACCGGTGTTCAAAACACGTGCGTACTATCAAGTTACATGGAAAACTGGCGTGTTCCGAGCTAGAAATAACAAATAAACCGTCTGAAAAAGTGCGCCGTGTTTAAGTAGTCAGGTGACGTGTGTAGTAAATCAAAATGAACACCGAAAAGCTGAAGAAACTGCAATCGCAGGTGCGCATCGGCGGTAAGGGCACACCGAGGCGCAAGAAGAAGGTTGTGCACGCCACAGCCGCGACAGACGACAAGAAACTCCAGTCTTCCCTCAAAAAACTGTCAGTTAACACGATCCCTGGCATCGAGGAAGTTAATATGATCAAAGATGACGGCACAGTGATACATTTCAACAACCCGAAAGCGCAGGCCTCGCTCGCGGCGAATACTTTCGCTATCACCGGTCATGGAGAGAACAAGCAGATCGCGGAGATGCTCCCCGGTATCCTGAGCCAGCTCGGACCCGAAGGTCTCAACCAGCTGAAGAGACTGGCGTCCAGCGTGGCCGCGCCAAAGCCGATCGAGGAAGATGACGAGGTACCTAACCTCGTCGGCAACTTCGATGAGGCGTCGAAACAGGAAGCCAAGGAGGTCGTCGCCGACGACAAGAAGGAGGAAAAGAAACCCGAGACAGAAACCAAAGCCGCCGACAAGAAAACCGACTAACTATCCCCATTATGACAGGAGTGATCTAGGTTTTTAATTTTGCTCATTCAAGTGTCTTTATAACAAACGCTAAGGGTTTCCAAAGCCTTACCAAGTGTCTCAAACGTTTATTTTATTATTTAGTATTTGTGTTCCTAAATAAATGTACTTTCAATTAGTGGTTTTGCATTTATTTGAAGTTTTTTACGTGTGAAGTGCCAAAAGGGACACTCGTGTGCCTTTGCCCGTACTTAGAAAAAAGGGGACACAGTTTTGTTTTTAAATATTTGACTCCGTGACTTTGGAAATCCTGTATAGAGCCATCCTGTATGAAACGAAAAAGCTTGTCTCTCCTTCAACGCTACTAATATGTCTTTATTAACTGTAAAATACCGCTAAATAGGATATTCTGTCGATCATAGGTCCTAGTTAAGTGTTGTAATAAACCTATTGTTGAGATATTGGCAATATGATAAAAAGTCTATGTATGGCATAATATACATTTATTTTTTACACTGCACTGGCATATAGGAATATATTATTATATATTAGTAAAGTAAGGTGAGTGACACACCTTATCATATTTTTAAATGGTATTTTCTAAAGTTGTTGATTCATGTCCGGTTGAAGGAATTTGCTTTCTCATTTTTTAATAGAAGAGAAATAGGTTAAATCAAAAGAATCTTAGTCACAGATAGCTCTTTAGGTTTCAGAGCTGACGTTGTATAATAAACCCATAAAAATTGTAAAATTTAAAAGGTTAGAGTTTTTATGTGTGTGCAAGCATGACATTAAAACTTTGATCGCTGTACTTTGGATTTTTATTTGAGTTTCCTTATACCTATTACAACCTACTTCAAACATAATATATTAAAAACAAATTGAAAACTATTCTAGCTCATTAAAAGCAAAATAAACAAGGGTACATGGTTTTTGCATAAAAATACTGCAATAAAAATGAAGGTTGGCTTGATAACTTAACATTGACTCACAGCTGTGTCACATGTTGCAAAAAAGTTTTCTAAGCAATATTGAATTGGTCAACTCTTAATTATTACAAGGATATGCCATAATTTTTTATTGCATGTCTTCTCTAACAATAAAACAGCGTGGGAACAATAAAATTCCCGCCCAAAATCAGGCTATTCGAGGAAATTAAACCGCAAGACTGTTAAAGTTAAGACCGCGAGCCACGAACAGGTTTCCATGACCAATCGCCTCCCAGGCGATAACTCCTATAATGGTTAACGGCTACGTATGATGAATCCTCGTGGACGTCAGCTGCCGCTCCGTTGGTGGGTTGAGGAATGGCAGCAACCGAAACACGTAAAAAAAAAAAATATTTTCAGTCATCGCCTCCCGCTTGATACTTTGTCAGATGATAGTTTAGGTGTTATTGTTAATAAAAAACATCGTCAGCCGGTTGTATCGCGGTGGAATCACCGTCAGCTGGTCACATGAACATGTAAAAAAAAAATATTTTTTCAGTCATCGCCTCCCGCTTGATACTTTGTCAGATGATAGTTTAGGTGCTATTATTAATAAAAAGAATCGTCAGCCGGTTGTATCGCGGCATTTTTTTTACATGTTCATGTGACCAGCTGACGGTGATTCCACCGCGATACAACCGGCTGACGATCTCTTTTATTAACAATAGCACCTAAACTATCATCCGACAAAGTATCAAGCGGGAGGCGATGACTGAAAAAATATATTTTTTTTACATGTTCATGTGACCAGCTGACGGTGATTCCACCGCGATACAACCGGCTGACGATTCTTTTTATTAATAATAGCACCTAAACTATCATCTGACAAAGTATCAAGCGGGAGGCGATGACTGAAAAAATATATTTTTTTTACATGTTCATGTGACCAGCTGACGGTGATTCCACCGCGATACAACCGGCTGACGATTTGTTTTATTAACAATAGCACCTAAACTATCATCTGACAAAGTATCAAGCGGGAGGCGATGACAGAAAAAAAAATTTTTTTTTACATGTTCATGTGACCAGCTGACGGTGATTCCACCACGATACAACCGGCTGACGATTCTTTTTATTAATAATAGCACCTAAACTATCATCTGGCAAAGTATCAAACGGGAGGCGATGACTGAAACCAATTATTTTAAATTTTAGATTGTATTTATTTATTTGTTTTATAAATTCATGTGACCAGCTGACGGTGATTCCACCGCGATACAACCGGCTGACGATTTTTTTTATTAACAATATCACCTAAACTATCATCTGACAAAGTATCAAGCGGGAGGCGATGACTGAAAAAATATTTTTTTTTACATGTTCATGTGACCAGCTGACGGTGATTCCACCGCGATACAACCGGCTGACGATTTGTTTTATTAACAATAGCACCTAAACTATCATCTGACAAAATATCAAGCGGGAGGCGATGACTGAAAAAAAAAATTTTTTTTACATGTTCATGTGACCAGCTGACGGTGATTCCACCGCGATACAACCGGCTGACGATTTGTTTTATTAACAATAGCACCTAAACTATCATCTGACAAAGTATCAAGCGGGAGGCGATGACTGAAAAAAAATTTTTTTTTTACATGTTCATGTGTACAGCTGACGGTGATTCCACCGCGATACAACCGGCTGACGATTGTTTTTATTAACAATAGCACCTAAACTTTCATCTGACTAAGTATCAAACAGGAGGCGATGACTGAAAAAAAATTTTTTTTTTACGTGTTTCGGTGGCTGCCATTCCTCAACCCACCAACGTAGCGGCAGCTGACGTCCACGAGGGTTCATCATATATGGCCGTTAACCAGTATACGAGTTTTCACCCGGGAGGCGATGACTGACGAAATTTGCGCCTGGCTCGTGGACCACTTGATAAGTGGTAATAAACGATTAGATAAAGGGCAAAGTTGATTTGGTGGCCTGCTTTATAGCACTTATTTGAGCATGACTCATGTATTTTCAATTTAAGGCGTGTAGTGTGATATTTCAGCACGCTGACCTAAACAAAGACTACAATTACAAACAACATTATACTATTTTGATGGGACAAGCAGGTAAGACATTATTTGTGAAAATACAATCATTTATTTATGCTGTATTTAAGAGAATTGAGTATGAGTAGTATGTTTGACTTGTTATAAAAAAAAAGAAAGAGTAAAATAAAATTAAAAGTTTTGGACAATGTTTCTTCTTTTAAAATAATTGCCGATTCATTTACAGATTTATCGATTGGTAACTCGACCCTTCACATTTCGGTCATCACTATATTTTTTTTTTTTGGATTTTATTGCCTGTCATCACTATAATCTGTCAAACACAATATTGCCAGTAGTGCAAATTACCCTAACCTCTGATTAAAAGTGCAAGACTAAAACTCAGAAATTTTCCTTTTTCATTGTCAGATCCTTGTTTATTGGCTTGAAGTCTTGTGATTTAGTACTCAACATACTAATACATATTTACTACTATAATATAGAGTACTTATTATATGTAAAAGTGAATTAATCAAACAACAAGTATAGTAAATCGTAATAGAATGGTAAATTCGATGCCATAACTGGCAATATTTTTGAAACGTCAGTTGTCATTGTCAAATCGACGAATATTTTTGTAAACAGCATCTATTTATCTTTGTTTTTTTCGCTAATTTAATAAAGGTTTCTTTACGATGATCGCTCCGGTCGCTAGGCCCGTGGCACGGCCGTGGACGGACGACCTCCCGAAGTGCCGCAATACGTGCGTAGCGTCGTATTTTTCGCGACTGGGAGGCGGGAATGTCGACTCCAATGACGACTATCTCTGCTTTCATTGCCAGACTGAAGATAACTCGTAAGTATTGTAATCTAATATTTCAAATTTCGGATTTTAAAACTTTAAGGTATATTTAGAATACAGTGCCTCGCTATGACCTATGTTATGAACTAAAAAAATGTGTTTCTGTCTATTCTAAGTATACATTTTCTTATTACACAATTGACAGGAGCTTATATGGAGTATTTGAGCCCCATAATGGGCTGGAGGCGGCCCAGTTCATCATGCAGCGCATGGCGGCCGAGCTGCTATTCCCACCTCCATCTGCCAACAATACTGACGAGGAGATTAGGGATCGGCTGAGGTATATTCTATGGTTAAGTTTTTGCTGAAGGTCTATGTGTTAAGTTCTATAACAATGATGTAATAGTTACCTGCATTAACACTTTATATTAAGGCTAAATTGTCATTGTCATATTTCAGGAATGCTTTTAGCTCTGTAGAAAAAGCCTACACTGAGAACTATGACAGCATGATCGCTGAGCGAACCAGCTTGCAGTACCAGCTGCAGACACTTACTGAGTCACAGGTAACTTTACTATTTGTCTTTCTTAAGTCAATTAATATACACACAGTATACAGTATGGTTTTCTTCAAAAAAGGAGTTAAAGCCAAATTTTTGTAGGCAATTGTGCCAAATAATTTGAGGCCCCTTGGCCTCGGCATCCTCTTAACACTAACATGCATAGCTGGGCAGAAGTCCGTTAATCCGTTAATCGTTAATTAACGAAGTTAAGTTTTCGGGTAACGGATTAACTTTTAAGTTAACTTTAAAAACCTGTAACAGACTTGTTAACTTCCGTTAACTTTCCTTAAGTCCGTTAATCGTTAATACCTAAGTACCTACTCACACCATCACCGCGCGCTGCCGCGCCGCGCCGATCACGTTCCGACTAGTTTGCGTTAGGTTTGTATGCAGTGCAACTTTACATAGCGCGAATCGTCGCGCGCTTGTACTACTAAGAGTCTAATATTGCTTACCCCGTGCGCCGTATTAATTTTGTTATTACGAGAGTATGACAGAGTCGATCGCGGCAACCCGAGCAGTTGCCATATAAGATACATGGGTGCGAGCGAGCGATTACAATATTTATTGTAATATGTTTCAGGCAGTGGAGGCGATCCTGGCGCGGCTGAAGGAGATTGACCGACATTTGTCCGGTGGCGCCACCGTCGTTATAGCTCTAGTACACAACAACAAGCTGTATTGCGCAAATGTAAGTATCTAATTTAAAGAATGGATGCTTACACGAAGAATTCCGTACATTGATCGCCTGTTCCTATCTCTATTGCACGCGCATAATTATATTGCTGTCCCGCTTGCACAGTGCCATTGACAGCCGGCATCATGGGCAGGACAGCAATATAATTTCGCGTGCGATAGAGATAGGAATAAGTGGGTCTACGAAATTCTTCGTGCTAAGCGTCCTTTCTTTGCACAGAGTCTTTTCAACTTAGCCATATTCGAGTTTCACACATTTTGGCCGTTTAACCCTTAAATGCATGTTTTTTTTATTCTTTTTGCCCGAAATTAATATATGTATCACATAATTGTTTGCCGTTTCTAGGAAAAATAGTAAAAAAAATATACAAAATTATATAAATATAAAATAATTACAAACCCCGTAAAATCTGCCCAAAATCACATACTAAAAATCATCAACTTCCAGGTTTTTCCAAGTTTTCCGACATTTCGTCTATAAACAAATGTAATTTTTATATATTAAAATACTGCGCAAATTTATGTAATAATTCGGAAAATTTATTAGTTTTACTATTGAAATAATATACAGGAACAAATAGAATTTGTTTAACCCTTAATCTGTGAGCTGTCTAACGCTTTGTAGACATTTGGAAACACTCTCAATGCTTTTTATTTACTTCTAAATATTACAATTACAATTATTATTAAAATTACAATTTACAAACGATATAAATATTTGTAAGTAAAAGCGCTGGTGGCCTAGCGGTAAGAGCGTGCGACTTGCAATCCGGAGGTCGCGGGTTCGAACCCCGGCTCGTACCAATGAGTTTTTCGGAACTTATGTACGAAATATCATTTGATATTTACCAGTCGCTTTTCGGTGAAGGAAAACATCGTGAGGAAAACATCGTGAGGAAACCGGACTAATCCCAATACGGGCCTAGTTTACCCTCTGGGTTGGAAGGTCAGATGGCAGTCGCTTTCGTAAAAACTAGTGCCCACGCCAATTACTGGGATTAGTTGCCAAGCGGACCCCAGGCTCCCATGAGCCGTGGCAAAATGCCGGGACAACGTGAGGAAGATGATGATGATAAATATTTGTAAGTACTTACCTACTTTAAATTTACCATTCCTTAATGCTTTCTATGCCCTTGAATGGCTTGAATTCCTAACAGTTTATTTTTATATTTTTCTAGGTTGGTTGCTGCCGGGCCTTGCTTTGTCGAACGGACGCCAATTCAGTATTGCGAGTGGTACAGCTGACAGCAGATCATAGTCTGTCTAATGAAGATGAGTTGCTACGGCTAAGACAACTAGGGTTGGACACTAATAAACTAAGAAATGGTAAGTAACTAAAGAAAAAAATGTTGTGTAGTCGGTGCTTCCACATCGCCAAACGAATTGCATAGAAAAGTGGATACTTATGTTAGGGCATCGACTGTAAGGGTTCCTCTACACGATGGGCCAGCGCCGGCCACTCCAAGGGACGCAGCCATGCGGTAGAATGAGATAGCAATGTCACTTGCTCCCTCTAACGCATAAATGCGTCCCTTGGAGTGGCCGGCGCTGGCACATCGCGTAGAGGAGCCATAACAAGTGTACATGTAATACATAGTAAGTATTGTTTGGTGTAAGAAAAATAATTGACCGAAGCGTAGCGAAGGTCTACGTTTTGACTCGGGCATTTTGCTTTTGTATGTCCGGATGTTCTCCTCTACAGGTCACAATTCTCAACCGATTCTTGTGAAATTTTGTGACCAGATTCTATGAGTAAATATTTTTTTTTTGTTGATCCCGTTTTTGGAAATTTTCAAAAATGGAGGAGTTGTGATACCTCGCGCTTAAACAAATAGTCGTATCGATATCATAAGAGTATTTTATTTTTGAGACATATTTACATAGTAAATGGCAAAAAATGCAGACAAATTGTATTGCTGGTTTAGGCGGTATTTAGATATTTAGTTTGTACTCGAGAATGAGTAGCGGAATTTCGTCAGCTTAGCTAAGAACTATCATATTCATATGAATATTCATATGAATATGATATCATGGCGCATTTTGTAAACAATCGGTTTTTTTGTTTGCACACAGAAAGTCTGGGCTCGATCCCCAGTAAGACATAACTTTTTGTGTTTTTTTTTCACTTAAACTTCGTTTTTTTTTTAATAAATTAAAATCTTTGTATTGTTGATTGATCAAACGGCTGTGTGGCGCTGTCATCGTGCACGGTCCCAATAAGCTATGCTCGCGAGGTCTACAGCTCACAGAGCCACTAGTATAAATTTATTTGCGTTTTTTAATATTGCTACACCAATTTTTTCTTTGGTAGGCATGTACGTGGGAAACCAGGCGGGCACGCGCTGCCTCGGCAACTATTTGGTGAAGGTAGGGACGGTTATTATAATATAAGATGTATAGGGGTAAGTAACGTAATTTCGGAAACGGATTAATGTTGTAATTAATTGAATTTAAACTGTCGTGAGACAGTAACGTTGAATAATTTTACGGTTTAGACTCACTCGTGTGACAAGTGAGTCTAAACCGTAAAGTTGTTTAACGTTGTAATTTTTGAAACGGAATAATGTTGTAATTTCAAAAATAATATTTGGGGGTTTAAATTTATTTGTATCGTTTAGATCGTTACTTACGTTTTTATTTATATTTACTATTTATTACTACCACGGGTCTCCGAGTAATCGGTGAACATACATAAAAAATGTAACCTTAACCGGGCGCGGCTCACTCCGCGATTTTGTCGCTTCGCTACAGGTAGCTAAAAGTACATCCGTTCCGCCCCAATTTTGGGGAAAGTCATAAGCCGCGCGTGGCGCTGTCGCCACCTAGCGGCCATATCTGTGCCGATCGTAACAGACGCGTTTTGTTAGAGAGCGAGTCTTCTGTACTTAGTAGGTACTATTATTTATTCTGTGCCTTAACCAGAATAGGCTACATGACTAATTTTTTTTATGGTATCAATCGATCGGGTTTGTTTTTAGGATCAAATGTCTATATGGGACCCATTGCATTAAAGTAACACAAAAGTCAGAAATTGTAGTCAAAGTCCGACAGTCGCACTTCACTCGCGAAACGCCCTATATAAAACGGCCAGAGGCCGTGACGTCATCGCCCGTCTTGTAGTATGGACAAAACAAGAAAATTGCGTTTTTGTCGGTGAAATATTGCGTTTATGTATTTTGTTGCCATACAATATTTTTTTTGGATGAAACGTAAGGAATCGAATGGCACCCTTACCTTTATCGTTTTTGGAAGTTAAAAAAAACTTAAATTTTGAAACTTTCAGGTCCCGTAATTTTGTAATTTTTCAATATTTTATTGTAATATCCACATTATTGTCATAAATTGCTCGTTCGCTATCTATTTTACTAGATTTTGTTATAAAATTCAACATGTGTCATCATCCCTATTCCCTCCTTCGGGATAAAGACCCTGTTAACGAATGAATGGTGGATGTATGTTTCGTCAGGGCTTGTACAAGGCGTTCCCGCTGCTGGGCGGAGCGCGCGCCGCGCCCGTGGCGCCGCTCCCCGAGCTGCACGGGCCTGTCGCGCTGGATGACAGTTGCAGGTACCCGTGCTGTCGGCATTTCATGTAGGGTTGCCAGATGGTCGGGATTTGGCGGGATTCTCCCGATTTTTAGCATGTGTTCCCGATTCCCGACAAAGTTAAAACTGTCCCGAAAATCAGCTTCACGTTATAAAACAATAATTTCAAGTTCCTAACTGTCGTCGAGCGAGCGAGCGACCCGCGTTGAGCCCGTCAGCGCGGAATGGCGAGATTGGGCAGAGCAGCTGACGTAGTGCCAATAATGTAAAATATCGTTGTTTTTAATACAATTACTTTAATTTGAATGTTTCTTTTTTCCCGACTTAAGTCCCAAAATCCCGAAAAATTTATATTTTTTCCCGATAATAGCGCCTTTCGATCTGGCAACCCTAATTTCATGGCTTGTACCAGGGATGTTGCGAACATCCGCATCCGCAACCGCGGAACTTCCGCATTATTTTCAACATCTGCATCCGCATAGAATCGATGCGGAGCTTATGCGGATGCGGATGTCGAACAAGTCGGTACAGGAACGTCTTAGCGGCGGCGTAAGTAGGTAATTTCGTCATTAGTCATTACCTATATAACGAAATCGTCTAGATCCAGAAAAGTCGGCGAACTTACTGTTTATTCAATATTTTTCCCCTATATTCTTGCTCAAATACTAAACGTTTCGTTTTTTTTAATAAAAAAATACTAAGAATGTAATATTTGACGTTTTCTAAGTTCCTAATCTTGACATCCGCATCCGCATTCGCGGATGTCAGCCTTTAAATATCCGCATCCGCGGATGTCAAAAAACCTGCATCCGCAACATCCCTGGCTTGTATAGGTGAACCAGGATCTATTGAGGGTGCGCCATGTTGCGGAATTTCACTGGAACTAATTTTTTCATACTACACTGAATTGTCACCCTATACATGAGAATGACAGCGCCCTCTTGACAATTATCATATATTACTGGTCAGGCTATACATACTATTTATTGAACCTTCCGAGGACATTTAAAACGTTAAGATGGATACCTGAACTTGCTGCAAGGAAACCTGACGTTTCTATTTATTTAACAATATATTTACACGGCATTACGGACGAGCCGATACGCCGAGAAATTAAACATTACAAAATACACAAACACATGAAACATATAACGAGACAATAAATGTAGAGGACGACTCGCAGAATCTTAGACCTTTGCCTTAGACGTTCCCGGCACACCTCAGCCACCCATCTCTAAGCAAACAATTTATATAAATAAGTAATCATTATCTTAACACCTTTAGGTATAGGCATAGCTGGGCAGAAGTCCGTTAATCCGTTAATTAACGAAGTTAAGTTTTCGAGTAACGGATTAACTTTTAAGTTAACTTTAAAAACCTGTAACGGACTTCTTAACTTCCGTTAACTTTCCTTAAGTCCGTTAATCGTTAATACCTAAGTACCTACTCACACCAAGGCCGCGCGCTGCCGCGCCGCGCCGATCACGTTCCTACTAGTTTGCGTTAGTGTAAGGCCTGAGAGGACGCTCGAGTTGGGCGTGCAGCGGGGCGGGGCGTGCGGCGTGCATGTTAAACAAATGCAAGCGTATAGGAGCGGCCTTAATGCACGCCGCTCAAATCACTTGTGAGCCCGAAGCCACGCTGCACGCCCAATGATTACCATGTTCATTAGTAGATTAGTCTTTAATAAAAATGAAAATGTATGATTATTTCTACTAGTTTTATTTCCTATTGCGTATATTTACGATTTTGAGTTAACGATTAACTTTAACTTCCGTTAAAACTTTTGAAAAGTAACGTTTTAACGTAGTTAACTTTTAATTTAACGGATTAACGAAGTTAACTTTTTATTTAACGGATTAACGATTAACGATGTTAACTTTTTGATTAACGGTGCCCAGCTCTGGGTATAAGTATGTATACTTTAGATATACTCGTATTTCTTTCCATTCAAAAACTAATTGTTTTTTTCTATCAAGACTAATAATCTTTTAACCACAAAAAGTAACATCAAAAATTAATATTGATTAATTAACACAATTATTTATTTGTACAAAGAATAAAAAAATTCTTAGGTACAGAAAAAGTAAGTATTGACTTACTTTTTCTGTACCTAAGAATTTTTTTATTCTTTGTACAAATAAATAGATTATATACTTCCTGATTCTTGATAAACTTCTTGACCAAAACCAGGCCATAGAGAAAAAAATACATAGAGTGCTCACTCCATACATCAGTTTTAGTACCAAAAAGACTATTAGCATCTAGCAATGAGTAGCGGAACTGTCAGTACTGCTACTTGACAATAGATGTCGCCACCGACCGGAAAGTCTTATGCTGTTGAGATAAGACTTTCCGGTCGGTGCTACATCTATTGTCAAGTAGCAGTACTGATAGTTCCGCTACTCGATGCTAGATGTAGACACTGAAATTAATAGTCTGAACTGATGTATGGAGTGAGCACTCTATGTATTTTTTTCTCTATGACCAGGCGTGTCTCACTCCGCGATTTCGTCGCTTTGCTACAGGTAGCTAAAAGTACATCCGTTCCGACCCCAATTTTGGGGAAAGCCATAAGCCGCGCGTGGCGCTGTCGCCACCTAGCGGCCATATCTGTGCTGATCGTAACAGACGCGTTTTGTTAGAGAGTGAGTGTTCTGTACTTAGTACTATTATTTATTCTGTGCCAAAACACTGTATTTCCAGATTCCTTGTCCTGGTCAGCTCCGGGGTCTACAAACGCATAGCCGAAGTGAAAGGCAGCAGTGAGCAAGCCAACAAACAACTTGCCCAAATAATTGTAGAAAACTTCCGCTCACAACCTGACTTCAAAAAAGTCAGCCAGTCCGCTCTCCATGAGATCGAACAAGAATTTGTCTCGTACTGCATTAAGAATAATTTAACACCTAAATCTAACACACATATGACTTTGCTAATAAGGAATTTTAACTTTATTCAAATCGATCCGGAGCCTAGTTTGGTTCCGAAGCACCAGAATCCATCGGTTCGCTTCAATCCGATAATTCAATCTAAATCGAACACTTTATTGAATGAGTTAGACTCTGAAATTTATTCATCGGAAACAACAGAATCGAATGTAGACACGAATAGGTCTAATAGGTCTACAGAGTCGGGGTCTGACATAGAACCTGGAAGGCAGTACGATAGAGATAGGAAGATTAAAGGTTATGTGGATTTTACGTGTTATTATGAAAATGTTGAGAAGGCAAGGAAAAATGGTACTTTGCCCAGTTTTATTGAATGATGTTTTGAAATTATTAGTATTAGCATTCTGTGCCTTCTAATTTTTATTAATTAACAGATAAGAAAATGATATATTGTAGTAGTTATTAATGCAAATGAATAAATTATAAATTAAACTGTATAATTTGTTTGAAACCTTAAAGGTGTGACTTTGTGCCCACAGTGCAAAGAACGCTTAAGGCCCCTGTACACAATGGGCCAGCGCCGGCCAGTCCAAGGGACGCAGCCATGCGGTAGAATGAGATAGCAATATCACTTGCTCCCTCTAACGCATAAATGCGTCCCCCAGAATGGCCCACGCTGGCCCATTGTGTACTGGGGCCTTTATAAATGTTATAGTGTACGCAGACAACATCACTCACACGCCAACATCATAATTTAATTTAATTAATTAATTAATTTAATTTAATTTTAATTTTATTTAATTTAAAAATGTAAAAATATGGACTGTTTAATTGTCTGAAATAAATTTATTTTATTTATTTATTTATTTATTATTATTGGTAAAATTAGCAAATAGAATCCTAAAGGCTACTTTACGCTACTTTAGGCTACGGGCTTATACGCGTTTTTTGCGTTTATATTTTGGGTATTAATGAATGGGTTTTACATTAAAGGTACTTTTTTTCGTTTTCTGTATACATGTTATAATTTTAAGAATTGCCGCTGAAATGTATTTTATGGTAGTTTTTTTGAAATAAACAACTAGTCAAACTATTGTAGTTTTCTTTACACTTAAATTAGTGCAAAATATTGTAGGTAGATGGCGCTGTACGGTGCCATAAGTCCACTTAACTACTACTTACTTACCACATACTTATGACTTACACTTACTTATGGCGCCATCTACATAAATCATTACCAGGCTAGAATATTTTACAGCATTTTACTAATCTTAGGCCCACTTGCACCATCCCACTAACCCGAGGTTAAGCGTTTAAACCGTTAACCCAGTGTCAAATTGTACTGGTAACCATAGTAAATCCAGGTTTAAGCGGTTAACCCCTGGTTAGTGGAATGGTGCAAGTGGCCCTTATGGTATACTTAGTCGCTAGTGCTGTACTCTGGCGGCAAAACATTGCAGTAGTACTTCTCGGCAGCTAGAATATTTTTTTGAAATGATAGTCCTTGTTAGAAAATTTCTAGACGTTTATTAGAGTAAATAGTAAATACATAGAATATTAGTGATACAATATAAAATACGTTTAAACTGGCTTGTAGTCGAGCTTGCTCTCAAGTTTCTTGTTGTCTGCCACCTTACGCACCGCCTTCATCAGATCCTCCTACAAAACGAAGTTAATAAGTAAGTAAAATAACAATACACTCCTTTTTTGGGCAGTTGTGTAAGTAAAAATATATGATCTCGAACAAAATAAAAAAAAAGCGGCCAAGTGCGAGGCGATGGGTTCCAAAAACAACTTAAATCCACTGCGGTTTTCATCGATCTTACAGCCGCCTACGACACTGTGGAGACATGGACTCATCTTCAAATTCCTGTCAGTCGTGCCAAGTAAAGAGATAGCAGCCCTTGTAGCGAACATGCTGAGTGAGCGACAATTTGAGGTTTATCTGGGAGATGCCAAAAGCAAGCGAAGGAAACTCAACAACGGCCTGCCACAGGGATCAGTACTCGCACCTCTTCTTTTTAACCTGTATATTCACGACCTGCCCGATACTACAGCTAGAAAGTTTATATACGCTGATGATATCGCGCTGGTAACTCGAAGTCGGAGATTTGAGGAAGCGGAGGAAGTCCTGACGTCGGACCTGAAAACCATGTCGAGTTTCTTCACATCTTGGAGGCTCATACCAAGTTCCAGTAAAACAGAGGTTGCGTGCTTTCATCTTCATAATAAACATGCCAACTACCAACCCACTGTTAAACTTCAAGGCTCAAATCTCAAATATAACCCCCGCCCAAAATACCTCGGTGTCACTTTGGACAGATCTCTGACTTACAAGGAGCACATTACAAAAACGTCCCTCAAACTAGCTACACGCAATAATATCTTGCACAAACTCAGTGGCACTTCATGGGGTGCATCTGCCGATGTGCTCCGAACTACAGCGCTCAGCCTCGTATACTCTGCAGCAGAATACTGCGCGCCTGTATGGTGTGAAAGCACGCACGCAGCCAAAGTGGACACGAGACTGAACGACGCAATGAGGTGTTTCCGGTACGATAAAATCTACGCCGACTCACTGGTTACCAGTGCTTAGCCACATAGCCCCGCCTCACTTACGCAGGAAACACGCGCTCTTGAGAGAAGCTGAAAAAATATATGCCCGGTCCGATCTACCTGTCTACCAAGAATTCACTAACCCACCGCCGCAGCGACTCAAATCGCGCCGACCTACAAGCGAAGCAGGTAGAAAACTGAGGACTGGCGGATTTCAGTTGGAGCAGGCGTGGAAAGAAGAATGGGCGGAGGCGGCTGGTCACCACATAAGTACCCAAAACCCTACTCAGAAGCCGAAGGGCTTCTCACTGCAGAGAAAATACTGGTGCCGCCTCAACAGAATCCGCACAGGTCATGGCGTGCAATCATATGCGACACAAATGGGGATGGAAAGAGAGCCCGTTATGTGACTGCGGCGTTGAAGATCAAACTACCCAGCACATTGTAGAACGGTGCCCAAAGAGACGTTTCCAGGGCAGCCCGGAGGACCTCTACACCAATCTGACACCTGATGCGATCGATTGGCTGCGTAGCCTAGATGTCGACTTATAATTAGTTATACTAGTTGCCTACAATATTAATACGCCATACGCTTAAATAAATAAATCTCACGAACCGTGATAGCTAGACAGTTGAAATTTTCACAGATGATGTATTTCTGTTGCCGCTATAACAACAAATACTAAAAACAGAATAAAATAAAGATTTAAATGGGGCTCCCATACAACAAACGTGATTTTTGACCGAAGTTAAGCAACGTCGGGCGGGGCCAGTACTTGGATGGGTGACCGTTTTTTTGCTTGTTTTGCTCTATTTTTTGTTGATGGTGCGGAACCCTCCGTGCGCGAGTCCGACTCGCACTTGGCCGGTTTTACCTGTACAATATACTATAGCGAAGAGGCTGGCCTCGGTGCACACGTTACGCAAGTCGGCCCCGTTGAAGGTGTCTGACAACTTACTGGCCTCGACGTGTAAGTATAACTTGTATCAACGACACCATAGAGAAAAAAATACATAGAGTGCTCACTCCTTACATCAGTTTTAGTACCAAAAAGACTATTAGCATCTAGCATCGAGTAGCGGAACTATCAGTACTGCTACTTGACAATAGATGTAGCCACCGGAAAGTCTTATGCTGTTGAGATAAGACTTTCCGGTCGGTGCTACATCTATTGTCAAGTAGCAGTACTGTTAGTTCCGC
This sequence comes from Cydia amplana, assembly GCF_948474715.1. NCBI lineage: Eukaryota > Metazoa > Arthropoda > Insecta > Lepidoptera > Tortricidae > Cydia > Cydia amplana. Next base: position 12,600,232 of record NC_086088.1, on the reverse strand, counting down.
TACTCGATGCTAGATGTAGACACTGAAATTAATAGTCTGAACTGATGTATGGAGTGAGCACTCTATGTATTTTTTTCTCTATGACGACACTCACCTGTATAATGTATTCCCTCTCAGCTCGTATAGCGAAGAGGCCGGCCTCGGTGCACACGTTACGCAAGTCGGCCCCGTTGAAGGTGTCGGACAACTTGACGGCCTCGTGTATGACTTGTATCAATGACACTCACCTGTATAATGTACTCCCTCTCAGCTCGTATAGCGAAGAGGCCGGCCTCGGTGCACACGTTACGCAAGTCGGCCCCGTTGAAGGTGTCGGACAACTTGACGGCCTCGTGTATGACTTGTATCAATGACACTCACCTGTATAATGTACTCCCTCTCAGCTCGTATAGCGAAGAGGCCGGCCTCGGTGCACACGTTACGCAAGTCGGCCCCGTTGAAGGTGTCGGACAACTTGACGGCCTCGTGTATGACTTGTATCAATGACACTCACCTGTATAATGTACTCCCTCTCAGCTCGTATAGCGAAGAGGCCGGCCTCGGTGCACACGTTACGCAAGTCGGCCCCGTTGCAGGTGTCGGACAACTTGACGGCCTCGTGTATGACTTGTATCAATGACACTCACCTGTATAATGTACTCCCTCTCAGCTCGTATAGCGAAGAGGCCGGCCTCGGTGCACACGTTACGCAAGTCGGCCCCGTTGAAGGTGTCGGACAACTTGACGGCCTCGTGTATGACTTGTATCAATGACACTCACCTGTATAATGTACTCCCTCTCAGCTCGTATAGCGAAGAGGCCGGCCTCGGTGCACACGTTACGCAAGTCGGCCCCGTTGAAGGTGTCGGACAACTTGACGGCCTCGTGTATGACTTGTATCAATGACACTCACCTGTATAATGTACTCCCTCTCAGCTCGTATAGCGAAGAGGCCGGCCTCGGTGCACACGTTACGCAAGTCGGCCCCGTTGCAGGTGTCGGACAACTTGACGGCCTCGTGTATGACTTGTATCAATGACACTCACCTGTATAATGTACTCCCTCTCAGCTCGTATAGCGAAGAGGCCGGCCTCGGTGCACACGTTACGCAAGTCGGCCCCGTTGAAGGTGTCGGATAGCTTCACGACGGCCTCGTAGTCCATCTCGCCATGCTTGGCGATCGGTTGGGCGTGGATCTTGAGGATCTCCAGCCTAGAAATAGTATTGCGATGTTAGATCTTATGCAGGGATGTAACGGATGTGGTTTTATCGGAACCGAAAGCGGAACCAGATGTTTTAAATTTAGTTTATCGGAACCAGAAACGGAATCGGAACCGAAAACGGAACCGGAGCCTGAGTCAGTACTATCAGTAGGTATACATTACACAACACATACGAATAGGTACTTTAAATTCAAAAACACGGATATACCAGAACATCTAATTACTGCAGCACGTGGCAAGCGGGGCTATGAGCGAATGACTGGTATAAACCTGTTTGTTTTTGATGTACACCGCTCATGTCCCGCTGCCGCGCTAATCATTGACATCCGATATAACTTCCGTTTCAAAAGTAACGGAACCGGAACAGAAACGGATGTGTAATACCAAACGGAAGTTCCGACTTAACGGAAACGGAGCTCCGTAACATCCCTGATCTTATGGGATGAAGGAACAGAACAGAGACGCCGCAAAAATATCTGCCACGATCTTATTTGTAGAGCAATAAGAGCGTGTCACATATTTTTGCGGCCTTCGAAGAGTAACATATTATTGCAGGAGACTGTACAAGTTGGTGGCCATGATCTTGGCTTGTCTAACTGTCGGTCTGTCAGTCTGTTCCTCACCTAAGCTGCTCATTTGACAGTGGTATCTTGATCTTCCTATTCAACGGTTTAAGCAAGTAGAGTCCAGGGTATCAGGCCGGTTGGTTGCCATGATCATACTAACTTGTCTGTCTGTCTGTCTGTTCCTCACCTGGCCTGCTCATTCGGCAGCGGAATCTCAATCTTCCCAGCCTCAGCAGGGCGGGGTCCAGGGTATCAGGCCGGTTGGTTGCCATGATCATACTAACTTGTCTGTCTGTCTGTTCCTCACCTGGCCTGCTCATTAGGCAGCGGTATCTCAATCTTCCTATCCAACCTCCCCGGCCTCAGCAGGGCGGGGTCCAGGGTATCAGGCCGGTTGGTTGCCATGATCATACTAACTTGTCTGTCTGTCTGTCTGTTCCTCACCTGGCCTGCTCATTAGGCAGCGGAATCTCAATCTTCCTGTCCAATCTTCCCGGCCTCAGCAGGGCGGGGTCCACGGTATCAGGCCGGTTGGTTGCCATGATCATACTAACTTGTCTGTCTGTCTGTTCCTCACCTGGCTTGCTCATTAGGCAGCGGAATCTCAATCTTCCTGTCCAATCTTCCCGGCCTCAGCAGGGCGGGGTCCAGGGTATCAGGCCGGTTGGTTGCCATGATCATCTTGACCTGTCCGAGGGAATCGAACCCGTCCATCTGGTTGAGTAGTTCCATCAGGGTTCGTTGGATCTCGCGGTCGGCGCTGGTGCCTTCGGAGAAGCGACGGCCACCTGAACACAGCAACAATTATGTGTTAATCACTAATCAGTGTCTATAGTTCGTTTTTTTTAGCATTAGAAAGAACTTGCAAGAAGGTAAGCGATCTTGACACGTCTTTTAATTGAAAAACGCTTTTTAAAAATCAAAAACTATTACTTATGAAAGCAGAAGAATATAAATGATGGTATTATATTCATAATTGTTACATATTTGCCGTAACTTATTTTTAAAATGTGTTTTTCAATTAAAAGACACATCAAGATTGTTTACTTTATTTCTAATGCTAAAAAAACTATTTATTTATTTTATTTTATTGATAAACACCGAAACTTAGACTAACAGCAATAATACTTATAACAACAACAATTATAACAACAATAATAGCACATTACACTAGTGTAGACAAATTACATTGGAACAGTTGAGCACCTAGCATCCATCGCAACTATAGATAAGGTAAGATAGGCCTAGCACATGATCCTAAATGAGCCTTAACTTTTGCGTTTGCTGTTTATGACCCTGACTGAACACTTATATTCTAATTTACATTCATTAACTTGAATACCTAACATAAATAAAAGTCATTTTTAGCTTTTCAGTTCGCTTTTAAACTGCAGTCGTGGTTTTTAATTTTTATATAATTTATTTATTTCTATGTTAATAAAAGAGGGACGGGGAGTCTATTTCGCCGCGAGATACTGTCGCGCCAATCCTGTGCTAGCCCGGCTGGATGAGATAAACTCAGAGATAAGCGAATAGCCTGGTGCCCTATGCGCGATAATGTAACATAAATGTTACGTAACCTAGGGGGCATTTCATATGAAGCGGACAGGAAAAAAAAAGTGAGGTTCCCGAATTTGTTTATATTTGGTTTAGTTCTTCTTCTAGTAGGTATAAAACCGGACGCCAAATATTTTTTATATATGACGTTTATTTTAAAAATTATGAGCTTTTCAAAAATTACCGTAATTGAAATTCCGATTTTTTTAAACTCGAATATCGAATAATTTAAATATATAACTTATTATTAAACCAAGCGTTTTGTATAGAATTTTTAATGATCTTTTCAGCGAAGAAATCAATTTTGAAAAATAAATAAAAAATAATGGTTAAAACCGGAAGTAAACTTTTCGAAACTATTTTTCGAAAACTTTGACCAGTTTTTTTTTATTTATTTTTATCTCAAAATATAGCCCTAAGTATGTACAAAATACACTAGAAGTTGCAGAATGGGATCTCCATTGGTTAAGACAATAGGTCAATAAATGTACATACATGTCGCCCTGAGTGCGACGTACCGTACTGGTATACATGTCGCAGGGAAATGATCAAAACAGAGATTTGAACAAATCTCTAAGGGATATGATCAAATCACGCAGGATGTTAAAATGGCGAATCCATATCATCGTTTCCCTAGAAAAATTCAGTCATTTGACCAAATAACTGACTCTGTTTAGTGAAAAGACAAAATCGGCCAATAAACGCGAAACGCTTTTTCATTTCACTAGATTTGTTTAGGAATTTGACAAAATCCCTAACCACGACAGTAAGTTGACGAAACGAACTTAAAAAGTCAACTGGTTTTATCATTTCGCTAAACAAGTTTAGTGAAATGAGAAAGTCTCAACTGGAAGATGGTATATGGTGATTTGATTAAATCTCTGAACGGCGGTTTAGTGAAATGACGAAAGCAAGTACAGAATACAACAGTTTACTCTACAGTTAAGCGATTTGATCAAAGCTCTGACTAGATTAAGTGAAAATTTTTGAAAATATCGGCTGAAAAAATGAAAGAGACTTCTCTGCACAAATTTAAAGAGTTGCTAATCAAATCAAGCGTGTTGATGGACGTCCCTAAGGTAGACAGAGGTTCATTAGATGGAAGTAATGTACCGGGGATTGTTTTAAATAGGTATTTAAAATTATCCGTACCAAATCGGTACATCTGTCGGCATCATAATTTCAAACATTTTCACTTAATCTAGTCAGAGATTTGATCAAATCGCTTAACTGTAGAGTAAACTGTTGTATTCTGTACTTGCTTTCGTCATTTCACTAAACCGTTCAGAGATTTAATCAAATCACCATATACCATCTTCCAGTTGAGACTTTATCATTTCACTAAACCTGTTTAGCGAAATGATAAAACTAGTTGACTTTTTAAGTTCGTTTCGTCAACTTACTGTCGTGGTTAGGGATTTTGTCAAATTCCTAAACAAATCTAGTGAAATGAAAAAGCGTTTCGCGTTTATTGGCCGATTTTGTCTTTTCACTAAACAGAGTCAGTGATTTGGTCAAATGACTGAATTTTTCTAGGGAAATGATGATATGGATTCGCCATTTTAACATCCTGCGTGATTTGATCATATCCCTTAGAGATTTGTTCAAATCTCTGTTTTGATAATTTCCCTGCGACATACATACATATAGCACCTGTTTTACTTATAAGAACATGTATTCAGTAAGACTGCTGGTAAATTCTAATCATAACATAATGAAATAAGAAAGTCAACAATTCTAACCAGTTTATTTCATAATTTTTATTATTTTACAATAAGAATTATAAGCTAAACAGCTGCTATATGTATGTATACCAGTACGGTACGTCGCACTCAGGGCGACATGTATGTACATTTATTGACCTATTGTCTTAACTAATGGAGATCCCATTCTGCAACTTCTAGTGTATTTTGTACATACTTAGGGCTATATTTTGAGATAAAAAAAAATAAAAAAAAACTGGTCAAAGTTTTCGAAAAATGGTTTCGAAAAGTTTACTTCCGGTTTTAACCATTATTTTTTATTTATTTTTCAAAATTGATTTCTTCGCTGAAAAGATCATTAAAAATTCTATACAAAACGCTTGGTTTAATAATAAGTTATATATTTAAATTATTCGATATTCGAGTTTAAAAAAATCGGAATTTCAATTACGGTAATTTTTGAAAAGCTCATAATTTTTAAAATAAACGTCATATATAAAAAATATTTGGCGTCCGGTTTTATACCTACTAGAAGAAGAACTAAACCAAATATAAACAAATTCGGGAACCTCACTTTTTTTTTCCTGTCCGCTTCATATGAAATGCCCCCTAGGTTAATCGTATGTAATTATTTCTGCGTTCATTAATATAAGTACATTATTTTACAAGTACGATATTTTAACACTTACCTAACATTTACTTGATACCTACACTAATCTAGGGATTAAAGTAATTACGTGTGTTCTAATTATAATCTCAACTTGTTATTTGCGCGTCTGACTGTACTCGCCGCGCAAATCAGTGCTTGGGCCACCGACCGGTTCCATGCCCCTTGCCGCGCTTTCCCCCCGCGCTGTCTGGCTGCCGCGCCGCGGTCCGTCCGGCGATTCATTCGTTTCTGAGATTCAACGCAGGCGCACGTCGCTCTCTCGCAGCGTCCGTGCAAGCCGCGCACTCGCAGCGCATACAATTTTATATTTTAATAAGGGCTTAGTAAATTGCCTCAGTTTCTGTACTCGTTTAGTACATGTAATGAAAGTTAGAGCCAGTGTAACCCCTTTAGGTAAGTGTTGAACATTTAAGAGTGCTTTAGGGAGTAGTAAATTTGAATGTGTGTTCAACGGTTATTTACCGTTAAGTTGTAACGATCTTTTCTTTGTTTGATTATGAACTTCCTTAGCGTAGTTTAATAGGTGCTTAGTTTCGCTTGCAAATCTTAAATGCTAGTGTTAATATTTTCTGTCTTATTTAAAAGCAGGATTAAAATTGTAATTTGTATGTTTTTAAAAACTATATGCTTAACTGCTCATTTTGTAAGCTCCGCCTGACTGTGACATTTTAACATCACCAAGGCATTCTCACGGCTATCACGCAGTACTTTCTCTTCCGTTTCTGCTCTTCTTCTTCAAGCCGGTCACAGTCAAGGGAGCCGTTTCGTGGGTTAATTACTAAGGCGAGCTAAAATAATTCCAGGGTTCAATAGCACGGCTAGAAGGCCGACGATGACACCTCGCGCTGACCCTGACGACCTGGTGCTGACCCTGGTGGAACACGGCTGACGTCCCTCAGTCCTTCATCGCTCACAGCAACACAGCGGGCCAGGGAAGTACTAGCGTGTGGGCAGCGACTACTTTCGTAAACCGGGAGTAGAAATCAGACGGTTAACGGACTTTGACCCTTCGACGATCTTCTCGAATGCTTGCGACGTTTTGAGCGATAAATAAATTGTTATCAAGTGAGATTATTTGTTTTAATTTAAACCTCACAGCTTAAACGTAGCAATAAAAGGCTGATTTATGATGATGTTGACTATGAGTCAATAGAGACCAGGGATGCTGCTAACCAGGGATGTTGGGGATGCCGATTTTTTGACATCCGCGGATGTGGATTTTTAAAGGCTCACATCCGCGGATGCATGTCAAGATAGGTACATAAAAAAGTCAAATATTACATTTTAGGGTTCCGTACCCAAAGGGTAAAAACGGGACCCTATTACTAAGACTCCGCTGTCCGTCCGTCCGTCCGTCTGTCACCAGGCTGTATCTCACGAACCGTGATAGCTATACAGTTGAAATTTTCACAGATGAATCAGATGATGTATTTCTGTTGCCGCTATAACAACAAATACTAAAAACAGAATAAAATAAAGATTTAAGTGGGGCTCCCATACAACAAACGTGATTTTTGACCGAAGTTAAGCAACTTCGGGCGGGGTCAGTACTTGGATGGGTGACCGTTTTTTTGTTTGTTTTGCTCTATTTTTTGTTGATGGTGCGGAACCCTCCGTGCGCGAGTCCGACTCGCACTAGGCCGGTTTTTTATTTCAAAAAACCGGCCATGTGCGAGTCGGACTCGCACTCGCTTTTTTTGGCTAATGACTAAATTACCTAGCAGTCTAGCACTTACGCCGATGCTAAGACGTTCCTGTACCGACCTGTTCCACATCCGTATCCGCATTAAACTCCGCATCGATTTTATGCGGATGCGGATGTTGAAAATAATGCGGATGTTCCGCGGTTGCGGATGCGGATATTCGCAACATCCCTGCAGTGCTAACCCCTAAACAACGCAGCGAGAATCTTCACTTAAGAGGCAACAGGAGTGGTCATTTCTCCATACAAACGTACTCGACTGTTTCCTCCGTGGGTTTTGAAGCTAGAGCAATGATTTTTTCAACACAGATTAATATTGTCAATATCTGTGTCGGACCGTTTTGCTTTTTTTGATAATTTTGTTTTTTAAGGCGCTAGAGCCCTTCAAAAATGGCCAAAATGGCCTAATTGACTATGCCGCAATGAGAGGCGTGGTATTCAAAACTGATATCAATTAGGCAAAAAAGCAAAACGGTCCGACACAGATAATTTCATAATCATTTAGATTTCCAAATTTGGTTACGATTGATTAAGTTTTGGAGGAGGAAACAGTCGAGTACGAAACCTCCATTTTTGAGATTTTTACGCAGGATTTTTCGCTTTGTCGTTATCGCACTAGTTTTAGGAGCCGCTTCCGTTAGCGAGACGGGTATATTTACCTAAAATATTTAAATCTCAGCTCCTGTTTCGTCTTAAATGGCGCAAAATGGAAGGATAGACTAAGAGCGTTTTCACATTGTCTAGAAAGCTAGACGGGTAAGTTATAACGGCTGGAACATGCCAATGGCGTCTATCTCGTCCATGAAGATGATGCAGGGCTGGTGGTCGCGCGCGTAGTTGAACTTTCTTGGATGTTTTCTATGTATTTAAGTACTTATATGTATCTATATATTATATATATCGTCGTCTAGTACCCACAACACAAGCCTTATGAGCTTACCGTGGGACTAGGTCGATTTGTGTAAGTGTGCGGGTGCGGGTTCGCGATGAATGTTAAAAGTCGAGAGAAAGTAGAGAAAATGTTTATTAATGTTAAAATGTTAATAGTTATATGATTGTTAAAAGTTATGTTATGAAATGTTATAGTGATCGAATGCACCCGGCCGCGATGGTTCCGAAAAGTACACTGAATTTAGGTTAATGCAAATTATTGGTTAACGCGTCTTTTGCTGACAGGGCGCGCTCGCGCCGCACGAGGCTTAAAACGTGTTAAAGGTGCATTGCACCGAACAGTAAGATTGTGCCATAATATTTATTTATTTATTTTATATTTATTTTATCTCTCGGATCAGACGAGCGTCAGCGATGTACTGTCTACTATAGCTGACACCTACAATGTGTGTTCTATGTTATATCGTACCAATGGCGTCGATCTCGTCCATGAAGATGATGCAGGGCTGGTGGTCGCGCGCGTAGTTGAACATCTCTCGGATCAGACGCGCGTCAGCGATGTACTGTCTACTATAGCTGACACCTACAATGTGTGTTCTATGTTATATCGTACCAATGGCGTCGATCTCGTCTATGAAGATGATGCAGGGCTGGTGGTCGCGCGCGTAGTTGAACATCTCTCGGATCAGACGCGCGTCAGCGATGTACTGTCTACTATAGCTGACACCTACAATGTGTGTTCTATGCTATATCGTACCAATGGCGTCGATCTCGTCCATGAAGATGATGCAGGGCTGGTGGTCGCGCGCGTAGTTGAACATCTCTCGGATCAGACGCGCGTCAGCGATGTACTGTCTACTATAGCTGACACCTACAATGTGTGTTCTATGTTATATCGTACCAATGGCGTCGATCTCGTCCATGAAGATGATGCAGGGCTGGTGGTCGCGCGCGTAGTTGAACATCTCTCGGATCAGACGCGCGTCAGCGATGTACTGTCTACTATAGCTGACACCTACAATGTGTGTTCTATGTTATATCGTACCAATGGCGTCGATCTCGTCTATGAAGATGATGCAGGGCTGGTGGTCGCGCGCGTAGTTGAACATCTCTCGGATCAGACGCGCGTCAGCGATGTACTGTCTACTATAGCTGACACCTACAATGTGTGTTCTATGCTATATCGTACCAATGGCGTCGATCTCGTCCATGAAGATGATGCAGGGCTGGTGGTCGCGCGCGTAGTTGAACATCTCTCGGATCAGACGCGCGTCAGCGATGTACTGTCTACTATAGCTGACACCTACAATGTGTGTTCTATGTTATATCGTACCAATGGCGTCGATCTCGTCCATGAAGATGATGCAGGGCTGGTGGTCGCGCGCGTAGTTGAACATCTCTCGGATCAGACGCGCGTCAGCGATGTACTGTCTACTATAGCTGACACCTACAATGTGTGTTCTATGTTATATCGTACCAATGGCGTCGATCTCGTCCATGAAGATGATGCAGGGCTGGTGGTCGCGCGCGTAGTTGAACATCTCTCGGATCAGACGCGCGTCAGCGATGTACTGTCTACTATAGCTGACACCTACAATGTGTGTTCTATGTTATATCGTACCAATGGCGTCGATCTCGTCCATGAAGATGATGCAGGGCTGGTGGTCGCGCGCGTAGTTGAACATCTCTCGGATCAGACGCGCGTCAGCGATGTACTGTCTACTATAGCTGACACCTACAATGTGTGTTCTATGTTATATCGTACCAATGGCGTCGATCTCGTCCATGAAGATGATGCAGGGCTGGTGGTCGCGCGCGTAGTTGAACATCTCTCGGATCAGACGCGCGTCAGCGATGTACTGTCTACTATAGCTGACACCTACAATGTGTGTTCTATGTTATATCGTACCAATGGCGTCGATCTCGTCCATGAAGATGATGCAGGGCTGGTGGTCGCGCGCGTAGTTGAACATCTCTCGGATCAGACGAGCGGACTCTCCGATGTACTTGTCCACGATGGCCGACGATACCACCTGAGATCATCCGCCATTTTAAATTCAATTAGAAAGAAAAAAAAAAAGTAATGTAATACAAACAATGTATGTACCAGTGCCATACATAAAAAGGTATACCTTGAAAAAAAAAAGAAATTAGAAAGATGTAAAATGAGTTTCTAGACAAAAATTTCATTTTTGATACTAGTTTTTATCGCTGACTGTACTTCTTTCCACAGACAACTAATACTTATCAAGACAATTCTAAAAACCCCAAACACAATTAGGTTGTGTTGTTTTATCACAGAGTTCCTATAGCTACCTCCTGTGACCATCATCAGATCAGCTCGATGGTACCAATAATATGGCATTGTCAGCCAACTTACATTTATGTACCTACGTAAAGTTTCACAAGGCAATCGAATAATGACAAGTGAGTGGGTCTAATTTCAATTTGTAAGATTTGAACCAAACATACATACATACTGTTTAAACCACCAAGTTCCACTCACTTTAATTTTTAGTAGCTATCGGCGACATGTTTCAAGTGAGTGGGACATGGTCTAAACAATTGAAAATATGTCTCACGAAAGTTTAATTTCTAATACATACATTACTTTGCAAGTTAAATAAAAGTTTGTAAAATAAGGCGGTTATCACACTGGATGAGATTCGCACGTCGTTCTGATGCTATCTCTAGGATAAAACAAGAAAATGGTATGTTTTAAGTTCTTCCTAAATACTTTACAACATTTATATTGCAAATTTTAATGTGAGAACATGTAGAACAGATGAATCTTTAATGCAGTTAGAACAATGCCCTAGACATAATAAGTTTAGATCGTCGAAACAAGAATGGAGATAAATGGATGCAAACAACAAAAGGAAATAATCAAATGGAAAGCTATGGAGGAGGCCTACGTCAAACGACGAGTTGAAGTTAAATTTGTTAAACCAAATTAATATATGCTATGTAACTACTATTAACTTCAATAATAAAGGCTAATTACAATTACAAAGTTCTTCCTAACATGTAAGTAACAAGCTACAGACCTTCAAGAAGTTAGCATCGAGTTGAGAGGCGACCGCTCTGGCCAGCAGAGTCTTGCCAGTCCCCGGAGGCCCATACAGCAGACAGCCTTTGGGCGGAGTGATGCCCACTCGAACGAATAGCTCCGGGTTCATCAGGGGCAGCTCAATTACCTGTACATACAAACACTGTGATAAAAATTCCATGTTTTTAAAATGTAAAATAATTAAGCAGCAACTATACTATACTGTGATAATATAAATTTACAAAATATTCTGTTTTTCAACACCCAGGTAAATACTAGCAGTGCCCATGTAGATGTAGTGTAAAAAAGGGACATTTAGTAGAATTTTATTTATTTTATTTACAAAATCTAATCGTAAATGGGTAGATAAAATCCGCTTAACCTTGGAGCCTTACTGGTCCAGAGTTGCAAAATGCAGAGGACGGAGAAGGTTGGAGGAGGCCTATGCCAAAAGGCACACCGAACTGCGGGACATATTTGTAGTTTCCAAAAATTAAAAAAATAGCGACTTAATAACCGTTGTACCCAAGGATTGGAAATAAATGGCTATATAGATAGAATCGTAAACATATCAAAATGTTTATGGGGTATTTCGTACTTCCAGCGCCACAATCTATAAACAAGTCTATTTTTTTTGTTATTTTTAATATGTCTTTTTGTACAATAAAGAGTTTACTACACAGACAAGACATCCTCTAGACTGAGCATAGTAACGCTACCCCCTCTGCCACTTATACGGTAGTTTTACTCCATCTTCGAGTCAATCCCGTGCCGTAATTGGTCCGTGTGTTTGAACGGACCAATCACGGCACGGGATTCGCTCACCTCGTCCCCCCGCACCCCCGTATTTTTGGCAGCATCGGTTTCATGAAATAATTGCTCTAAACTCCGTCTAGAGGATTCCTAGTCTATGGTTTACTACTACTACTACTACAAGTCAAATCTAAAAAGACTTCAAACCATACCTCACGCAACTGCCGGATCTGTTCCTGCAGACCACCTATGGCAGCATATGTGACGTCTCCGGGGTCCTCGTGGCTCATGTTGTACACTAGTGGGTCCACCTGGAACAAATTATAACAAAAACTTGGAGTTAAATAACCACATACTTTAATTTTGGAATTAGACATTTTATTTCAAGGAAAATTATTTTGTCAATATCGATAAGTCTAGCTGCGGGGTAAGTGTATATGATTCACGGTTAGTTTCACTAAGACTTATATTGACTGGGACATGAAGGCTGAACAAGATGAGCGGGAGCTCGAAAACAATACAAAAGGTAATCATGGTTCCATATCCTATAAATAAATTAAATCTGTATTGCTTTAAAGTTTAAACCTTAGATTACATTTCATATTGAAAATAATATAAACAGGTGTATTAGGTTTGTAACACATTTAGGTGGTGGGTTGAGCAACTGCCTCCCGAACTAGGTCAATATACATTACATTTATGTTACATTTGCTACTAATGCAAGTAGCAAGTAAATGAACTCGCGATAACCAACAATCAATGTGTGAAACAGGCCAAATGAACAGATCAGTCTTACCTCTCTCGGCAAATGTCTCATAATAGTGAGTGTGGTCATATCCAGGGCCACACGGGTGCCTCCCTTCAGCTTGTTCTTGTCCAGCTGGCGCCTGCAGCCGACAACGTAGCGAGGACCATTTGTCGCTTTCACAATGACTGTAATAGAGAAAGGTTCATTGAGGTTAGATAAAGATAGTTTATTCAAGTAGGCATAATTACAATGCGCTTATGAACGTCAAATAAAGCTAGGTAGACCGGCTCCAACCCTACACCTCTGCCCCGAGAAGATTTAAATCCCCTCTCAATTGGAGGAGGGTATCCCAATATGGGACCGGCAATAAACCCGGCGGGACTAATCTTTTAAAAAAAAATTACATCTTATAATTAACATGCATTACGAGAAAATAAGGAAAAAGAAATACAATTTAAATCACTATAGAATTCATACAATTATACACATAAGGTATAATAGAAATTAGATTTAAAAATATATACATATGTACATGAAATCATTGTTATCATGTTATCATTGGAATTATGTTAGAGTTAGTCTGTCTTTCTAATATTCTATAAACTCTAGAAATTGGGACAGGTGCCACCATGACAAGGTAGATTAGAGGTACAGAGGTGTAAACAGCGTAATCTGAAGACGGCATTTTGAATCTCGACTCCTCTGAGCTTGTTCACTTTTTCTTTAGTATATGACATCTAGTTCAGTTCAATATTGATACCTAATGATTAGAAAACTAATTTAACAAAATTATTAAAATATTAACTTGGAGAGAACCTTACTAAGCTAAATTTCATTAAAATATGGTAAGGTGGCAGTAAAATACTTACACTTCTCTTCAGTGAGTTGTTTCAAAACTTCTCCTACTATTTGACCAACACTCTGTAGGGCTTTTAGGTCATTTTCACTCTTATCATACTGTTTTGTCAGGTCTTTTAACTGTTCTCTCACTGAAAGTACAAAAATGCAGATTTTTAGTACGGAAACATAAACATACAATGGTAACCTAAATCTTTTGCTATAAATACCAATATTAACATAAATATTTATTAAATCACGACGAATTAACAAAGTTTTACAGTAAAAATACTAAAATAACATAAATAATGTACGAAATTCATTGTTTTACAGAAAAATTAAATGATGATTCGGCAATAATCGAACACTGAAAACGGTTTACTTACTATCCTTGAGTCTAGATTCCACTTCTTTGTGTTCCATCAACTTCTTTCTGTAATCCTGAAACCCCTTTTCCCTCAAAGGGTCCACGGTAGACGATCCAGCAGGCATTTTAATTTAAAATTAAATCAAACTCAATTTCACTGAAACACAAATCTCAAGTCATTTGACGTATTTGACGTTTCGTTTCGAGGTTTTTTTTTTCTGACAATATTTTGCGTCTGCCCTGGATTCTAGTTATAAGTCAATAGTCAAAATATACTTGGAGATGATTTACGCAGTATTGACTTTGGCCCCGTTTATAATTCTGCTGATGCAGAAAATAGTATGCTGTACTTGACCAAAAATGTCCAGCAAACAATTTTACTTAACACCAATAAGACACGTCTTAATTGCAACGCCCTTCAAAAAAAAATTACGTACGATGATACAGAGAACTTACTAATAGTCGTAAAATGATTATACTTGGTCAACCAGATCTTGACAGTAGAAAAAGGCGGCAAATTTGAAAAATGTAGGCGCGAAGGGATATCGTCCCATAGAAAATTTGAATTTCGCGCCTTTTTTTACTGACAAGATTTGGTTGACCAGCTATACCTGATATTTAAGACTTAAGAACCCACTTTTTGTTTAGGTAATAAGACTAATATTGTGTAATCTACCTATAGTTTATAATTAAGTGAATAAGTAATAAATAATTAATATTGTGTCCTTTGCTGCCTGAAACACAGGGAATCCTAGTTCAGGCATTTGTAAATCACTTGTCTTTATAAATTCTTAGTCTTTAATAGCAACCACTGTACTATACTTTTCTCAATAAATTATTTGTATTTGTATTTGTATTTGTAGTACAAATTCAAAAGCTTAATACTTTATTCATGTAGATTGTAGGCCTATCGTAACATACACTTATGAATCGTAATCGTAAGTTTTTTTCGAATGGCAACAAAAGCTGAAGTGCAGTCCAGACGAGAAAATTTTTCGCCAATCTAATGAAATTATACGATCGAATCAGGCCGTGCGGACGCAAACGCCAATTTGATTTTCCGATCAAAAATCAGCAGGCGCGGACACAAAAATGCCAATTTTCGAAGTTAGTATCTATGGTATGCAAATTAGTGATTAAATTGTGTACGCTAGATGTGATTGGCGCCAATTATTTTCCTGATCAAATCGGTCGATTTGCCCAGCACGTCTGGATACGGCTTTAGACCATGTGAAATGTGAAATATAGCTGGTCAACCAAATCTTGTCAGTAAAAAGAGGCGCGAAATTCAAATTTTCTATGGGACGATATCCCTTCGCGCCTGCATTTTTCAAATTTGCCGCCTTTTTCTACTGTCAAGATCTGGTTGACCAAGTATATATAGCTGGTCAACCAAATCTTGTCAGTAAAAAAAGGCGCGAAATTCAAATTTTCTATGGGACGCTATCCCTTCGCGCCTACATTTTTCAAATTTGCCGCCTTTTTCTACTGTCAAGATCTGGTTGACCAAGTATAGCTGGTCAAGCAAATCCTGTCAGTAAAAAAAGGCGCAAAATTCAAATTTTCTATGGGACAATATCCCTTCGCGCCTACATTTTTCAAATTTGCCGTCTTTTTCTACTGACAAGATCTGCTTGACCAAGTTTATAAGTAATATAATTTAAAAAAATTCAAGAATTGATATAGGTAGGTATTTAGTACGTACGTAGGTACGTCTTCATAAACTTTGGGTTAAATAAAATAAAAAATTCAGTATTGATGATTTGCTCAGTTTACGTAGAAGCTTTTAATTAAATGCATTAGTAGAGTATGTGCATGCGGAAAGAGAAGAATCTTGGAATGTATGGGGCCCAATCTTAGAGCATGGTCTAAGAGCCCAATACATTCCTCGACTCTTCTCTTTCCGAAGACTGTAGTACAGGTACTTTAAAAAAACCGGCCAAGTGCGAGTCGCACTCGCGCACGGAGGGTTCCGCACCATCAACAAAAAATAGAGCAAAACAAGCAAAAAAACAAGCAAAAAAACGGTCACCCATCCAAGTACTGACCGCGCCCGACGTTGCTTAACTTCGGTCAAAAATCACGTTTGTTGTATGGGAGCCCCACTTAAATCTTTATTTTATTCTGTTTTTAGGGTTCCGTAGCCAAATGGCAAAAAACGGAACCCTTATAGATTCGTCATGTCTGTCTGTCTGTCTGTCCGTCTGTCTGTCCGTCCGTATGTCACAGCCACTTTTCTCCGAAACTATAAGAACTATACTGTTGAAACTTTGTAAGTAGATGTATTCTGTGAACCGCATTAAGATTTTCACACAAAAATAGAAAAAAAACAATAAATTTTTGGGGTTCCCCATACTTCGAACTGAAACTCAAAAAAATTTTTTTCATCAAACCCATACGTGTGGGGTATCTATGGATAGGTCTTCAAAAATGATATTGAGGTTTCTAATATCATCTTTTTCTAAACTGAATAGTTTGCGCGAGAGACACTTCCAAAGTGGTAAAATGTGTGTCCCCCCCCCTGTAACTTCTAAAATAAGAGAATGATAAAACTAAAAAAAATATATGATGTACATTACCATGTAAACTTCCACCGAAAATTGGTTTGAACGAGATCTAGTAAGTAGTTTTTTTTTATACGTCATAAATCGCCTAAATACGGAACCCTTCATGGGCGAGTCCGACTCGCACTTGGCCGCTTTTTTAGTATTTGTTGTTATAGCGGCAACAGAAATACATCATCTGTGAAAATTTCAACTGTCTAGCTATCACGGTTCGTGAGATATATATACAGCCTGGTGACTAGGGTTTGCACGACGGATCCGAAATGTATGGGAATATCCGCGGATCCGGATCCAGATCCGGATAATTTCATACATTTCGGATCCGTCGTGCAAACCCTACTGGTGACATACGGACGGACGGACGGACAGCGGAGTCTTAGTAATAGGGTCCCTTTTTAGGGTTCCGTAGCCAAATGGCAAAAAACGGAACCCTTATAGATTCGTCATGTCTGTCTGTCTCTCTGTCTGTCCGTCTGTCTGTCCGTCTGTCTGTCCGTCCGTATGTCACAGCCACTTTTCTCCGAAACTATAAGAACTATACTGTTGAAACTTGGTAAGTAGATGTATTCTGTGAACCGCATTAAGATTTTCACACAAAAATAGAAAAAAAAAAAGAATTTTTGGGGTTCCCCATACTTCGAACTGAAACTCAAAATTTTTTTTTTCATCAAACCCATACGTGTGGGGTATCTATGGATAGGTCTTCAAAAATGATATTGAGGTTCCTAATATCATTTTTTTCTAAACTGAATAGTTTGCGCGAGAGACACTTCCAAAGTGGTAAAATGTGTGTCCCCCCCCCCCTAACTTCTAAAATAAGAGAATGATAAAACTAAAAAAAATATATGATGTACATTACCATGTAAACTTCCACCGAAAATTGGTTTGAACGAGATCTAGCAAGTAGTTTTTTTTTAATACGTCATAAATCGCCTAAATACGGAACCCTTCATGGGCGAGTCCGACTCGCACTTGGCCGCTTTTTTTACCCTTTGGGTACGGAACCCTAATAAAACAACTTAACTTCTACCTATTTCGACGTTTACGATGTTGCACGTATCTTGCTGCACCAACGATGTCTATTGTAGGAGCACTTAGTACGTAAATTTTACTTTTTGACCCATTTATGCAATAAGGTTGAAATAAAACGAAACACCCTTGGGAGTTGGGACTTACGCAAAATTACAATATTTCACCGCACACGACTTCATAAGATTGTTGTACTTACAATACATATAAAAATAACGCGTGACTCGCGTCCGCCATATTGCTCAGTTTCCCGCCTAAATATATTAAGGACGTGGCTCATTTATTTTTTCAGAGACGTGATCGCGGGACCCAGGAGTTTTCTGTTAATTCAGAAAACGTTCTGCCGCGACTATCATTTTATCCACTAATATCCACTACTTAATCACTATACCTACTATAACTTCAGTTAGAGACCCTTGATAATTAGTAGGAGTACTTAGTTAAAAACAGACCCATCCTACTGGTTTTAGGATTCCGTGGATAACAATATTATTCCCTGGAAGTTAAGTAGCTATATTTTTTTATTTCAACTCCAGAGGTAGGTACATGTAGTGTGAGGTGTCCTACATATTTTTGATTGGTAAGGGGGGTCGTACGGCAAGAACTCTCGTAATTGAATACGCACTAAAGGAAGAGCCTATATTTTTTTTATGCCAAAATGAATATTTTTCTTTCTTTCTTTTTGTTTTCTAACTACGAGGTAACTAGCCTGTTTTTTTTTAGAGCCGACGCGTACGAAACTATTTGCAAATACCCTCCAGGCAGACGTGTCAGACATGAAAAAAATATCGTCATCAACTCATCACAAAAGTATTACTGTGCACATGGACCTATACCTACTGTGCGTAGCTTTTAATATGTGCGGAACGCGGAAATTAACTTTGGAATATAGGTCAGATTTATTAATTATGTTAATTTTGTTAAAAATATTGTTTTTTTATTTTATTTTGCAGTACCTAGTTATCTTCATCGTATCGTCGCTGTGCGTGCAAAAGTCGCCAATCGCCATGTGTTTTTAACCTACTTTTCAGGAGACACAAAAAACTGTTTATTTCGATAATTATTGAACATATACAAATGAATATTTTTATGACAAAAGTATTTGCACTTTAACATACTTTACTGAATTACCTGAAATTATATTTTAGTATCAATAGCGTGAAAAAAATACTTTTTCATAAATATGTTACATAGCGATTTTTGTTTGAGTCATAAATAACCTCTAAGTGTCTTACTTGTCCATGGCTAGATTTAATTATTAAGGACCTTATACAATTTGTGTGCTTTATCGTCACATGGTTATTTAATAAAATGATGCGAGTGTTCAATAAAACAGATTTTTTTTAAGTCAATACTTGTATTGAAAATTTAATCTCGAATGAATAGTTTACGTAGGTACTTTTTTATTATAGCTATGTATTACTATTAATATTTCCTTGATTGTAGCCAACACAAGGGCCACCGCGGTTTTTACGTGGCTTGTAAATTAAAATTTTGTGATCGTCTAATATTTCTTTAAATTTATTTCTCCCAACAGCATACTTGTTTTGTTCTTGGCACCAAGTAAATAGTATACACAGTATGCATACGAGTAAAGAACTCAAACGACTCTTCTACATAATATATTTTGGTACTATTTGCTCTACAGTAGTGACTTGGTATTTTCGGTATATATTCCAGCCACTTATTAACTAGCGCTGGTGGTCTAGCGGTAAGAGCGTGCGACTTGCAATCCGGAGGTCGCGGGTTCAAACCCCGGCTCGTACCAATGAGTTTTTCGGAACTTATGTACGAAATATCATTTGATATTTACCAGTCGCTTTTCGGTGAAGGAAAACATCGTGAGGAAACCGGACTAATCCCAATAAGGCCTAGTTTACCCTCTGGGTTGGAAGGTCAGATGGCAGTCGCTCTCGTAAAAACTAGTGCCTACGCCAATTCCTGGGATTAGTTGCCAAGCGGACCCCAGGCTCCCATGAGCCGTGGCTAAAATGCCGGGACAACGCGAGGAAGAAGATTCCAGCCACTTATTAACAGACTCAAATTTGAGTGGTTTAGTTAATATCGCTAAATTATCAGAGGTGTTACGATCTACTCTTCGAATTTTCTTGATACCTATATCATCTGACTCAATAAGGTCACAAGTAGAACGAATCTATAGTTGTAAGGTAGGTATATCTTTTTTAAATCAAATATAGCTAGAAACATCTCCTTACAGACTCGTATTTTCATGCCATTTGAGCCTGGTAAATAGCATTCAAATCCAAAAGACTTTTGATGTACACCTGTGGAAGATTTTCGTCTATGCAAGTCGCAATATGTTTTATACTTGAAACATTTGTGTATGATTTTTCTTAGCGCCCCATGTCGATAATTGCCAAAAATACTCAAATGTATCATTCCGGATCTTGTCATTTACAGCAGCACATGGACAACTTCTGAAAGATATTTGAGCTGCTCCATGATTACAAGACTTGTCTCTCAACTTACGGCGTTGCTTCGAAACTTCCACTAATGTTGTATAACGTGAATCTATCATATAATCTTTCGTTTGCACGGGACTCAAAACAGCACTCGAAGAAATATCAAACTTTGATCTCTTGTTGTACAAATAACTAATTACCTAATAGCCTCATTTCCTAAATTTTTTTTTTTTCTTGGTTTCACTGACACTTCATCGTCCTTATTATTAAAAAAACTCTCTCTGCTCTTTTTGGAGCCCGTTTATTCATTTAGTATACAACTTGAGAGTAAGTAAAAGTACCTATAACATACGGTAGACTGGATACTGGATTGTTATAAGAAAATTCCGCCATGAGTCGTAAAACGCACGGTCTAGAAACATAGCATCGACTCCAACTAGTACAAAAATATCGCTATGTGCGAGGAACTACATATCGGGCGCAAGCGCATCTAAAAATATTTCAATAAACTTGTAGAAAATATCGCTACGTGTCAAGAATCACATAGCGAGTGCACGTCTATACTTGCTGGTCAAATAAGCTAATGTAGTTATGTGATGTATTCCAGTTAGCGATTATAGGAAGAGCATTCATTGTATAGGCATCACATACCTACATTTGTTAAATCCTTAAATATTGAAATAAGCTCCACGCTGTTTTTGGAGCATATGCGTATATAAATAAGGTTCAAAATGGCATTAAAACCTAAAAACCGACAAAAATCACATAGCGACTTTTGTAGGCACAGCGACGGTATATTAGATAAGTATTATAGCTGGTCAACCAAATCGTGACCAAATCTTGTCAGTAAAAAAAGGCGCGAAATTCAAATTTTCTATGGGACCATAACCCTTCGCGCCTACATTTTTCAAATTTGCCGCCTTTTTCTACTGTCAAGATCTGGTTGACCAAGTATAGTAATTAGTGTAGGTAAGTGCTTAAAGGAAAATAGGTCTGATGGCTCCTCTACACGTTGGGCCAACGCCGGCCACTCCAAGGGACGCAGCCATGCAGTAGAATGAGATAGCAATATCACTTGCTCCCTCTAACGCATAAATGCGTCCCTTGGAGTGGCCGGCGTTGGCCCATCGTGTAGAGGAGCCATGAAAAGCAGAAATTCATCTTTAAAATAATGTAGGTCAGAACGGACTTAAACTTAACGACATAATATAAACTAAGGTACTTTAAAAGCTAACTGCTATTAAAACAGAATCTAAAATTGTTTTATGTCAAGTCTAAATTTAATCTCGACTCGTAATTCAGAATTAACGTAAGAAAATAAAGAAGTTCGTAATACCCAATCTCAATTTATTAGGCACTAAGTTTTAAGATCTAGAACGTGCCCACTCGCCACAAATAGCTTTAAAATAGTCGTTTGAACGCATTTTAAATTATCATTACGAATGATTGCCAATGCTCCAAATAAATGATTACGTTTGAAGCCAATGTTCTACTTCAAAATTATGTGACTAGATAGGTATTTTAACATCTTATAAGTTTTACCGTATTTAAATAAAATACAGCAGTTCCATAGAAAATATTGACATGTGATGTGAGTCACCAAAATGTATGAGACGGCAGATTTTTTTTCGCGATTTTGGGGTTGGCCCCATTGTAAATGTTGTCCAGTATGAGCTAGCTACATAATAATAAATATCAAACCTTCAGCGTTATGGTCAAACATTACAATTTCACCCTGTTTAAAAATGATCTGTCTTGGGAAATCATTCGACGCGAGAGGTACCTACCAGGGATGTTGCGAACATCCGCATCCGCATCCGCAACCGCGGAACTTCCGCATTATTTTCAACATCCGCATCTGCATCCGCATCCGCATAAAATCGATGCGGAGCTTATGCGGATGCGGATGTCGAACAAATCGGTACAGGAACGTCTTAGCGGCGGCGTAAGTGCTAGGTAATTTCGTCATTACCTATAACGAAATCGTCTAGATCCAGAAAAGTCGGCGAAGTTACTGTTTATTAAATATAACGCACCTATATTCTTGCTCAAATACTAAACGTTTCGTTTTTTTTTAATACAAAAATACTAAAAATGTAATATTTGACGTTTTCTAAGTACCTAATCTTGACATCCGCATCCGCATCCGCATCCGCGGATGTGAGCCATTAAATATCCGCATCCGCATCCGCATCCGCGGATGTGAGCCATTAAATATCCGCATCCGCATCCGCATCCGCGGATGTCAAAAAATCTGCATTCGCAACATCCCTGGTACCTACTTATGAATAGGTCGAGTTTGTTGCCGGTCCCATATTGGGATACCCTCCTCCAATTGAGGGGGGACTTAAATCTTCTCGGGGCAGAGGTGTAGGGTTGGAGCCGGTCTACCTAGCTATATTTGACGTTCATAAGCGCATTGTAATTATGCCTACTTGAATAAACTGACTAAAACTATCTTTATCTTATCTTAACAGCTCCATCATTTTAGCCGAATAACGTTCGCTGCCTGACATAAACAAAAATATCTGGGAGACCGAGCTTTGCTCGGAAAACATATAAAAATTAAAAAATGCGCGTTTTCCCAGAGATAAAACCTAGCTAGATCGATTTTTCGCCCCTGAAAACCCCCATATAGCAAATTTCATCGAAATCGTTAGAGCCGTTCCCGAGATCCCCGAAATATATATACCTACATATAAATAAATAAATATATAAATAAATAAATATGCAAGTATTGCTCGTTTAAAGGTATAAGATTCATAAAAGATTAATAATAGTTCATTAATTTTACATTTAAATTTCTGGTTAGTGGGTATAAATCATTATTTGGCATAGAGGCTGACCAATCATGTAACCCGACAGTGTACAATTAAACTGACTATCGGTCAACCTACACCATAATAGCACCATAGACAACCAGGGTAACCATAGCTGTTCAATTTACGGATATAAGAGAATCCGAGGAGAACTAAAATCGAATTTAAACTGTTGTGAGACATGCTAACATTGAATAATTTTACGGCTTAGACTCACTTGTTTTAAGTCACTCGCGCGACATGTTTCGGAGAGCCTAGGTCTCCTTTCTCAAGCACTAAAACAAGTGAGTCTAAGCCGTAAAATTATTAAATGAGAACTAAAATCGAAATTTAGTATTTGCCTCTCTATCGCTCTTGCATATTCGGCCGAGGAAGAGGTAAATAATTAAATTTCGATTTTTGTTTTTCGCGGTAGACCCTCAGACCCCTATTCTGCCCCTAAGAAGCCCATATTTTTGGCATGGTAAGGGTTTATCAAGGTCCTTATGAGGATAAAACCTTCCAAGGCCCAAGGTCCTACCTATAGTACTTCTTCAGTTCGATGTAATTTAAACCATATACAATTGAAACAGAGTATCATTTCTTTTGTTTCGTTAAATTTTCAAACAAATAAAAATCGACTCTATTCCCTGCACTATATGTTCAAATTTCAGGGGGAAATTTTGGGTTTTGCATTTGTATGACATGACTGGGCCTTAGGAGGTTATTAGAACTCAAAGAAATAAACGCCTATAGTGTTTTAGAGGCAATTGCGTCTAGACGGACATTTGTCAGTCAACCAGATAATAAATTAATCACGTAAGTAAGTGTAAGTACGCGTACTTACGTAGATCGTAGAGTCGCGAACTCTGCATTGCATTTGCAATTACAAAGCAAAATCATAGAGTATTAATCAATAATTATAATATTTTTCAAACCTGAATACGCCCCTTACGGTGCGTTGGATCCCGATGCGTGTAAGCCGGCAGATTTTCCTACTAGTCTTATCTAAAAAGTTATACAGAGGTAAGTATGTTATCAACATTATCATGCATTGTTTGAATATTAAAAATAGAAAAAGAAAAACTTTATTTGGTGTAGGTAAAACATAAAACTTAACCTATAATACATCTTATTCTAATATAATAACACCAAAATGGATGCCACTCAGCATATGCCGATGTCTAAGATACTTAGCCATGGCGCTGGTTTTCAGGGCAACCAGAGAAACACAATTAAAATAAAAGAAACAAATAAAATAAACAAAAATAAAATAAGATGAAGAATAAGATAAAACATACTTTGGATGGAGCGGGCATTTTTGTTAATTTAGCTACGGAACCCTAAAAGTAAAAACTATGTATCTCCGTTCCTTGTAGGTACCTCGCACGATAAGCGAGCCCACAATCTGTCTTGCTTCTGTCTGTCTTAGCCGACAGGAAAAATGCTATAATTTGTTAACTTCAGCCATTTCTGGACTCTCGATCGCATTGCTTAGCGAATAGTCGCCGCCATTGGCGCCATTATTATTGTATCAACCCATCAGCAGCTTATACAAAGTCGCTGCTGTGAAAAAACAGTGAGCAAAATCAATTTAGGTATGTCATGGGACCACTTTTTAGGGTTCCGTACCCAAAAGGTAAAAACGTGACCCTCTATTATTAGGGTTCCGTACCCAAAGGGTAAATAGGGACCCTATTACTAAGATTCCACTGTCCGTCTATTTGTCTGTCTGTCTGTCACCAGGCTGTATCTCATGAACCGTGATAGATGATGTATTTCTGTTGCCGCTATAACAACGAATACTAAAGATTACTGAACCCTCGGTGGGCGAGTCCGATTCGCACTTGTCCGGTTATTTAAACTCTTGTGGTGCGCGTGCCGCGACCGCTGCAACCAACCAGTCCAACCGCTGGACCATCGAGGGCGCCGAGTTCTGGCCGAAGTGTGTCGTGTTTCGGAGTTTCCGGGGCAAACTGCCGAATCCGACACAAGAGACGATTCAAAGGGACCATGCGGTTCTGTCGCCAAAAGAGCCAATTAAGATCACAGAATAAATAATAGTACTAAGTACAGAAGACTCACTCTCTAACAAAACGCGTCTGTTACGATCAGCACAGATATGGCCGCTAGGTGGCGACAGTGCCATGCGCGGCTTATGGCTTTCCCCAAAATTGAGGCCGAACGGATGTACTTTTAGCTCCTTGTAGCAAAGCGACGAAATCGCGGAGTGAGCCACGCCTGCCAAGATGACAATCGTACATCGATAAACGCCAAACAGATGATAGAGGGAACGAAAAGTCACGTAACTATTTCCATACTTACATTATTTTATGTTTCATCCGATTATCGATTTTGGCCTCGAATGTCCAGTCCCTGTACGTCCAATTCCCCGAATGTCCTGTCCCTGTACATCCAATTCCCCGAATTTCCAGTCCCTGCGTGTCCAATTACCCGAATGTCCAATCACTGTACGTCCAATTACCCGAATGTCCAATTCCCTAAATGTTCAATTCCCCAAATGTCCAATCCCTGTACATTGGCTAGGTCCCGACGTAAGACGTCGGCAAGTGATCAGAATTACCACTAGAGCGTTTCGTTACACTTTTTCTAGAAGAGTGTGATGTATTTTATCCATTTAAAGCAAGTCAGGGAAAAGTGCATTTGTGCATTTGTGACTTTAAAAGTGGATAAAAGAGACCGTTAGTTATCTAGTTAAAGTGCTTAATAAAATAAGACGGGGACGCTAGGGAAATAAATTATGCAATTTGTTTGATAAATGATCTTTTTAGATTATTTTTATTTTCTAGAGTATTAATTGAGAAAATTATTATCGCCAGCCTCGTGTGGCTATAAGTCCTCGCATTGCTCGACTCGCGTCTGTTAAATCACACTCTGCCAGTTCCCTCTGTTTTTTTCCGCTTTTTAGGGTTCCGTACCCAAAGGGTAAAAATGAGACACTATTACTAAGACTCCGCTGACCGTCTGTCTGTCTGTCAGAACCGTGATAGCTAGACAGTTGAAATTTTCACAAATAATGTAGGTATTTCTTTTGCCGCTGTAACAAATACTAAAAACATAATCAAATTTAAATATTTAAGTCCCATACAACAAACGTGATTTATTTGCCGTTTTTTGCGTAATATATTATATGGTACTGAACCCTTCGTGCGCGAGTCCGACTCGCACTTGGCCGGTTTTTTAGTTGAATGCCTACATGCTGTGCATAATTATAGTACCTACAAAAGCTATTACCAACTGTGACCAGTGTCTCAAGAAGTCGTAGGAAGGAAAAACACAGAAAAACCTAAAGGAAGATAGGTATCACTATCAATTGTCACTATATAGTATAAAACAAAGTCGCTTCCCGCTGTCTGTCTGTCCCTATGTATGACGCGGATATTTTTTAAATATATAGAGTGATTCAAGAGGAAGGTTTATGTCATCATCATCATCATTTTAGCCTTCGGTCGCCCACTGCTGCATGAGCATAGGCCTCTCTTCTTGTACGCCACTTGTCCCGGTCCTGTGCTAGTTTCATCCAAAAGTGCCCCGCGATACTTCGAACGTCATCCACCCAACGAGCCAACGGACGCCACGCGCTTCTTTCATCCGTAAGCGGCCACCAATCCGTCAACATTTTGGTCCACCTGCCATCACTCTGCCTAGCAACATGTCCCGCCCAACTCCACTTAAGCTTGGCAATGACGTCACTTACGTCCCGCACCTTGGTGCGGCGTCGGATCTCGACATTCCTCACTCGGTCTTGCAGTTTAATGCCGAGCATGGTGCGCTCCATGGCTCTTTGTGCTACTCGTATTTTATGCACAGCCTGCTTAGTGAGCGTCCATGTCTCGGCACCGTAAGTCATGGTGGGCAGGACACATTGATTAAAGAGGCGAGTTTTCAGGCATTGTGGAAAGTTTTCAGACTTAAGGATGTCCGCAAGTTTGTTGAATGCTGCCCAACCCAGCTGGATTCTCCTGGAGGTCTCCTTTTCCTGATGTTTTTTGTCAAAAGATAGAATATGCCCAAGATACACGTATTGCTCGACCACCTCCAGCTCTTCGGCTCCCACCTTTACGGTGGGATTCGAATTGCCAGTGATGTTCGTCATAACTTTGGTCTTGGACATATTCATCTTAAGACCTACATTTAAAGAAGCATGGTATAGTCCTTGGATCATGCTTTGAAGATCATCCAGGGACTCGGCAAACAAAACAATATCGTCGGCGAATCTCAAGTGCGACAAGAAGACGCCATGGATGTTAATACCGGTCTTGTCCCATGCAAGCGTTTTTATGACGTCTTCTAGTACCGCCGTAAAAAGCTTGGGTGAAATGGTATCTCCTTGTCGAACGCCCCTTTTGATGGAAATCGGGTTACTTGTCTTGTGAAGACGAACCTGCATGGTTGCCGAGGCGTACATATATGTATAATTTGTGTTATACGTTTATGTATAATTTGTTAACCCGTTCAAAGCCGGGGCGGGTCGCTAGTTGACACTAAATGACTTATGAAACATAGTTGCAGTACTGGACTATAGTTGGATGGGTTCACGATAAGCAGTTTAGCACACTATAGCAAATTGGCGACTACGATAATATATGATCCACAGCATCGTAACTAGTTTACACCAGTTTACACGTTATAGCCCGTAAACTACAGTTGACAAAAGATTACTTAACACCAAGGGAGATACACCACTGAGATATACACGGCGCCACTGCACTGGGCTGTGGTTGTACCAGGGACCGAATACCGGTTATTCAATTTCGGTATATCGGTTGTTTATGTTTAATTCTATAATATCAAAGAAATATTGCGAACGCTGTGTTATTTAGATTTTTAGTTATACCGATAACTCAACTACTCAATGGGATTCAGAAAAAGGTTTATATTTTAAACATGCCCAAAAGACAACGGGTCGTTGCAGGGAATTTCATGAAATTTTGATGTTAAGGGGCCCACTGATTAACAGTCCGCCGGACGGTATCGGCCTGTCAGTTGGAACCTAAAGTTGACAGTTCCGAACAACTGACAGGCCGATACCGGCCGGCGAACTGTTATTCAGTGGGCCCCTTTAGTTAAACCGCCTTTTTTACCTATCAAAGCTAAATTTTATGTTTTCCTAATTTTTTAAATTTGTTTTGCAAGCGTTCTGTACATTAAAACTACCTACATATATTACTTAGTCTGTAGTGTTTCAAAATGCATGTAATCTGTGTCACGAACTTACTCCATCGAGTTTAGTGCATATTGGAAATTAACCTTCGCTTCCTTCCGCAATATTTGCGGAAATATTTGCGGTTTATGAGGTAATATTTGAGGTAACATCGAGACGTTTGAGGTAGTATTGAGTTGAGGTTATGTGGAAGATTTAGTAGCTGATAGCACTTTAGTTTTGTAGCGAAAATGCAACTTCTTAAGTACCTTTCCGATGTCAAGAATGCATTATTTATGAATTCAGCGGCTATATTTACTTGTTATTAAAAAAGGCTGAGAAATTAAGTAAATATTATGAGTGGAAAAGTTATACCGTAACATTTTATGGATTTCTCACTCGTTTTTAGCAGTTATTAACTGTAGAAGAGGTATTAGACCCTAAGAAATAATCGTGCCCTATTCGCGACACT
Source organism: Cydia amplana (assembly GCF_948474715.1). NCBI lineage: Eukaryota > Metazoa > Arthropoda > Insecta > Lepidoptera > Tortricidae > Cydia > Cydia amplana. The sequence goes on along the minus strand of NC_086088.1, from coordinate 12,571,737 downwards.
CTGTATACACAACAACGAGAAGAGGCCCCACAGTAGGTCCTTGTGGTACTCCAAGGTTTATAGTCTGTTGGTATATTATATAGATACAAACTGTATACACAAGAAAGAGAAGAAGCCCCACAATTGTTCCTTGTGGTACTCCAAGCTTTATAGTCTTTAGGTATATTATATAGATACAATATATCGATGTCGCACTAGTAAGTTGGTAACAGTTAGTTCCCTTAACAGTTATCGTTATGATCTCTGTGTAAACTTGTGCAGTGCAGTGCAGCGATAGGCTTCTAGTTACTGTAGCTTATTTTACTATCAAGCTTAGAATATATTTAAAAGTGGAAAAATTACTGTCTTGAGTGAGACTAAAACTCGATCACGGCCTCTGGATCGATACTCGAGCGCTAATAGGTAATTCGCAACTCGTGTCGATTTAAAACACTCCCTTCGGTCGTGTTTTAATTTATCGCCACTCGTTTCGATTTCCTCTTTTTCGCACTTGTATCGAAAATAGTTATTTGTACAACAAGAGATCAAAGTTTGATATTTCTTCGAGTGCTTATTTTGAGTCCCGTGCAAGCGAAAGATTCTATAATAGATTCACGAGCGTAGCGAGTGAATCTAATTTAGAATCTTGAGCGTAGTAAGGGACTCAAAAGCGCACGAGATGTAAATAACTTTGATCTCGTGTAGTTCACAAAACTTTTCACCTCAGCAGTGAGAACATATTAGAGAACCCGAAAAATGTATTCCTTCTTCATCACTTACCTCTATTCACTCATGTTTTCTTAAGATATGCCAACAATTAAATTTTCACCTCAGCATCTCGAACAAGGGTACTTTGCTACTTAAAAACAGTGAGCAAAATCGAATTTTGCTCACTGAGTGAGCAAAATCGCATTTTGCTCATTTTGTCTCACTCAGTGAGCAAAATGCGATTTTGCTCACTGTTTTTAAGTAGCAAAGTACCCTTGTTCGAGCTGCTGAGGTGAAATAACTATTTCACTATCATTCATTCGTTTTCCGAGTTGCGTATAAAGATGCGTTTCTGTCAACTTATCAGAAATAGCGCCAGGTATTGTACTTTCACGAACGTGAATGTATCAGTCGACGTATTGCCTCCCCGTCGCACTTGCAATTTCGCACGTCAGTGTGACGTGGTCCTTGGACCATATCCTCAAACCAAACTGAAACTGGGTACAACTTCTCAGTCACACTTGCATGGTCTTGGTAAGAGTGAAAGAGATAGTAACATTTTAGCAAGGTATGCATAAACCTTAGGTAGGTATTATTGCTAAAACCGTACATTACTATTGAATGCGGCTACCAGAGTGGGAGATACCCGCGGGCGTGGACACGGTACACAGTTTTGAAGCAATATGTGGTACAGTAGCCATAAGATATGTCGGAGCGGCCAAATAGTTCTATTCTCAAGGCGTTAGAGTGCGTGTTCAGATATTTGTGAGCGCCTGGGTCGCTTCGATATATCTGATGGCGACTGTACCTGCCTAATCCACTACTATAAGGTGAAAAAAAAACATATTTATGAACTCGACTGCACAACGTTAAGTTTTCTACCGAAAATTAGTTGAAAAAGTATATTTCTCAGTTTTTTAAATATTTTATTGATACTTATCAAAAGTACTCACCACACATTTTATATAATGATTTCTTACCACTTTTAGTTCCTTTTGTCGACAAGTTAACACACACTTTTAATCTTCACATATTACACTAGAGGTTTATAAAACGTTGACGTATGTATTTAATCTTTATGTACCTATTATATTTGATCTTTAATAATTGCAGATAACATTTCTTTCAGAGTGTAACATCGTTGAACTTCTGTAAATTGATGACAACATTAATTGTTATAGTCTGGTAAACGATTTGCCAGTAGAAAATGTACGAAATTGTAAATACCTCACCGTGATACCGCATCGTATATGTATCGAGACTTCATTGATTTTTAAAATATTCCGCGCTTTTTCCACTGACAAATTGGTTTGCCAGATCATGATGATGATTCTTAAACTCATTCATACAACAACAGAATATAGTTTGTTGCATTTATATTATCTATGTATATTTGATTCTTGGATTCGTAACAATAATTAATTTCATTACATTGGCAAATTTATTCTCTAAGCAGAAATTTGATTAAATAGATATAAATATTATAGGACAAGCTCAAGAAAGCTTATGTTGTGGGTACTCAGACAACGATATATACTAAATTTGTCGTTAAACCTTGAATACTCCAATTGTAATCTTACCACCCAATCCTCCCATTCATATGTAGGTATTCACTTGATGAAGCTTGTAGACATCTGTACCACAAAAGTACAGTAAACACATCTACACGCAGTCAGTGCACCTATGATAAGTCGTCTTCTTCATCTTACACAACCACGGGCACAGACACGGCCAGAAACACGGCCACATCACAAGAGTCGGGCAAAACAGCAGCAAAGCAAAAATAGCCACATCTAGTTTAGAGCATCGCATTTGGCTTATTCGAGGCTTTCTCCTGTACTGAGCCCAACAAGATTCTCGGTTTCTTCGTTTACATTGTCTACAAGCGAATGGGTTCCAGAAAATACAACACGCCATTTTTTTTAGTTTTTCTTGGTTTTTTTATATTTTTTTATTTTGTTTTGGGAGCGCAACTTACGTTTTCATTGCGCCCCCAAAAGCAGTGTCAATCATTGTCACATCATTGTCAATATGTTGTCAATCTTCTTTCTACTGTCATATAATATAGTGAAAGACTGACACTGAATGTCTACAAAGAGTCAATAATAGTAAATGTATTGTCTCTGCTTTAATTTACTTGATCTTCCAACAAGCTCAAACTTCTATGAAATTACTAGCGACCCGCCCCGGCTTCGCATGTGATAAAATACATTAACAAATTGTATTATACACCGAAACCTTCCTCAAGAATTACTCTATTGATAGGTGAAGACCGCATGAAAATCCGTTCAGTACATCTGTCCAAAGGTGTCGAATATTGGGTCTTAACATGCCGATTATTGGGGTGTTTACGCTATATAGCGAAAGATGACGAAAATTCCGTTGACGTACTGTTAGAAACCTGTTCCCTGCAAGAAACTACACTTATCTAGTCCTTGTTCAAATCGAACTATCAAATGTTCGTTAACCGATACACGGGCAGAACAAAACTAATTTCTTGTTCGCAACTCCACTGATAAAGATCTGGATTCAGTGCCGTTCGGTGGGTTAGTTCGAAATTCCAATTCGAACTTCAAATGTTTCGTTCGGTGAACTTTGTAGAACGATAATAGGGTAGTTCTCAATTAACTAACTTTTTGGTGTAAAATTTAAAATTCACAAACAATGTTTTTAAGAGGAAATATTAGTTGAGCCCCTTTTCAGATTTGTTAATGTTGTGCATCATCGTAAACATGTTTATAAACTAGGATGATCTAGGATCCCCACTCTAGGTGGAGAGCAAGATGAAACATTTTGAGTGTGGACTGCCAAGTTTCAGAAGTGTTTACGGTAAACTTGTTTCGAAACATAATGATCAAATTCATAAACAGTTTATTAACAAATGTTGCCAAATGAATACCCGGCTTTTGAATTCCCGGCTCAAATCATTGCTGCTGTCTCGCAGGCGCGGGTGGAGTTCTATTTAAGGAAAAATTACCACAAAAATTTTCTCTTAATAAAAAACAGTTCAAATGTTTGCTTATGCATTTTTATTGAGGATACCTTGGTAAACATTTGTTCCTTATGGTATAAAGTACATATCTTGACATGATACAGGACGGTAGTTTTTTGACAAAATTATTGTAATGATGTTAATCTGATGATCTGATGATATGTTGATATATTTAGCTTTAAAGCAAACTAGACGTTTTAGCACGGTCCATACCTGTCTTCATTTCTAACTGTGCAGATTCTTCTGATTTTATCTCTTCAGTTTTTGGGCCATTGTTTAGATTTGGTTAGACACTTTTTGGTATTTAAAAAGTTACTTCCTGGAAAAAGAAAGAAATGATTACTTAAGAATCCTGATAAGAGGTGGTGGCCGAGTGGATATGATGTCCGACTTTTATTCCGGAGGTCACGGGTTCCAATCCTGGCTCGTACCAATGAGTTTTTTGGAACTTAAAAAGATCGGTTTTCCTGGGATAGCGGTGCCGTCATATAGCGGCCGTCTCCATACTAAATAATACGGCTAAGTATGGATGTCGTAGTATTTGTATGGAGACGGCCGCTATATGACGGCACCGCTATCGGAGGAAACCAAAGAATTATGTACGAAATACCATTTGATATTTACCACTAGCTTTTCGGTGAAGGAAAACATCGCGAGGAAACCTGCATACATCTGCGAAGAAATTCAAAGGTGTATGTGAAGTCCCCAATCCGCATTGGGCTAGCGTGGGGGCTATAGCCCAAACCCTCTCGCGCATGAGGGAAGACGGAAGGTATAGAGGAGAGGGGACGTATATTATTATTAATTATTATCCGGATAATTCATAGGTGTTGAGGGGTTGCCATTATCCTCCAGCCACACATAAACCACAAACGAGAAACCACTAGTCTGTTCGGAAAGAGAAAAGTCGTGGAATGTATGGGGCCCAGTACATTCCACGACTCTTCTCTTTCCGAACACTCTAAGACAAATGATTTTTTTATTTGTCTGGAATAAAGATTCGAATGCAGTATAAATCACAAGGCCCCGTTTTTAGGGTCCTGAGCCCTGCCAAGAAACTTTTCTTCAGTAGGTATCAAGATTAAAGAGGAATTGGAAAGACCCAGGCACTCTAGCCAAACTAAATTCTCATCATTCTCATAATATTGTCTTCGGTTACCGCGATAGTTATACTCATGAAATAAAACTATTAACACGGATTATATCGCGTATATTACACTTATTCTAAATATAAATACAGAATGTTGACCACGAATGCTGTAAAGGGTTCGAAACGTAGGGATGTAGAATAAATTTAATCTGTATACTACGCGATTACGCGATATAATCCGTTTTAATAGTTATAATTCTTATCATTCTCATCTGTTGTATTACCTTGACATCTTAAAGCACTGCGTTTGCCTTCTGAATCAACAACAACATTTGCAAAATCCTGAGCAGAATGTCTTCCTTAAACACCAGATACAGAAGAAAGGCCACACGCATGGTACTAAGAATACGCACGGCAAAAATAAAATAAACGATATCATGATACGGTCCTTTAAACCACATTTCCGATTCTTCCTCTTCCAGCACTGATATTTCATTTTCAGAATATCGCCCATTGTCGCTTTTCTACAATAAACATATTTCGGCATTTTGGTTTTTGTAGATTATTTCTTATTTCTTTTCTAATTGATTTGTTTTTTCAGCGAGCTTCTTGGTTTTTGTAGGTTATTTCGTTTGTAATAGATTTGTTTTTTCACGGAGCTTTTTGGTTTGTTGTATTTCGATTTTTGTAGTTTTGTAGGTATTGTATTAGTTGTAGATTAGGAGCGACACGCTTGTAGTTTATGTATTTATATTTATTTAGATGCCGAAGCGCGCGCTCCTAAAATACAACTCAAGTTTCAAGTCAAGTTTTAGGCTTGGTTTACACGAGTTGAGTTTTATTCCATTCTAGTCAAGCTTTCTCTACCAGTTTTACCTAGCAAATTGAATACCTATGGGATCTTAAAATTTAAGGATCTTTTTCAAATTCCCAACAGAAATTTCTGTTAAAGTATTTAAATTGTAGAAAGTAAATACCGGACAAGTGCGAGTCGGACTCTCCCATCGAGGGTTGCGTACAAATTTAACGTATTTTTTTTACGATTTTGTAGTTACAGTAGACGATATAACTCATATAATCCTTTAAATTTTGTTTCCCTTGAGAGTCGAGTTTTTTGCGGCATAAACCGTCGTATCTTTTTTTGATTTGTTAGATGTATTTTCCGATATTTTTTTTTTCTTGTATAATAAATTCCGATCGTCTTTTTTCCCTGTATAAAAATTTCCGCACGCCTTTTTTCCCTATAGATATATTTCCTGGTATATTTTTTTTCTTGTATATATAAATCTGAACGCCTTCTTTCCGTATAGACATATTTTCCGATAGATTTATTTTCTTATACACAAATATCTGAACGCCTTCTTTCCCTGTATTTTTGTTGTTTAACGAAAAATTTCATGGTCATTCATTTTACTAGGGGCAAAACTTCTTATTTGCTTGGACCCTGTTTGCAATCTTGTGTGGAATATTTTGTGTATCATGGTTAGTTATCTTTAAAGGAATTTTACCAATCAGTAATCAAATCAAACGAGTGAAACGTTGTACTTAGTTAGGCACTTGACAGAAGTACGCCTATTAATCCTCTATACAGTTTATACGTGTAGATAACTTTCTGTCTATTTAGTTTATTACATTGCGAATACATATTATATAATTTTCTATCAAGAATCATATCTATTTTAAAATTTCTGATCAGGAAAAAAGACAGCCGGGAATTTGTCCCCTAGTAAAATTAAGGACTATAAAATATTGCATTATGTTAAAAAAATACAGGGAAAGAAGGCGTTCAGATATTTGTGTATAAGAAAATAAATCTATCGGAAAATATGTCTATACGGAAAGAAGGCGTTCAGATTTATATATACCAGGAAATATATCTATAGGGAAAAAAGGCGTGCGGAAATTTTTATACAGGGATCCGCTTTTTAGGGTTCCGTAGCCAAATGGCAAAAAACGGAACCCTTATAGATTCGTCATGTCTGTCTGTCTGTCTGTCTGTCCGTCTGTCCGTCTGTCTGTCCGTCCGTATGTCACAGCCACTTTTCTCCGAAACTATAAGAACTATACTGTTAAAACTTGGTAAGTAGATGTATTCTGTGAACCGCATTAAGATTTTCACACAAAAATAGAAAAAAATCAATAAATTTTTGGGGTTCCCCATACTTCGAACTGAAACTCAAAAATTTTTTTTTCATCAAACCCATACGTGTGGGGTATCTATGAATAGGTCTTCAAAAATGATATTGAGGTTTCTAATATCATTTTTTTCTAAACTGAATAGTTTGCGCGAGAGACACTTCCAAAGTGGTAAAATGTGTGTCCCCCCCCTGTAACTTCTAAAATAAGAGAATGATAAAACTAAAAAAAATATATGATGTACATTACCATGTAAACTTCCACCGAAAATTGGTTTGAACGAGATCTAGTAAGTAGTTTTTTTTTATACGTCTTAAATCGCCTAAATACGGAACCCTTCATGGGCGAGTCCGACTCGCACTTGGCCGCTTTTTCTTTTGAGGTACGGAACTCTGAAAAGCGTAATTTGAAAGATGTAACAAATAATTCTACACATCGCAGATAAGGTAAACGTACTGGTGCTCGTCGCAGTCCCAGTACATGTACTCTTGAAACTTCAGTCATTGTCAATAGAGGTGACAGCAGGGTGTCATCTATTGGGCATTAGCATGTCGAGCACTAGTACGTTTACCTTACCTTACTTAGAATGCACAAAATTCATAAATCGATTAAATTATTAAATCACAAAGCCACTGTTTTCGCTGAACTGAAGGAGTTCTCTCAAAATGAGTAGCTCTTATTTTTACTTACTTCATGTATCTGGGCCTTAAATCTGTCAATTATTCTATCGGATTTTCCAAGTGTCAAGTTTAATTAAATGTCACAATAAACGCAGAAAAGAGGATGCAGTCATATATATGTTTATAAGAATGAGAGGGATACAATGACATGTACACATGTCAAAGGACTGTCTCATTTTAAACATATACAGAGAGAATCATACTATCTTTGTCTTAACCTAGTACTAGCACCAAAAGAAAAGGATACCTATAGTTTCTTTGTTCTTATTTACTGACAAATTGGTTTGACCAGGTATATCTGTTTTCCTGTCAGTCATAACAGTCATATTTTCGGAAACACCTTTTAATTCAGATTTCTTATATAAATAAGCCTTTAAGCTAGAATTATTTATATTAGCTCAAAACCTCCATTAAGGAAAAAATCAGGCTTCCAGATTGACCAAACAAATTTAACAATGCTAAAATAAGTAGAATACAAAACCTAGCATATTAATACATGTGTTTCTGCCTATGTGTTCCTAATTTGTGCTGGTTTCCATCTATACTGAGCCCGTGCTTGGCCTGCCTGCCATGCTGCATTAAAGGTACAGTCGCCATCAGATATATCGGAGCGCCCGAGGTGCTCAAAAATATCTGAACACGCACTCTAACACCTTGACAATAGAGGCGTGTTCAGATATTTGTGAGCGCCTTGGCCGCTCCGATATATCTGATGGCGCCTGTATAAAGATATTGTCTGGTAGACCGAGCATTGCTCGGAAATACATATTATAATAACTCGAAAAACAACGGGTTGCACTCAGGGAGTGCCGGCAGAAGTGAGAAACTCAATGACTATTGCAAAATGCACTATGTATAATTGAGGTTAACGCCATCTAGCGTTAGCGTTAATTACTTGAAACCCCTAAGCACATCACTGTGAGTACTCTAGTTATATTAATACCAGTTAGAGCGAAACTCACTAGATGGCATTTAAATCAATAAAGAAAAACTCAATGACATTAGGTACATGACGTAACAGTTTTTCGATCAGGTCACGTGTCCGTCTTACGGTCACATGACCGTCTTACGGTCACGTGATCTTCTTACGCTGTCTCGACTTTAACATTTTTTCCCCACCTCAAAAAGTGCACAGCGCCGCTAAAGAAGTTTTCACTTCAAAAATACGCGTTTTCTCAGAGATAAAACCTAGCTAGATCCATTCTTAGTGGAGCTCTTTCTGTTTTCAAGAATATACTGTTTCTAATTTCAAGGTCCTACTTTCTACGATTTAGGTTCAGCGTGTTCTGTATTAGTACCGGAATTATTTAGGCAAGGGGAATGTGGCTAATCCCGTCATAGGGGCTATTCCGTCCACAAGCGTATATTTCTTTCTTTCAATCGCAGGAAAAAAACCATCTGCTTTCGATTGCTGGAACTAAAAGCAATCGCTGCTTTGTCGATGAATTTATCAATTCTGTTCGTTGTTCGAGAAAAATGCTAGTAGACGGAATAGGTCTTATGACAATAATTAGCCATATTGACCTTAGATTATATTGTTTACAGATATGAAATACTGCCAATGCTTCGTCGTCCACCTCGACGAGAACAACCCCGACTTTACCGTCAGCTCCCGGCCCGCCTATGTCACTAAAACCACTGTCACAGAAATCTCAAGCACTACACATTCAGTAGACACTAACGCAACTAACTCCACAAGAAGATCATCAACTCTTAGACCCATAAAATCGAATATGAATGGTGGACCCAGCCTGCCTACTATAACAAGAGCACCGTCATAGATATATCCAGCACTACACTTTTTAGTAGACACTAATATTAACAATTCTACAAGAAGATTGTCAAATTCAAGAAGGATAAGATCAAATATGAATGGTGAACCCAGCCTGCCTACTATATAAAGACCACCGTCATAGATATATCCAGCACTACACATTTTAGTAGATACTAATATTACCACTACGAGTATAAAGTCAAATTCAAGACACATTCAGTCAAAGTCAAATTCATTGTTGCATCGTTGCTTAAAATTATATTACAGCACATATAGCACCTACTTTCCCGAACTAGTGCGGGAAATAGCACTTTCCGAGCGTATGTCGAAAGTTTAAAGTGCCATGTACTGTAAAACGTTGTACAATACACGTGCGAATAGGTAATTCGCAACGCGTGTCGATTTAAAACACTCCATTCGGTCGTGTTTTAATTTATCGCCACTCGTTTCGAATCTATCGTAAATAACTATTACGTCACCCTAGGCCCGTAAGTGGGATTTTCTTCCCGCTACGCGAGAAGAAAATCTCACTTCCTGGCCAAGGCAAGACGTAAAACTTTAGGCAAACCACGGGCGGTAATTCGTAAAGCCCCAGATCGCATATTTATGGCCCTCACCTTCGGTTCGGGCCACAAACACCTACGATCTGGTGCATTATCATAAAGGTAAAAATAAAACATAACTTGTCAAAAACAATCACAATTTTAATTCAGCATATAATTAAACTTCAGCTCATCCAAATCCTTTTCGATTTTGATCTTCTTCTCATTCTCCCCCTCTGTCTCACAGCACTGGACCAGACAAGGACAGGTGAACGGAAATAACGCCACACACGGGATTATCAACACGGGGAAACATACGGAGGTTAACCAGCACATTGTCTTCGTTTCTGTTGAGTAAAAGAAATATCATAGATTTCGACTATCGTGGAAACTGACTACTATTAAAATGTACCTGAGGACCCTCAGGTGAATGTGGAGAAGACCAGAGGGCGGTTTGAAAACTGAAATTGGCAAATTACAGGGATTTTTCTCTTTTAGTCTAATGAAGGCGTAATTAGAGTGACAGAGGGCAGTCAGAAGTCATATATTTGTAAAGTCGTGGAATGTATTGGGCCCCATACATTTCACTACTCTTCTCTTTCCGCACATAATCTATAGGTACGTTCCTCGTTCAGATACAGTCAGAAAAAAGTCTTCGTTCTTTTTGTAAGGTTAGTGGAGTATGAGCAGCTCATGAGCAGTGAGTATGAGTACAAACGAAAGAGGTAAAAGCGACGAAAGAGTCTGTAGACAATACGCAAGAGTTAAAAGCGACGAAGCGGCGAAGTTTGTAGACAATCTTCCCTGATGGTCTTCCTCACATAGACCTTAAAGGTAAAACTCACGTATTAGACAGTTAAAATTAGCGCGACATGTTTAGGCGTCGGGCATACGTCAATTCATTAAGCTTTTTTGAGTGTGCTGCTGAGATTGCCTCAAATACGTGAATTTAACAGTTAAAATTAGACCTTGCTAATTTGGCACCAATTTGATAGCCCGGACTGTGCAATTGTTATTTAGAGATCATAATCTCATAGAAGATTAACGTTTAAAATAACACCTGCACTGCGTGTACTATCAAAATCGTTGCAGACTTATCTTGGTTTAACTCTACATATGTAAAAAGCTGTATAAGGTTGTCAGACTTCCATATTTTACTAGCCTGTGATTTAAATTCTAAGCTACAATAAAATGTCTTATTTCAATTTTACCATGTTTATTTTAATTTTTAAAGATTGCAATATTACTTTCAGTTTTAGTACTTTCAGTACCTAACTATCTTCTTAAATTATTATTCATAAAATTATATGAGTGGTTTAGCTGAATATCGAGTCCCTCCCGTCTCTACCTTACTTCAGTATTTAGTGTACGTGTATGTATCTTCATCCCAATACCTGATACCACAGATATCCAGACATGTGGCTATAATAGGCATACATGATACTATAGGACTGAGTAACATTCGAATGCATTGATTAATGAAGCACAGGATACACATAGTTTTAAACTACTAATTTTATTGTTGAAAACGTCTTTTAGTTCCTTACCACTTCTTGCTCCTGACGCGATCTAGCATACAGCTCTTTCTAATTTCATATCGCTGCTTTTCTTCTGTACTACAGATTGTTCTTTATCAAAGTTGTTATCAAATAGCTACAATGTTTACTTTATCTTATTCAGGTTCTTCAATTGGTAGCGATTCCAATGTGTCGTCGAACAATTCTTCTTCTCAGTCTACTGAATTCTCTTTATCTTAAATATACAAAACTTCTTGCACTTTAACTGAAGAGTAATTGCTGTTATACTTCCTGTTTTCAATGTCTCTTAGTCTTTTTGGCAGCAGAACAACAGAGAGGTAGAAGTAAGCAAGGTATGATACACCAAGATAAGGCACACACGGGAGGGACTACGATTATACACATATTGTATGCGGATTTTTGCTGATTAGATTTGTCACATTTTGCTGGTATATGTCATATAAATGCTGTGACATTATTGTGACATGTGACGTGCGCTGAGTTTTGAATTTAGGAAAAACTATGCAACAAAAAAGATGTATAAAGCTTTTAATAACTTAGGCTTTTGCAAATGTAACCATAGCATGTAACCCTCGTATGATGAGGACTTACGTGTTATTGTGTATCGCGTGAACGACAGCTTAAAGAAGCATGGAACTTTGAAGATGATACTGATGACAGTACTATTTTAACTTAACCCAATCGTAGATTAAAAAAAACTAACCAAATAATGAAACACAAATGAAAATTGTAGGTATTGTTTATCCCGATTATTACAGGGCTTATTATATCTACCTTATTGTTGGACACTTTCTGCTGAGAGGGAGATATAGGATCCGTATGTAGGATAATCGTCCTTTTCAGTAAAACCAAGTTTATATAGGCAATCACAATACGGAGTACATGAAAGAAATGGAACGAGAAGAAGAGGCGGGATTATAATGCAACACATCTTTTTTTTTACATTTTATACTTGTGTTTTCCACAGATCTTCCACTTACCACAGATCACCCGAGGCAAAGGCAGACCAAAAATGAGATGGCGAAACGACCTGGACTCATTCTGTGGCGACTGGCGGGAGCATGCACAAAGCCGTGATGAGTGGCGAAAGACAGGGGAGGCAAAGGCCCAGCAGTGGGATACAATAAGCCTATATGGTATCCCACTGCTGGGCATTTAAAAAAAACCTATTTAAAAAAAAACTTGTCTTTTTACTGAAGGAGTACGTCTTCATTTGTTTTGTCTTCTACAGTCTTGTGTCTTTCCCGAATTCGTTACGTAATTAACATATTTGGTTTATTTGTTGAGTAGGTTTAAGTTTGTCTTTGATTCTATTCTAAATAATCCTTACCAGTGGCCGGAGACATAGCTTTCGTATAAAACAAGGCTGCCACCTACTTAGCTTGGCCTAACTTCACTATAATTTAAGCTACAATAAAAGGTTTTCTTTCAATTTTACTATTTTTATTTTTAAAGATTGCGTTATTGTAAGTTTCTGTAACTATCTTCTTAAATTTTTATTTCTAAAATGGCTTGGTTGAATGTCGAGTCCCTCCCGTCTCTACCTTACTTCAGTACTTAGTATGTGTATGTATCTTCATCCTTAGCATCAATGCCACAGGTCCTCAAACATGGGCCTATACAAGGCATACATGATACTAAGGGACTCATTAATACAGGAATGAAGCAACACATTGCTTTAAAATTACTAATTTTACGTTTGTACAAGTTTTTTAGTCCCTTACTACATCTTGCTCCTGACTCGATCTAGCTTACAGCTCTTTCTGATTTCATATCACTGCTTTGCTTCTCTACTACAGATTGTTCTTTATCAAAGTTGTTACAAAAATAACTCCTAGACTACAATGTTTTCTTTATAATATGGCATATCTAGAGCTGTAAACTTATACCTGTATTTATTTAAAGAATAAATAATCATATTCAGGTTCTTCAATTGGTACCTGTTCCAATGTGTCGTCGAACAATTTTTCTTCTCAGTCTACTGAATTCTCTTTATCTTAAACATAGAAAACTTCTTCCACTTTAACTGAAGAGTAACTGCTGTTATGCTTCTTGTTTTCACAGTCTTTCAGTCTTTTTGGCAGCAGCACAACAGAGAGGCAGAAGTAAGCAAGGTAGAATACACCAAGATTAGGCACACACGGGAGGGACTACGATTATACACATATTATTTGCGGATTATTGCGGATTAGAATGTTTACATTTTGCTGGGTTCAGAGAATCTTGTCATAAATGTCATATAAATATAAATGTTGCGCTAAATTTTTGTTTATTTTTTATCAATGTTGAATATAGGAGCAAAAAGTATGCGACAAAAAAGGTGTATAAACTTTTAATAACTTAGGCTTTTGCAAATGTAACCATAGAACCATAGCATGTAACCCTCGTATGTTGAGGGCTTGCGTGTTATTATGTATCGTGTTAATGACAGTTTAAAGAAGCATGCAACTTTGAAGATGATGATGATGACAGTACTATTTTAACTTAACCCAATCGTACAATCGTAGATACATCTACAGTATTTAAAAACTAACCAAATAATTAAACCCAAATGAAGATTGTAATGTTTATTTCAGTTCATTGTTTATTCTGCTTATTACAAAGCTTATTTAAAAAAAAGTTAATAATTAAATTATTAATAATTAATTTAAATTGTGTTAAAGCTTATATTTCGTTTATTGTTGGACACTTTCTGCTGAAAGGGACAAAAAAGTTGGGTCCTTGTCTATCAGTTGAACAATGGCAGATAGTGTCCAACGAAAAGGTAGATATGATAATTGATAAGATTGATAAGCCCTTTGGTCAGATCATCCTATATACTGATCCTTTGCAGGAAAATATCTGGCACAGAAACAATCATAACACGCAAGGCATACCACAAAGGGGCTCATCAACAATGGGATTAAGCAACACATTTGTATAATAGTGAAAACTACTACTTTGTACTAGTTAAAACGACACTTAAAAAATAAAAAGGATTGTGAATATGAAGCCTTTAGAATTTTCGTCTCTTGCAATCTTTATATATTTTTTATTATGTAATGTTTGACGATCATGATGAACAGAAACATAATTTTGATGCAAGTTAGCCAAGTTAATAGTTTATTTTTTATCTCTAGTGAAGTTTTAAATCGTAATCTAAATCTATATCTATTTCTTTACCACAACGGGTATATAGCCAATCAAAACACGGAACACAAGAAAAAAATGGAGCGAGAAGAAGAGGGAAAAAGCAACACATCTTGTACAACTAAGCACAGTTCACGATATGCTATTTTAAATTATAGCTGTCTTTTTACTGATGGTTTAAGTCTTCATTTTTTTTGTTTTTTTACAGCTCTAGTGTCTTTACCGAATTCGTCACATAATTAAAATATTTAGCTCATTTGTGGAGTAGGTTTAAGTTTATTGTTGTTCTCCATCTTTTTATTGTAGTTTCTATTCTAAATCATCCTTACCACCGGCGAAGCACAGCTTTCGTAACAGGAATCAAAACATTTTACAAATAAAAAGGATGGATATACAATAAAGTCAAAAAAGTGTATTTCTTTGCCCCTCTTAGTTGATATGATAATGCCTTTAGGATCAGTGTGTAGGATAATCGTCTCCATCAGGAAAAAATCGGTCATATAGGCAATCACAAAACGGAACCCATGAAATAAGTGGACAGAGTGGAAGAGGGATTATAATGTAACACACATCTTGTTTTGTTTTAATTATTCTTGTCTTTTTACTGATGGTGTAAGTTTTCATTCAGTTTGTCTTCTACAGCTATTGTTTCTTTCCGGAATGCATAATTAACATATTTAGTTTATTTGTTGAGTTAGTTTAAAATTGTTGCTTTTCTCCATCTTTTTTTGTTGTTTCTATTCTTAATCATTCTTGCCAGCTGCAAAGCATAGCTTTCGAAACAGGAATCAAAACATGGCACCAATAAAAAGAATGGATATACAATAAAATGCATGTTATTTCTTCGTCCCTCTCACTCAGTTGACATGTTAAATAAGCTTTTAGGATCGGTATGTAGAATATTCGTCTTTTTCAGGAAAACATCGGTTATATATGCAATCACAACACGGAATCCATGCAAGAAATGGGGTGAGTAGAAGTGGAAAAATGCAACACATCTTGTATATGTATAACGGATCACACTTCAAAATCTGCGTTATTTCTATTAGTATTTTTACTAATGGTGTTAGTGATAAATTGTTTTGTCTTCTGATTGCATTACACCATGAATATGTTTATTTGTTTGTATACGTTTAATATTGTTGTTTCTCTTCATCTGGTTTTTGTTGTTTTTATTCTTTATCATCTTTGCCAGCACAGCTTTCGTAACAGGAATCAAAACAGGGCACACATATAAAGAATGGATATACAATAAAGGGTAGCAGTAGCACACAGAAACACATTTGGAATCTGGTAGATTAATATTGGCTACTTTGTTATTTTATTTTCTATTTCGTTCAATAATTACCTGTACCATTTATTTTATTTTCTCATTAACTTTTTGCTTCAGTTTCTTAATCCGCTGACGTTTCTGTTTTATATTAACTTCATCCCTCTGTTTTATCTGGTTCTTGTTGAATATATCGAATTTTCACTTATTCTTCTCTGATTCTTTGAATTCAATTTTGTCGTCTTTTGCTTTGTTCTTTTGAGTGAAAATTTATGAATTTAGGGAACATTTTCTGATAGGTACTATTTAAATGGTATTTCATCATTCCTAGGGTTAAAATATCTACATATTTTGAATTTCTAATTTTGGGTTAGTTTGTTAATTAAAGTCGGGCTATTCTGTGTATTCGTTGAGTCTGTTCACAAGTAGACCAACCAAAGTGGAATCGAGAAACGGATACTCGTAGTCAGTGGGGTTTTACAATTTTCATTTTGTGAGTAATAAATGCATGTTAAACTAATAAGAAATTTTACAAGAATTGACAGTGTTGTAATGACAGCTGCTGAATGTATGTTATAGAAATACTACCATCTATGATGTTATCTAATGGTTATCTATGACTATATTGAAAAGTCTTATTAGACCTTATAAAGCATAGATGGTAGGATCCTAGATTCATGTTATTCTATAAAGCGAACAACAAACTAGGTTTAGTTTTTTCTCTCGCTCTATTTTCCTTTTGTCATTGACATTCAACTCATAGAGTCTGTGCGGAAAGAGAAAAGTCGTAGAATTTATTGGATCCCATACATTTCACGACTCTTCTCTTTCCGAACTGACTGTAATTTTTTTTATGATATAGGAGGCAAACGCGCAGACGATTCAGACGAATCGCCTAATCGTCAGGGATTAAGTCCGGGTTGTAAGTGCGTTGCCGGCATTCAAGATGGGATTTCTTAAAATCGAGTTTTTCTTAAAGTTTAGCTCCAACAAATTTAAGGTGCTTATCTCTTTGTGGCTTAATAAGTTGATGACGGATCCTAAATTCTTAATACTTAATTAAGACTAATTAATAATTAATTTAGACTTATTAATTGAAGACTTTGTTCAACATGGAAGTTGATACTACCTTCTGGCAAATTTTGCTAGGATTATAGTGGTTTCAAAGATGTCTCAAAGTCATATGGTACAGTCGGCAGCAATAGTTGCTAAGCGGGCAAAATTATCTTGACGCGACTTTATTGTAAGAGAATAAGAGCGCGTCAAGGTAATCCGCCTCGCCCGCTTAGCAACTATTGTTGCTGAATGTACCTGCGGTATTTCTGAAGATTGACATAATATATGTGACTCATTTTATATGTCTTTATTTTAGAACTTATCACTGTCATATTTTCATATCTCAACATTATCTATACTACTATAGGCAGGGCTATGGCCTACAAGAGGATGTCAATTTTTGACAGCTTTTGTTAGAAGGGGACTTCCACTTGTGTTACAAGTTTAGCTTTAAAGAAACGGGCCCATGATCTCATTAAATTAACACACGCTCATTACTTATTTTGCACTGTAACAAGCAACAATAAAACACGAAATAGAATTGAGTTAATATTTATAAAAAAATGTAGGTATCAACTTACTTAAAGTAACTTTGAAAATCAGATTTTGAATGTTACAGAGAACTGTTACACTGAATAGTTTATAATATTGTGTGTTTCTCTAATAACACCATCTAGTGACCACAGTTAACAATATATCTATTACAATCAGCATTAACTTTTATATCTGTATCGAGAATTATATCGAAACATGGTTCGTAAGTCACACAAACACAACTGAGTACCCAGCATAGACAAATACTAATGCAACATTTCATAAGAAAGCACATTTTTAAGTTTTCCGGAGAACAATTATACTGTTACTATTCACTTTCATCTTTTACATACTTCGTTTACAAACCAACAATATTTCTTTTGACTGGCCTTTTGTTTTGTACAATTTTTCACTCTTTATAGTGTTTTATGTGTATTTCTATATATCTGTTCGTCTTGTTATCTTTCTAATATAAATGGTTATGCTGTTACAGATTAATTTGCTCTTCGTTTTCAAATCAATTATTTCTCTTAGAAATGTTTTTTTTTGTTGAATGTGTCTTTTGTTCTCTATCTGTCGGTCTCTTATCTCTTGTCTGTTTCTGAGCATAATTTTGTAAATAATGGTTTTGTAGGTACTTTTATAGTTCATGCTTCAATGTGTTTTAAAATTTCAATGTGGTTTTTATTTTATTTAATGAAAATACTGCATACATTTTGGACATCTACAATTATAAGGAGGAAGTAATCCGGCGGGTCCATATCTTTCATAATAATCGTCATGGGCGATGCTTTCCATACAAGAATTGAGGCATGATACCCATGACACACAAGGAAGGAACAGTAGAGGTAAGAATGAGCCTAAACAACCCATTCCTTATAGCCGCTAGTTTCACACTGTTATAGACTTAGTTATAATCGTAATTAAATTGCTGCGTTTCGGTTCTGTTCCTCTTTGCTGTTTTGGAAGCTTTTTTGAAATATAAAATGTACAGTCCTAAAATGTATATACTATATACTAAATATCCTTCTTTCTGCTTCAGTTTTTTTCTTGATATCGACTATTCAATCAATATTTTATTAATATTGTTCTATTAGTTATTTAAAAATAAATTTCATAAACTTCTTGTGATTGATCTCTAAATTATTCAGTTAAAATGTATTCTACAGATTATTAAATCACTTATTTTTCTACACTTATTTCGTAAGCCAATCCAGAATCAATATTAACAGGAGAGGAATATTGTTCATCGGGAGAAAGGCACTTGTCGAAAATAGGATTAACGCACGGGATACAAGCCAGAAACGGAGCCACAAATAAAGGAAGAAAACAGCACATTTTAAACCTTCGAGACTAGGACTGGACTGTTTACGAAAATATCAGAAAATTACAGCCCTTTCAGTGCCTTCTTCCTTAATGATTTCTTAAAAGATATGGTGCTGCTTTCCATTTTATACTAGATCTTCTACTTGACGTTGTACGTTTTCAATATTGCTCGTTCTTCTTAATTATCTTCTCGTGTAAGTATATTGGGATTTTTAGCAGTTAGTGTATAATCTTATCTATAATGTAGGCCACCATAATCAGTTTAATAATTGTCATCAATTTTACTTTAGTCAAATTAGTTTCTTGATTGTCTTTTCCTACTAAGTATTGGTTTCTAAAACGTGATAAAAGTCAAGATCAAGATAGTAAATGAGTGACTAAACCTTTGCACATTTTATGCACAATCTTAAATTGTGCTATGTGCTTGCATTCTTTAAAATACCATTGCAGATCTTAGTTTATAAAATGATTAGACGTAGTCTATAACATTGCCCAGAGTGCATAAGCAAGAACTATAATACAGACGGTACACATAATTGATTCTGGAATTATTTCATTTCTGATTTTGGGCTGTAGTTAATGAGAAATTATTTTAGGATAAAACTGTAGATTTTTACATGTTTTTCTGATAGACAGATGATTATTGTATTGTGACAGTAATTACGTGACATGACCCGCGACTTGACAGATGGCAATAAACCTTGGTCTTTGAGTAAGAATGAGATTTAATAGAACATTTGCTACCGAGGTTTATTACAAATAAGAGGTTAGGTCATAGATGGTAGGATCCTATAGATGTGGTATAAGCGTGCGTTCGTGAGGGACAAAACATGCGCAATACGACACTATGATTTGTCGAATTTATTTGTTGCCCACCATCATCCATACAAAATTTACGGTGGGGAATAAAAAAAAGTGAGACTGTGACATGGACAAACAATAATAGCGCTTTCGCGGCTACTCCTACTGAAATATAAATAAGACTATCCCTTTCGGTCATTTCCCCCCACCCCTCATGCCTGATCCAGTTATACTGACGAAGAGTAAAATAAGTATATGGTTTCGGACAAAGCTAACTCTGCATGGCATCTGCAATGATAAAGTATGGCATGTCTTCCTTAATGTTACTGTGTCCATCTTAATGTACAACGAAACGCTATCTGTCTCTTTATCACTCGTCCATATTAGTGCTATAAAGACAGATAGGGTTTTCACGTTTTCTGCAAACGATTGTCATCATGACTAGAATAGGCCCACTGATTTGGATTTTTTTTTATTGAAAGTGAAACAGTCTTCACAGTTAGACCCAATTAATCAGGTCACAATCAGATAATGGGATCCTGGAGAAAAAAAAAGAAGTAAAGTCTTACAAAGCTTACAAATGGTGCAATAAATAAACTTCAGTACTTGTACTTATATCGAGTTTTTCGTCTCGTGCAATAAAATAGCACTTACATTCCAACTAAATACAATATTAACGTAACTTGTGCTAACTTAAACAAGTTTAACTCTCAGTAGGTCTGGTGCTTGGCATTTATTATTCACTAGTACAGGAACCTACTTATCCTAGAATGCTTAACTGTGTCGTTATTATTAACGCTTAACGAGATAAAGTTTTTTCTATCGTGCGGGGTGCGAGGGGAGAGGGTACACGCGCGCATACATTCACCATTGTTAGTAGCTCGGTACACGTCAAAGTCGTCGGTCCACTGTATACTTTTTACACTGTGGTTTAGCTGTGCGAGGAAAGAAGTTTCTGGAGTTACGCACAATTGAGGACTGCCAACCATGAAGATGTAAATGTATTGTCGCGAACATCACTACATAGTATAAAACAAAGTCGCTTCCCGCTGTCTGTCTGTCCCTATGTATGCTTAGATATTTAAAACTAATGCAACGGATTTTGATGCGGTTTTTTTAATAGGTAGGTTTATGTATAATTTGTTAACCCGTGCGAAGCCGGGGCGGGTCGCTAGTACATTATATACCAACATTGCATTGTTCTTATCCTGTGCAATCACCTGTCCACCTTAACTTCAAATATACTTGCAAAGAGAGTTTTGATAAACTTCCATAGTAGTTATGATGTTGTGTGTGTCAGCAATTATCTAAAGTAAACATTGCTCTCTCTCTTCCTAGCCTTTATTGAAACACAATTGTATTTCTTAGTTGTGTTGACCGTCGCGTAGGGAAACCGTTATTAAAGCATGATTTTAACACGCAGTTTTGATGAGTTTCAGTCTGGTATATAACAACGATGGAAAAATCCGAGCTCAAATAACTTATACCGGCAGGCAAGCGAGATGTGGGGAACCCTCAGGTCCCTTGAGACTAAAGCCTCGACAATTTCCTTCTTGCAAACAAGCGCACGTACGGCTTCAGTCAGCAAATGCCTCAGCCTGGGAATCTCGAGGGACTTTACTTTGAGTTGGATTCAATTTGAGCATATAATTACATCAATTATGAGGTATTGCAACTGTCTCAAATATTTTACTTCCACCCCGCTTTTTACCCTCTCAAGGAATGATTTCCGAGATAAAAACTATCCTACGACCTTCCTCCCTGGGACTCAGACTATTTCTATAGGTACCGAATTTCCAATCCAGCTGGTTAAGCGTGAAAAGGTAACAGACAGATATAGTTGTTGCGATATTTTGGCATTTTAAACTTACCTAATACCTATTAGTATGGGCATAGATTTAAATAATAATATAGGTAAGTAATAGAGATGTAGTGCATAATTATTTTCCATCGTATTTTCACGGAAACATATACGAACATGCTCTTGCTATTTCAATCAGTCGCGGAACAAAAAGTACTGAGGTTGACAGAGGTAGCATGACAAATACGAATGTTTCCGAGAAAATACGATGGAAAACAATTATGCACTACATCTGTAATATTTATACATAGACAGTCTTTATTTTAAATGATCTCCGATTACTTAAACCTTTTGTTTTATACACTGTAATCAAGAAGATCCTGGCGAATTCCCAGAGCGGGAACAGAAGGCACAGAATCGTCTGAAAAACAGGATTTTGCAAATTAAATAGCATCTTTAACGTGGTCAGAGTAACGGAAAGTGATGGGGCGATATCGATATTTGATAGTGAATTGTCGATATTTTTAAAATTGATTGCGATGGAAAAAATATTAGCCAATGATTCGCCTCCTGCCTATTATTGCTCACTGATATACTAAAGCACTATTCGATTAAAATTTGCAATGTGTCAGATTTTTCTTTTTTAACACATCAGTAAAATACAAGTATATAACTATAATTGAGGAAATTACATCGAGCTCAAACACATGTAGTCATATAGCTATGTGTAGTTAGGTAGTTAGCTCAATTAATCGTTAAGTAAAGAAGAAACAAATAAATTATAAACGGATTTTCGGATTGTACGAAACTCAAAAAGTTATCGTCGATATCGAAATAAAAGTATCGACTATCGCCCATCCCTAATCGCAGCCCTTAAGGGAATTAAACGTAGAAACGGCAGTTCTTTTCTCGGTTTATCTTACATTAGTTCGCCAAATGGCCGTCGGTATTGGATAGTATGGCGAATAGTTCCTTTTCTTTGTGCAGGATTGAATTTTTGTTATTTGCTTCAAAGCTTCGCTTTTTACAATTGTAGTTTTGTTGTGCATTCTTGTTAGATAGGGATTGGATTAGGAGGCCGATTCTGTACTAATACATTTGGCTTTTATCTAATTTGGATACAACCTTCGTGTCTTTCTCATCACATAACAATGGTGTTCCGGCCCCTTGGGAGGCGTGCGCGGAGCCAACACGTAGAGCCCCTTTGACACTTTAATGAAACGTAAGAGGTACACCGATCGGATGCTGCCCTTGTCCGTGAAATGGGACGCACGCAGAGGCAGCACCCGCTAGGTTGTATGGACTATTGAGAGTTGATGGATTCTAAAGGGGCCCACTGATTAACAGTCCGCCGGACGGTATCGGCCTGTCAGTTAGAACAAAAATTTGACAGTTCCGAACAAGACGTGGGACGTTCATAGTTGACAAAACTAAAATTTGATCCAACGATTTTGACAACTAGACAGGTTGGCGTCACCCATACGACTAACTAAATATAGGTTCCTCGTACATATATTTAATGGCTCACGATCGTGCGCTTGGTATCATACGAGTATCTACCTCATTTTACTTACATCTATTTCTCGAGTCGATATTTAATTAACCACTAATACTGGTACGTTTTGGCCCCCCAAAAACCGGGCTATGCTGATTAATCATCACGAAATGCAATCAGGAGTCGTCTAATACTTATTGGTCGTGAGTTTCCTGATTATACCATTCAGAGTTGTATCAAAACAAAATGAACACCTCATCAAATTGTTAAACAGAATTGATCCCTAGAGCCTTCCTAGAGCATTGTTATTGATGTGAATGTTAAGTTTTATGTTGTGACGACAGTTGTGTAAGAAGATTGCGGTTTGTTGTTGTTTTTTCCAGATATTTCCAGATGTTGCTAGTGGCGAAGATTACTTGTGATTAGTGATGTACCGACTATTGATTTGGCCGACTAGCCGACTAATCGGCGCTCGGATGGCCGATTAGTCGGCCGACTAGTCGGCTAGTCGGCCAGATCATTAGTTTGGTCTAAGTTCGGTTCAAATGCACTAAAAAACAATCGTTTTACCCGTTCGTCACGTTATTTATCATATAGTAACGCTAAAAGATTAAAATAAAAAAATTCCTAAGGTTATATTTCATACGGCGACCGCACAATCGGACATAAAAAAGCGACCACAAGGTCAATAATTTCAAACAAAGTATTCGTAAGCACCCTAAATAAAAATTTGGGTAAAACATGTAAAAAGCTTATGAAAATATGTGCTGTTTATTTCTTTTTGCCCTGTTTTTCTGTAACTTATAAATTGCCGACTAATCGGCCATTTTTGCCGACTAGTCGCCGACTAATCGCCGACTACAAAGTCTACAAATGAGGCCGAATAGTCGGCTTTCCCGACTAGTCGGCGACTAGTCGGTACATCCCTACTTATGATGAACCCTTTCACGGGAAATTGAACCCTGTCACTTTGAACCCTGTCACTATTACTCTTTGGTAAGGAACTATGACTTTGAAGAGATATACTTGGTCAAGCGAATCTTGTCAGTAGAAAAAGTTTTCCTGGTTCTTACTGACTGACAAATTGGTTTCACCAACTATAAAATACCTTTGAAAATCTGACAAGTCAAATTAGAGATTTGGTTGTCCACCATTGTAGAATATCTGCTGTATTTACATTAAAAAGGCAGTATGGCTTAGAGCTCAAAGCTAAGGCTAAAGCCTGTCCAGATGGACGAATAAAAAAACCTTAAATATACATAAAATTTTAAGTGTTATATCAGAAATGTTTATTGGCGCGGTTCTGAACAAAGAAACTATGGAAAACCCAGATACAGTAACAATACTAGATGTGCTTCAAGTATATATCTGTCGCCGAGAGATCCTG
The DNA here is from genome assembly GCF_948474715.1 of Cydia amplana. Lineage (NCBI taxonomy): Eukaryota > Metazoa > Arthropoda > Insecta > Lepidoptera > Tortricidae > Cydia > Cydia amplana. The sequence goes on along the minus strand of NC_086088.1, from coordinate 12,547,499 downwards.
GGATATGTGGACATCCAGGATATCGTCCGCTCCGAGACAGTCAGCCGGCGGTGGCAGCATATGGCACTACAATATCTTCAAACTTGTCGCAATATACATTTGATAGCCGAGCCATTACTTTACAGTTATTACGTTAACTCTGTAGCTATTTGCTCCTACCGTACCATAGATATATCCACAGGTTTCTCCATTTCATGGTTATGCAAAATAGTAGAGAAAATGGGATCTTCGATTCTAAGTTTATCTACCAGTAAAGTTGACAAATTATTTTGGGAGATCATTGAGTTGAATTGCTCTCATTTGCGAAGTTTAAACTTGAATAGAAAAATCTCCGATAGTTCTACAGATCAAAATGTATGTACAATAATTCGTAATTAAAATTGGCAAGAAATTAAGTTTAAATATGTTTACCTGACTAAAAATCTTCTAAAATATATATTCTTAAACAATTTAACATCTTTGGGTCTAAATTACTGCTTATGTTTAGAGGTCCAGCATTTATATTATATCGCTGATCGTTCGCAAAACATTACGAAGCTGGAGTTTGATGGGAACTCTATAAAAATGTATCATAGATTGTATGTGCTGTTTAGAAGTATGCCAAAGTTAGAATATCTATCTTTATGTGACTATAAAGTTGGAGGTATTCATTTGAGCGAAGAATTCATCGAAAGCTTCAGTCATCTTCATAATTTAAAACGGCTTGTGATGAAGGATAACCGATATGTAAACAGTGCATTTTTAGAAGGATTAGCTCGTGGATGCGAAAAACTGGAATACCTCGATATTACATACAAAGGATGGATAGATTCTGGGCGTCCTGCGGTAGAAAAAAAAGCACAGGGCATTGAGAATCTTCTCTTGAAAAGGCCCCGCAGACGTTTCTTTTTGCTTCGGAATGCTAAAGTGACATGCATTCTATGGAACTTGCTAACTATGTAAACAAAAGTCACTAGTAAATTGACATTCAGAGACAATATTAATATGGCGGTTCGTTTACATAGTTAGCAAGTTCCATAGAATGATACTTTAAAGGAACATATGAGTTAAGTTATTCCGAGAAGGTTGATGCCATTTTTCTCAATATGGCGCAAATGAGCTACTCCGACCATGCAAGAGGAAGGGAATCGCGATAAAGAAGGAAGGAAGAAAAAAGGAGGAAGGAAGGGAAGGGAAACTGATGGACCCTTTAACGCTGAAGATGAAACTTTACATTCGACATGATCAAGTCCGACCATCAGAAACTGAAAATAATATTACTATAGTGACGCCATTTAATCACAAACAAGTCGTACAAATTTGTTGTTTTTATTTTTCTTCCATACAAACTTTAACCCCCATTTCACTGAAAGTAATAAGTCAGACATTACAAGTACCTGAGAAAATCTGAAAACTATATATTTGTAAAATATATAGTAAAACTATATATTATGAATAAAAATATTGTTATTGTTATTGTTATTGTTAAAAGTAAAAACGGGAAAACCAAATCATGCAAAAATTTAATTTAGTTATCTGCCTCTTTATCGCTCGAATATGCAATAGTGATAGAGACTAGAGAGGTTAGATAACAAAATTTCGATTTTCTTGCTTCGCGGTAGACCCTCAGATTGTGATGGATTGTGATTGAGTGGTAGTGGCGCCCCCTACGCAGTGTCGCGTAATATTCCCTAGTACCTACCTACCTATCGTTTTCGATGTTCTAATATTGCTTGAAATGGAAATCTCATAGGCAATTTGTTAGGAATAGGCACGTATTTAACCGGTCAACTATTTAATCGATTTTGGGTAGTTTAAAAAAATAGAAATGGCTACTAAAATTAATAGTTTGGCAACAAAAACGGAGTCTTAAAATATATCAATATGAGCTGTATTTTAAAGCCGTTACAGCATTTGAATATTTTAAGGCAGGTACCAAGTATTTATTTGGCAACTGAATTATTATATTGGAGACTATTTATGAAGCACATTTTAAAAGAAAACGGCTATCTTTTAATTCAAAAATGAAGTTCTTTTAAAATATTTTGTTTGGTCATTACACAGTCAACCTAACACGCTCCTCCTTGCTTCGCTCGTCGTCGCACCTATCTGTTGACTCTAGTAGAACACAGTGGTAACTATTGAAATTAGTAATTAAAAATTTAAAGATCTAATGGTATAATGGCCATTAGGCGTTTCATGATTAGAAATTTCGACTATAAGTATACTAACCATTGCGTATTGGTAAATTAATTTGAGGTGTTTGGTGTAAAAAGTGACCAATATTCATTAAATTTAACTGCTTTCGTGTTAAAATACTACCTAGCTGAAAACGATATGCTCAGTTATGATTAGTTGATTACTTAGGTGTGAACAACTAGATGACAACTAAATTTTATGATCGCTTTACAATATTAGTTGCCAATTTATTATTTTAGATGCCAAGCTATCACTTTAAGTTCCCTATAATTTTTTTAGGTGGCTTGATTTTGCTGCCAGTTTTTTTTATAATATGATGCTTATATTTGAGCCTAAAATATTTTTTTTGGCGCCAAAATATTAATGCACAGCCAAATTATATGCCCAATGAAAGTTCCTGTTTAATATTTTAGTTGCCCGTTTAATAATAAGCCTTAGGAATACAGTTAGTTTTACGCTGCGTCTTACGTCGAACAACTCGCGAACGCGAAGCGAAGCGAAGCGGCGCGACGCTGCGCGGCGGGGTCACGGCGTTCGCGTTCGCAACGAGATCACCCACGTAGGACACTTCTATAGGTATCAAAGGATTGATTCACCCCGCGCCGCATCGCTTCGCTTCGCGTTCGCGTGTTGTTCGCCTACGTAGTTAGTACGCTGCGTAAGGGCATCCGTCCGCTATCTGGCGCGGGTGCGTACGTTTCCGCAAAAATATGATGGGAGAGGATTATTAGTACTTGAGTCGGGGAAATAAAAATGAAAATTCAAACGAAACATTAAAGATTAAAATTTGTATATTTGGTACTTCGTATATTTTCTCATTTACACTTGACTCGATAAGAATTAGTAGTATCGTATAACCTTAGCGTAGATTACCACAGTACATCATAAAGAACAGTACGAACGGAACGCGTCATGATAAATTAAAATAGTTTATAACAAATTCTAGATAGGTTACTGTATATAATTATCTATACGTAGTTTAAATAGTATATTAAATTTAGAACAATTTTTCATGCACAATTTGCTAGTTTTTAAATATATATATATATATTAATATCGATTTGAGTCGTTAAGGAAACTCTAGTAAGGACAAACAAATTAGTATAATATCTGTACAAACGTAACTTTCAAATAGTAAAATTGTATTACATTTTGTTTCATTAAAAATAACTGTATTTTGTATAATTAAAATTATTGCATTTAATACTGGTGTCTAATATTCGAACGACATTTGCGGTGGCAAAGCGTGGCAAGAAATTTTTTTGCAAAAAAACACACAATCATTTTTTTTTTAATGAGTGTTTTTTTAGATAGGGTCCCAACAACTAGCAAGGGCTCGGTGCTTAATTGAAGGGATCCGTCTATAATATGAATATAAAACAAATTTTTAATTGTTATTCCGCATAACATATAAATTAATATACCTTACATTATAATGTATTAAAAATTGTAATGGCAGAATCAATATCGTCATAAATTAATTTCTATTCGTGCAAAAATTATGTCCTACATAATATTCTGGTGTTAATTTACATTGGAAAAGAACTTTTGATTTCCACTAATATATTTTGATTTATGTAGAATCACACACACATTGGAAGACTATATGAAATTTTATAAAAGATATTTAAAAGGAATTTTATGATCAATGTCTATTGCTCATGATTTCAGTACAATACGAGTTACAATGTTTAATTATTCTAAAAATCTAAGTACAACTATTACGGCAATGGTGTTGCAGTTATTATTTCGAATTACTATATAATTAAGTAATAATTTATACAATTACGTTAAAACTGTATAAGTACTTAAGTTACCGAAGAAAGTTTACATCAATTTAGAATTAAATTCTCGTTGTTGTTTTTTTATAATTTATAATTATATATATTGGTAATTGTTTTAGTTATACAATTTACAAGGATGAATAATGTACAATAGTAAATATATGCGCGATGAATACAAGATGTGTAAACTATGATCAGTCGCAGGTATAGTTGATATTTTATTAGTAATTTATTTACGTACGGTTTTAAAAGAAACTATAACACTAGTCATAAGTTTAGTTTCTTTAATAATGATTTTATTATAGATCATAGCTATAATTTACAAAGGGAAGCGTTAAAAAAACTATTTACGATTTATCTTATATGGCAATTCATAAAACAATTTTACATTACTATACATATACTGAATGTATTTTCATAAGATTAGAAAAATTTACAGGAAGTTTTTTGGTGTTCTTTTTTGGTTAATTAATTAATACTATTTTTTTTTTATATTAAATTAAGTACTATTTACACATAAAGTAATATAATTAAAAACTTTAAAAATTATTCGCGACCAGCGCCACCGAAAAAAAAAGTTTACTTACAGCAAATATCCTAAATTAAAATCAGATTAAGAAGATGTAATTATAATACCATTAAATGTTTTTTTTTAACTATACATGTAAAGTGCATTTATTGTTGTGTTAGTGCTTGATCGATAGGCACAGAGGCACAGTCATTTTAAGATTATAATAGAATTAACTCTACTGTGATTGAATATACTGTAAGCATTCTTTAATCAAAAATAACTTTCACATTCACAAATTATTATCACTCTTTTAGTCAGTAAATTGGTTGAACAATAACTTGTACCGCTTTTACGTCTTATTGAAATAAAAATGAATAAGCTCTTAAATATTAATGTAACTTAAAATTATTGTTAGTTGTTAAAAATAAACGATATATTATCATTGATGTCTTCAACAATAAATTGTTAATAAAAATTTTTACTTAAAATAAGTACGATTTTTAATAAAATCACGCTCACAAAATATTCAATTTTGTATTTAACACCACGTCTTTACAATGTTATTATTTTTTATTTGGATACTATTTATCATTGTTATGAGTAATGGAAGAACGTTGCATTTATTAAATGGGTATTTGTATTTTCATGAAATGAAAATCAATTCACTGTTCAGTATAAGTAAATCAATTCCTTCCAAATTAAAGATAAACCAGTTTTTTCTTATTAAAATATGTTCTCAATATAAAAAAAATTGGTAATAATATGAAACTGTTTGGATTTTTTACTGAGAAGTATGTCAGGTAGTGTTCAGGATATTTTGTGTTTTGTGTTATGTTGGAATCAATCCCATGTGAGAGTTAATATTAAAGTGTATGCATTATGTATGAATAATTGCTACAATAATTTCAAATGCTTCAATTTAGTAATTTAAGAAATTGTACGCTACGACAATTTTATTCAATCACCAACTGTCTAAAGTTAACCACTAAATTAAGAAATTGTAAGTATATTTTTGAACTGATTGTAGCAACTTGTAGAAATGTAATGAATCTTAGGACTTTACTAGCAAATAAGTTTACAAATACTACTACTTTGTACATATTATAAGCGCATATGTATTACAAGGGGATGTGTGTAAGCGGTTGTAACTATTAAAATTTTACTGTATACGGACACATATATAAATAAATTGATATATCACTCCTACTACAAAAAAGTAAATATCGAACATAGTGACAAATTTCGTAAAGTATGAAATACTTTCGTATTATTGTATTCAATCAAACTCCAGCAAATAAATATAAACTAAAGTGTTGCACCACAAAGTATACCATACCCTGCGTTATATACTACATTATTAAATATACTACATTATTAATTAATACACAATACATGCTGCTGAAAAAACAATGCCTAAAATAAAAAAAATCCCCTTGTTGAGTGTGAAACATTTAACTTTGTTAATGCAAGCTAAAATTTTTAATTTTAAAATATATTCTTTATGAATTTTAAAGCTATTTAATTCCTTTATTATATTTTACAGCATGTAAGGAATATTTAGGTTACAAGTATAATCAAATCCGTTAGTGTTTGCAGTATTATAGTTTGTCTATACAAACTCTATTGATTTATTTAGGAAGAATGTTCTAAATCGGTTTTCACTAATAATCTATCAAAATAATATTAGATCAGTCTGTAGTTATATCTCATTGCAGGATACCTGTATCTATATTATGGTAAGGTAGACTTATTATGTAAATTTTTTTTTACTGATAAGCTAAATCTGTTTTAGTGTCTATTCTAATATTCAAGAGTAGGTAAATTTTTTAGGAAGGACAATTCACCCGGCTACTGAAATTTAAAAACGTAGTTTCACGTATATTTATTTAATCCTATTACTTATACTATTAAATTGCCAATAATTAGTAAGCAGGTTAGAAAATTGGAGACCATTTTATGAATACTATATTTTTAGGAACAATGTGACGATTAAAACAGAAGATTTTGTCATAATATATATGTGTATAAAGTAATAACACGAGTAGAACAAACTTCCAAAATAAAACCCTATAGTTTTTGCTACATTTTAAAAGTCACTACCAAAATGTATTTTTACAATTTCTATATTACAGCAAAACAATATTGTAGCCACTTCATGTTTGACATACTTAATTCAAATAGTCATAATTAGTTTAAGTGTATTATTTTACATGAAGTAACTGTATCTAGAAGCCTAAGAATAAGCTGACCTAAGATATATAATGATAATGTTAATTTGTATACAGTTTTCTGTTTATTCTACATACTATGATGTAGTGATTTTTGGTTCCATTACTTTGTTCAATATGTTTTAAAATTATAAACTTGTGGTTACATTTTACAGGTCGGATTGTAACTCTTAACGTGGCAAGCTTATTGATTATTGCCTTTGCTTGTAATTTACCAGTAAGTATAGTAATTAATCCATTATAGAGAAAAACTATACAGCCTTATCTCTGACAAGAAAGTTATATAAAAAATAAATTAACGTATGTTCGGTATTTAAATGTGTAGTAGGTAAGGTAGTCTAGGCTACTTGCTTATTGCTACTGTACTGTTTTCAAAAATTTACTGTCAATGCAAAGATTTCCGAACCAAAAATCACTTAAACACAGATATAGCTCAAAAACTTTTGAAGTTCCCACCGTGTATGTAGAAGTAACGTTCCATGTTTAAACTTTGACATAAAACCCACTACTACTAAGAGACCCTGCACTAATAGCGTCTTTCGAGTATCGGCGTTTAATCAACTCTATGGCTGCTGCTCAACGCAACGTTAGCACACGTTGGCACAACTTCGCAGCAATTAATAGAGGGCGACTCTCAAAAGACGCTAGTGTGGGGTCTCGTTTAGACGAAGGGTACTTTAGTTTTTCCTATATTTCACTGTTATCACATGAGACTGTCCTTGGTTATGGCGTTAACGTACATTGTAAAGCCCCGGTGCTGCCCGCTGTTGTGCCATCATGATGCGATTAGCCACGCATCTGTAGCAGCACAGGTAGGCCAAACATCACTTAAACAGTATCCTCCTAAACGCCCTTCTGAAATCCTTATTAAAAATGGTGTAAATCACAGGATTTAATACAGAATTCATGTATCCCAGCCAGAACGCTACAGCGAAACAGATTCCTGGAATTTCGCACGCTCTGCAGGCCGCTTTTAAGATATATAAGAAGAAGAATGGAAGCCAGCATGCTATGAAGCTTCCCATGATTAAACCTAGAATTAAGGTCGCTCGCTTTTCTTTTTTCCTAGCTAACCTCCGCTTTTCCCTTTCTGGATCTCTAGGTTTATGCTGCTTGGGGATCGCCGGCTCGCACTCGCTCTTCGCTTGTTTCTTCTCCTGTCTCCTCGAGCTCTCGGCTTTCTTTCCGAAGATGGGCTGGCAGATTCTGAACTTGAGGGGTTTGACGCCGGCGCAGCGGGAGACGACGCCGGAATCTGAAGAAGAAGGGTCGAATTCAGAGACCATGTCGGTGTCGATGGCGACGCTGGGCGCCCGGCAGCGCTCGCGCGGCTCACCGTTCACGCTGAGCGTGGAGCTGCGGAGCTGGCACGCTGCGAGCGGGTTGCGGGTCACTTGCGCTGATGTTACCACCTGGAACAATAAGGGGAAGTAGGTAAGGATCTGTGCAACCTTCTGCTTAATGTAGAATAGGTGATCGTATTCTAAAAGAGATCCGTGCTTTGCCAAAAATCCATAAATTACAAGCTCTTCTTTAAGGTTCGAATCAAGACGAGAAACTGGGACTTATTATTTCTTCATGCCTTGACTTCACCCAAAATCGACTGGTACTATATTACATACCTAGAGGAGGTGAATTCGTAAATATAAATATGCGATCTGGGGCTTTACGAATTACCACCCGTGCAAAATTGTACGTGCACCCTTGCCTTGGCTAGGAAGTGAAATTACGGGATTACGCTACGCGAGAAAATAATCCCACTTACGGGCCTAGGGCGACGTAAAATATATTGTAAAGCCTGTCCGCTTTGATCAATTAAAATTTTATTTTAGATGATTTGATTTAATTATTAAATGGTTTGATTGTTAGACTATGGCGAACTTAATCTTAGAAAATCGGACAGGCTATGTCACCTGCCTCGCTAGTTTGAATAGGTACTTTAAATATCGCTAGCGCTCGCATCTCCCAGGTTGTACAACTTGTATTTGTAAGTAAAATTATATGAGCTTGTTTTCTGTAATCGCATAAACTTACTTAAATCCCTCGTCTATGACAAAAGTAGCTTAAAATAATGTAAAACATCGTTACCTTCAGTGTGTCTTTTCTCTCTTCATGTTGCGGTAGCATGTCGCCCGCCTCGCTCGTTGAAATGTCGCTGGCGAGGTCGCACGTCACCGTGGGTATCTGCACTTGCTGTGCCTCTATCGTAGATATTTGACTTACTCTGAAACAAGTTGGGATGATTTGAGATTAAACAATTGAAGTCAAATTATTTAAATGTAATTGGTACGTACAAGATTTTTTAAATGTATAATTTGTGATTGCATATGAGTGTGAGTTAATACTCACATATTTATAGACGGGTCTATCGCGATTTTTTTTAGACCCGTCTATAAATGTGAGTTGGTATGTGTTCAAAACGCGAAAGTTTTAAATACATATTATAATTTGTGATTGATTGATTGATTGGCATTTTTAAACGCACGATGGATGTTGTTGATTGAATTTTATACGAGACTAGGAAACTGTTCTATTGCTTACTGTTATTTTGTGCTCTACTGTGTAGCGTCTCTGTAGATTTAAATTCAGTCTAAACCATACTTTTTAAAATTATATAGGTATTTAAATCTTGTCATTTGTGTATAAAATGTATTATAATTATGTCGATTGAATTATCTTCTGATTTCTCTGACAAACCTTCATTATAAGTTCTAAACTTAGTTTCAATTTGGAGACTAGAAACAGATATTCAATCACAAGATTGTTTTTGATCAATTCTCAAGTTCGGTTCGATGAATAGAACCGGAGAGATTCGGTACGAAGTTGTTGTTACCGATATCCAACTTGGTCTAGAACTTGTGTTCATTGGTGAAAGGAAAATCTATCTATAATGGATGGTTGTCTCATGCCCGTGAATTTCTAGATATTCTTGACGTGATTGTTACTATGGTAAGACGATGGGATAAAGATGAGGTTATCATTCAAATAATCTCTACTAATTTTATGAACGCGAAAGTAAATCTGTCTTTCTGTCTTTGAAGCATCTTTATGCTGACTTCGACTTTAGAATAAGAGGACCTGTGCCCATCGATGGGTCGAATTAAGGCCCCTGATGATGACGATGAAAGCCCAGAATTTGGTGGAAAGTTTAATTTTGGGTGGATTGTATGACCGATGATGATTTATGAATGGATGACGAATAAAAGTTACCTATTATTAGAATTACTATCCAAGCCCTGCGGCATGGGAATGGAGGGCGTGGCCGGCATGGGCCGCGTGCCCTTCGGCGGGTTGCTAAAGCTCGTCTGCTGTTCGTTCTGAAACATACAAACAAGTAATATGTTACTCGTAGTATATGTAGAAGTCATGTGCAGTTAATAATGAATAATAATATATTAGTATTTTATGCAACCGTTGTTTAAGAGAGGTCAAAAAAGGCGAGTGGCGTGAGTAACAATTTGAGGCGAACCCGAAAATTGTTAATAAAGACGCCACGAGTATTTTTTGACTCAGTTAAATCGGCTTAGCAGGCAGGGTCACTACACTCACTACCCACTAGGCCAGACCGGTCGTCAAATATACTTAATAATTTGAATTAAGAATTTTGGACGCCAAGAACACTTAAATGGTTATTTGTTCGTGGAGTCAAGAACGGTTTGTTATCTCTAGATAATAATTAAAATTTATCCCTAAAGTGTGATTCTATGGAAGTTAATGAACTTGCTAACTATGTACTTAAACAAAAGTCATATGACATTTAGAGACGATTTCAATATGGCGGTTTGTTTACATAGATTAGTTAGCAAGTTCCATAGAATGACACTTTAGATAGATATATTGACGATAAATATGCTTTATTAATAAGGAAACACGTAATAAAATGTTGACTTGCGTTGCTTTTGCGTGGAATAACCAATAAATATTATGGTAAGTAAGCCATCAAAGTTACCACTTTCAAATAAGGTTAACCTTTTGGACGCCAATGACCGATATATCCGCACCGTAGGTTCAACGCCAAAGACCGATTAATCGGTCACAGACCACAGAGCAACATAGACCTACGTGCATATGCATAAAGTTCAATTTCAGTTTTGACACTTCGGTGCGTGACGTCAGCGTGACAGCTTTTATGTTTGACACGGCGTCGAAAAGGTTAATATTGGCTCGCTTGGATCCGTGGTCTTGGCGTGTGAGTGAGCTTTTTGTATACGACGTGTGACGTCTAAAGGGTTAAATTGCACAAAACTATGAAAAATATTATGAATCCAAAGTAATAAATTAACAAAGGGCGGAATTTATGCAAAATGGAATTGAATAATTTTAAAATTATTATTATGAGTCACGAAACTCTCACATGTATTATTTAATTTCATAAATCATTATGTTCACAGGCATATTTGAAGCTTAAAAATCTCGACTTGATTTGTTACTGATATGATTATCACTATATACATCACTACATATTATAAAACAAAGTTCCCCGCCGCGCCTGTCTGTCTGTATGACTATATGTTCGCGATAAACTCAAAAACTTTTGAACGGATTTTCATGCGGTTTTCACTTATCAATAGAGTGATTCTTATGGAAGGTTAGATGTATAATTTGTTAAGGTTTCGATCGCTAGTATTGTTATAAAATTGACACGACTTGCACTAGTCGTAATGCAAATTCTTTCTTACATTTGGAAGGGATCCCTCTTAGGGATAAGTTCGCTTTTTACTACACAATTATGTTATTATGTTATATATAATTATCTCTTTTATTTCGTAAAATAAACTGTTTACTTACTTAATTGCATTTGTAATGGCAAGTTTTGATGTCTGGGTGGCCAGAGGTTATTATAAAAATACCTTTTCCAAAGGTGTTAGACGTTTGTTAAACGTGAGACAGGTGTTTGTATTATTTCAATCAAGTTGAGATTTTTGATATCGAATAGGCTATGTTCAAGTTGTATAAGTAATTTAATTAAGCTCCCACACGCAAGCTAGTCCACTCGTGACTACATTAATGACATCGTCAACATGATATATGTTGTTCGTGTCCGTTCTGCAGTTGATGGAAATGACATGTTTCATATAATGTCAACACACGGTGCAAAACAAATATAACTAGAGTTAGATTTTACAGCGCTTACGACGTTTTGGTCGCGTGGTATTCGTGGTACAAGTTGCGATTGCGACAATTTCATTGTTTGGTAATAGCTTCTCTATAGTAATAATCACTACATAGTATAAAACAAAGTCGCTTCCCGCTGTCTGTCTGTCCCTATGTATGTTTAGATCTTTAAAACTACGCAACGGATTTTGATGCGGTTTTTTTACTAGATAGAGTGATTCAAGAGGAAGGTTTATGTATAATTTGTTAACCCGTGCGAAGCCGGGGCGGGTCGCTAGTAACTAATAAGATAAACTTACTGGTCTAGGCCTCGGGTTTTTCCTAATCCCCCGCCTCGCTCTGGCCTTCGCAGCGTAGTATATCCGGATATACACGAACACCATGATGCAGGACGGGATGTAGAAGCTGCCCAGCGCCGAGTATATCACGTAGCCCATGTCTTCGGACACCTGGGGACAAGGAAACAGTCGCGGTTAGTAATTAACCTTTTCCACGCCGTGTCAAACACAAAAGCTGTCACTCAGACGCCACATCATTAAAGTGTCAAAACTGAAGTTGAACTTTATGTATATGCACGTAGGTCGATGTTGCTCTCAGTCTGTGGTCTATGACCGATTAACACACTGTGACAGGTCTTTGGCGTTGAACCTACGGTGCGGATATATCGGTCATTGGCGTCCAAAAGGTTAAATAAATATTATGAGACAATCGCTGATAAACCATATTTAAAAGCATAATGCTTAGGTACATTAGTAAAGGCTAGATGACAAATTTTCAGTTATGGTATCAATCAATCAGGTTTTTTTTAAATCAAATGTCTATATGGGACCCATTGCATTAAAGCAATACAAAAGTCAGAAATTATAGGTAGTCAAAGTCCGACAGTCGTACTTCACTTGCGAAACGCCCTGAACAAATTGATATGTGAACGTGACGTCAAGGTCACTGAGAGCGCATCTTGAAGTAGGTACCTATGCACAAAACAAGAAAATTGCGTTTTTGTCGGTGAAATATTGCGTTTATGTATATAGTTGCTATACAATCATTTTTTGGGTAAAATGCGAGGAATCGAATGTTATCCTTACCTACTTATTTCGTTTTTGGAAGTTAATAAAAAACTTAAATATTTTAGTATTTTTCCATTTTCTTTTAAATTCCACAATATTGTGATTAATTGCTCACTTGAATAGATTTTGTTATAAATTTCAACATGATGTGTCATCATCCCTATTAATATTTCAAACCATGCCCGAAAACATTGCCTTCCTCAAATAAAGGCTTATGACATTTTTTTACCTTCAAAGACTACAAATGTATCCAATCCAACACTTGTATCCATTCTCATATTTACAAAACGATACCTTTGAGCTTACATTGCAAAGGTAAATCCCTTACAGAGGAACACATACTCTCACAACGGCTAATATACTATTCACGTAAAAGGTGAAATGATTGAAAATTGTCTGGCCCGTAATCGGGATCATGTCAGAACGTTTCATAATTTCTTTAGACGTATTTTTGTCTGTGTATATTGTTAATTTGTTATTGTATTTCTGGGAGTTTGGGAAATTGGGAATAGTCAGGATTTAGTCAAACAACTAACCCTAAAGAACCCTATGGAGGAACCTGGTCTTCAACAGAAGGACATGATGTCACGATCCTCAGTATTGAGGGACCGACTGAAGAAGAAGTCAAACAACTGAAAATATTTATTTATTGGAATTCATTTTGTAAATATTTATTTATTGGAATTAAATAGTATCCTAGCAATGGTCTGTTCTTGTGGTGGCTGTGGTATGCTTTGGACTTTATGTTGGGCCTAAAACCCCTGTTAAAAGTTACGAGTAGTTTCAGAAACAAATTCAAAAAGTTATGACTCTTTTGGTCACCGTTTATGATCATTATGTATGTCACCGGAAAATTGTAAATACTCATCAGTTTATAACCTCGCTAGTTAAATTTTAAATGACGGTAATAGGGAGATTATAAACTAACCTAACCTACGTTAGATGGTAAACTAACGGGTTCACAATCTTACGGTGTCATATAAGTATATTACCGTAAAACGGGGTGAGTAGGTTTCGCGGGGAGAGGTTGGTTCTGAATGGGAGAGAAGGTTTGAGAGGGGGTGAGAAGGGATCTTAAGGCTACTGCTACAAAAAGAATGTATTCCAATTTAAAATGGAGCTATAATAATACACATAATAAAAAAATCGATCCAACAATCTTCCAAAATCACCTTTGTATGAAAACCCCTCTCACCCCAAATACGAGGCACTACGGGGTGAGGTGGGTTTTCCCCTTTATCGTCAAAGTTATGAAATGGAACTACCCAAAATAAAATAAAAACTAAAATACAAACGTCCGGAACACTTATTATTATACACCATCCAGTTTTCACATGTAAAAATAAAATGTTATCGAGGTTTGAATTTCAGTTTTGACCCTACTCACCCCATTTTACGGTACTTAATACTTATTACACTGGTTGTGTCAAAGACTGCTCTTTAAGCAATATGAACTGCACTGCCCCAGCCAAGAGGCTGGATTGGTGAAAAATTGTCGAAAAGAAGCAAAGTTTGCTCGTTAAGCAGACATTGATAGATTGGCCTGGTACTCATACGGAGCTAATATATCATTATTTTAACTAAGCGAGGCTTAAACGCGTACTACTTAACATGCAAAATATTGCCTGGCTGGAGAAAATACAGCGATACTCTACAAATACGAATACGGGAATATAACGGGATAAAGACAACCATTATTAAGAAAACATCAGGCAGTTGTTGCCGTTGTTGGGTATTAGAGAATATATTTTTTTTCAACATGTTTTTTCAACGTGTGATAACGCTTCAACAATCAACGTGGCCAGGATAAGGCTGACTGAGGGACTAACCTCACATTAATGAATAAAAACATGATACATATTAACCAGTTGGACGGCAAAACCGCTAAATATCGTCGTGAGTTTTCGCAGCAAGCTCGGCCGAATTTCACCTTCCCATATACAAACGGAGTTTCGTTCTCATTTTAAATTCTACGTGTTGGATTGTAAATATTGTAATGTAAATTTGCACATACAATGGCATGAGGTATATTTAGTCTTGTAATTAGTTTTTCTCAAACATGCAATGAAATGTCGTCGCTCCGGGCGTTATATCAGGCTTCGAACTATCACGTTTAGGGCGGAGCAACTCCAGAGAACTGTAAAGAAATTTCATACGAAATTGAAGGCCTAGGCCGGGAAGTAATTTTTTTTTTAATTCTAATGTAAACATGGGGTCTGTGTCCATACAGGCTAAACAGCCGAATTTTTTTTTTTTTTATATTTTAGTGAATGAATGGTTATCGGACCAACGCCTAACGTTATACACGAACGTACTGATATTAAGAATACGAGTCTGTATGATTCAATGTGTTGATGAATAAATTTAATATCTTGTCTATACGTAAGTCGCCAGAGACCATAGACAATATTTAAAATCCTCTGCATTTATTTTATTTATTGAAATTGAGATTCTTATTATCAGGTTGTGTATAATGGCATTAATGGCCCTAATAGGGTCTATTCGAACACTGCACACGCGAAATACGGACGACTTCCGTAAAAAAAAAGTCATTATGGCAGGATTGGATGAAAAATTAAAAAACTTTAGTCGTGTAGCTATTTGTGGTTGATATTTATAATTTGTTTTTTTGAGTGGTGATTTTTTTTATTTTATTGCATATTATGTTTGAGAAAAGCACTATACATGCCCAGCCGTGAAAAGGTCTTGCCGACTTCGTATCACTATCCGGCCTCCCTACGGTCGGCCGTCTATACCTACTCACCCGGCAAGCCCTTCTTTCCCGGCGTCTGCAGTAATGTACTATATATAGCTCCAATTTATAAAACAAACGAAATAAGAGCGAAAACAAGTTTTGTATGAAAAAGTCGTTCAACATGAACGTATAGTTTGTGTTTGTGCCATTATAACTGGCGCGTGAGCGCATGAGTGACCTTTTTGTATTTGACATACTTTCTAAGGTTATTTTGTTCAGTCAGACGAATAAGAAGAAATTTTATTAGAAATATGTTTGCCTATTTGTTATTTTCCTTGAACAAGGGTCACTGGGTGTGAAAAAAATGAAAGTCATGTGAATATTCACTTCACTTTTATCCCCATTGAGGCAGAAAAGGAGGACAACGGTCAATAAGCAATTATTAATAAAGCTAGAAATTATCATCTCATAATTATCATTATCAATATTATCATCTCAATAATTTAATAGTGAAAGAAAGGTTACAAATTTTGCTTCAGGCAGCTTCAAAATAAATTAACTAACAACATTTTATTGAAAGAGTCGTAAAAACATCAGTTATAGTTCAGGAAAAAAAGTTTAGTGTTTATATTGCAAACAACCTCAAATAAAACTGTTACATAGGTACTTTAATTACCTATGTAATGTTTTATTTACCAGAAGCAAATTACACTGCCGTTAAGTAGGTAAAATCGGAATCGGAAGCGTAGAAAATGGCGACATAATTCTCGATACTATTTACTTACTTCATCTTCAATACAGGGTGCCATTTGAGTCGTGATCAGTAATATGTTTTTCTAACTCCATATACAACGAGCAATTTAATGTCCCTAATTTGTTACTAAAAGCAGACAAGATTTTTTTTATGTTTTTGTTTATTTTTTGTCATTTATTTTACTTTTACAAGTGGCAATGTGGTATTTAAACAGCTTTGTAAGATATTTCAAATGAAAAATTAAGTAAATTTTATTTCTAACTGGGACAAATGACAAAATTGATGTCAATGACAGTTCCGATTCAAAGAGGCGATTCAATTTACTAATTTAAATATCTTAATAAGCCGTTGTAATATCCTAAATCCACTTATAAAAGTAAAATAAATGACAAAAAATAAACAAAAAATAAAAAAAATCTTGTCTGATTTTAGTAAGAGTAGGGGCATTAAATTGCTCATTATTTATAGAGTTAGAAAAACATATTACTGATCACGACTCAAATGGCACCCAGTATAATTTGAACTATTTTTAACTGGAACAGAGTTGCATTTATTTTGTTTCATTCAATTCAAAACAAGAGACTTTCAACCATATTTTCATCAGTATTCATTTCAAATTCGTTACGTGGGCAGAAGGATATGATGACTTTATGATTTCGGATTTATAGCCGGTCAAACAAGTTTGACGATTATCTTTTGCGCCTACATTTTTTAAATTTGCCGTCTACTGACGGAAATGGCTTTATTTGACATTTCGAATTACCCGAATAAAATGATATTGAGCTCTTTAGAGAGCTGGGCACGCGCTTAAGGGAAAAGGGGAATGACTCCCGTTCTGAGTCATGGCTTGTCTAACAGGTCTCCATCGCCATACAGCGGGGTAACGCTGCAAGTTGTGTGATGGGGACCTTTGGACCCGGCATGGCTCAGAACGGGTTTTTGTTCTTATGTTTTATATGTACCTTTATATTATTGAAATGATATTTGAGAGAGGTTTTTCGTAGAATTTCTAAAAGCGCTGTAACCACTACCTTGCGCCGCCCACATTCTTATTTTGAACCGCCTTTTGTAAGAATTAATCATTGGACCCATTGTCCGCCATCAATGGCGTCCGGCTTTGTGCAGCAGATATCTAACACATAGCCTACAATAGAATGTAAATATGGCTGAATTCATGCATAATTACGGGTATTATGTTTGATATCCATACAATACGGTTTGCCAAACAAAAGATACCAAAAGATATTTATAATATTATCCAAATATTCTATTATTGCATACCATTATAACAAAGAAACAGTAAACACGAATAAAGCATAATCAATTAAACTATACACAAAATATAGAAGGCCATTTTGTTATGTAAGACAATAGGCATTCATCAATGGCCATGCTAAAAACTATGGGGTCAACCCCGAAATCGGGAAACACAAACATAGACATCTGTGACTTTCTATTAGAGAAGGGTTACTTGCGATAAGGACATTTGTATCAGAATTTTTATTGGAATTTCAGATGGAAACATCCTTATACTGCCCCTTCTGTGTCCGAAAGTCACATAATATGTTTGATATATATCACCGAAATGTACGAAATAAAAATAGCAATTTATTATTTATTATTATAAATTTACTTTTCGTTCTCAGGGTTGGCTCCATAGTTAAAGTTGTATTGTGACTTGTCATCTACATATTCACCTACCTGAGTAATGGTGTAATGTAACATAACAAAATCAACTTATAGATATAACGTTACAGTTCGTTACTTAGATACACACATTCATCAAAAACCGTAGAGTTCTGGTATAAAAAGAATTTTCCTATTATTCAATTCAACCTCTAAGGGGGTAAGGGACGAAGCCATGGGCAAAGCTTTGTATACATATTTTCGAGGACATAGTAGGAATTTAATAAAGAGGCCAAATATTAAAAGCCGCGGCCATGAAACGTAACGACGCATCTTAAACATCCAATTTGCAGTTTGGGAAACTGAGTCATTTCTAAAACAATTATATTAATATTCACAATTGCACGTCTTGGAGGCAGCGGGTAGCGGGGTGTATTTAAGAAAGAAAGATACATGTATTTATATTCATATATATTCATATATTTTATTGCGATCATGTTCATTACAGAGGATGGTATACAACATTATGTAGTAGGTACATGTACCCCGTTAGGGCATTGCAATAGTCTTAATACTACTTAATGGTAACTATTTACAAATTATACATTATTAAACTTAAGAATTGCAAAAACAAATTATAATTATAAACAAAATTTTAATTAAATTAAATGTCATTCATATTGCATTATTACTTATTTTATATATTTAGTTCATCATAAAAGCCCAACAATAATAAATAATAAATTGAAATTAAAATAATCAACTAATATTTACTCTAATTCATTATCTGATAAAAAAATCCTCGATTGTATAATATGCCTTTCGTATTAAAATTGATTTAAGTTTGTTAATAAATGATTGCGTTTTTTGCTCACTAGTTACGCTTTTTGGTAATTGGTTGTAAATTATCACAGATCTATAATGAGGGCTATTTCTGAACATTTGTAGATTTGGTTTTGCTGGCAACAATAGTTTGTCCTGTTTATTTACGTCAAACCCAACCAGTTAATTACATAAAATACATAGATGAGATAGACGTTAAAAAGGACCGTCACTCAGCGTAATGCTACGATAAGCCGCAGCGCTGATTTTAAGATTTTTAAGTGGGGACCTAAATTATAATTAACTAAATGCTATAATACAAACAAAAACTAACACATAGTGAATAAAAATAAATAAAATAGATAAAACAGTAATTAAAAGATGACAATAAAAATAAGACAGTTATGAGCCTACCGCCAATAAACATAAAACAAATCAAACGAAACACTTTGGGTATGAACGATGTATAAAATTATATGTACGTACCTACCTATATACTGAAATGCTATAAAACTAAGAAAAAGTTAAATATTTTAATTTTGCCCAGTGCAGAAAAGAAACTTAATTTTGGAGTGGGTAGAGTCCGTGTAACCTTGTAAAGGCGCCCGCAGATTACCAGTCCGCCGTACGATATCAGCATGTCAGTTGTTCGCAACTGTCAACTTTTTGTTCTAACTGACAGGCTGATATCGTCCGGCGAACTGGTAATCTGTGGACCCCTTAATGGTGTCAGCTATCTTATCTTATCTTATTGTTTTCGGGGGCCCTTGCGGATACACTTCGACCCATAGGGATCTTTTGTGCAATTATCCCCTAGGGAAGATCCGTCAACTACTCAAGAGCTTTTCCCACCATATCCATGTGTCGGGTGATGGAGCTCATGGGTAGCGTTTTAAAGCCCTTTGGTTCCAGATATTCTGCTCCAAAGTCCTTCATTTTTTGTCTGGCGAGGGCGTGACATTCACACATTAAGTGTTTCACTGTCTCTTCCTCTTCGCCACACATACGACAATCGGTGTTGTCAGAGTGTCCCATCTTGGCCAGAATTCCTTTGACCCCGTAATGGCCAGTGAACACACGTTATGATTTAGAGTTGTCTTTTGCTAAGTTTCCAAAGCTTTCTGCTCCAGCCGGAGTCTATGGTGTCAGCTAACTTTGCATCGATTAGAACCAAGTGAGGCAGTCTCATTATTAACGTCATATTTTCATAGAAATTGATGATGACATTGACATATTTTGTCATCTTTATCTTAATGTTGTATCTTAATCCGACTCTAGTGCTTCCTTAAATTGACCGAACACAGCAAAACAATTCAGTTTTAAAGTACCTAACAAATTATGTGTAAATTATACGTAGCTATGTTTATTATCCATATATATATAAGTACCTAGGTATGTTTCAAATTGCTATGTATTTTAGGCTACATGGACCCCGATGCACATTTAACGACTTGTTACGGTTTTGATCTTATTTTGATAGTAATTCTGAATGCAGCCTTATTTTATACTAAGGCAGCCAGCCATACTGTCCTGTCATTAAAACTTCCAATCTTCATTATTATGACATTTTTCAAATTAAATACTTCGAAAACTTCATTAATAGTGTCATAACTTAACTAATGTTAACTACTTCAATAAAATTCCCTGTTAATTTACTGGTATTTCATTGTAGACCATTATTTTTGTAACTAACAAAGTTTTGAATAGAAATCAATTTAAATTTGTGTGCTATTCAATAAATAACTTCACTCTAGCCACCGCATGTGACTTCATTCAGAAGTCTTTAAAAACTTTCCCATTTTCCAATAATTGTTAAAAAAAAACTTAGTTTTGTAACATCTGAAGAACGGTCTAGGCTTTGGGTTGTTTGTCCATTTCAGATTTAAGATAAGGTAAGGGTAAGACTAACATAGTTTACTTTGCTTTGGAGCAAGACAAACAGTATAAGGATTCCATACAAGTGATAGTCTAACCCCGGTGATATTAGTCTTACTTACCCCACCTTACCTTAATATAATACTTTTCACCACACCAGCTCGGAAAGGCTTACTTTGCACTTCAAAAACTGATCGCAAAGTTGCACTTTACAAAATCAAATGCAAATTTTGAGTTATTTTCTTATGTTTGCTGGTAGAATTGACTTTTAAATGATGATTTTGGATGATAAATATTTAATAACATTCATTTGGATTTGATTTGGTTTGATTTTGTTTGATATTTTACATTTAATATTTGCTTCAGGTTGGTGTGGTGAAAAATTTTGTTTCACTCGGGGGCAAATTTTGTTTAACCCTCGTGCTTTGAAAGCCTCGCAACGCTTAAGATTCCATTTTTCGAACCACTCGCTACGCTCGTGGTTCAATTTTGGAATCTTTCGCTTGCTCGGGTATCAATATTAGCACGAGCGGTTAAACATCAACTTTGCCCCCTTTTAAAACAAATAACTATTGTTTCATATTTTTGGTTTGTTTGGTTGTAGGGGAAACTGGGGAGGGTTGATCACCCCTTTTGTTTTTAGCATACATTTTCTTAACTATTTGTAGTATTGAAAAACTTTATAGACCATACGACTCAGAATTTATCTCTTCATTAGTAGTTTGAATTAGAACAGATTTGTGCAATAAATTAGATCATTATTTAATGAAAACTCATACTGTTGACTTTTACCATGTGTCCCCTATGTAAGGGAGACTTGTTTACCCCTGGTCGGGAGCCTTGATCCTAGGGGGATCAAGTGACCCTGGTTCTTGGGACACATGGTAAACATATTTTTACCATGTCTCCCCATACCAGATTCTCATTGATTATATAACTCGGATCGCTATTAGCAATGCATCCATAATTTGTAAAATACACAGCAAACATATATATATTGCATCTTCCATGCTTTGAAGTTGTATTTCCGGTAATCAGATGTCTAAGCCGAAGGGATCAAGTCTTCCAGATTTGGGGACACTTGGTAAAAAGATTTTAAGTGGCAATGTCATATTTCGAGGGTAGTATCTACATTCATTTATTCACTTTATCTACAGAAAATTAATATATGAAGATATCAAACACATATTGATCCATAATCTTATACTTTTAAAAAACAATGTAATCGTATTATCCATAAAACAACATAAAATAGGGAATCAATATTTGTACCAAAAAAAAGTAAAAAAAAATCAAAAATCTAAGTTATTAACATAACATTTCTTGTAACAAGCTAATTTTTTTAAAGTTCTTATGAATACCTACAGCAATTTTAAATTTTTTACCCATCACGGTCGTTATTGTTTACTATAATAAATAAGTTTAGAAATTTACTGCTCACGTTTCGAGGACGGTGTTTGAGCTGTATAATTCTAAAATCCTTTCTATGGACCGTCGGTTCTATAGTACATAATGTCGGAAAGCCATTGAAATAGCATTTCATCCATAAAAACAAATATCTCCGGTTGAAAACCAAATATCGTTATAAGTGTTTTTTGCCGACCGAATAACATCCCCTGTGTGTAAAACGTTTAACTTGATAAACAAGACCAAGTACGGGTAGTTCGTAAAATGTTGATGTTAACTTTAGTCAGTCTTTTCAAAGGCCACGGGGATAATTCCGTTTTCGGAGTCGGTTGTATAATTAAAAACTGAATTATACGCCATTAAATTCCGTTTTAATAAACTAAAATGAGTCAAAAACCTTGAAAGTTTAAATCAGTGTTTCTCTGGTCGTACTTTCGCGGCATGATTTACTAAAGAAAAGAAAATATTTATGATAGCTCTATGAATCATTTTGTAAGTAAATTTATTACAATGTATACTTGATCACTTTGGGGGTGACATGATCCCGGAATCATATCTCCCCTGAAGAAAAAGACAAAGTCTCCCCATACATAGTAAGATTATAAAACGTGCCGTACTCGAAACATGTGTTCGCGTATATCAATGTAATCCAAGTTAATCATCACTTCAATAAACAACAAATAAAATAAGCACACTCACTAACATCATTTCCATCTCATATTATAAAATAAATCCAGTTAAAGCTTACCGAAAATTGAATATAGTACGCAGAAAATCTTTCACCGTCCGCCATTTTTGAACCACTGACTTTTCCGATACAGTGCCATGACAGAACGTGAAGTTAGGAACGAATGAATGAGTGTTACCAGCGCAAAAAATTGTATCTCGTTTGGTTTGATTAAAAATGAAGTTTACCAAGTGTCCCCTAGGGATCGACCCTCCCCACCCTCACCTACTTATATGTGTCAATGCAAAACACATTTAAAACAAAAAAAAATACGTTTTTAACACCACATGTACTAACGTGCCTAAAATTATTTGCGAAGAACTTTGAGCACAGTAATACATTTCTTGTAAGATATTAACATAAATATTAGACTTACACTTTGAATATTTACTATGAAGTCTCTAGAGCTGTTCTTAGTCTGATTGAAGTCATAAAAGTCGGAAAGAATACAAATGTGATATCGTAAATATGAATATAAAAATACTATTTCGTATGTACGTGGACTAGAATATAGTGCTTTTGGTTGAGCGCTAGAAGTAGGTAACATAAAATAGTAGTTTATGTAACTGATACATAATGAGGGACCTTCAAAAACGCGTGCGGTTAATAAAAGGAAGACATGAAAGGTGCGCGTATTGCTTTTAACTTTCAGACGCGTACGCATCTTCATATTAACGAGCGATTTCTTTCGTTTTTAACCGACGAAAATAACGAAGGAGGTTCTCAAGTCGACGCGTATATATATATATTTTTTTATGTATGACCACGCATAACTTTTTACAGAGTAGTTCGATTTTGATAATTATTTTTTTATTGGAAAGGGTAAATCCCGAAGTTGGTCCCATATAAATTTGGAAAAAAAATCCAACCTTAAGGGTAGGAAAATAGGGGATGATTGATTTTTCACTCACCGATTGAAACTAAAAATGGAAAAATAAAAACTTTTTACAAAAATAATCAGCTTTATGGCTATAAATCCCATTTTTGACTCGTATTGTTACTACTTGGCTTAGCACCGACTTCAAACATATCAGTTGGTAACGCATATACTTCAAAAAGGATAAGTAATATTTTATTTCATCCTTTTTGACGTCGGTTTTATTTTTTTCGATAAGAAATAATGCGCCTCGAGGGAATTTCGATAGATAAAATGCTCCTCGATACTGATAGATGTGATTCAACCTTTGTTCGCTCAAATTTAATTAATTGTTAAATAAAATAATTCACAATGGTCCCAAAAATGGTGATTTTATTCATTTATTTTCATTTTTCAGCAATTTCGGCCTAGTCCTAATTTTTTTAACAAACTTGGTAACCGTTGAGCGTGTTTGTAAAGTGTATACAACCTTACTTATTTGTAATCATAATTTTAACTGTACAATATCTAGCCTAAAGTTGGCTCCTAATCTTTTTAGAACAAGCATAAGTTCCACGTTTTATTACCGTATTTTAAGCCAAGAAAGAACATTCATAAACCAAAAACTCTAAAATTTAAAAGTAAAAATTTGGCACTAGTAACCGTTTTAATGTCACGTCGGTCGGAGCGGTTTAATTTACGAATGTTATTAACCTTCTTGGCTGAAGTTGGTTAAGAATCTGGCAAGCGTTGGTCGATGGTGGACGACGGGTCCTCCGTACAATCGTGGTCCACGTTTTCCTCTCTGGGTATAGGGTATTTGACTACTAGTCAAATCAGTTTCTTTTTTCGAACTGTCAAAACGACTTTGCTACTATGGAATTTATATGAAGCACTAGCATGTGACGTCACGATCAAATATAACCTACTCTTTATAGTTTTATGCGGGTTTTAAAATAGAAATTGTGTCTAAAAATAATTTCATGCATGGTGTAAAATAATTTATTTTAAATACAGTCAAATACCCTATTGAGATTACAAAAATATTTTTACATAATTTAATCTATATTTATCATATCTATGTCCATCGTTTGATTTTTTAATTATTATTAGGTTTAGGAGCTTAATACAATATTTTCTATGAAATTGGTCTTATAAAATAGCTATAGTTCAATGACATCCATTTTTTCAGATTTTCAATATACAGAGAGGAAAACAGGGCATACGTTTGTATGGAGAACCGGTCGTCGCCTTTCCTCTTAAGTACAGTCTGAGAGGTTATTAAAGATTTGGCAAGGTGCGAGGCAGTTACAGTCCACTGAGTATATGAAAATTAGTTTAAGGAATAAAAAGGCGGATTAAGATTTACAAAAATGTTATTTTAATATGAAGGTAGTGTCAGTTGGTTTGAAATGGACCCACAGCATAGATGGTAGGATCCTAATAGATGTGTTATACGCGTGTGTCCTCGCTCACACGATTTAGTAGTTTTTATACGAGCTTCTGTTTTTTGACGGTCAAAAATATGATTATTTTTTGTCGTGTGTTCTAATGTACCTAATAAATAAATAAGTATCGTAGAGTATTCATTTATCTATTCACCGTCTAGCCATGTGTTCCATTTAGCTCCCACTGACCCTATCTAGTATCCAAATAAATTAAGAAAAATCCTATTTTGTCTTAATGGGCACTAAAGGTCTTATAGAAAGCAACATTTATAACGAATTGATAAAGTTTCTGAACTCTTCGTGAAGAAAATATAATTTATTGAAGTAAGTAAGTATTTTTTGCCGGGGCTATAGAAAACTTTTCAAGTGGTTCTAAGTAAATGAATACTTTTTGTATACTTGATTTAGTTTTTTTTATATATAACTTTTTTTGAGTAATTTGCTTATATTATGACAATCGTTCTTAGTCGGTAATGACTCCGCCTATGAATGAAGGCGATGGTCCTGGGTTCGAATCCCGGTAAGGGCATATAATACATATGTTGTTAATGTTGAAATTTCTCCAAGAAACATTAGGTCTTAATGTATTCACTGCCAGCAACCCTCCAGGCGGGTGCTCTATCCGTAGTCGCTTTTCGCTACATACGGTTTTTCCAATGTTATCGGCTACGCTGCAGCAACTGTAGCAAGCACTGAATGTTTTAAATATCAATAAATCGAATATTAAGCAATATTTGAATTTTTTGTGTGTTCGATTCCCGGAAGAGGGAATTAATTCAAAAAAAATATTTGAATGCATTTTTGGTTCTTTTTTAAAATAAAAGAATGTTTCCCTTAAGTAAAATGAGCTAATTTAAGGTTTTAAGGTACTTTCCTCCCAGGGCCCATTAATTTTTTCCACGCTGCATAATTATTTATCTATCTATCTATCTAATACCTTTAAACGAGCAATTCTTGCATATTTATTTATTTATTTATTTATTTATTTATATATACATATATATATATTTCGGGGATCTCGGAAACGGCTCTAACGATTTCGATGAAATTTGGTATATGGGGGTTTTCGGGGGCGAAAAATCGATCTAGCTAGGTCTTATCTCTGGGAAAACGCTAATTTTTGAGATTTTATATGTTTTCCGAGCAAAGCTCGGTCTCCCAGATATTTTATTACCTATCTTATCGTTTTTTGAACTAGTCACACTGCAAGTGGTCATAATTATGTTTATTTTGTTTGAATAGGCTTCTTGGTCCAAATTTAAACAAGATTAAGATCCGAAGCACCGTGACTATCCCTCGTATTGTTTAGATCGAATCAAGAGCAAATCAAATATCAATAGTATATCAAATTACAACATATACTTCACCGGTCATACGGTTTCGTATAATATATCCTACGGACGCCAAAATAATGTTACATGCTACGCAATTGCCCGGTATCGTTTTCCGAATAGTGATGTGCTGTTCGTTCCCGGGAATATTCTCTAGAATCTAGATGGGAATATTGGGATTTTGATGTTTCCCATATTTGGATTTTTTTTGAGGTTATAGATAGGTTAGGTTTGTTTTATGGCAATCCTGAAAAGTGACGCGTTTCTAGACCAAATGAATTATGGTATCGTCTTGGGTCGTCCCATTCGTTTTTCGTCAAGTTCTTAAATTAGTCCTATTCTGCTTTCGTCACGCATTCTACATTGAAAGCCACCGACGATTGTGACGAATGTAGAATGGGTGACGAAAGCAGAATAGGACTAATTTAAGAACTTGACGAAAAACGAATGGGACGACCCAAGACGATACCTGAATTATGACTAACGAAAATTCGGGCAAACAATACATTTATGGCTTAAAACTATTTGGGAAACAATAGAGACCCTATATCCAACATTTTAAAATATTGGATATAGGGTCTCCCTATATCCAATATTTTAAAATGTTGCCAATTTTATTACCTCCAAGCCTTCAACAGTCCAACCTCTAACGGTTCAAGGTTTAAAATTTTTATTTTATTTTATATCAATAAAAGTTTGAATTACGAGAATAAAAAAATTAAGTAAAGCTGTGCGCGCATTCTCTGCTATGCTATGCTATGCGCTCAATGCGGT
Source organism: Cydia amplana (assembly GCF_948474715.1). Lineage (NCBI taxonomy): Eukaryota > Metazoa > Arthropoda > Insecta > Lepidoptera > Tortricidae > Cydia > Cydia amplana. Next base: position 12,520,301 of record NC_086088.1, on the reverse strand, counting down.
TGTGGATGTGGAATCGACCTTAATGCCTAAACAATAAGGATGAAACCAAGAGTTTGCTTTCATAGACTTAATTTGCTCTAGCTAGTCTAGAACAATGATCTATTTTAAGCAGCCTAAATTATTATATTATATTATTCGTCGTACTATCCATCAAAATAAACTTTACGGACGAAGAAGGTCCGTGAAGTTTTAGTGATGGATTACGTAAGATTATTTTTTTAGGGTAGCTCGCCTACTACACATAAAGCCTTTTTAGGGTTCCGTAGCCAAATGGCAAAAAACGGAACCCTTATGGATTCGTCATGTCTGTCTGTCTGTCCGTCTGTCCGTCTGTCCGTCTGTCTGTCTGTCTGTCTGTCCGTCTGTCCGTCTGTCCGTCCGTATGTCACAGCCACTTTTTTCCGAAACTTTAAGAACTATACTGTTGAAACTTGGTAAGTAGATGTATTCTGTGAACCGCATTAAGATTCTTACACAAAAATAGAAAAATAACAATAAATTTTGGGGGTTCCCCATACTTAGGACTGAAACTCAAAAAACATTTTTTCATCAAACCCATACGTGTGGGATATCTATGGATAGGTCTTCAAAAATGATATTGAGGTTTCTAATATCATTTTTTTCTAAACTGAATAGTTTGCGCGAGAGACACTTCCAAAGTGGTAAAATGTTTCCCCCCCCTGTAACTTCTAAAATAAGAGAATGATAAAACTAAAAATAATATATGATGTACATTACCATGCAAACTTCCACCGAAAATTGGTTTGAACGAGATCTAGTAAGTAGTTTTTTTTAATATGTCAAAATCCCCTAAATACGGAAGCCTTCATGGGTGAGTCCGACTCGCACTTGGCCGCTTTTTCGTTTTAACCCTGGGGTGGGTGTCGTTGAATATTGGATAGGTCTTTCAAAACGAATATTATATTAAGTTAGAATTTTTAGAGATTGCTTTGAAAAGAAAGAAAAAACCGGTCTACACCCTTTTGAACCAAAGCTGTAAAAATATAAAAAAAACATGAAAATAAAACTTAATAAAGACTACTTATACGAACCAAGAAGTTAACATATTTTTTCAATTTTGTTCCCAAGCACCTATGCCAATATTCCTGCTACACATAACTACGCGACATAGAAAATAGATGCACGCCTTCAGCCGCATAAGGCCGTAACTAACATGCGTTTCCTACTGACATTCGTCATTCCGTGTACGAAGTATTGTTTATATCAGCACGGATAGCAGAAAAAGTGCTTGACCCAGTTGTTTGGGTAAATGTACAAGGTTTAGGCACATTGTGTTTTAGTTCGCTGCCCAAAAGAACATGTGGGGATTATTGTGTCACTTCGATAAAAAGGGTACATATTAGGTACAGCTTGATAATGTTTTTCTAGTATAACTGTCAAACTATTTCAATTGCAGGCTGTAGAGGGCGCTACAGCAAAATAAGGATTTTTTTTAATGCAAAACTTAAAGCTTAGTGGCCTAAGTAAGGTAGGATATTGAAAAGCTTAATTATAATCACTATTGTTGTTGTTGTTGTTCGTCCAAGGGCACCCCTGAGGTGCGTAAGGTTTCCAGAAGATCCTTCCATGTCTTTCTGTCTTGAGCAACCGTCTTGGCCTCGTTCCAGCTCAGTCCTACGGCTCGCAGCTCGTTCGCTACTCTCCGCCTCCAGCCCTAGTAGCACGGTCGCATTTTTATCATTTGTCACCATGCCTGTCACGTTCTAACAAGTATGTAAGTGCGAAAGTGACGGGCATAGTGATAGTCGATAAAAATGGAACCGTGCTGAGCCCGCAGGTGATTGCACTATCACTACACCTTATAAAACGAAATCTGTCTGTTTGTGTGTATGTATGTTTGCGATAAACTCAAAAACGATTGAACGGATTTTAATGCAGTTTTCACCTATCGATAGAGTGATTCTTGAGGAAGGTTTAGGTGTATAATTTATTAACCCGTGCGAAGCCGGAGCGGGTGGCTAGTTGTCTAAAAATATAAGGTAGTGAAAGTTAGTCGCATTTGTAACATTAGGATGGACATGAATTCTCGATTTGGCCTCAATTTCCTGACGCTACTGTTTTGGGGTAATTTGGCAAATCAGGGATCGCTCGGTAATACGGTTACGAGCGGACGAGGGTTCCGTCCGAGGACATATGTATTGTCTTTACTTTACTACGATTGTATTACGATTGCTTACCGACTAGAGGCTTAGTAGTCAGTTAAAAACAAAACACTGACGCTCAAAATATGCGGTGCCGAGACATGGACGCTCACTAATGAGGCTGTGCATAAAATCTGAGTGGCACCGAGAGCCATGGAGCGCGCCATGCTCGGCTCACCGAGTGAGGAATGTCGAGATCCGACGCCGCACCAAGGTGCGAGGTGTGGGTGACTTCATTGCCAAGCTTAAATGGAGTTGGGCGGGACATGTTGCCTGGCAGCATGTTCCACATCAAAATGTTGACGGAATGGTGGCCGCTTTCGGATAGAAGAAGCGCCTGGCGTCCGTTGGCTCGTTGGGTGGACGACGTTCGAAAAATCGTGGGGCACTTTTGGATGAGACTATTTAACCCAGGACCGGGTTAAGTGACGTTTGGATATTGCATGAGAATCTCAAAACCACCTTGGGGGCCTATATAGCCAAGATGACAATCGTACATCGATAAACGCTAAACGAAAAGAAAAATTGTATGACAGATGCTACGAAAATCTATTATCCATACATTAAGTTTTGATTGGCTTTTTCTACCAACGATTGTCATCTTGGCTAGGCGCCCTGGTTTCCCTGAGCCTACAGCTTAGTGGACAATGACAATACCCAACCACACTTACTCTGCACGCCTTGTTACACGCGGTCCCGAGATTACACGAGATCCTTGGATATTAATTTTGATTCACTGGACTTATATACTGTAACATGATTTAAATGCATACGGAAAGGGATTATGAGGTGTCTGTTACAGTTGTTCATTAATCTGTGTAACATAATTTGGGTATACAACTTTGGAAACTTTTCCAACAACCACTACCATAAAACCACATGTAAGAAAGCTAACCAGTTTCTTTTACAAGTTAAATAGCTTGTATAATATTATAAGAAATTCCCCTATTTAGAGGCCAAATGTCGTGTATTTATTAGACAAATTATTTTCATTCGAGCAATTACGTTTAATGGACGACTACAAAACTTTGTTGCCCAAACGGATGTCACGTACTGAGAACAGTCCATTTAAATGGGCAAATTATTGCCCAAACAACTTTGCGGTGAATGCAGAACATTATTTATAAATCGACCTAAAATCAACCTTAAAACTTTAACCATGAGCCCAAATTTGCAAGAAGTTAAATTTATTAAAAATAAATTTTCGTGTTGCGATCGAAAAGCAACCTTACAGCTCTGTAATAAGATTAAAAATAGAACGATAAGTTTAAATAGGATTCCGTTATCTTTCAGGCTATTCGTTGGAATCAGATTTTGCTTCCGAAATGCTTCAGATTAAGATAAAATATTTTTTTATAGAGTCGTTTTACAAAGTCGTAAAATTGAGGCACTTATAATTTACCTGGAATCTGAGCTGTTGAAGTTTGTGTTTTATATCAACCACGTAAAGTTGACTTTTCCTTTTAAACCTTCTTGCAATTGTGGTCGTTTTGCTATTGAGACATGATTTTCAGATGATTATCGGCAGTGTTTAAAAGTGGCGTTTTCAGTTCAAGTTTTTTAGTTTCGCGTGTCGTAAGCGTAATACCTATACCACAGACAAGACATCCTCTAGACTAAGCATAGTAACGCTACCCCCTCTGCCATTTATACGGTAGTTTTACTCCATATTCGAGTCAATCCCGTGCACGGCACGGGATTCGCTCACCTCGTCCCCCGCACCCCCGTATTTTTGGCAGCATCACTTTCATGAAATAATTGCTCTAAACTCCGTCTAGAGGATTCCTCGTTTATGACCTATACTTACTTAACCAACGTAACTCTTAATACTAAAGCCGAAATAATGAAGTTTTCAATGGCAAGCGAATTTGGTTGAAATAGCTACTAAATATTGTACTGTCACGCTCCACGATTGTTCCGCCGTTTAGGGTCCTAGCTAAAGTGGTTGTTACATACTTAAGCTATGCAATGTCCAATTTAGCTAGATCCCTAAATTAACAATCACGGAGCGTGACTGTACTAGGGGCCCAGACAAGATGACAATAACTGATTCGAGTAGAAAGCCAATCGTAATTTAAATAATACATGGAAATAGTCACGTGACTTTTCGTAGCATTTGTCATCCCGATAACGTTTTACTATTCGCTTGGCGTTTGTCGATCTACGATTGTCGCTATCGCTTCGCCATCGAATCGCTTTATGTCGCTCTATCACTTTTCCATATTAGGCTAAGGCCCGAGTGGACGCTCGAAGCGGAGCGTTCGGCGGGGCGTGCAGCGTGGCGTCGGGCTCACGAGTGATTTGAGCAGCGTGCACTAAGGCCGCTCCTATACGTTTGCATTTGTTTAACATGCACGCCGCACGCCCCGCCCCGCTGCACGCCCAACTCGAGCGTCCACTCAGGCCATACACTTAGTGTGACAGTGACACTTGCGTTTCGATCGTTACGGAGCGTAAGCGATTGGCACGTTGCGCGCTTGCGCGTTGGCTACGCGGCCTGATTCAAATCTTATCCTAAACGACATCGTCAAAAATCTGGCTATTAAGTGGATACCGCCCTAATCCGTTTAAGACTAAATTAGTAATATCACAAAACGGTCCAGCCTAATAATATTTGCCCAACTCAAAAGGGTGTGTTTTAAAGGGTGACTGTCCTTTTTAAATGGAAATCCCTACAAACAGTAAATATAGTGGCCGGCTTAGTGGTATTAAAACCCGGTATATATTAAATGTAAACAATATCTAGCCTGCAGCTATTTTTGAGGGATGGGGTGGGGAATTGTATGAAATTCATTATTAAAATATGTGACGTCCCACGGGTAAAGGTACCTTATGGCCATTGGCGCTTACGCTATTATTAACGCCGCTCCGCCGCCGCGCGCTATTATTATTGCGGCGCTATGCGACGTAAGCGCCAAGTGCCATAAGGTACCTTTTGCCGTGGAACGTCACATATCTTTAACTACTTATCAAAAGATAATAATATATGAAGTGTAAAGTAACGTATTACGCGGATAATCGTATTAAGCGGGTCTACTGTTATTTCAAAAATAAACGAGTCCGGAGTGCTTGCGTTAATGGTTAAATACTTCAGTTAAGGCCCATATTAAATGTAAACATCTCTAGCCTGCCGCTACTCTTGAGGGACGGGGACGGGGGTCAGAAGATGTGGATGCGGCTTTTTGGTTACAAAATTTTAAAATAAACGTTATACTTGAGCTAATGGTGATGCAGTTGAGTTAAGGACCAAATTTAATGTAAACCAATCAATCGATCATTTATTTGCAGATAAAAACATAGTACAATGCATGCAAATACGAGTAGGTACATTTATATTAAACATTACACCACCGGTAAACACCTCTAGGTTGGCGCATTTTAAGGGGCTGGGGGCGGGAAGGTAACGATGCCGGTGTGTATGAAGATATTTTTCACTTAGGACTATAACAGCGAAGAAAAAAACATTAAGATGATTTTTTTGGACCATATACTCATTTTAATGACAATTAAACAAAAAAAAATCAAATTATTTTATTAAATATTTCTGATTTGTGTATATATAAATTATAAACTCAAATAGATGTCATATATTTAAAAAAAAGTGACGAAGCCCTCCAGTCAGTGGTCCTTCTTTAAGTAATATAATAAAGACATCTATTTCAGTTTCTAAAAAAAAACTTAAAGAACCTTATTTTTGGTAGTCATTTTTCGACCTATAGAAAAGAGTAGAGTCCGTCTACTGTCTAGTCATATTTTAATACACATTGCCCCACTTTATCAATGAAAATGTCATGCAGAGTTACTGTCCGACTCTATTTTTCATTGTTTTTTATATTGTTGTGTGTTGACGATACTTATTGGGAGATATTATTTGTATTATTTTATACCTACCCTTTTTATATTATGTTCCCATTGGGAATGAATTTTTATTCATTGTTTTTATTTTTATTGTTTCTTGTATTTTCGTAAGTTTTGACATTGTAAATTTATATTTTGGTCTTGTAAGTAGGTATTTACTTACTTACTCTTATTCTAATTATGTTGACAATCCTTATTGGAGCTATAATTCTATTTCATTAGCATTTATTATTATTATTATTTATTATTTTATTTGATACACTAGCAGCTCTTGGAGCTGATGCGTGTATATCGAAGCACTTGTATTTTATTTTATTTTGCACTTTTTAAAGTTCTAAAATGTGTATCTAGTCTATTTAGCAGTTTATCTATTAGCATTGTTATTATTTTCATTTTTATTTTGACGATCATGATAGAAATTCTTATATTTTGGACACCAATGCAAACTTGTTATGTCTTTCCTTATCTAACCTATTGGTGAAAGAATAAACATTTCATTACACTTCATAATAAAAAAATTACATCGTGAAAGTACCGCCTCCACTATTCGAACCGCGCCTGCCTGCCGCCGCGAAACGCTTCTGGATTAATAATGGATTAGGATTCTGATATTATGCTATGTGTGACGAGCTACCCTCGTGCCGACGGAACGAGGTTGTGGCATATTCCAATTTTCGCGTTATCTCCGCCTGTCTTGTGCAAGGGTTTGAACGCGAAGTGATATATATGAACACGGAGGTACCTTGGAACTCTACCCCATATCAACTGCTTAAATAGTGTTTCGTTTTTAGTTTTGGTAATTTTTTTACCAAAATGAAAAACGCAAATACAACACAATACAATACAATTCACAGAGTAGGTACCAAATAATGCGCCCAAATGTATTATTAACTGTTTGCTGTCGGGCTAACAGCCAATCTCATCCAGAAGTGACCCGCAATCTTCCGAATATCGCCCACCCAACGACTCCCAACGAGCCAACGGACGCCAGGCACTCCTTGCGTCTGAAAGTGGCCCACATTTTGGCTCACCTGCCACCACTCTGCCTGGCAATATGTCCCGCCCAGCTCCATTTAAGGTTAATGACGTATCCGACGTCGAATCGTCGAATAAATCTGGGGGCACGGCAGTGCCCCCGCCAAGTCGAGCAAAACAAAGAGGCACGGCCGTACCATCCTTTTCTGGAAGCGATTCAGGCCATTTTAGACGTCCTGTAATTTTGTGCTGGCTGAAGCTAGAACCCTAAATTTTCAGTGACATATAGGGCTTAACATGCTTAAGATACATTCTCAAAAACATTAAATCTGAACTTGTAGTTTAAGAATTATTGTACGTCAAAGTTCCTTAGTTTCGACACTGACACACTTATACACTCACCGATCATCATTCTCGATCTCATACTTCTAGCATACCCACAAGTTTCAAATTTTAAACATAAGTAGTTTTTAGCTTATCAAGCCATAGAAAACCTAAAAATATTGCAATATCAGTCACGTTTTAAAGATCTAAGAACTGCATAAGTAAGTTTGTAATCCTATATAAATATATGATATTACAAAGTTATTGTTGCAGTTCCTACAAATAGTAGGTAAAGTAAAGGTACACAACGATGTACGATGTGAGTATGAATGAAGATGTGTTTAAATATGATATGTATATACATAGTATGGGTATGAGTACCCGAAAAGAAGGACTGTCTACAAAAAGAGATGAGATCCCATCAAAAACATTACATGTAAAAAGGTGCCAGTCTCGCACCGCTATTACTTCAAAAAAGTTTTGAGATATAATGTAAAACCAAGTCGGTTATTTTAATCAGTGCCAGGGGGTGTTAAAACCGTATCAATATGATATCTTTAATTTGTAATACGTATAATGACTTGGCCATCGCACGGCTGCATAATGACATAAGGATCATCGACATCTATTAAAAATAATTCTAATTGAACATAACGCTAGCGCTAATTGCAGTTTGAGCATTACACATATTTACGAGTACGGTACGAGTAAAGCATTATGTGCGATTGCCAAGTCATTATATGTATTACAAATTAAAGATATCTTATTGATACGGTTTTAACACCCCCTGGCACTGATTAAAATAACCGACTTGGTTTCACATTATATCTCAAAACTTTTTTGAAGTAAAAGCCGTGCGAGACTGGCACCTTTTTACATGTAATGTTTTTGATGGGTACCTTATTACTACAACATAACAGATCTCTGTGGTTAATAATAACATTAAATTTGGAGATGTAAGTAAATAATAGAAATTTTATTAATAAAAGGTGCCCAAAGGCATATAAAATTATAATACTAATAAGATTGTAGAAGTCTCTCCAAGCGTCAATTCGAAATTATATGAAAAGTGTTTCACGTCAGGAGTGTTAAGCTAACTGATCTATTAAAAATCTTATAATTACATCAGTTTACTGTGGTTTCTCCTACAGCCATATTCAAACTTTAAGATACGTCAAATATTAGATATAGAAACGATATGGATCGGATATGTCAGTGTCAAACAAGTGTCAAAAGTGACGTTTTTGTTTGAAGTAACGTCACGATTTACACTTGATTGACACTGACATATCCAATCCATATCGTTTCGATATCTAATATTTGACGTATCTTAAAGTTCGAACATGGCTGCCAGTCTGCTAGTCTTAGGGTACGTCATTATTCAAGCCTCGACGTACTCCCCAAAATGGAGGCATTACGCACATTAATCCGGGACAAGCGGGGATCAATCAATATCCAATCATAAGGACAATTTCCCACTTATCCCGCTTTCTCGGCTCTCCCCGTTCGTTCGCAGAGTTCCGTAGCGATTACGATTTGGGGAAATTTGGGGAAGTCGAAAAGTTATTATTTTTACCTGACAACCGAATAAGACCCATTTTTAACTTTTGTAAAACCACAATGGTGTGTCAAACAAAACTGTGTTCGCGTCTTCCCTGTAGACTTACACATAAAACTCGTTTTCGCAAAACGAATAAGTTAATATTACCCGCAAAACATCACATAGTCTATCAAAAGATAATAACGGCTAAAATCACTCCATTCAAACTATCGCGAAAAACCCGGCCGCGCCAAATTGTAATTAAAACTAACACGGCCGTTTACAAAGATAACAGCAAGTTCGTTAAACACACGCCGATCCTTGTAACTAAGTGGCTAAGGGTCAAATTGGCGGGATTAAATGTCAACAGGCGGCAAAGCGGTGTTGGTAGCGAAATTATCGCGGGTCCGGTTACATTGATGTAGTTAAATGGACGAGGCTTCAATAGATTTAAATTGACGTGAAAAATAGAGGTTGTTTTTAGGTAGTTCATAAATTCTGCATTTACTAAGTCAAAAGGCATTTTGATTAGTTAAGACTAGTTTTCCGAAACGCCAGGGTGGATTTTTATTACTGGCGTATTTCAGTCAAAATTAGTTTAATTACTAGATAAGTAGGGTGACTGCTATAGTTATTGGCCACTCTTACCAATACGGTTTCAATTGGCTTGTTTGTTTCTGATTTGTTAGGAGTGGCCAATTACTATGTAGTGGCCAATAACCTATAGCAAGAAGCCTCCCTAATTCAAGAAGTAAAATCTAAAATATATTCTTACATTACATACATACATACATACATACAATCACGCCTATTTCCCGGAGGGGTAGGCAGAGACCACGGATTTCCACTTGCTACGATTCTTACATTATTATATAATAATATACAGGGTGATTCATGAGACGTGAGCAGGACTAAGCCTACACAATCAGTAAATGTAAAAGAATCGTTCACGACAATATATAAGTAAAATAATCACGCTTTTTTTCTGTTGTTATATTTTTTGGTAAGGACAAATTTAATTATCTACAATCATGGATACCCTACAACATTTAATTAACAAAGATAAAACCTTTTTAACCGTTATGACAGCACTTTGAGTATGAAGAAAATAAAAATGTCACACTTGAGTGACATACGATTTTTAAAAAGTAACCAGACTCCGATGACATTCAATTTGGCACTTGTTATGGATAAAACAAAGAGGGTGACCATAAATGTCGTAAATAAATTTTCAACTTTTTTTTAAACAGTGTAAAATAAATTAAAGTTAATCTCACAAATGCTAGTACGAACCAGTTGTTTATAACTTACTGTATGCGTGGGCTTGATCCTGCTCATGTCTCCTGAATCACCCTGTATATTTCTTAAGATCCCTTAAAGGTATAGTATAACTTTGCCTTTATACTTGCCTTTATTCTATTGTAAATTGCATTTAATTATCTTGTGTCCTGTACTACAGTACAGAATTTACCATTCGTATAAAGTTTTTCAAAATTGTATGAAATTAAGCTGCAAACTTTTTTTTTCAAGTGTAGGTACATTTACAGGCCGAACTAAGTTCCAGGGATTATATATCCGTTACCCAGGCCCTTAGGGAAACAATTTCGGGATTAAAAACTAGTTAGCAACTCCCGGCGCGACTCGTTCATTATTCCCACTTTATTTACTCTCGTATCAGACTAATAACATCCACTTCAAACCCAGGCTAATAACATAACTTCACTATACCTAGTGTTTTAAAATTTGGTCTAGTTAAGCTAGTTTGTACATGAATTTCGTATTTGTGAACTATGGAGCAATTTTGCACTCTTAATTTCTATGAAATTCTGAAAGACAACTAGCAGATTCCACTAAGCCTGTTGTAAAATATTTACCCACTGCGCCATAGTGAGCTGCTTTAACGGCCTCCTAGTCTAGTCGATAGTGAGCCTGCCTACGAATCAGGACATTTGGACATGGAAATTGACATTTATTTGTTATCTAAGTCCCAGCTAGGTCCGCTGGGTCCCATAGTAAAAGCTTTGCTTAGTTTGGGGCCAGACCAACCTGAATAAGATAAAGATAATTTATCTTTCAAGTAGGCATATTACAATGCGCTTATGAACGTCAAATAACTACAGCAGATCTAACCATACGCCTCTGCCCATGAAGATTTAATTTCCCGCGTAAGATTGTAACCGAATATTTTATTGTATAAGTCGAATTATTTCGTCTTATCCTACAATTATCTTAGTGAGAATGAGACGGCAGACGCAACAAATACCTACCTAATTTGAAATAGTTGGCACGTTAATAAAGTTAATAGTTCGACAACGCATCCTAAATTTAGCTCCATTCCATTCAATGGAGCGACTGCCGGAGTGATTCGAACGATTGACTCGCTTTGTTGGAAAACGGAAATCATCACATTCGCTCATTCGATCAGCGGGTACATTAATGAGCTAGTTAGTTACAAAGCAAGGCCTACCTATAGGCATTTTTATTGGTTGTCGATTATTGCGTCAGATTTTGATAAAGTTAGAAGAGCGCCTTATTCTTCAAATTGGAACAACAAATATGTACGTATGTATGTAGTAATTTTCATTTGAATTACGAAAACATGGTAGGACCTATTTTGAAAACAACCAAGAAATATTTTGCAGGACATATATAGATATGGTGAAATTGCGCTTTTTATGCACGGAATAGAAAACTTCATCTATACACCAACTTAGACCAAAATGTGACTAAAAAAATCGACAAGTAAAAAAAAAATACATTTAGCATAACAGTTTTTATTTATTTCCTTAACAGACAGCTTAGCTAAATAGGTAGGTACCGTCAACCTGGGTGAACATTTAAAGTTTTGTCCCTATACACCCCAGCCATCCTTATTCACCCCGGTTGACGGTACCACTTAGTAACACGAAATATATACATACTCGTCTATATCCTGTGATATCAATAACCCGATACGTGCCCGATACCCTCCAACCGTTGTTCGATAACTGGGTTACCGCGATCTGAATCACGATTGATTGCGCGCCGACGTAACCGAAACGTCTTGTCATCGGATTACATCTTAAACTAGTTAAACTTGATACGCCAATTTTGGTAGTTATGTTAACATTACTAATATAGTACCTATAATAAAATTTGAAAGTAACTCCGTCTCGCATTAAACGCCTAACTCCGTTTGACTATACATGGAAGAACCTATAATTTTATTAATGTCTGAAAAATTGAAAAATTCACCGCTTTGGACAAGGCTCAAACTTACGGTGAATTTTTCAATTTTACATCTAATATAACATTTTGTAGTAACATCTCATGCAGACGTTAATAACACAAACATAAACGGGTTATGTTTTTCTAATCAAAATGTTGCTATAAATTAAGTTGATCTTAATTATTGAAAGCTTATCACATCGGCGGTCTACAATAAAAGTGCCCTTGTCTCTTGTGGCCTATTTGCTGAATAAATGTTGATGTTTTATGTTAGTTGGATGTACATGGGCTCGACTACTTAAAAACCTTTCTCGTGTCAAATAAAACTCCAAGATTGTCCCCGTAAATAAAAACTCGCTCCAGCAATATAAAATATTCAAAACTAAGGCGTGCATAGCAAATAAAAGGTGTACAGAATACCATTCCCGGCGAATTATTTGAATGGCGGCATTAGTGTTGCGCGTAAAAAATCGCCGGCATGCGTCACGCCGCCAGGCTTTTAGTTCGGGCGTAGTGATGGGACGTAGAAATATCGATAAGATATTTTTAATTTTAAAACTTTCCGTTTTAAACATATTAAAAGATATTTATATCGAGTTTATTGCGAATTTAATTTGGTCCCTTTATACCGCAACCGCGACCGACCGACCGACCATCGACGACAGAAATAAAGGTAACAAAATAAATTCATAATTGACTAGAAAATATGTTTTAAGATTGGTATTTTATTTCTAATGTATTTTTTACAATAATAAGGCATTTATACATAGTGCTAGGAGATTTCTGCGGAAAAAAGGTGTAATCGGAGCCTATTGATATAGTTGTTTGTTTTGTGTGGTTTTAAGGACAGAAAAATTGGTACAAATAAATTTAAAACGAATAAACATTTAAAAAATAAAATAAACTAATAAAAATTGATTCAGGTCAATACGAATCACATCATACGTACACCTGTTCAATCATACTGACAATAATACTGAGAAGAAATACTTTTATGTAGGTACACATTTTAATCGCATTTTAAGATATGTACATCTTTGCTGTTGACTGTATGTTCACTGACATTAATATATGTTGCTGCTTGCTGTATTTTATCGCCTACGAACAGAAAAAAGCTAGTACAAACTTTGTTAGCTATATCATTACCGTTATTGATTAAACAACATTATTAAATTCAAATAATTATATCTAATAACAAATGAGCCATTACATCGAAATTAAATAAGTTAAGCTTGAAGAGATTGACCATATTTTAGTATATATTTTTATGAATTTCAGCAAAATATTGAATGTCGTGTCCTACAAAAACATCGACAACATGTTCCCATCACTGCGCGTATCAATTTATCTCGTTTCTCGCAAGCAGCTCTCAAGCAAATGTATTTCTTCATACATCGCGACTTGTATTGTAAGAGCTATGTAATGTAACGGTATTAATTTACAGCAAAGAGGGTTTTAAGCCAAATTTGAGGGTAATAAAACATAAACGGGAGAAAAATGGGGAAAGCGGTGAAGAATGTATCGCTCAAACACTTAAGGTGCAGTGGGTTCAGCCAGCAGATTCTTTTTTTAATCATAGCTTTCTTTTAGATCATGATTTATGATTGCCAAAAAATATGAATAGCAATCTTGAGGCCTTTCCGAGTCTTCCTCGATTCAATTATTCGTTTCGCTCGATAGAACACAACCATTAAAAATTTGTAACTATTTTTGCACAAAAGATAATAACATGACAATTGCTTCTAAAAATGCGTAATCATCATCATCATCACTACACGCAGACAAAGTCGCGGGCAAAAACTAGTAGTGTGACAAGTGTGATCACATTCAATAGCGATCGCTTTCATATGTGGTTTAAAAATGATCTAAAATTAATTTAATACCTAAAAATTTTAATACATAATATTTAAAATATTACCAGTGTGTTATGCTGTAATTCTTCATTTTCAGTGTGAAATTTAACTCTGTAGCTGTGATTACCCTTTGTACCCTAATAAATTATGAAATTGTTAGCATATGTAATTCTGACATAAAATAAACTTTATTTTCTCATCCTGGCCAACACTAAAATTGTATAATTTTACTACAAGTTCCACCGTGTACCGACATAAAAGCTTCTTTGTATACATACTTTATTTATCCCAAGCATCGCGTAGACCCTTGGATATTCTAGAAACTACCTTACGGTAGTCAAGTTTCTACCCGAATAGCCATCTTAGGTAAGGTCACTTCTTGTAAGCAGCGGAAGATCATCCATATTCATATCTTTAAGCTTTAGACGCCGGTGACTAGCGATCCCCCCGGCTTCGCGCAGCGCAGCGCGCGCTACACAAAACCTTAACAAATTACACACCTAAACCTTCCTAAAGAATCACTCTATCGATTGGTGAAAACCGCATGAAAATCCATTCAGTAGTTTTTAAGTTTATCGTGATCCTACATACACACAAACAGACAGACGCGGCGGGGGACTTTGTACTCAGAACGAAATCATGCTTTTTATTATTTATTTCCAGATATACGTTCTTAATGTACCTAGTTATACATTTCTCATTTAAGAAGTTTAAGAAAAACGCGATTTAAAAAGTAGATATTGAAATCATTACTGTCCCCATTTCGACTATCGCTACCTTAGGCGCTTTGGTCCCATTTCATTACCAACTTTCTTAAATCGTGAATCGTGAATGAATTCCGTTCCTAATGTGTCTTTGCAGCCTTGCAGCATGCTGTACACACTTAACCTCGGCTTGTGCTGTTGATACTTGTGTGTGTAACTGATTTGTAATTATATTTGTTCTTTGTATACTTAATTTTTATAAGTGAGAACCTGTAATTGGCTCTGTAAATCTATTGTAGCTCTTAGACATGTTCATAGCTGTTGGTTTTCGATGTATGTAATAAAAATAAAATAAAAATAAATTCCGCTCCGCTCATCGCCCCGCTCACCGCTCCGCCAGCGGCGGGCCACAGCCGCATCGTCTCACTTGAAAAATAGCTACACATTCGTATTCATTGTCGGCGTTTTTGTTGGAACCCTTTTGCCTGAGTTGCCAGTCATGTAGGTATCTACTTGACAAAGATCTTTGATTATCTACTGGAAAGGACTTATAAACATCAATAAAATCATGTAGACACTCAAAGGAACGGACAGTCAAGTGTTGGCCGCTCAGATTTATGTTTCAGTGATGATGATGATGGTGATGATCCTTCAGGCCTCTTTCGCCCATGGCGACCACTTCGACTCCTAGCTGATGTGATGTCATTTGAAAACCATCATATACTTGATTCTAATTTATTAGTGATTTAAATTTTATTCTGAAAATGCTTAAAGCCGCTTAAAATAGATAGTTTTATCATGCCTATTAGGTATTTGTTAATAGGCATGATAAAACTATCTATTTTTGCACCATTCAGCTTGTGCTTTGGCACCCTTCAGTAATTTACGTTTTTTAACTAATTCTACAACTAGTGACTTTGCTATTTTGGAAGTCTTCAAAAACTGAACCGACGAAAAATATAATTACATACCTAATTATCGAACTTGCTCATCAAATTTCACGTTAAACGCATTTTTCAACCAACTCTCTCGCGTCTCGTTTTTGCCCAAGTTGAGAAGAAAATCCTCGCTTCAAATATTTCTATAGTAGTTTTAAGAACAAAAATAATACCTCATTAATACTTTACGTGTTAGCTGTGATTACCACACTCATACTCCTTCCATACAACCTCTGTATCCTTGGCAAAGTTTAGCAAAAACGTAAGTGCGCGAAAATGTCCAAAACGGCCATTTGAGTGACCGGGTCCTGCAGGCCCTTTATTGTGACATGTCCCGCGCTGAATGTAAAGGAGTCACGTTTTACTAAGTTATTCAGACACTATGTGACTTCGAAAGAGGCTAGGTATTAAGGTGCAGTGGGTTTAATTAATTTCAACAGCAGAGTTTTTGAAAAATCGTAGCGATTGTTTAGAATCTAAACATCTAATCTAATCTAAACTTTAGATCATGGTTGCCAAAAAATACGAGTATGAATAGCAATCTTGAGGCCCTTCTTAATGTTTTTTTTTATATACTCGTAATTATCGCTTTAAGTATGATTTTGTTGAAATTATAAAAAAAATATACTACTTAATACCTCAATTCTCTTCTTCCTTATTTTAAAAGAATATTTGTATCTACTTAAGCTTGTAAAACAGTTTGCAAAAGTATTGAAAGAGGTCTATTTCACAGCAACGCCACTCTGAAATGCCAAAATTCCGAAGATCCGAAAATTTTATGGTTTTTCCAAGTATTTGACAATAACCCAGTGAGTATTATTTAGAGGTTAGAAACTTAAAATTAACTAAAACATTTTGTGACTTTTAACATATAAAAAAACTGCCGACCCTTATTTAAAGCACCACTCCTTATTTAGGACGTTTCAATACTTTCAATGGGCTACAACGTAACGTAGCAACATAAAATAGAATAGAAAATAAACCATTTATTCGTGGCAAATCTATAAGCATAAGTAAATGAAATACTTACAGTAGAAGAAGAAAAAAAACAAACATAACATTACATAACACATTATAAGTAGGCCCCGAAGACGACGGTGCCGCCCTGCCACACATCGATTGAAACCCCCTTTTCTACCCTACCTATGTATTATCTACCCCTTTGCCTATATGTATTATGATAGTTATCATTTTACTCGTAATATATGACTTTTTGAGTTTAATTCTAAGTAGGCCTCGACTATTTGGTCCCGACTCAGCTTGGTGCTAGCCTGGGCTGAGCTAACGCTGGTCTTTCGTCGGGGCTATAAACTATTATGTATTAAGTGAGTGAAGCATGAATGAGCGAAAATACAAAAATACAAATAAATTTATCCACTCTAATACAAATTGCTTAAGCCTATACTCGTTTGGCAAATAATTATATTCCTGACCTGTAGGTATATATAGTAATATTTTATTTTCAAAGTAGTAACAGCAATCGTGTTATTGTAACCAGTAAGCTAACAAATTGATTAAACATACTCGTTAAGCAATCCGTGACTTCCCGGCCGGGAGAGTAATAAATGTTATTTCAGGTATTTCAACAGAACAACAATCTATCTAGTTTCCTTTACCAATATTTTCTTTCTAAATCCTTACGTTCGTGGTGCATTAGGGTTATTTAGGTTTTTGGACAAGTTAAATTATTGGCTCTTGTCGAGTTAAATTGATTTGACTTAAACTGAAATATTATAGTTGTCATACTTATACTAAAGAAAAAGTAATAAAGCTCTCTAGAGGCTCTAGTAGGTACGTATATGACATCTATTTCAGCTTATAATTTTATTTATGTATGTGTCTACTTAATAAAAAAACAAGTCAAAATGCTGTTTATTTATTTACTAGCGACCCGCCCCGGCTTCGCACGGGTTACACAAAACCTTTACAAATTATACACTTAAACCTTACTCAATAATCACTCTATTCATAGGTGAAAGCCGCATGAAAATCCGTCCAGTAGTTTTTGAGTTTATCGCGAACATACATATACACACAACCATATATACGGACGCGGCGGGGGACTTTGTTAAGGAGAATGCTTTTTATTTGCAAATTACATACGAAATTTACAAATGCGTAATGGCATTTGTTTCTAGTTGATTGTACTTGTCAGTCGAACACCCTTTCACGCAATAACCCGAATGCACCTTACTAAATAAAACAGCAGTTGTTATTCTTCCGCCTGAAGCTGCAGCGCTTAGACATAGGTATTTTCTTAAAGACAAATCCGTTTATGGAATGGGATCGCAGAAGTGTAATGGAAACTCAACTGCCATGCTAGACCGGGAGGTAGTTGCGGAAACTTGTCTTCGTCAGATACCGTGAAATTCGAAATAGAAAACTTGTCATATCACGCGTATTATGTAAAATAACTGTTTATGTGAGCAAGTTATTTTTTTTATAGCTCGGTCTCTGCAAGTTGTGTAAAGTTGGAGCCATACAATAAAATAATACAATGATTAAGAGCTTTAAAACCACATATGTCTCAACAGTATACATCCATGGGACACTCCCCATACAAAAGTGCCCATTATCCTTTCAATCAGAATGATGGACAGGGGATTTCGTCTTCGTGGAATCCAGTGATTAGCAAATGTAAGGGTGAAAAAACATCGCATCTCATACCACCGGATGTCGTGAGTGTTGTGTGTAGGCAAAGTGACAACCCTAGCGTACAAGTGAATAATTAAGATCAAGTGCGGGTAGTTCGCAAAACCCGCGCAGCAAGGAGATGTTGATACAATTCCTCGCCAGTCTGCCTGTGACCACGAACGTAAAGTCACATTTTCGCAAAGGGAATTGGTATTGAATCTTAATAACGTGTTGAATTTCTGGACCATGGTTGTAGTAGGTACTTTAGGGCTAAGATGGTCGGTTTTTTATCATCTGTCATCATGCTTGTCACGTTCTAACAAGTATGTAAGTGCGAAAGTGACGCATGACATGACAAGCGATAAAAATGCGACCATGATATCGCAGCTGGACTCTACTTGTGTAGTTTTACGGCATTTATTATCATTCCAATATCCGACGGCATTATTTTATCCGATCCGTGTCCCTGCCTACTAGTCGGATGGATAATAAAACAATTTCCTGGAATCCATTTTCCGGGAGTAAATAAAACGGGCTTACGGCACGGGAGAATGATAATAATGCGTCTAAACTTGTGATGTTCGTACTATTTGGAGTATTACTGCAATGTTTTGCCGCCAGAGTGCAGCACTAGCGACTTAAGTATACCATAGAGTAAATTTGACTTGTCTTGTTTTTTGTCAATTGTTTCCAAAAGTTTGATATGAATTCGAAATGAATGTTATTAAATATTAATCATTCATTCACTGGATGAAAAAGCGGTCTTTAACAAGCTTTACTTTATTTTTAAAGACCTATCGAATTATGTGATTTATACCAATTTTCGCAGTAAAAGCGAGAAAATAATACTTTGGCAATATAGGTACAGTACTTAGCAAAACTACACAGCGGACATTTCTCGTCCAATTTTTGTCTCCCTCCCTCTTTCCTAATTAGACACGACCCACCTGCCTCTAATATCATTGGCGATGGCGACCCTTTTAGGTGACGCAATGAGTGATGCCCCTACCGAATTAACACACCTCCAATGAAATATAAACTCTATATCTAACAAATAAGGTCGATGTTAGCGTGAGAGTGTCTCACTAGGGTTGTCACTTTATATTAATCGATTGGAAAAAGAGGTCAGTTAGGCCGGTCTCACACCGCCCGAATGTCTCTCTAAATTCATAATCTTAATTCAGATTCTTAATTCAGAAAGCCCGGAATTCAGATCGCTCGTCAGTATCATTCTTACAGATCGATCTGAAAAAATCGTACCTATTCTGAATAAATCAGAACGTGTGACGAACATACTGACTTTGTATGGGATTCCGGGCTATCTGAATTCAGAGAGACATTCCAGTTGTGTGAGGCCGGCTTTAGAGTTAGGAGTTTTATTGCGTAGATTCGGTTCTTATTAAACCGGTCGCAGATATTTGGAGTGAAATGTGATTCTAATCTTGAGATTTATTCGGATAATGTTTTATCACAGCGTTAATGCCGTTAAATTATATTGGATTTCTGTACAGATCTGTAGGGCTAAGATGGCCGGCTCTTTATCATTTGTCACCATGGCTGTCACGTTCTAACAAATATGTAAGTGCAAAAGTGACGCATAGCATGACAGGTGATAAAAATGCGGCCAGGATAGCTGGTCTGAATGACTTATAACATTTACTGTTAAGTGACACTAAGTACTAGAGGTTTTAAGAAGATTCGAAATGAAAGTTATTAAATATTTATCATACAAGATCATCATTTAAGGTAAATTCTACTTAACCAGCCAACATAAGTAAACAACTCAAAATTCGCATTTGATTACTTTGCCTCACATGTGGATGAAATGCAACATTCTCATCAGTTTTTGAATAATTAAGAGAGCCTTTACCAGCTGGTGTGGTGAAAATTTATCCTTTTTAAGTTGTGTAACAATTGACCTAAACCGAAATTCTTATTTGACGACCGGTCTGGCCTAGTGGGTAGTGACCCTGCCTGTGAAGCTGCGGTCCTGGGTTCGAATCCCAGTAAGGGCATTTATTTGTGATGATGAGAGATGTTTGTTCCTGAGTCATGGTTGTTTTCTATGTATTAAAGTATTTGTATATTATATCTATCGTTGTCTGAGTACCCACAACGGCCACAACACGAGCCTTCTTGAGCTTACCGTGGGGCTTAGTCAATTTGTGTAATATTTATTTATTTATTTAGATTAAGAATAACAAGACTATTAGACTAAACCACTTTCAAATGTACTCTACTGTGCTTATTCCTTCCCAAAACCTAATTTAACCAGACTTGAGGTTAAAGGCAAATGTCCTAAATAAGGACACCGTACACAATTGTCCTCGAAAATTGTTCGGTTAACTCGCTCTACCAAGCCATTTACAACCGGATAAAATCAACTGAATTTAAACTTTACCCAGTAGGCATAAAGTCGCTTTTAGGTTTTAGAAATCGTGATGTCCTCAAAGTTTTGGTAAATAGGTTTGTTTATAATAAGTTTTTAAGCAACAATTGACGAAAGTTGATCGTAAGGCTGGCATTCATTAAGGGCACAAAAGAAATGTTGGGAATTTTCGTTTTGTTATTATGGAGACTGCGGTAAAATAAGGCTGGGCATTCACATGAATGCCCATGACATCATAATAAATGAGAGAAAATATAAAGAAACATTCGTAATGTGCTTGTTGCTGCAGCCTATATTAGCACAAAATAATACTATATATTGCAAACCTTATTCAGTTTAAATATATACGGTCAAGGAATTAAATTTCAGTAACATTTCGGACCTTGTCACAGTGACAATAGTATGAGGTCCCAAGCGACTTTCATATTGATTGTCACTGTGACAAGGTAAGATATGATAAGATAAAGATAAGATAAAAGATAGTTTATTCAAGTAGGCATAATTACAATGCGCTTATGAACGTCAAATAAGCTAGGTAGACCGGCTCCAACCCTACACCTCTGCCCCGAGAAGATTTAAATCCCCCCTCAATTGGAGGAGGGTATCCCAATATGGGACCGGCAACAAACTCGGCGGGACGCATCTTAAAAAAAAATACATCTTATAATTAACATGCATTACGAGAAAATAAGGAAAAAGAAATACAATTTAAATTACTATAGAATTCATGCAATTATACACATACGGTGTAATAGAAATTAGATTTAAATATATATACATATGACTGATTTAAACTTTCACGATTTTTACACATTATTAAATTATACAACGGGACTTAATCGCGTATCTAAGTTTTAAGATTTACCTCCGACGTTTCGAGGACGGCGTTGTCCCCGTGGTCTCGGAGAAGACTGGCTTAAGTTAAAACGTCCTGATGTCTCCAGACAACCGGCATTATTGCCGTATGTAAAAGGGGTAACCGATAAAGTTGGCACGGTACTTGGAAAGTACTCTATAAAGACGGTGAACACTCCTTTATTCAAAGTAGCAGGGAGCCTAAGGTCACCGAAGGACGTTATTCCGTATCAGTCACCTGGCGTATACAAAATTGATTGCAGTTGTGGTAGTTCCTATATCGGAGAAACAAAGCGCACAATAGCAGAAAGAGTTAAGGAACATATTGCAGCTGTCAAAAATCGTCAGGTGAACAAGTCTGCCGTGGCTGAGCATTTACTGGAGTCAGGACCAAACCACTGGATTGAGCTGCATAACCCTAAAATCCTGTCCACGGATCGTCATTTCTACAGCAGGAAAGTACGGGAAGCCATTGAAATCAAAAAACATAGTAATTTCAATCGGGACGAGGGTTTCAAGATCTCATCCACATGGAATCCAGTCATTAGTAAATGTAAGCGTAAACGAATATCGACAGTCGATAAATCGAATATCGTTAGTGTTGTGTGTCGACAGAGTGACATCCCTAGTGCGCAAAACGTTCAAGCGGATAAACAAGACCAAGTGCGGGTAGTTCGAAAAACTCGCGCGGTTAGACGATGCTGATGTCAACTTAAGCCAGTCTTCTCCGAGACCACGGGGACAACGCCGTCCTCGAAACGTCGGAGGTAAATCTTAAAACTTAGATACGCGATTAAGTCCCGTTGTATAATTTAATAATATATACATATGTACATGGAATCATACAAATACGTAGCTCTTTCAGAAAACGAAAAATCTTAACAGAAAATTTGTAAACCTGACTAAAATTATTTACTTGATTCACTTATAAAATATGCAAAACCAAACGCCTAACTTTATTTCTAAACTAACAATATGACCAAACAATTCTCAAACACAACAGTTGTTCAGAACTTAAGGGTGGAGGCGTATTCAGCATGTAAAAATATTATATTGTCTATTTTCTTTATATAATGTATCATATAAAAATTCTACAAATGAATGCTTCTGTCTGAGAGCCTTCACGGCATCGGTTGACGGTCTTGCCACCGCGATACAGCCGGCTGACGATATGTCATTTACATACAATTATTTATTTACAATAGCATATAAACCATAATCTGTCAAAGATTCAATCGGGATGATTTGACTGTTTTATTTACCAACTTATTTTAATGGCTTCGATGCGATGACCAACGAAATTTGCGCCTGGCGCGCGGTCTATAAAAGTTGTTCAAAATCGTCCGGATGTATAATTATTATTGACCTCAGACAGCTTTTTATAGCTTAATATTGCTCATGGAACCTAGGGTCTCAATAATTGTTTTTACGAAAGCGATTGCCATCTGACCGTCCAACCCAAAGGGGAAACTAGACTCAATATTTATTATCATATTTTAAAAGTGTAAATGCGCCTCAAGGGTCTGATTACAATCGTGAGATTTATTGATATTTGTTGTTAGTGCCCTTTGGCTATCTCGCAAACTTTGTTGGCGATATCTATAGTTTAGGTGTTTGGAAAACTTGTGATTTAGGCAAAGGATGTTTTGAGGGGATTTGTAGGAAAAAGGGATAGTAATGTTTTGGAAATGCGGGTAATGTTTAGCGTGTAGATTGGAGCTGCTACTTATAAAAAAATACCTGAATACGGTATAAAAAAAAACAAACCGGCCAAGTGCAAGTCGGACTGTGACAGTTTTTTTTTTGCCGTTTTATGCGTAATGGTATGGAATTCTTCGTGCGCGAGTCCGACTCGCACTTGGCCGGGTTTTTTATTCGATATGGTTTTAAATTTTTAAATAGTTAATATTTAAATAAATAGATTTAAAATAACAATCATTCATTTGTTCCCGTTAGTAGCCTGTATCACATTTTAACTAAATAATACAATATAACCATGTTATACATTGTAAGCCACAAACAAGGCAGTTTATAATTAGGCTAAAGTTGGTACACGTTGCGTTTTGTCAGCTACACCTAATTATTTCATTTTAATACTTTTTAATTAACCAACTTTATCCGTGTGGTTAAAATTTTGGTAAAGCTTTTGAAAATGTTTGTCGCATTGTTTATAATTTTTTTTAATGAAGTATAGGTACGTCCGCTGTTTTTATTTAAACAAGATGATTGCAGCCCAAGCAATTTATAGGTTTTTGACGTGATAACGTCTTATAAATCGACGAACACCGATAGCATGCACGAAAAATTGTCACGTTGTGGACAGATCTCCATGGTAACGTTGTGGACAGATCTCCATAGTAACGTTGTGGACAGATCTCCATGGTAACGTAAAAAGTATGCAATTTTTCATCGATGTTTTCTTATGACGTTATCACGCAAAATTATCGTCCGTAAACCGACTTTACAGATAACATTTTTTTTTTCAATTCAAATAAATGTTTGCAACCTCAATTATGCTTTATTTACCTGCACAGTTGGTATTTCAATCAATCCAGAGATTATTTTTGTATAAGTACACAGCTATCAAAACGGCTTTTTAAAAGTATTTGTATTTTAAAAATAATCTAGTGTTTTATAGGACAAAAAATACACTGCGAAATTTGACATCGCGAATAGCAAGCTTTAAGAAGAACAATTATAGGTTTAACAAAGAAAACAATGGCGGCTGGGGGAGCTATGGCAATCAGTTTAGATAATTTCAACAAAAAATGTTAATTATTAAATTTTTTTTAAAACATTACTTACTTGCTAAGGTAACCTTAAGGCGAGGTGCCCGAGGAAAATTTTCAGATTCTGTCAAATTACCCCATTTCACACACAAGCACACTTCACGCACACTACCTCACTTTACTGGGACAGGTCAGTGACCCAAGCTGTTTTTTTTTTAAATGCAGATGAGAGCTTTTTGAGTTTAGTGTTAACCATTGGCCTTTTTAGAGGAACAGTTAATTAATCAAACGTTAATTCATAGTCATAGAGATATTTCTAGAGAACAAGTATTAGACAATTCATTAGATATTTTTACTAAGTTAAAGAATAAAGAAACTGCCCTACAAACAACCCTAGACAATACTGTTTGGAGTAGCATAACTACCCAAACCTACGTAGCTAGCTTTTCGACTATTTTAGGATGCATAATTATAACGATACTAATATATTGTTTTGGTCCAAAGGTGATACGGCGACTACGAGCAACGGCAGCCAGACGATCATGGTCACCGGCGAGCGACGACAATCCTGAGCCACCTCAACCCAGTGGTGGCAGCGACCAACCTCAGCCCAGTGGCGGCAGCGTCCAGCCTGCAACCCGGCGCCCCACCACACCACACATCTACACTCTTCCAAAGAGACGACAGAACGAGCCCGCACTAGAACTATACGAGCTGGAAACATACACTGATCCTGCTCCGGAGACGCGCCAGAATGTTCACGTGCGTTGAACATACGACTATCAGCAGCAGAGCAAATTGGGACAACAAAACCGCCGACTACGGAAACGCATACGAACGTAACTTTTAATTGTATAGAATCACTCATATGCAGAATTTTTGTATAAATAGAATAATCATTGTAAATAAACTCTTTTTTCTCATTTGGACTCCGTGTTTACTTCATCAACCAGGTTACTCTCTGTCACTGTGGCATAAGACACCTTCACGCCTTAATTAGTTGCATGAGTCTGTGTAACTAGCAGTGACTATCCAAAAACCCATTTACCCATATCCTTCCAACCTTCCGTCTGTACCCGTAGGTCGCAAAGGTGCAGACATCCCTGTTTATTATATTTATTTATATGTAAACTGAATCTATGGTAGGGCTAGGGAATTAGGGTTGTTTAGGGTTGACTAGGGCAGTAGGAGTTAGGCATAATAGGTTTACAGCTCTCCCATAGATAAAGTTAGTTGAATCCCTTCCGGATTTAACAGTCATTGACTCAGACATAGGAATCCGTGGGGCAAATTTTCTTGACAGGTATAGGGACTTCCTATATCGATAAACTCAATTATCGCTGCTAGTTCTATATATATATAGGTAACATAATTATCTAATCAATGTCGTGTCTAGAAGTAATATTTGTCGTATCTTAAAGTTAGAATCGGGCCGTGACGGGAGTTTTAAATAATAGTTAAAAGTGATATTCTTTGTATAGTACCTCTACCTAATACTTCGTTTTTTCGACAGACTCCATTTTGCTAGTGTTTCCAACGCTTCTAGGAATCAACCACAGACTATCATCGTGCAAATTTGCATACAGATAGCACAGCCCAGAGAGGCTTAGGCTTTTGCCCAAAAATGCAATATTTTCGAGGAGTGAGCGAAAATAGCGAAATACGCTTGCCACAAACGGGGAAAAGATAGCTGCATTATACTGGAAATTTGGATAGTGCATTTTTTGTAGTTTTGTATCACCACGTATTAATTTTGGAGTGCTACCGCTACTTTACCTAACTTATGTACACGACACGAATTTTACTTCATTTCGCATGCACCAATCAGCGCGAGTGATTTTCAAGAAAAGATCAAAACCGTAAACAGTCGTTTTCTTAATATATTTTTCATTTCTAATCGTAGTAGGTAGTTATAAAGTAAATGATTATTTATTTTATATTACCTACCTACTTGAAAATACTATATTAGTAAATGTTTAGTACCAATAAAAAAATAAGTTGGTATTAAAATTAATCTCCTATTTTAAAAACATATCCCTTTTTTAACAATATTTCAACTCGGATCGGTACTGCAAGCGCAAATTGAAACATTTCATTTTCATCTACATTTTTAGACTAAAAATAAAACTACGCATTTCCTTTGTATCCATTAAAACATTTGAATGTGTATGCCTGAAATTTTATACTAGAAACTTTAAACCTAAATTACGTTATATAAAAACTATAAAAACATGTGCAGTTTTAACTCGATCTGCTTCAAGTAAATGTAATTACGTGTTTTAAATGAGAAGAAAACATTTTTAAAACCGCATTGCTAAGAGGAATAAAGAGGAATTTAATTCAAATTTAGTTTTTAGAGAGAGCACGGGCCATGAGGCTAATTAGGGTTACTAAATTAATGTATTAGTTTAAACTAAAGTTGGGTCAAAGCATGAGCGGTAGCGGGGCGGAAAACAGAACTAATGATAACTTTAACTTGGCCGGTATCATCATCTTCCTCGCGTTGTCCCGGCTTTTGCCACGGCTCATGGGAGCCTGGGGTCCGCTTGGCAACTAATCCCGAGAATACACTCAGCCGGTATATAAATACTTTAAAATATATGGACAATCTTATACAGATTGACCTAGCCCTAAACTAAGTTAATGTTTATTTATTTAACTGAAACATTAAGGAATAAATAAACATAAATATTGTATAAAAACTTACATCACCCCGCATTACCCCGCTGAATTGCAATACTAATGCGCTGTGCGCCAGCCCTATATTGATAGGTATACATATCCGATCCATATCGTATCATTAGCAAATTTTTGACGTAGGTATCTTAAAGTTCGAATCAGACCGAGTGTCAAGACACACTTTACTGGTTGAAGAAATGTTTAAACCTGTAGCGGCCCTACATAAATATAGGTAAGTACATATGTGAATGTATTCCCGCTACAGCTTAAGCATTAGACCCTTCAGCGTGCATCCTGACAACTTAATATAATCTGCAATATATTTACCAAATTAGTCGGCGAACGCGAACTCGTAATAGCAATTATTCGTTGGTTTATTCGCTACATGAGTTAAATTGAACCTTGGGTTAAAGCTTTGGCTGGATCTGAGTGAGCTTTGTTTTTGATATATTTTTTATTTGGGATTTTTTTAATAGAGGTGAAAACTTTTTATACACACAATATTTTATGTTACCTATTTCTGTTTGAGACATTACACATCTTGGTTTAGCAGAAAGGCTGTTTTAATCACATATATTTTAATCACACCAGCTCGTAAAGGCTCTCTTTATTCTTCAGAAACTAATGAGAAATTTGCATTTTATGCACAAGAGTGGCAAAGTTTAATTTGATGCCAATATAGAGTTGCTTCCGCAGGATAGCTGGTAGAATTGACTTTTGAGTGATGATTTTGAATGATAAATATTTAGTATTATGAAATTGGTTTTATTTTGTAATGTATTACAAGTAGGTACTATTTTCCTCGCGTTCGTGTGATGGAATATTTTGTGTTTCACTTGGTAGCACAGTTTGTTTTACCCTCGTGCCTTGAAACCAACTACTTTTTGAACCATTCCATACGCTCGTGGGTCAATTTTGGAATTTTTCACTTGCTCAGTTATCGATATTAGCAGAAAAGGTTAAACAACAACTTTGCCCCCTTGTAAAACTAACTATTATCAGTGAAACAACAGCCTTTATTATAACAACAACACAAATTGGTAAATCTGTGTAACGCGTTACACGCTCAAATAGCATCCGACCATTATCCCAAATCGCGGCAATCGATAGTAAATCATAAAGTTCGGTTAGGTACAGGTGGGCTTAATTAGGCTAACTCGGGTTATAGTTGATTCTAAATATTGTAAATTATTGACTGAATTGTAAATTTTATCTTTCTCGACATTATTTAATCCTAAAAATATTATTGTAATTGACTGAATTTGTAAGTTTTATATTTCTTGACATTGTATCTGTTTGCGTTTTTTTTTTTTTGTAATTTGTAATTTTGTAATGTAAATGTTTCTAGTGTGTAAGCGAATTGGTGTAGTACTGTAAGCTTGCACTGTATTAAATAAATAAATAAAATTTGAGTTACCTAATGAGTTGGTTTCATATTACTTATCTATAATATATAGCAGGGTATTTTAGCTACATTTGAGTATGAAACTTTCCTTTTTAAAGTTGAATTTCGGATGAAAATGACTACTGCAGCTTTAATGGCTCCTCTACACGATGGGCCATCATACTGATGGGCCAGAGTATGGGTAATGGTGTCGGATGGCTTATGGCGTGCCGGGATTGCGTTGGGATGGCCGCGATGTCGGTTCTTCGTCCGCACATCATTTATCATTTATTCATTTGCAAGAATGTAGTACCTACACAAAACAAGCTCTTACAATATAAAAATGTCCAATACATTTTGCTTAATTAAGCATGCCAAGAAGATTTACTTAAACTAAACTTAACTAAGTAAATTACAAATATTTTAAAGTAAGGAGATACCAATATATTATTACCAGAGATCGGAAAAATTTGCGTCATTGCTCGCAATAATATGGACATGACTCCAAAATTGATTAAATAATTAATCATTTAATTAATTTCTTACCTGAAGTTTAATTTTGATTCCTAATAAATAAATAACACAAAGATTTCTTATAATGTTAAAAAAAATCAGTATCTTTTCCAAATTTTTTGTAGGTATGTACTCATTTTTTATATCAAAAATATATTTAAGTGCTATTTATTGACTAGGGAACAAAATTAAATCTCAGGTAAAAAATTTATTAATATAATTAAATGATTAATTATTTAATCAAATTTGGAGTCATGTCCACATTCTTGAGAGCAATGACGCCAATCTCTCCGATCTCTGATTATTACACACATGTCAATTATCAGAATTCCAGAAACAGAAAAAATAAAGTAAGTATTGCAATATGAAAATACATTACATAAGTCATTTATTAGAATGTCCAATTTTGAATAAAAGGTAGTGGGCCAGCAGCGATGGCAGTACGTGGCCCATTCCAGAACTATATCGTGTTGTTGCGTTTCAACCATCGTATGGCGATCTTGCTGGTCCAGTGCTCGGCCATCGTGTAGAGCCATAAGAGAGGGCTAACGTTTTAATCAAGGGCTCCCAAAAATTGGTTGAAAAAAAATTTGTATGGCAATTGAATAGTCTCATCGGATTTGAAATGCCCGGCAACCGACTCAATGCAAGAGTCATGGGGATATTGTATTGTATATTTTGCTTGTAACGTTTCATATTCAGTTTCTGGGAACAATCAGATAATAAATAGCACTAATTAGTAATTGCAACTGTCAACATACAGGGTGTGAATCGCATAATGTCCTCTTTATCGCCGCTTCCTCTAATTTAGCATTCTGTATGAAATGCTAATGTTACTAACTACCTTTCAAAGCAATTAGTCTGTGGTGCGAACTACGAGACGGAGCGGATTTGCTGATGAGCGAAATTTGTGCATTCGAAATTCAAATGCGGGTTAGGAATTTATGATGTTGTTGGTTGCAGCTGCATTTGACATATATTAATGTAGGTTTATCTACATATTAACGAAGATAGGAGTCGAAACTGCCCTGGTTTCGAGGATAGCTTTATTTGACGTTCATAAGCGCATTATAATTTGCCTACTTAAAGAATAAACTATCTTTATCTAAGGATGATACGACTGTTGCTTTTTAGCTCGTTTTGCTCGACTTATACATACGTATACATAACATATCTATGGAGTAGTAGTTTTGGGTTAGTTAGAGTGGTAGGCCACTCCACTATACCTTGGATCTTTTTAAATCGAGAGTGAATAGACATCTTTTAACCCTCTGCGACTGATGTGCGGTCTATCAGACACCGCCAAATATTTTTTTTGTTGCTATGTCGGCGTACGGCGCGATATAGTTCTGTCTCGCTCATTACCTTCCTCAAACGACTCGCGGCATCGGACAGTGATGCCCGAGCGGCAATGTGGTGCATGCATCGGGAGATACGAGCTGCGGGTGTCCCACAGACGTGAGCACAGCAATAAGTCCTGGATCTGACAGACCTCATCTCATAAAAATATATTATGTACTTGTTAATAGTAATTATGGGGTCTACCAGACGTCACCTCACAAAAATAGTAATGTTTCTATAGTGTCTGAGAGACCTCACCTCATAAATAATTATATTTTTCATAGTTGATCGACGAAAATCCTTTAAAATAAGTACCAACTTCAGGACTGATTAGTGCCTTATTCTGTCTTTAGATTTTCTCTATTTTTTTCTAAAGTATAAATATAATGTTCAAAAGAAGGAAAATTAATGAAGTTACTTGAATTTGCTGATTGTTAAGTTTATTTTTTTGTTAGCCTAAGTACAAATTGTAAGAAACTGATGTGATCTCATTAAAATGTATTATATATTTCTTATGTATTTTATGTTAAACGTATTTTACAATTGAATTTATTAAATTATAAATGGATTGATTGTTATTTAAAACAATAGTTACCATTATGCCATTAGTTTATTAAATTTTTAATGAATTATCGAAAATGAGGTCTGATAGACACCATATCAGTAGAATCTCTCTAAAAAAGTCACCACAGTTGCAGAGGGTTAAGTAAGCATGATCGATCCTAGACTGCATCGGTACTTACAGGTGAGATTGTAGTGAAATGATTACCTGTTTTCAATAAAAAAGAAAACTTCCGTGAGAAATACATATCGATTTATAGGTGTCTTAGTAGCCTTCATGGCTACTCATCGGAGTCATCTGCGACCCAGTGTTATTCTCTCTGATTCATTCCGCTCTCGCTTCAGCTTGTCCTTTGTGGCATATTTGCACACATAGCTGTTCGGTTAGAATTAGCATGTTTAATCGTAAATGCAAGTTTTCAAATAATGGAGAGCGATATTGGAATCGCATAGAGAAACTAGTTTGTTGCTTAATATAGTTATTTAATACCATCTACAATGTCTTTTGTCAGTAAAGAGTATTGTGTTCTATTATATTGCATTGTACCTACTGTACAAGCTATGATCCTGTGTTTGGCCTGTAGATTGCCTATTTAAGAATGCCTGCTTGCATGCCTGTGAGCCTGCGTTGCGGATTTAAAAAAAAATTATGCCTTAAGCCATATCGTCAGGTGACAAGCAAAACTTACTAATTACCAAAACATATTTAAACAAAACTCAATCCTCTTTTAGTACCAATAATATGGTTCACTATGACTATGAACTTGTGGTGGTAATTAGAATTAGTGAGTTTTCCTTGTCACCTGACGATAATTTTATACTTACCTATGTAGTCCACCTTTCGTATGTAATTAGTAATAGGCTATGGACGACAAGTTATTATTTATGGTATCCATCGATCACGATTGGTTGGAAACAAACCGGATAGTCTCCATTTAAAAAAAAAACTTGTCATCTAGTCCAGCGGTCGGCAACCCGCGGCCCGTGAACCTGTCGCTTGCGGCCCGCGAGCCTCCCTGTCTATTTTGTATGTAATATTGACAAACGACAATGTCTGATAAAGTCATAAATATTATCAAAGTGCGGCCCGTTCTTCGTTAACTTCGTTAACTACTATGTGGCCCTTGGCTGCTAAAAGGTTGCCGACCGCTGATCTAGTCTATTGTCCCTACGGGTTATGATGTCGATACATGAAACCGAGTCACCCTGTATAGTTGACTCCTACGACCGCATACCATGTAATTAAAGCGCATTTAGCATAGATTACCTCTGATAGACTTAGCATTACAGCATAAACTAGCTACTTTGCTGTAATTATTGTTTATAGCCCTTATAACCCTGGTTGCCTGTCAAGTCATATCAAGTCCTTTTTCGAACTGTCAAAACGATTAGCGACTATTATACACTCGTTTATGAAACTCACATTACGTCATGTTCAAATTACCTTCTCTTTATCTTTATACTTCTCTTTCAGTTATATTATTCAAGCAAGTTAGCTATCAAACCCTTGCCTTATTTATCCACCTAAGCAAGACCTAAGCAGACCAAGCGGTCTGGTCTAGTAGAAATTATTCGGTATCGCTTAATGCACGTTCAATTGTATGTAAGGTTTATTCGGGTAATTCCGGAAATCGGGTAGTCCCGAGAATCATTGTAAAATCACTCATATTCCGTTATTAGTAAGAGTCACCTTTCGGAATTATCCGCCACTATTCGTTCATTCGGAAATACCCGAAACCAGAATACACCTTATATGTATGTCGACGGGCGGGTGAGACACGTTTGATAAGTGCCAGTCATATGCACCGTTTTTGTCAAAAATGTACTAAGAGCTGAAGAAATACATATATATATATATATATGTCGGGGCGTGACTCCAGAGGGACGTATTGCGGCGTTACAGTTCATAGTTTTAGACGCCTGTATACAATCGATTAGCAATGTTTGGCTACGTATCACCGAAGTTGTAACGAAATTCATAACGTAGATAGTAACGCCGTCTATTGGCGTATTGTTGAACTATGATGACAGGTAGAAGGCTTTGGAACGTCAAGTTGTTTAACTTGGGGTGAAGTTTGGTACAAGGTGGCAGTTTTGTCGATATGTTGGTAGACCGGTCGAGCAGGTTTGCCAGCTTGACTTCGAGGCGGGAGCGATGAGGCTCCGCCGGCAGACTTGATCGGACCGCGCTAGAGATCGGACGTTAGCCATACCTAGTGCCTAACTCGCCACGTTCCTGAAGGCTTATACCTGAAGGATTATTCAGAAAGCTTATAGAATCCAACGTTCTTTATCCATTTAGCTAAGTGTTTTATTCCAAGTGTTTTTTTGATTTCTTATGTGTCATTAGAAGCTTACTTTTGTGAAATAAAGAAAGAATGTGTTGTTTTGAAAAGATGTGTCCCGCTGAGTTTGTTGCCGGTCCCATATTGGGCTAAATCTTCTCAGGTCAGAGGTGTAGGGTTGGAGCCGGCCTAGCTTAACTTGAATAAAGATTTGAACGTTTCATGTGATCTTTTATTTTACAACAAATCAGTTTGCATTCGAATAGCAATTAGTTCTTTTTATCATTTAGTACTGAACTATAGTAGGCGCTAGTATGGTTAACAAGTCCGAATGCTTATTTCATGCACTAGTAGCATACTAATTTAGCTGTGAAGTAATACATTGAGGTACTACGCCCATCGCCGTCGCCCGTGCCTCCGTCATATATATATATATATATATATATATATCTATATTTTTTAATGTAACTCTTACTGTCTCCTCCATAAAGCTCTTAGTAATATATTATATTACTAAGAGCTTCGTCTATAGGTATATAATATCCGTCGCTAACTGTAAGGCAACACCGTGTGTGGTGACCACTTGCTTCATCTAGTAGACTGTGATCTGTGTCCGACCACAAAACTGATCAATTCGTCGGTCATGTTTGCTAACCACTAAAACTAACTGATGTTAAATTAGTTTTAAAACCACTATGGAAAGGTATCACATTATGTTCTTCAGTAGTTAGTGTTATTTTTTTATGAAAATAATCTACTTTAATTTTAGGTATATATAATTTTTCGCGTCAACAAGCTTCTGTTGTAGGTACTAGACAACGACACCTATATATTATAACATAGTTAGGTATTTATAAATACTAAACTACATAGAAAATATTCATAGCTCAAGAACAAAATAATTATTTGTGATAAATATTTGTACACAAAACGTATGAATACTGTGCCTTTAATAAACACAAATCTAAATATTTTATAAAATAATTTGATTTATTTTGTAGTTGTTAGGCCTTTTAAATATGAAAGTTCATCGTTCTCTCGCCTTTTCATGATATAAATTGTTTTGTAAAACAAATAAATTCTTACCAATACTAAACATAAATTGTTTGTAAATAAATCATGACATGCGTCATGCATTTAATAAACAAATAGCTTAACATCGTACCTACATGAATAAATCAATGTTACGTAAATACTCGTGAGAAAGACACATGTCTAAGAATGAGTAAGGGCCCGGCCACATGTCAGCGGTGCGGCGCCGCCGCCGCCGCGCGGCGCGGCACCGCAGAAATCTGCGGCGACGCCCGCCGCAACGCAAAATTCTGCGGTGCCGCGCTGCGGCGCCGCAAAGCGGTGCGCGGCGCCGCGCGCGGTGCCGCAAAGCGGTGCGTTTCGCCGCGCGCGGTGCCGCAAAGCGGTGAGTTTCGCCGCGCGCGGTGCCGCCAAGCGGCGTGCGGCGCCGCGTGCGATGCCACGCTGCATAGTAAAGAATAAAATTCGACTACCAGTTGTTTAATCAGACATGGATCCCTTCACACGTGTTCTGCTCTTGCTGTTGTTATAGCGATAGCGGTTCGCCAAAAAACGCTGCAAATGGTGTTAAAGGTATGAAAATCGGTACGATTGATCTTTAGGACATTTGAAACAATTTGACCCGAAGCACCAACAAATAAAAAAAAACGAGAGGAGTTATGACGTCATCTTTTTTTTGTATGAAATTTAAAAAAAAAATGTTTAGAAACCTATCGTGTGTAGTATTAAACGAAAGGGCTTTCTGAGCCTATTCCAAAAATATATCACATCATTACATTTGAGTCATTTTTTTTTCAATTATAATAAATAGTATTTTATGCAACCGTTGTTTAAGAGGGGTCAAAAAAGGCGAGTGGCGTGAGTAACAATTTGAGGCGAAGCCGAACATTGTTAATAAAGACGCCACGAGTATTTTTTGACTTAGTTAAACAACGTTGCATACAATACTTTTTCTACGAGCAAACACTTACTTTGAAATAAAATTGTAAATTTAACAAATATTTTTCATGTCATCTAGTGGACTTCTACCTACGGTATGTAGATCTCACTAACGTTCGTTTCTTAAACCCACACTCGTATTTTGATGCCTCTCATTATGTAGCAGTCACATAAACTACTATTTTTGTTAAATATAACTCAAATTATACCTAATATCCTCATATCTAATTCTAATAAAGCGATTTTGAAAATATTTACATTTAGTATATTTGTTTTAATTTTTTTCTACTCCCGTACCTTTATTTGTCATTTAAAAGGTCGTACACACACCGTTAAACTCCTATGTTATAGTTGTCAAGACAAGTCTTTAGTCTATTCCCCAAAAAAGTATTTGTGCATACACGCAGTATCCTTTTGATACTTTTACGATACTTCGTGTAATCACCACTTAAAAAATATTGTATGAAATACATTGTTGCCAACCTAATTTTAATTGTCATCTCTGACAGATGAGTACTAAGTGCATTGCTGCCAATTTACAAAATTATTTTTATTATAATAAAAAAAAAATGACTGAAATGTAATGATATGATATTTTTGGAATCGGCTCAGAAAGCCCTTTCGTTTAATACCACACACGATAGGTTTCAAAACAGTTTTTTTAAATTCCATACAAAAAAAGATAACTCATCTCGTTTTTTTTTTTATTTAATGGTGCTTCGGGTCAAATTGTTTCAAATGTCCTAAAGATCAATCGTACCGATTTTCATACCTTTAACATCATTTGCAGCATTTTACTGAATTTTTCGGTGTACTGCCAGCGCTATTAAGAAGGCGCAGAAATAAAAAAACAATTGAAAAGAAAATTTTGGGTGAACCCATATCTTCGTATAATGAATGAAGATGCAAATCATTTCAAAAGAAAATACCGGCGCGGCACCGCAGAAATCTGCGGCGCCGCACGCCGCTCGGCGGCACCGCGCGCGGCGAAACTCACCGCTTTGCGGCACCGCGCGCGGCGCCGCGCGCGGCGAAACTCACCGCTTTGCGGCGCCGCAGCGCGGCACCGCAAAATTTTGCGTTGCGGCGGGCGTCGCCGCAGAGCGGTTTGCGGCGCCGCAGATTTCTGCGGTGCCGCGCCGCGCGGCGGCGGCGGCGTCGCACCGCTGACATGTGGCCTGGCCCTAATATTACAAGGATTAAAAAATTAAATTGAACAAATGTTTATTTGGGTGGTTCGGAAGTAAAAAAAATATTAAAATCTTTGGCCTCTGCAGGTAAGATTTGAATCAAAGTTCACTCACACCTGCACTTTCTACTGTTTCTACAAGATTTGTATTGAAGCACTTCACTTGACAACTTAAATTCTTAATACATTCATTTATTCAGAAAATAAATTTGCTTTATAAGGGGCTGTAAAAAAGGTCTTAATAGTGGGAAGTAGCCGATAGAACAGCGACATGTAGTGTGCTATTAGGGAACTATAAAACAAAACAATCAGTTTGTTATAAAATTGGTTAATTGAGTAGGTAATTTATTATATTTCTATTTATAAATAAATTCTTAAAATTATTATTGAACTAGTAGCTGTTTGTTTAGTAACGAATTCAAATGTTTTAAAACAAATTAGAAATTGTATTTGGTTATTGTCTGAGGCAGCAATTTCTCTCATTAAATTTTTTTAATCTTATGTATCTGTTTTTCTCGTCTGTTTAATAATTTATTTGTTGTACTTAAATATAGGTACTACAAAATTTGCAACTCACCAGTTTGCTTAATGTTAATTAAGTAAAGTGGTTATATTCAAACACAGAAACTAACAAAATTTCATATTTCAAGCTTCGAAACTCAGCCCTGCTTTTTCCTGGAATTACTATTAAGAATTTAAACATCATAGTATATTTATCATTGCAAAAGTATTCTTATTGCTAAGTGAATAGGGTTGATTTAAGGTTGCCTGAATTCTGTTTCTCCATTACTGCTAAGTGCATAGACGTTTTCCGACCACTTAAACATGCGCTAAAGAATTATCCTTCAGCGAGTTGTAGAGGAACGAAAAACGCCTTTGTAGGGGTTATAACGAGTTTAAAATTTGAAGGAAAGACCATTTTTAGTAGCTCTGTAAATGTGATTTTATATTATTTATTTACAGTGGTTTTTTACCTTTAAACCTTTAAACGAGCAATTCTTGTATTATACTCGTATACAGGGTGCCCAGTAATTAGTGGATAACTTTATAACCACCGACAGAGCACCTTAGGCTGGTACAGAAAATGCACTTATAGGTCTAGTAGAAGTTTCATGGTTTCCGAGATAATCGAACTTTACTGTCTAGTGTAACAAGGAATCAAAATTAGAAAAGTGCGATTATTTCGAAAACCACGAAACTTTTACAGACCTATATGTGCATTTTCTGGACCAGCCTAAGGTGCTCTGTCGGTGGTTAGAAGGTTATCCACTAATTACTGGGCATCCTGTATATTGATATATTTAGGGGATCTCGGAAATAACTCTAACGGGAAAAACGAACATTTCGGCGTTTTTATATATTTTCCGAGAATTCCGAGCAAAGCTCGGTCTCCCAATATTGCAACAATTGAAAGTTATGAATTTTTCGTGACTATTTATGTTTTGTTTTCAGAAATTGTACCTACATAAATTAAATTTTTCAATAATACGTATTTGGGCACAATCTTTAAAGGTTTTTTAAGCCCAGATATCCCAATTGATCTAATTTTGAGAACGTTGCTGCACAGAGTTAACATTTCTTATCTTTAGGAGCCATTTTCTATGTAAATGTTATATCCTTCATAAGCATTTTACCAAACAATTTCCTATTCAAGCAGTCTCAGTTCAAAACCATTCTTGCAAGCTCATAGTAGAAATTTATATAAGCATACAATATTCAAATAAGCTGGGAGTTAATAAAATCCAAACGAAAATCTTTCGAGCACTCCGCTGAAAGTATTAATATTATATGACATCGTCTGTGTTTTAATCCTAAATCTATTACAGATGCTGGGAAACTAGATATTTAAAATGCATTTCTTATTGCTGCTGAGTATCTTCGGCGTCGCGAGTGGGGAGTTCATCAAATGCGATGGCGTCATCTTCCGGGGCGTCTACTTCGACAAGGTTCCATTCGTCAGGAACTTCCAAAAGCCTTATAACCTTTTCCTTCACAAGTTCTCTGGGATGATGTTTTTTAGTAATACCGTTCAGAATGGGACTAACATCACAGATTTTACCATTACTTCCTGCTCTGTCGACTCTGGAAGATGTACAGATGTCCATGGGATACCAGGAGGATTTGCTATAGGTTACGATCAAGGAAACGACGATGTTTATCTAGGCGGCCATGACGGTATTTACAAATATAATTTTGTAACAAAAACAGCAGAATTTTTCGGTGAAGAAGGGAAATCTATATGGTCATTATTCATCAGGAAGAACTTCTACTACATCTGTTATCCAGAGCAGAAGTTATACGTTTACGTGGACTCAGGATTTGTGAAAGTGGCGGAAGCATACCATTTCGAAGTTGACATTTTCTACATATCCAGACAAAACGATATCTATATAGCTAACAAAACTGCTTTATACAAAATCGAGCATCCATCATATACTTCAATATTTCTTGCAGATAATTTTGTTGTTAGACAAATAGTTGAAGATGGTTTCGGCGACATATATTTCTGTGGGAACGATGGTATATACATTGAAGATAAACCTGATCTTGCAGTTAAAAGGGTCGCTAAAATAGATGACGCTTACGGTCTTGTTTTTGATGAGAATGATCAAGTCATGTTTTCGGATAGAGATACGATATACAGATTGAAACAAAGTCAGCACAGTAATGAATGTTTTTACGCTCTCAGTACTTATGATCAAAATTATACTTAAGTGTTCTAGATCTAACGCTTAAAGGATGACTCACGCTAGAACGGGCCGGGCCCGGGCCGAGGCGTCCGACATGCCATTTTTTATGACGGCTGATCGGTGATCACGTGGTGCTTTTCATAGAAAGCGAAGCGCCGGAAGCTCCGGCCCCGGCCCGTTCTAGCATGAGTCATCCTTAAATCAGACATGGCTATTATAAAACGAATGAAAATAACTAGTGCTAGTATATTATGAACGCAGTATTTAAAACGAAAATGAATGCCCATTTTATGTAACTGGAATACATTGAAATACTGAAATAGCCTCAAGCGTGGTTAAATAAAGATACATTCCATTTTAAACATCTCACAGTTCTGAGGAGGTTGTGTCGCTGTTAATTGAAAACGCTTTATTTTAAAACGTGTATGTTGAAAATGTAGTTGCAACGCAAAATGAACATGAGGAATGTTTATTTATTATTTGTTTATTTATTTTTCTACTGCCAATTTTCATGCAACTTATAATGACTCCACGGCCGATTCGGCCACGGCGACTGCTTCAACTCCGTTGCTGTCTCTGGTGTGCTCGCAAGTGGCTGACGTAGCCGATCTTGTTACAAAAAGTTCGCGAACATTGCGGGCATGCAACTTATATAATAAGCAATAAGCAATTATATTAGGTAAATACATCAATTTTCAGATTACGATACTTGTTAAACACGATATTGTGTACAGCGAGCTGCAAAAGTGCATGGACATAATATTATGAATATATTTGGTATAATAAAAACAGTGCACTCTAAGTATTCCTTTTTATTTCGGAAAGTTAACCCATTTTGAAAGTATTTCTACACAGCCGGCCTAGCCAAGGTAACAATCGCTATAGATAACACAGCAAAACGCATTGTCCCTAATATGGAAGAGTGATAGAGAAACACAAAGCGATTCTATGGCGAAGCGCAAGCGATTGTCACCTTGGCTAGGCCGCCGTTTAGTTTGCTATTTGTTTTTTATTGTATTGTATTACCCTAAACTCACTTTCGAAATAAGTGGTACATTGTTTCTGAAAGTAACCCAAATACCACGCGTTTTTCGTTACATTGGAAAAGTTTCGTTACACTGGAGCGTTTTCCGGGCGGGGCGTGAGAGGAGCGTGAGCGTTTTATATGCAAAAGCCCCCCCTCGCTCACGTCCCTTTAAACACTTAAACTGAGTACCTATACGCGCTACGCGTCCGCGCGCGGCAGGATTTATAAATAGCGGCATGGCTTGGCAAAGTGTCATAGTGTGAATATCATAAAAGGCAAAGGCATAGTTGGCCTATTAGCTCTCTGAGCCTAATACCGGCGCGGCGCCGGTCGCGCCCTCAACAGGCACCTGTACACTAAAAATCGGACTCAAAGTGAAACTTTAGTAATGTTGGCGACTAGTCAAATGTCGATACAATACAATACAAATACTCTTTATTGCACACCCCAATAAAAGAAAACAATACAAAAAGAAAACAGAATACAAGCAGAGGTAAACAACGGCGGTCGATATTTCAGTTTAGTGCCTAAGGAAAAGGATAGCCTTGTTACTATCCTTTGCCTTAAGCACTAAACTAAAATACTGCCTGTCTGTCTGTATATATGCTTAGATCTTTAAAACTACGCAACGGATTTTGATGCGGTTTTTTTAATAGTGTGATTCAAGAGGAAGGTTTTTGTATAATTTGTTAACCCGTGCGAATCCGGGGCGGTTCGCTAGTTTTTAGGGTTCCGTAGCCAAATGGCAAAAAACGGAACCCTTATAGATTCGTCATGTCTGTCTGTCTGTCCGTCTGTCTGTCCGTCCGTATGTCACAGCCACTTTTCTCCGAAACTATAAGAACTATACTGTTGAAACTTGGTAAGTAGATGTATTCTGTGAACCGCATTAAGATTTTCACACAAAAATAGAAAAAAAAAACAATAAATTTTTGGGGTTCCCCATACTTCGAACTGAAACTCAAAATTTTTTTTTCTTCAAACCCATACGTGTGGGGTATCTATGGATAGGTCTTCAAAAATGATATTGAGGTTTCTAATATCATTTTTTTCTAAACTGAATAGTTTGCGCGAGAGACACTTCCAAAGTGGTAAAATGTGTCCCCCCCCCCCCTGTAACTTCTAAAATAAGAGAATGATAAAACTAAAAAAAATATATGATGTACATTACCATGTAAACTTCCACCGAAAATTGGTTTGAACGAGATCTAGTAAGTAGTTTTTTTTTATACGTCATAAATCGCCTAAATACGGAACCCTTCATGGGCGAGTCCGACTCGCACTTGGCCGCTTTTTTTTTATAAACAATAATCAAAATTCCAACATCGTGAAAATGACATCGATATTCAATAAGTAAATGTAAGTACTTATTTTAAGCCTTGAGGATCTAAGTATATAAACGGTAAATACACATCAGAACCTACGCACACTCCAAAATACTTGCTGTCAATCCAATCCCGTGACAAGTATAAACAAGACGAAGATATATTACCTACAAGTTTATCGACAAAACGCACCTCCCTAGAGAATGTACTCGTATATATTGCCAATCTATCGATATGCCACGCGAGGAAATGTCGAAAAAATAGTCAAGGGTGATCGTAAATTGCACGTAAAAGGTTTTTCTGTCGGGGAACTATAGCAGCAAAGGTTACTTTAGGCAATAATATATTAAGACATACCTAGGTACAGTATAATTATAGTAAATAATATTAGGATATAGGTACATATTACATAACAATAGTCATTTGTTTTACAAGGGGGCAAATTTCTTTGCTATAGAGTGAAACACAATTTTTTTCACCACACCAACGCGTGGAATATACCAACTATAAATCAAATCCTAATGAACGCTATTTAAATATATTTATCAATTAAAACCTTTACTTAAAAGACAATTTCACCAGCTAACATGAGGTACCAACTCAAAATTTTCATCAAGTTACATTGCCACTCTTGTGGATAAAATGCCACTTTCTCGTCAGTTTTTGAATAATAAAGGGAGCTCTTACGAGTTAGTGTGGTATAAAAAATAACCAATACGAAACATCCTAACAACCTAACCTAATAAGTCCAAGTCCAGTCAAGTTTATGGTTGTCCTAACAAGGGCAATCAAAAATTATGGCAAAAATACAATACAATACAATACAAAACTCTTTATTGCACACCTCACATACACGTAGTTTACAATAAATGTACAATAACATAAACAAAGACAATAGCACAAAAACATTAGGCAAAAATATTAGGGATTGCAAAAGTAGGAGAAAAAATTTGATATGGGAGAAAAATACCGTAAGGTTTTCTTGTCCGGGTTTTACAGCGCGGGACCCTAAAAACCTTTGAAAAACTCACCAGTGGCGCTGAAAAGAGCGTCAATTATTCACGAATTTACCGTCACCCAGCATCACGAACATGACGGGCATGGTAAAACTAGGTAAGTACGGTTTGCTATATTTTACTGCATATTTATAGGTACTTGCCTTATAACCATGTGGTGTCAATATTACAATTATATTTTAGGACTTTCCACGAGACTGGTTTCTTAAACAAACAATATTCAGAATAACCAAAAGCAAAAGATGACTGGCGCTGAAAGGCGACCTCTTTAAGACTTTCTATTAAGTATCGAAAATCGCTCACATAAGAAGCCTAATTTCTAAGATTTTCGTAAAAGGCCTGTAATATAAAAAATATAAAGCATACTATTTGTAGCATTTTATTTTTCGTTAAGTGAAACAAATTACATTATATTGTTAGTAAACTACTTCCTTAATGGTACCTATCACGTTTTGTACAAAATTTAGTCTTGCTCAAGCATGAAGGTAAATTTAAAAGGATTTGTGTAAGTACAGCAAGGTTATTTATCATGCTTACCTTGCGAAGCAGCGTCATTAAAATCCGTGAATAAATACGGCGAAAAAACACAACACAGGTTTAACACAGGTTTTTAAAAATCTCTCGAGGCTAGAATTGTTAAAGATATTTGAATTATGAGATTTAACTATTGAACAGCCATTATTGTATACTTTCAAAACAGATTTTAATTAAATATTGAGATTAATAATTATACGCGACCGGCTTTTAATACTTAAATTTTTATAAAAAAATATCTAACCAATTAAGCTGTTTTTTATTATTAGGCTTTCAGTATCTAGGTATACTATGTTAAGATAATTTATTTATAGACATTAATCACTGGTGAATGTTTTGTATGTAAAACTTCTACTCGCTCTAATTTCTTTGTACTAGAAATTCTCGCCCTGAATTTTCTTATTATTTAAATAAAATTAGTTTCAAAAAAATCACTGCAAGCTACGTTCCTTCAGTAGTTTTCTAGTGCTTTATTTCGTGCACGCCGTAAAATAATATTTTACCTAAATACTGTCAACATCCTTACCCAGAACAGAACGGTAAATTTGTAACATACAGGTTTTGTTTTTCGCCAACTCACGGAATTCAGGACGAGGTTTTGGCCAAAATACGAGCTAAATTTGCACACAGCAGATTGAATTAAACAATTTGGCTGACCGCACTTTTTGCATCACTATCAAAATAAAATTGCACTCGTGCATATTCTGGTCCTTATTAAAGCAGTGAACTCGTTTGTTGCTGGCGTGTTTTCATAAACTAACTTGTTTCAGTACAGACTTGTAAATTATAAAGACTAGCAATGACCATGGGCCCGTTTCTCA
Source organism: Cydia amplana (assembly GCF_948474715.1). Classification (NCBI taxonomy): domain Eukaryota; kingdom Metazoa; phylum Arthropoda; class Insecta; order Lepidoptera; family Tortricidae; genus Cydia; species Cydia amplana. Next base: position 12,476,797 of record NC_086088.1, on the reverse strand, counting down.
AGTCCTTTTTCTAACAAAAGCTGTCTAAAAGTGACATCCGCTTGTATTCCAAGTTACAAGCTTTTGAGAAACGGGTTCCATATCTCCGTATTAGAGATTTTTAAAGTCTGAAAAGTTTCTATTTGGCCCACGCCATGTTGCAGATTCTCGGTGGTACTAATTTATTATACTTAGGTACTATAATTTCTGACACCAGTACGGCTACCATCAGTTTGGCACTGACATAAACGCTATCGAGAACATAATTTACTTTCTAAATACATCTCGTTCGCACTAATATGCGAGTACGAGCGAGATGTATAGAAAGTAGATGTTAGGTCAGTGCCAAACTGATGGTAGCCGTACAGACCTTGAAAGTCATCTAATGTCACCGATGTAAACAGAAAGATACCTATGTATATGTAAACTACATACTTACCTATAGTTATTAAGTTTAGACATTACGGTCATATCAAGTTCCATTCCATTGTTTCTATTTCCTCAATTTTACTTAATTACCTGAAACAAAAAAATATACCATTAGATTACACGTCAGTTACATTACAGCTAACAATACACGTTCACGTAATTAGAGTATGGAAAGTAGGATGCAACATTATGAAATGTTGAACGTAGAATACAGTCATTATTTCAAATAGGTTGGATTTAATTTTTAAAACACAGACAAAGTTAAAGAACACAAAAGTAGATGGCGCGGTACGAACGCATAGGGTACACTTAACAGTAAGTACTTGCTTTAGGCCACTCTCTTCTACTTGATTCGTATAATTCATGATTATAAAACTTTAAAAATACAATTCTTGTAGGTTAAAATTAAAATGCCCAGATATTTTCTCCTATCGACGCAGATTTAGGCTATTAAGCAATTTATAAATAAGCCTAAAAACAAACAATGTCCAGATCTCCACAAAACCTAATTCAAAATGAAATTGCTTCTGTTACCCAATATTTCCAATTCAATTAGGTACGTCACAAACATAAGACTTAAAGCCAAAGTGTAAAAACAAAGAAACGAGAAACCAATTATGGATCCTTGAAGCGATCTTCGATAGGGGATGAATTAGAATTAGTAAGTGCCTCTGAAAGATTAAAAAGAAAATGGCAAATAAATATAAACAAATTAGTAAGAAATGAGGGCAGAGTTTGGAATATAGAACGTAAGTAATTAGATTGAATTATGCAAAAAGCATCAATTTGGATGGAAACAGTATTCTAAATTAGATAAGAGCTTTTCAGACTTAAATTAAGCAAAAATCACTGATTTTAAGATGAGAGTTAGGGTATATACATTTAAATGTATCAAACAGGTTTTTATTATTCAAATAGTGTAGTAGCTATGTGGAAATTAGAAATTATGAGAAATATAAATTCTGTCTTAGTAATAACAAGTAATATTTTGGGGGGTATACTGCCCTACTAAGGCAAGTAGCACTAAAACTAAAAGAAAGTTCATTATTAAATTGTACACCGGGACTTAATTGCGTATCTAAGTTTTAAGATTTACCTCCGACGTTTGAAAGTTTAAATCAGTAAGAAAGTTCATTGCTAACTTATACTTTAGTTTTAGTTTTAGTTTGTATAGCTGATAATTCAATTTTTAAATTTATTTGTTACCTATTGAGATAGCGCAATTTGGCTTAGGAGGGCAGAATACTGCTTACGTATATAGAATACAGTCTGACTGTAAAATGTATTGTAGAATATATTATAACTTAGGGTATCAGTGAACGTAAGTAGATAAGCAATATAATGAGTAATAAGAGTACGATGGTTACACACGATGGTTACAAACCGCCAACATTCATTACATTCATCTCAAAATTGTGTTCTGTACGTTGGCTGCTTACCAACATTGTTAATTCAACAATATTTATTTATTTTATTTTGACACATATTTGATAGGAAATATAAAGTTGGCAGGTATACGACATTTTATACTCTCAGTTATTGGACTGTAAATAGTTTGTATTTATATTTAAGTTTGTACAATACATATTGGTGTATCTACTTGTCAAACATTAGTAGTATCCGAATTCAGACCGTATCTTATTATACATAACTATAAATATCTGGGAGACCGAGATTTGCTCGGAAAACATATAAAAACTCGAAAATGCGCGTTTTCCCAGAGATAAAACCTAGCTAGATCGATTTTTCGCCCCCAAAAACCCCCATATACCAAATTTCATCGAAATCGTTAGAGCCGTTCCCGAGATCCCCGAAATATATATAGATATAAATAAATAAATATATAAATATACAAGAACTGCTCGTTTAAAGGTATAAGATAAATTATTGACTGTAAATTGGCTTTAACTCATAACTATGCAAAATCCAAGGATACTTTGCGATATCAATAGCATTAATCTTTTAAGACAGTAAATATTTGTTTTTAGATTCTTTTAATTAACCTGCTTTGCTGCCCCACTTCAGTTACGGGACAGAAATAATTAGGTATTACACAAGCTCGAACATATGAGCTAAGGATTACAGTAGGTAAGGTTCGGTCAAACTACGGATCATTTACAATTTTAGATTCAAATTTATCTTTTCTTTAGACAAAATTAAGAACAAATGCTCATGATTTTGACTCATACAAATTATCCTCATGTTTTTGTAATAAAATATATAACTTTTCGGTAATCGGTTTTCATGCGCGTATAACATGTATTTATGAGCAATTTTCTTTACTTCATTAAATATTTCGATTTTTTCTTTAAATTATACCTACATATACATATGTTGGTCGCCGTGCAAGTCAGGATCACAACGACTCAAATAAAAAGCTTCAATTTAAAGTAAACCGATATAATCTTTCAAAGATACTGGTTACAAGGGTTCTTGCCAAAACTGTTAAATGTAGAAGTGGTGGTTATTGTATGGAGGCTGATGAAAGAGTGATTTGCAATATTTGATCAGTACAAAAGGTGGTTTAAATTTAGGTGCCTCTAATTGGCTGCGATACAGAGTATGTGGAGCGCTCCATTGGTGCTTTAGAAAAAGCTTCCGAATACTAGCCGAGCCCGATGGCTGCGTTTAGCTACTGCATTAGGAATACAAATATAAAAGTTGCATTCGCAACAATACAGGGTGATTCAGGAGACGTGAGCAGGACTAACACTGCGCATTTCGTAAATTATAAGCAACTGTTTCCTATCAGTATTAGTGAGGTTAACGTTAATTTTCTAGTCGTGTTGAAAAAAAAAGTTATTAATTTATTTACGACATGCATGGTCACCCTAAAATTAGAATACTAAACTACCGATATTTTGTGTCAAATTGAATGTCATCACTGTCATTACGGTCTGGTTACTTTTGAAAACTCGTATCTCACTCAAGTTTGACAGTTTATTTTATTCGTAATCAAAATGCTGTCATTACGGTTAAAGAGGTTTTATGTTTATTAATTAGGTCTTTGGAGGGTGACCATGATTGTAGAGAATTAAATTTGCCCTCACCAAAAAGTTAAAAAATAGGAAAAAGTGTGGTTGTTTCACCTAAATACGACGGTGATTGATCAATTATCAGTTACTGAGTGTGCAGGATTAGTCCTGCTCACGTCTCATGAATCATCCTGTATATGTACTTACTAGTTAGCCTACTGTATGCCCATGTTATTTGCGGACCGGTGTGACAAAATTACAGAATAGCATTTGTTTTAATTAGCGACGCCTATGAATTGCCGACCGCCGGCCAAGATTTGCCTTCGAGGTGTTTTGGTTCAGGAGTAAGGATATTTTTAACAAGTGTTTATTTAACGTATGTTTTAATTAATTTTGAGTAAACAAGCTTTTTATGAATTTATTGAATTCATTCTGAAATTTGCAATAGAGGTACTATCTGGTACCAGAAAGTATAATTATACTCCTAGTGTAAATTTGATTCGTAAGAGTGATGTGATGTAGGCGTTTGCGTTAAGTATCAATTTGTATGGCATTTTGAGTTTCCAAAACGTCTCGCTTGGCGCGCTGTTCAAAATCCCATACAAAATGTGACTTAACACAAACACGTACTTCACGTCACGCTATCGAATGAAATTTACACTAGGGGTTCTGATATAATGTCATTTAAAAACCTCGACTGAACGGGAATGACTTTTTTCTCAAAACATTGCCACTTTGTTTTAGTTTTTAAAACATGTTTATTATTAACTGCTGATTTAACATGAGAAACGCTCATAATGATAACAATATCATTTTCCGAGATGTTTTCATAACATAACTGTAACATAATATCGTCTTGTTATCTCCGATATATCACATTTTTAGTGTGTCGAGTGCATTGCTTCCGTATAGTAGGTTTTAAAATGATGGATCTGTGCAAAAAAGTGGGGACGTTCGTAAATATTCAGGTACGTACATGTACATAGTGATGATATTATAAGAAAATTACAGGAACATCTCACATTTATAAATAGAAGAACGTAAAAGGAGGTTCAACATTTATCAGTTTATTTCAGATATTTTAGCTAGGTAATAAAAAAAAATAGAATATACAATTATTCAAAGCATTACGGAAACTAACCATATTAAATTTTTAAGACAGGTAATTAATTGTTTTAGGTAAATTATGGTGTGCATTTATTTCCTAACCAGGGTAGGTTAGGGAATAAATGGACACCATCAAATTGACAACGCGAAAATTATGTGTTTCAAGACCGGTTTCAAGGTTTTTTTTAGTTTTTAAGTATTTTTATAGTGTCTAAGAAAGGGAACCAATATTTTTCATAATTTTATTGATTGATAAAAATGTTTATAAAGCAAGAAGGAAAGCAAGTATAATTTTAGTGTCAACTAAAAATAATTTTCTTTCAGATGTCAATATTAATATGCCTGATATTAAATCCATCACCTGTGCAAAATATAGAATATTATAAGACATACTACACAAAAGAGGTACTTTTATTATGGAACCGAAGTGAAGTGAAGCCATGTTGCCTGAACGTCCACATAAGTTCCAATACTTTGTTCTTCTGCATTAAGAGACCTCAAAATTTTGATTCCCAAGTAGCCTTTTTAAATATGGACACAAAAGAAACAGAAACTATTATGGGAATCAAAAAAGGATGTGCCAACGCTATAGATCAATACAATGATGTAGTTTATTTAGGAGGACTTAAAGGAATCTACAAGTACGACATGGAAACGAAGAAACCAGAATTTTACGCTGAACAGGGCATTCATATAAAATCCCTTTTTTACAAGGAACGCTTATATTACATTCGGCATCCAGATAAGAAAGTATTCATAGAATATGAAGGCCAGTTTGCACATATTTCTGAATTTATGGATCTAAAGTTAGATAATTTCTTTGTCAGTAAGGAAGGAACAGTATATTTTACTGTTAAGAACAACATTTACATTTATGACAAAAATGAGACGCAGTGGGACCTTAAAGGGCTTAGAAAAACTCATACAGTAAATGCAATAGGTGAAGATAATAATGGTGTAGTATATCTCGGCACGGATCGTGGAGTGTACACAGTTGTAAAAAATGGACTGCAAAAGTTTATGAACGAGAAGAATATTGTAGGAATAACGACCGATAAAGACGGTAATTTGGTACTTGCAGATAATGTCAGTATTTTTAGATTATTGCCAAATGATTATTAAATAATAATTACAGTTAAAAGTACGCAAAACGTAGTTTTTCTTTGAAAAATAGCTAATAGGCATAAACATGTTTATTGTGCCATGCATGCAATGAATTGATGATTGATCAATGTTACTTGCTGAAATGGCAAGGCTCGACCCGCACTTTTGAAACACTTAAAAACTTTTGATACCTACACACATTACATTTCTTAAAGTTTCATTCTATGGAACTTGAAAAGTTCTACGTAAACAAACCGCCATATTAAAATTGTCTCAGAATGTATTTACTATAGTGAATTTTGTTTACATAGTTAGCAAGTTCCATAGAATGACACTTTAGTTTGTATGATTATTTATGTCTCACCATAGATAGATTGCAATTTCGTTACTTTACCTTTGTCGCTTGATAATCTTTTTTCATTCATTTTATCACGCTTAACGTCAGAGTAGCCAGTTAATAAAAACTGAATAGAAAAGGGTTTATTATCTCTTAGCCTTTTAAACCCAACCACGAAGAATTTCATTAAAGGCTGAATCTTAATTATATCGGTTCACTCGGTATTAAGGTCATGGGGAGTTTACAGTATTTTTTGCTGAGAATGACCCAACACAGACAACTTCCACTAGAAAAGGCATGTAAGACCTTCGTGACTACCACAAGTGGGCAGATTTATATTTTTCGTCAGACTTTGATGTGGTGTTTTGTTACTTTGACACGTAATTTGACCTGTGAGTGCCTGAAATTTTAACTTCAGTGCGTATCAAACATTTACGTAGGTAAGGATTTTTGTGTAATTAATGAAAAAGAAGGAATTAAGTAATTGAAAAGGCGTTAAGGAAGGTCTCCCTTTCTGCTTGAGCAAAAATGATTTCGTATGTCCGGATGTTTTCCTCTGCAGTTCGCATTTTTTAACCGATTCTAGTAAAATTTTGTGAGCAGGTGCGGTAGTCAAAGAGTTCTTTCTGTCGTTTATTTTTTTTGGAAAATTTTCAAAATAGGGGAAACCATCATAAAGATCTTAGGCGCTATCCCAGTAGGCTATGGCGCTTAAGACTATTATGGTTTCGCTATGAAATAACGACTCAACCAATTAAGTTTATTATTCTTTCCTTTATTTCATTTGGGTCTTAGGTTAGGGTTTTACAATGTGAGTATAAAAGTATAATACCAAAACACTTACAAAACATTACAAAAATATACAAAACCATAGGTATAAAAATACACACATTATAAAAAACCCAAACTAGAGTGCCGCCGGCAGCGGGGCAGGGCCCAAGCTGCCGGTGGTCAGGGCCGCAGAGTGAGGAACCGACGTACTATACGCGCCGTGTCCAAAATTACCGCCTTCTGCCCTGTTACTGACCCTTGATCCAACCACCCAGCGAGAGTCTCTCTCTTATTATTCTTATATTTATATTAGGTATTTAACCTTATCGCGAGGTCTACAGCTAACAGATCCCCTAATAGCCCTAGTAATATATTAAGTATGTCTATCCCATGTTTATTTTGCGCTATCCATGTATGATGTATCTAGCTGCAAACACTCGCGCTGATTGGTACAGAGTCCGCGATAAGCAATTTCAACCGACATACACTGTTAATGGATTCCCGAGACCGATTCAGATTTAATAACTTGTTATGGTTTTGTCCTATTTTAATACGATCTTGATGATCGGTCATATAGGTTGGTGCATATCAAAATGAAGTGAAGTTCGTGCGAGACACAGGTGGAAAACGAGTAGACGAATCGCCTCAGATGGTAAGATATTATTGTCGCGTATGGCCACCTGCAACACCTGAGTTCCAAGTGCGTTGCCGGCGTTTTTATGATTGGAGGAGATGCTTGCAGTAATAAAGCTATAATAATAAAAAATGATAGAATAGAAAAAATCATATTCTATCAAATATAACACCACAACTATCGTAAAATTAATCCCCAACTGTCACTCCAAAAAATCTCCCCTATTTCTGCCAAAAACGTTAATATAAGGTAAGGTAAGATATCCAAAACTACTCTCGATTGGGGCACGTCACGTCACCAGCACGCACCGAATAATCCGGTTGATTTCAATACGCAGACTACCTTCTACAGACACTGCGTACGAAATCAGATAATAATGAAAATAACTTTACGAGTACAGTCAGCAGCAATAGTTGCTAAGCAAGTGAGGTGTTCAAAATTACCTTGACGCACTCTTATTCTCTTAACAATAAAGTCGCGTCGATCATTTTGAACACCTCGTCCGCTTAGTTAGTATTGCTGCTGACTGTACCTAAGGTCAATACGGATAATTGTGTCTTCGGAATAAGCGTGGCCTTCACATTGGGGCCTGTTTACATTGATTAGGTATAGGTAGTAAATGTTTAGGTATTATGATTTGATATATTTGCTACAGTCATTAGAAATAGTTGCTAAGCGGGCGAGATGTTCAAAATGATCTTGACGCGACTTTATTGTTAAGAGAATAAGAGCGCGTCAAATAAACAAAAACGTCATTCCATCAGGTCCTAATAACCTAACTTATGAAACCATTTTAAACTTTTAATTAAATATCCAAGATACAGTTATATATTTATGTATTTTACGGAACGGACCGTTTCAATACTGTATATGTGTATAGTTTGAATTGTGTTTGATGGGGTAGTGTGAAAATTCAAGGAGAAACAGTCACAAAACAAAGTTACATTGTTTGTTTACATTGTCCGCAAGTTCTATTGACGGCAACTTTAGCCGTAATGACCTCACAACTCACATTCACATTCTTACCTAAAGGTTGTCTGGAAGAGCTCGTTTTTCAGTTAAGATTTTAGATAAGACCGCGTGCCTGTGGCTTAGCCTCTTCTTTTAGTAATAAGGCGTGCAATAAAGAGTATTTGTATTTTATTGTATTCTTGAATTTTGCTTCATTTGCTCTATCTTGAATTAAGCGATCTGTGTTTCATACCAAATCCTGTCGTTGGCACATCATATATAATATGGCAGCAATCGCATTTTGACGGGTTATTATTTGCAACGTTTACTTATTTAGGACTGCGAGTGACATTTGGAAAAATTGTGCCATTTTGTGAAGAAATGGCCAAATCTTGCGAAATTAAATAGAATATTGATGTAAACTAAGTATATTTGAAGGATAGTTTTGTGGTAGCCCAATACATAATATTATTATGATTTACTGTGGAATGAACTGTCGCCCGTGGTATGTCCGGACCGATACGACCTTGAAACCTTCAAGAAAAGAGCGTACTCCCATCTTAAGCCTTTGACCCCTGTTGTTTAACCTCTTCTTTTCCGTATTCTTTGTACTGTTTCCTGTAATTTTATGCAATAAAGAGTATTTGTATTGTACATATTGTATTGTACCGCATTGTCCCACTGGATACCGACATTGACTAAAAGCTTTCCTATACTATGTTCTTAATTATATATGAGGCAAACGACCAGACGAATCGCCCGATGGTAAGCAATCTGCGTCGCCCATGGACACCTGATAAATATTGGTGCTTTTACGGTACTAAAATAATTTAAGTCACATTTAAATGTCATTTCAATTCATACCAATTTAACAGCACATCGCCTTGCAGTGTACTTGTAAGTATCTTTTCTATTAAACGCTCTCTAAACTTCAATAATTTCTCAGCTAACACCAACCATTAACGATAATATGCAAAAACCTGTTTGCAGTTGCGATCAAAACTACTAACAAGAATTTAGCGTACAAAGGATCTTCCATTTAATATTCAAAACTATATCCAGAGCAAACGACGTATAATCGTATTAAAAACACGCGATTTAAGTCCTTCTGCGCTTAGTTTTAAAGAGCACATTAGCATAGCGATTTAAATAAACTCGGCAGTAAATCGTGCGCCTGCGACCCAGTAATGGGGTTTCATATTTAGCAAACACCGATTTTGCATAGTACCGTTTTTATGAGCTTGCGCTACGGGGTGTAGGGGGGTGATAAGCGGAGCGGGATTAGACGTCTGTGGGCCCGATTCGGATTTTGAAATAGATATATATAAGATATCTTTTAGACATCACCAAGATACGATAACGATATTTTTAGGATCTAACCTGTCAAATTTGACATTTCCGCGATTCTGGAGATACTCTTGAACGATTTCCACATTCGAACGTTCCAATTCACATCTAATAGATATCTAACTCTATCTAACGTAAAAGTGACATTGGTTGCCCGAATTGAGCTGCAAAAGAGAACTAGTAGAAATCTAAACTATAACGTATCTAGAATGGATCTAGTACGTGTCGTCTCTTGTGAATATCTTGAAGTTCGAATACGGCAGTGTGTGGCTGTAATGGTGGCGTTATCGCTTATCGCCGAGGATATAATATTCCTCAAGTTTTTGTTGAGCTAATTTAGCAATTTTTTTATATGGAGCCCGTTTCTCAAAAGCTTAATTGTAACTTGTAATACAAGTGGAAGTCCCTTTCTGACGATAGCTGTCAAAAAGTGACATCCGCTTGTATTACAAGTTACAAGCTTTTGAGAAACGGGCTCCTGGTTTTGATACGACCTTGATGATCGTCTTGGTGTTTGGCGCGCATCTCACGCGTGATATTCACGTTATTTCGCATGCACAAAATAATATCAAAACAGTAACGAATTGTTAAACCTGAATCGGGATCTTGGGTTACTAATTACAATTAAGTATCCTGATTACTCATAATCAGGATAATTGGAACTTCAATATGAGTAGGTAGTTACCAACCAATTAATTACTTTTATGACAATAATGTTTCACTAAGAGCCTAGAGTGGTGCCTAAATCTTAAATTACATTATGTATAATACGTTTCTACTATTCTACTAGGTATTCTTGTGGTAAATAATTGTGTAGTCTAAAATATATATTATACAGAAGCACTTCATACGTTAGCAATACTTACGCTACTCCTAATACCTATGCTTATCAGCGGGTGCAGCATGGTTCCATTTTTATGCCCGTCATTTTCGCACTTACATACTTGTTAGAACGTGACAGGTATGATGACAAGCGATAAAAACGCGGCCATGCTACCACCGCTATGGCGTCTTACAAAAGAGTTTAAGATAATATGTATTCAAAATTAACCCACATTCGAAGTTATCCCAATGCATTTTAAACTTTACATGCCTCTTTCATGTTCTCTATGTGTTTATCGAATATAATGTGAAAGTGACGGATACAAGCGACATTAACACTGGCAGATGTTTTTGTTTATGAATGTCACTGATTGATAAATGTTATACTGAACGGTCACACGGAATTCTTAAAACCTCTCAACGTTTCAGGCAGTGGCGAGTAATATTGCAAGATAATTAAAATTTCGTTCATTAACTCGCTACCATTCCCGCTTCCGCTTCCGCTATCGCTTGTCAACGCCGCCTCCTCAATGCAAACACTGTGCAAGCTCAAAGTGTTGAAGTGATAGCAGGTACCACGGCTGCAGATTAATTCCACGAGGCGATGTAAAACGATCTATAACTAGGTGGTTTATATGCACATTCAAAGTTTTTATTTAATTTATTTAAACTTTATCACTACATAGTATAAAACAAAGTCGCTTCCCGCTGTCTGTCTGTCTGTATGTATGCTTAGATCTTTAAAACTACGCAACCGCAACGGATTTTGATGCGGTTTTTTAAATAGATAAAGTGATTCAAGAGGAAGGTTTATGTATAATTTGTTAACCCGTGCGAAGCCGGAGCGGATCGTTAGTTACACAATAAAAAAATAAGTACATATGGCGTACTTAATGCCTTAAGGCATTCTCTACTTCCTCTGCCTCTATTCTCTGCCTGATGTTTGTCATACGAAAATATCTGTATGACTGTATATATTTTTGACATAGTTCATTATAAGTGCTTGTTGCTAGGCCTACATGAATAAAGTATATTTTGACTATTGACTATTGACTATATTTAGAGGCGTATTCTGATTGTAACATAATGCTGGTCAAACCGGACGTTTTGAAATCCCAAGCTGCTCGTAAATTAGAATTAATATTGTATTCGGTCACATTAACATTGCAACGGCTTTAGAGCGATGTTCTTTCATAGTACAAGTATAGCCATAATATAAATTAATCTACATTAATTTGGGATAATTTATTTTGTAGTTTTATATTCTAAAGGGGCCCACTGATTAACAGTCCGCCGGACGACATCAGCCTGTCAGTTAGAACAAAAATTTGACAGTTCCTAACAACAGACAGCCCGATATCGTCCGGCGGACTGGTAATCAGTGGGCCCCCTAAGAATTAAAATTAACTATTTAACTTAAACAAAACTTAAATATTCTCCTTTAGGTTTGATACTCAAACGCAAATGTTTGTTAATTTTATCAACAGTAAATATGTCGCACAACATTTTTTGTGAAATTTTATACATTATGACTTAAAACTTTATGGGAAACAAAGGGACCCCGTTTGACTAAAGCTATTCTAAGAAACGTATGTTTTTACATATTTCATCAACTTTTGTTAAGCTCTGAAAACCAGGTCACGCATCCAATAATTCAATTGATGTCAATCCCAATACACGGAACCCCATAATATCAACAAAACGGTCCGGGCTCGGTGAAACTCGATCGTTTATTTCCGGCTGTCGCCGGTGATTCGATAATTTAAATACGATTGGCTGCCGGCAAGCGATTCTCATTTATTACCGCTATATTATTCATTATCAGGAAATCAATTCGAACTTTCATTTTGACATCAAAACGTGGTCTGTTTGGGATCATTCACGCGTGCGTTTCGCTCATAATTATTTGGTTTTATTTATTGATTTGTTATATTATTTTATATCCTGTAATCATAATTGTGTTCTTATGTGTAGTTTAAGTTCCGAATTGGTATGTAAGCTTACGAGTTTAATAAATGTGAAATACCTGCACGATATTGAAAATAAAAAATACATTATATTATATGTACGAACGAACGAAACGCACGCGCAAATGGTAATGAAATAACATCATTTTCATATCAACCTAAGAATCTGTCTGTAACCTATATCTAGAATCTCAAAGTTTATCAAAAATGAAGGAAATATAATAAAATAACGCACACTAACTAGACCCACTCAAAGGCCTTACTAAATCTTTCAAAGTTCGGCGGTATGTTTGTTTATGTCACACTGAGGAGTTTGACCGACATTTTGCTATTCGATTAAACAGAACTTTGCCATGGCGTAACAATAAACATTGCTATTATTGAGTTGTTGTTAAATGAAACTCTTTGTACGTGAAAATAAGGTTGAACATTAAATGACAAAATTTATTGGCTAGATATCTTGAAGTGTGCCACAAGGGTCTATGTTGGGTTTTATGTTATTAATGAGTAATATAAAAATGTGTACAGGCAATAAAATTAATATTGTTAAATTACTAAGGATTATCTAATACCTTTAAACGAGCAATTCTTGCATATTTATTTTATTTTTATTTTTTTTATATATATATTTCGGGGATCTCGGAAACGGCTCTAACGATTTCGATGAAATTTGGTATATAGGGGGTTTCCGGGGGCGAAAAATCGATCTAGCTAGGTCTTATCTCTGGGAAAACGCTAATTTTTGAGATTTTATATGTTTTCCGAGCAAAGCTCGGCCTCCCAGATATTACAATTTAATAATAAAGCATAACAAAACGAACACTGTATAAATGATTATTTGATCGTTTTCGATTAACTATTCGGTTTAATTACCCAAATCAATTATTTCGATAGCTCGATTGGCCCACTGACAAGATAATTAATTGACAATTTAATTGAAATCAATTTGTATATTTAGGCTCGTGTATATTTGAATAGTTATTTATACCTAGGTCGTCAGTGTTATTTAAATAGAAAGTGAGACTGATTGGAAACCAATTGGTTATCCAAACTGGCTAAATTTAGGAAGAGGTGGCTTTTAATTCGTTGAGTTTTCTATGTTTGGATTGAAACGCTTGAAAAATTATTTTTTACTCAACCCATTGAAACCCACGCCTATCATGCGTGTCGTTTTGTCGTAAACAAAGATGGAATACACGAAGATTGATAGCCGCGCGTCTGTTCATTGCATATATTGAATTTTTACTGTAATTTCCACCCGTCTTATGTACAATAAAGTATTTTAGAAAAACAAATCTAAGAAAACCTTTTCTTTGATTCGAGAAAAGCTTTCTTCGAAAGTAAGTAAAATTACCCTGCCATTACGAAAACAAGCAAAAGTCCCAAAGCCAATCTTCAGAGTGCATACAATTCTTTCAAACGCATTTGTTCGCATCAGCGATTCTACGGTACCTTGTCACAGTAACGAAATGTGCGCTCAGTTTCCCAGGGAGCCAATCGGGTTAGATTGACAGAGTACCACAGAATAGTACATTCACCTGCAATCATTTCTTACACGACGTAGTGTGACGTAAAAATAGTAGTTTATGTGATTGCTACATAATGAAAGATTTTTAAAAACGAGTATGGGTTTATGTAACGAGCTGTAAGAGTGTTTCATAAAAAGATATCCCGAGTGATTTAATGCCTAATTATGTATTACATACACTGATTTACCTACACTTCTATTATTAGAAATGTATGATGTTAAGTGAAAGGCATTAAAAATGAGTGTGCTTATGAAAAGAGCCGAAAGCGAGTTTCATATAAATTAGAGACCTGGAATCTTCTGAAACAAATAAATGCGTCCCTATACACACTTTCCTAATCGGAACTTGTGGAAGTGTCCGTCCATACGTTAATACCTCATTAACACACTTCCCGACGCTAATCGAATCTATTTGTGAAGCAGATGTTTTCCTTAATACCTACTGTTAAGTATAACTATTTGCACAACGCTCAAATGCTTTTACCAAAATTTAGGGATAAGTAAGAAAAAAAAAACCTCCTTTTTATGATATTACAGGCAAACCAGCATACGAATTGCCTGATGATAAGCAATCACCGTCGCCCATGGACCTCACGAGAGGGATTGCAAGCGAGTTGCCGGTATTTAAGATGAGATTACGCTCTTTTCTTAAAGGTTTGAAGACTTTGAAGGTCGTATCGCTCGGGAAATACCGCGGGTGATAGTTCATTCCACAGTTTATATAATGTAACCCTACAGTATTCTGTAAGACAACTTGAGTTATGTCAAACATAGATCTTAATTAGTAACTGATCTCACAGACACTCCGAGCCGAGCATAGCTCGCTCCATTGCCCTTAGAGCTAACTAGCTAACCAAGATGTACTAGGTACTTGTCAATGTCAGCTAGTTAAATCTAAGCACTGGGGCCCGTTTCTCAAAAGCTTGTAACTTGTAGTACAAGCAGATGTCACTTTTTGACAGCTTTTGTTAGAAAGGGACTTCCACTTGTATTACAAGCTTTTGAGAAACGGGCCCCTGGTAGCGTTAAGTAAAATAAAATAGAAATAGTTTATTCGTAAGCACAAACACAGAAGACAAAGTTATGAAAACAGAACAATATAGGAAAGAGAAATTGCAACGAAACGGTCTCATATATCAGCATGATGGTGGCAACTTCCAGCGCTGATCTTCCGATGTGACGAGGCCCCTAAGTGACGTTTTTTTTTTTCATTTATAGTCTGCCTCTTTCACACAATAAGTACGTGATGGCTTCCATTTTGCACACTTTAATTGTTTTTAAGCGTAAGCGTCATTGTACTTATGTAGATCGCGTATTGTATGCATGACTTAGTTATAAAGTTAAGATGCGAATGCGATTAGGCACTACACTATTGAAGATGGTCGATTGACTCACTAATAGAATCGGCCTATTGCTGCATGGTGGCAACTTCCAGCGCTGATCTTCCGATGTGACGAGGCCCCTAAGTGACGTTTTTTTTTTCATTTATGGTCTGCCTCTTTCACACAATAAGTACGTGATGGCTTCCATTTTGCACACTTCAATTGTTTTTAAGCGTAAGCGTCATTGTACTTATGTAGATCGCGTATTGTATGCATGACTTAGTTATAAAGTTAAGATGCGAATGCGATTAGGCACTACACTATTGAAGATGGTCGATTGACTCACTAATAGAATCGGCCTATTGACTGCACCCATTTGTACATCTCTCGCATACGATGTCATTCGAGTAAAGCCGTTTTACCGCTTCACGGTGGGCTGCGCGCCAAGGGAAGGCGGCCATAACTAATATTATATGATTTTTCCTGATTTATTCTAATTTTTCTTTAAATATGTTAGCGCTGTTGGCAGCACCGCCACCTTCGAGCCAACCAATGATGTGTTAGAACGCAGCCCTGCATCTCCAGGATGCCAACATGCACGGCGAGGTCAGCGGCCAACCAGAAAGCGCGATGCTGGCGCCAGAGTTTCGCCTATGCAACGCATCTCCAGGCAGCGCGCCGCAAGCATCACTCTCTTGCATTCTAACCACCGTACCCATCGCGCGTGTCCTAGACTTATAAAGAACCTTATATATTGTACTCATTGAATACCATTAAAAATGGTAATTTAATTTAACATTTGTTTTATTTAAATAGCGCCAAAAGGGCGCAAACAAAATACAATTATTATGTATGTAGTATATTAAAAAAAAAACGTGTTAGGGTATATTGCATGCAAAATATATTCATACATTCTAACAAAAAAGTCATTCTCTTAATAATAAAAAAATTAATTCTTAAATATCTATGTTAATTAACATTATTTACATTTTAATACTAATACATTAATAAAATATGTTTATGTATAATATTATAATATACCTATTATGCTAACAGACAAGCATAGGTAAATAAAAAATAACCAAAAATGCAGATTAATACATGTAGAATTAATCCTTAAATGTGTATGTTACTTATAACTATTTATTAACAGAAAATCAGTAAAAAAACTTTTATTTCGTATAATATATGCTAAAGAACAAATATATGCAAAGGTTAAATAAATCTTGTAAATAAAATAGTAACAAAAACAATATTTTTTTAGCCTAACACAGAAAATGAATAAAGGAAAACGAAAAGTAAAATTGTATAAGTAAAAGTCAAATCTACGCTATTCTGTACAATCTAATAAACTTAATGCTTCTAAGGAGAGTGTTGATTTCTTTTTGCGAGGTAATCTCCTACTGGAACTGATGAATGGGTCGGAGTTCAGAAGTAACCTATGAATAAGGTCTGAGTTGGTGACATCTCGAGACATTTTTCTTGTATGGTTACGCCGAAACAACTTTATATTTTTATTATTGTTTGATTCTGCAGCTTCTTCGGAAAGTTCACCAATAGGTACCAGAGCATTTTCTATTATAATTGCACCATGCAAAAGTACTTTATGGACGGTAGCAGGCAAAGGATACCATTTGTAGGCATTCAAAAGTTGTTCTGCAGTTTCTACGGCATATTCCTGAAATTTTTGTACATTTATTTTGTATCCAGACGATATACATTCCAAAATGGTTCCGCACCTTTCACTTTTTTCTCCCAGAAGATTTCCAAAAAACCACGATTCGTTTGCAAATATACTTGATGACGTTATTCAAATTACTTGTATCCACATTTTCTGCATTTGGTACCATTTGTATTAAATATTGCAGCACTTGACGACATCTTTCAATATCTGAACCACTCGTAGGTAGCCATTGTTCGAATATAAATCCTCTTGTAAATGATGCGATGTACATATCATCTGAAAAAAAGAAAAAAAAGGTGAATTGTCATTCGTAATATTTTCGTAGAGCCGCTACGCGTTCGCTTACCCAAGCGTAGCAGTCTTTTAACTATCAAACCCGCAAGCGTCTGCATATAATCTTTTATGGCCGGTAATTTAGAGATATCAAGCTTCAAAACAGTACTACTTTCGATGTTAGAATTCATTGGGAACATAACTAGAAGTTTAAGTAAACAAAATATTCTAATCCTGTTTGTATGACTTTTTGTTACCTCGTAGACCTATTATTATAAATATACTTTTAATGAAAAAGTTATACTTTGTATATAAAATGAAACAACATACCTGATTCTTTAAGCTCCATATTTAATAATAATCACTAAAATCACTATCGCCTCAGGAATTCACTACTAATGACGTTCACTTAATGAGCCTTTGATAAGAGAGCGCGTACAAACGGGAGTTGCGTTAACTTTCAAGATTGTTAGAGAATGAAAGTAATTAGTTATGCGGGATCTATTTATACCTGATAAAAGTAGACTTATTAGCTAATAATATTCAGTCATTGGAAACCAAAAAATACCACATGCGTTTTTTTGAGTTATGGCCTAAGGCCAGCCCACCGTGCTTTGAAACGTTACCGGTACCGATCGTATAATACGGTTAGTGGAGTCAGACGAGTCACTCAGTCTGCCTTTGTATTTGTACCATCACCCGTAAGAGTGCATAGCGACTTAATCAATGAATGAATGTATTCATAATTTCTCCATGCAATATCGCAGCTGACTGTAGGTACCTAAGGACATCGATAACTATTTACCTTCGTGATTTACGTATTAGTGACAATATTTTATTCGGCCTAAAAAGCGCCGGTACCCCAGCTGTAATAGCGTCTGACTTTCAATCCAGAAGTCGCGGGTTCAATCCCTGGCCCGTACCAATGAATTTTTCGGAACTTATGTACGATATATCATTTGATATTTACCAGTCTTTTCGGTGAAGGAAAACATCGCGAGGAATCCGGTCCCCATAAGACCTAGCTTACCCTCTGGGTTGGAAGATCAGATGGCAGTTGCTTTCGTATAAATTAGTACCTACGCCAATTCTCGAGATTTGATGTCGCAGTGGGTGCATTATTCTTGTATGTAGGTACCGTTTACGCTACATTTTCTGTAATATCTTTTTACAATCGAAATTGTTCATATTAAAAGCTAACCTATTACAAAGATACTGTCCCTATAGACTATCATTGCCTGCGCGTCTAAACTGCAGTCCCATTGCAACGTTTGTAACCGAATCCCATTGACTATGTTAAACCCATTTGTAGACCTATCTCTCGGCGCGTCAGTCTCGGACCGAGCTAAGCCGTTTACCGCTTTGAAATGGTACCGGTACCGGCCGATTGTATAATGTTACAGACACACAACGCAGACACCGCATTATGAAGGGTTTACAAATAGCTAGGGTTCCCACAGGTGCAATTTAGCTTGTAAATATAGAAATAAAATACTAAACTCGAGCAGCACAACCGCTTATTTAGAGCGGTGTCTCTCGCATACTATAGTATTTTGTGCAACAGGTACATAATAAGGGTTATTAAAATTCAAGGCCCGAAGTTACAAAATGAGACGAAGTCGAGTTTTAAGAAGACGGGCTCGAGTATTTTAAGACCTAATTGTACCATAGCACACAACATATTTTTTATAAGGCAACAACAAAAAAAAGATTAAAATAAACATAATTTATTGTAATTAAAATGAAGCAAACA
Source organism: Cydia amplana (assembly GCF_948474715.1). Classification (NCBI taxonomy): domain Eukaryota; kingdom Metazoa; phylum Arthropoda; class Insecta; order Lepidoptera; family Tortricidae; genus Cydia; species Cydia amplana. The sequence continues at coordinate 12,457,814 of NC_086088.1, read as the reverse complement.
AATTAATGTACCCACAACGCAGGCTTCGTGAGGATAAATAAAATCAAAGTTAATACCTATAAAAGAGTAAATCAATTTTGTTTTTAGATTTTTGTTTCGAGTAAGCATTAAAAAAAATCGGCTAAGGGTTCCGTACCATTATGCAAAAAACGGCAAAAAAATCACGTTTGTTGTATGGGAGCCCCACTTCATTAAGTATTTATTTTATTTCGTTTTTAGTATTTGTTGTTATAGCGGCAGCAGAAATACACATCACCTGTGAAAATTTCAAATGTCTAGGTATCACGGGTCATGAGTTACAGCCAGGTGACAGACAGGCGGACAGATGGACAGCGCAGCAAAAAAAAAACAAATCCGGAATTTTCAACCCTAGTGATGACATTGATTGTTGCTCTGTCTAGTAGCTGAGGTGGTCTGTGGTTGATCACTTTAGTCTAAGGTTAGTTAGTATTGCCAAGATGGCGGCCATTGTCTTTGTAATTGTAAGCTCAATTGAGGTACAAACAGCATCAATCTCTGTCCATCGGTGGACCTTATGCCTTTTGTAATAAGGTTTACGAACAGTGTGAACAGTGGTTAGTTAACAGTGTGGGCGATCGATGGTACTTGAAGATACCGATGTCGGGTTAAAGGAGCTTATTGACCGGAATCTGCGGGGAAGGCAATAACAGCATTAAATGAAGAAGAAGAAGGCCTGAGTGGACGTTCGAGTTGGGCGTGCAGCGGGGCGGGGCGTGCGGCGTGCACGTTAAACAAATGCAAGCGTATAGGAGCGGCCTTAGTGCACGCCGCTCAAATCACTTGTGAGCCCGACGCCACGCTGCACGCCCCGCCGAACGCTCCGCTTCGAGCGTCCACTCAGGCCTTACACTAACTGATAACTTTCGATGTATGTATGTTTGTGTATTTTTGTGTAACTAAGCAGTCAAATATATCTCTTAATGATAATAGTTATGCTGTTGTTTACCAGACCATATACTTATATTTATTACGCGTCAATGTTAAAATCACTATTCGCAGTCTTAAACTTTTTAGTGCTTTTAAAATAGGTATGTGAAATAAAAAAATCTTGGGACACTTTTAATACTTTCTCTTAATAATGAAAAGAAAACTAGAGATTTGTTCAAGTACTAAGTATGTAATAAATACTATTTATACCTATAACCTATAACATTATTTTCGTGTACATTATAAATTAAGACATTTTTATATTTTTTGTGTAATCCATTATTATAAAGATTAATTCAACATGAAAATACGTTTGCAAGTGGCGTTCTACTTCAAATAATACTTATTGATAACATTTAACACACACATTAACATTGTAAAAAATGTATTTAAATAATAAACTATCTTATCTTATAAGACAACACTTGGAAACCTCGTCACTTTCTACTCCAAAACCTCAAACATATCCCCACGGCTATGGCCATATTCCATGGCCTATAAAATTCCTAACATAATATTCACAGCCCCGTAAACCACCATAACGCTGATGAAAAATTCCCCTCGGCTTAAAATTTCCTCAAAAATGTGCGAAATACCCTACCATCTCTGGCAAAACAACGCATAGAATAAACTCATAAACATCACTGTAAGATAAGACCTTGTTCCATCAAAATTCTCGTTTCTAAACGTCGTAACTGGCAATGTTTTCTTGTAAAATACTCCGTTTCTCAGGTAGACAGCGCTACCGTTTTTCACGTGTACCATCGCCCACACTTAACTGTACATGGACTTTATGCTTTTTTTAATAAGGTCCACTGTTGTACAGTTAGGAGTGTTACCGTTTGTACAAGAAAACACATACGGTGCTGGGTGTAAAAAGACAACGGCTGTGTTAAATTTCGTGTACCGTGATAGGCTGACTTTTATAGTTGGTTGTTTTAAGAGCTTGGTTGTTTGCGTTGTTGACAAAATGTTGTTTTTATACAAATTAGGTGACATATTAGCACTTTTTTTGCTGTGATCAAGTCCCGTGTGTATAAAGCTGCATAGCCACTGCACATACCGGTTGTAGTTTATGGGATTTTATGTCAGATGTCACATGATTTGTAGAAGAGTGTATTTAAAAAAAAACGCCACAATTTTTATGAATTGGTCATACTGAGAATCGCTAGCATTTACAAGTTATCGCAGTATATGTATACCCTACCGTTAAAATTATCGCAGTATAAATTACGCCATGTTTTAGTAGCAGCAGGAGTGTAAATTTCATTCGATAGCGTGACGTGACGTACGGCGTTTGCATTAAGTCAAATTTTGTATGGGAATTTGAGTTACCAAAACGTCCCGCTTGGCGCGTTGTTCAAAATCCTATTCAAAATTAGACATACCGCAAATGCGAACGCTCGTCACGCTATCGAATGAAATTTATACTAGGGGTTCAGGCCCCGTAGACAACATGGCAATCGCTAACGCTCCGTAGCGAACGAAACGCAACTGTCACCGTCACACTAATATGGAAGAGTGATAGAAAACACAAAGCGATTCGATGGCGAAGCGATAGCGATTGTCACCTTGGCTAGGCCGCCAGCTAAGCTATATTTATATGTAGGTACTAACATCTAGTTTCTAAGTTTCGATGTAAGTAGACTAACACTATGGATGTAAAAGTCTGAAATAAACATTTTTTTTTTAAAGCAAGTTAACATTTTACTCGTCAACGTCTCAAGCTAATAGAGACGAGTCATCGCACGCCATTGTCGCGAAAAAGGCCAAGTTCTGAAGTGAATTAATTTGAAAACTGTCAGCTGCTGGGTAAGTTTCCTGCGGGGAAATAGCGAGTTTACGAAAGCTGTAGAAATGTAAGTTGTAGGGAAGTCCATTTTTAGGGTCCCGTACCTCAAAAGGAAAAAAACGGAACCCTTATAGGATCACTCGTGCGTTTGTCTGTCTGTCTGACCGACCATTCCCCCCCTTTATCTCCGAAAGTCAAGCGTGAGTCGGACTTAATGTACGGAACCCTTGGAACGCGAGTCGAACTCGCACGTGGCCGGTTTTTAGGGTTCCGTAGTTTTAATATATAGTAGAACCCGCTTTATACGATCACAATACGTATTCCTGCATAATAAAATCTTGAACTACTCTCATAGACATAATAATAACAAAGTGGGACTTTTGCACGGAAACGCCACAAAAATAGTTAAATATACAATGCAATAAGGTTGCACGAACATAATTCCCTATAGTTGGACATGTCAGATGTTAAACGTAACTGTACCGAACGTAAAATATGCGCATGTTATTGAATAGCAAATGTCAGACGCTGCCGTAAGATGCAGGCGAGCGGTCTGAGGGTCTACCGCGAAAAACGACAATCGAAATTTCGTTATCTGCCTCTCTATAGCTCTTACATTGTTGTCTGCGAACTGTATGAATGACGTGTCTTAGCAGTATACGCGCCACTTGCACGGTTAACCGGCTATAGTGTCATTCTATGGAACTTGCTAATTATGTAAACAAAATCATTAGTAAATTCATCATTCAGAGACAATTTCAATACGGCGGTTTTTGTTTACATAGCAAGTTCCATAGAATGACACTTTAAACCTCTCCAGGTTTCCAGGCTCTCCTTACCATGGTTACCAGTACAATTGGCACTGTGTTAACTGTTTAACGGGTTAACCCCGGGTTAGTGGGATAGTGCAAGTGGCGCTAAGTAGCATAACATTAAAGTACCGTTCGGATCGGAAAGATACCTTTTAGAGGTAGGCGTTTAGGTATTACCAAATTTAGTATTGGAGGGTCGTTAATAATAGCGTAAGTATAGTTGGTCAAACCAATAAGAACAAAAAAAAACTATACCCATCCTTTTCTTTTGGTTGCCAGTACCTAATAGCCTAAGAGAAAGATAGTATGATTCTCTCTATCTATGTTTGAAATGAGACAGTCCTTTGACAAACTATAACTAAGCCGCCACGGTACCTTTACCTGTGGAACGTCACATATTTTAGCGAATAGTTTACAGACAAACTTTTGACCTTTCGCTTGTGACTCGCGCCCAAAAAGGTTCTCCCGGCCCAATAAATAAACCTTTATTATTAAAATTTCTTTGATAAATACATGAATTTATGAATCTAATGGTAAAGGCTATTGTTTTCTCTCTCATTATTTTATCCGAACGGTTTTTTATTAATATTCGCTTCAATGGCTTAATTTTAGAGAATAAATACCTGAGGTTTATGAAATAAACAATATTTTCCAAAGAAATTTTGGTAATCATCATAACTAGTAAGTACATAATATTTTTGCAAATTTAATAAAGATATTTTGCCAAATTATAACTTGTTTATCTATATACCTACACTGAAGCCAATTCCAACATACACTTGCAATTGAAACGATATCTGAATGATATCTGTTTGTTATAGCTATCATTTGCGCGTTCCGGCCTGATTCGAACATTAAGATACGTTAAATTTGCTAAAGATACGACATGGATTGGATATGTCGGTGTCAAAAGTGACGTTTCTTCATAAAAACGTCACTTTTGACACTGTGTAACCTGTAAACCTATGAAACTAAGGAAAATGTACCCGGCTGGTTACTTAATACCTAGGGATGTAATAAAGGAAAGAAAACACAAGAGTCCACTTGATAGCTGTTTTATTTCTTCTTTCAAAACTCCTACATACCCTAAAATTACAACTTCTAGCTCAGACTGCTAACGGTAGAGCTGTTAGTTCATTAATATCTGTATTCTCACATCTTAGGATAAACCACCAACAAACTAGTTGTTTAATTATATTTTATTTAGGTACTTAATTATAACACGAAAAGTTACACCCGAGCATTAAATTTGTCAAGTAACACTGTCCATTAGATCACAGTAAACCTTGGTTATGATATTAAAGTTATTCATTATAAATGTGACAAAAGCAAAAGGTTACCGATCTATGACAATAACAAAACTTGTACTCCAAGTAAACTATGAGCTTACTAAGGGCTACCTAAGGGCTACCTAAGGGCCAACACATACCTGATGCCACAGACGATGTTAATTCCTCCAAGTTAACACCTCTGCATTCCGCCAGACGAACGAGACTGACGATCTAAAAATATAACAAACGTCATAAGATTTAGCTTTGTGCACAACTGCTGACAGACACCTAAGTACTGAACCGAATCGTAACACTTACAGAAAAGTCTGCAGCGGTCAAGAATAGCATTTGGGTCGGAACTTGTGACAATGGCCATGAAGACGTCCCGATCTTGAGAAGACCCGTCTCTTACATCAGCTTGCCACGCTCAAGGGCACGCACCTCTTTCTTTCAGCAACATGGCAAAGGAAAGCAACATCTGCCTCGACTTATTAAAGCCTGGAAATAATAAATAACTTAGTCTCTACCGAGTTTGGATTTAGCTGATTTGCAGTAAAAACACAACATTGCGAGAATTACTTACCCAGTAACCAAAATATGTATCTCCGGAACTATATACAGCGACAATGGATTTCCTCGCTGAGTTTTATATTAATATATTTAAATTTTTGTAACAATAAATATTATGTTCTGACACTAATCTATGTCGTCTTTTCTTCTCATTCTATTTTCCCTTCCATTTCAAATTTAGTGCTTTTTACCACGAACTGCACGTTGCCAGTCATATTGTGCTATCTTTTAAACATGTAGGTTTAATTACCTAACGACACAATATCAAGAAAAAAAGGTGAAATACAAATATTTCTATTTCTAACTAAACTATATAATTAAATTAAATCATGTTCAATATTTCTAAAAAGAAATTAACACTAACAGAAATACCAAAAACAACGAAGTTCCACCAAAACCACTAGCTGGCGCTATGTGACAACTGACATACATATCTCACTCGCTCGGGGTAATTAAATACATGTAATGCGCTCGAATATAACTAAAGTGTCATTCTATGGAACTTGCTAACTATGTAAACCAGGGTTCGGATAGGTACCGGGGTTTTTTGTATGGGAACGGAAACGGCATTTTTTCGTTATTTGCTATTTCATTTATAATTGGGCAATCTAATAATACGAAGTCGTTACCTAAACACACAACTGAGTCCTACATTTCGAGTACCTATATGTTTTCGAGTATATCGAGGTTATTTCGAAGTTTTTGCAAAAAACCGGTTCCGATCCCTGATGTAAACAAACCACCACATTAAAACTGAATGTCAATTTACTAGTGACTTTTGTTTAAATAGTTAGCAAGTTCCATAGAATGACCTTTAACTGACATCATTTAGATATCGTTTCGTAATGAGATAGGAGCTAATAACCAATTTCATACAAAATTTTAATAGCTCCTTTACGTACCTAAATTTGCGCCATTTAGAGGCCTAACTAAATTGGTTATTCAATACTTACGCTATAAAATTACCAATTTAGCAAGAACCCTAAGTGGCATAACGGCCCCGTGTGGTGACTGTATGTAGAAGCGGTGGCCCACTATCCTCTTAATAATGCAAGAATCTTAATATTCGCATGCTCAAAGTCTTGCAGTTGCATAAAGTGACGTTAAATGTCAACTCGGGGGAAATATGGCTGAAATACATTTTCCTAACGAATGCGCTTAACACGACAAGAGCTGCTCCGCAACTTTGGAAACAAAATATAAGAAGGACAATGTGGGTTGGGTGTGGTGTCAGGCAAAGGCGGCTAGCGGTTTCATTTTAAGGGTTCCGTACCTCAAAAGGAAAAAACGGAACCCTTATAGGATCACTCGTGCGTCCGTCTGAGTGAGTGCGTAAGTCGGGATTAATGTAGAACGCGAGTCCGACTCACACTTGGCCGGTTTTTTAAAATAAGACACGTCCCAAGTCCAATTTTGAGCCTTCCCTCGCTGCCGCTTCCGCTTACCTCTTTTCACTAACCCACTCTGTCGCATAAGTAATTCTTTGATAAGTCTTGAAAATTTATTGTAAACTACGATCGATTATGCCTCAATCATGAGAATAAAATTGCTTAATAAGACTAACTTTCAATAAGCACCACACCTATAGCGGACGCTTTTGATAGCTTTCATTTCGCTGCCGATCTCTCCCGCTTATCCTTTGAACAACCAACCACTCCACTCCACAAATGATCTGTTAATCACTCGATCGCTGCCGCTCCCGCTCCCGCTCCTGCTCGCGTTTATCCCTTAACCCATCAATCACCCCTTGGCGATATAGACTAATTCCTGAACATTGCCAGAATTTTATCCGCTATAATTTGCGGGGGCGTCGTCTTGTCTTCACTCTATAAACGCTGTTATATCGCCCGACAATCGCTGCCACTCCCGCTACGGCTAACGGCCATCTTCTAATTTATAGGTAAACCTAATCCGTAGCGAAAGAAATAAATTATTTTCCTTAGTGCCAATTACACCATCCCGGGTTAACCGGTTAAACCAGGAGTTACCATATGACATTGGGTTAACGGTTTAACCGCTTAACCCCGGGTTAGTGGGCTGGTGCAAGTGGCCCTTACATGACTTAAACTTGATGTTTTCAATCGCTCCCGCAACCGCTACCGCTTATGCCTTAACCCACCAACCACCCCGTTGCGGAAGAAACTAATTCCTTAACATGGCTGGAACTTTATTCGTTAAACTTCTCGCCGGCTTGGGGAAATTCCGCGCAATCAAAAAGTTCCAACTATTTGGATAGATGTTTGGGATGCATCGGTTTGGGATATTGGTAATTGATTTTCGGACGAGTTTCGAAAAAGGAAAGTAGTTTTTAGGGTTCCGCACCAAAAGGGTAGAAAACGGGACCCTATTACTAATACTCCACTGTCCGTCTGTCTGTGGCTGTATCACATGAACCGTGATAGCTAGAAAATTGAAAATTTCGCAGATGATGTATTTCTGTTGCCGCTATAGCAAGAAATACTAAAAACAGAATAAAATAAATATTTTAGTGGGACTCCCATACAACAAACGTGATTTTTATGCCGTTTTTGCGAATGGTACGGAACCCTTGCGCGAGTCCGACTCACACTTGGCCGGTTTTTTAAACTTCCATCCGTGGCGTCACCTGAGTAAACGTAGTAATTTTATATTTCAGACGTCAAAATCAGACGGATCTAGTGCGTAAATTACCATATAAATAGTTCTACGGCTACCCCGGACCATTATTTTCACGGATTCGGATCGGATTCAGAGCGGACGTTGTGCGAGTTGTGTTGTGCTCTTACTAATAAAAATCCTATATTCATTCCCGAGAATTCCGGGATTCAAACTATCTCGATGCCAAATGTCATCTATGTAAATTGGTTCAGCGGTTTAAGAGTGCAGAGGTAACAGACAGACAGACAGATCTAGATAACGAGCACGATCCGCAAGCGAAGCCGTCTCCTTTTCAGCTGGCTGGGCAAAAATGCTTTCGCATTAAGTACTTCAATCAATCTTTGGGTAATATGGCTCCATCGATACTGTCGATGATTTCGCCAACGTCAAAGTGGATCCCACGTGGGATCGAATTAAAATTATTTGTAAATAATAAAATTCAGTCAGTGTACGGTATAAAAGTATAAAACTATGGCCTCTAGGGCTCTAGCCAGCCACGGTTAGAGGTAGAAATACCAAAATAAATGCTCTAGAGCACGACGTTGTTCGGTAAGTAGTTGGGTTCTCAGTTCTTGTAAGGCGATAGCTGGACTTTACAAGAACCCGCGTGGGCTACCCGGCGTTGACGCCAGAATGGTGGTTAAACGCGTTTCATGATTAATTTTTCATTATCTGCACACTTCCACATTAGTTTACTGCATAATACGCTATTCCAACCTTGAAGATATAACCAAGCGGAGTAGTGTCAAACTGACGTTTCTTCAAACGATAACGTTACTTTTGACACACATCCTATATCGTGTCTGGACGTAATGTTTGTCTTAAAGTTCGTATCGAGCCGGGAGTCATGAGAGTGTGCGTGGTCTACAGATCACTAAGCCACTAATATATTAGTTGGGACTGACTCAAATGTCCGTTATAAAAGCTGAAAGAAGTTCTGCTCCGTTCCCGAAAACACCAATAAGCCACTTGGCACGACTCCAGATCACCTGTGGAGGTACGGATTAGCGGACTTTTGTTATCTGTGTTCTTTACAGGTAACTGACACATGTTGAATTTTATAATAATTTTGTTTTTGTTACCTACCGCGTACCTACTCTTGAAAATAATAAAAAGATAAAAAAATAGTTTATTCAAGTAGGCATATTACAATGCGCTTATGAACGTCAAATAAAGCTACACCGGCTCCAACCCTACATCTCTGCCTCGAGAAGATCTAAATCCCCCCTCAATTGGAGGAGGGTATCCCAATATGGGACCGGTAACAAACTCGGCGGGAGACATCTTTTCAAAACATAAAAAAAACATAGTAATTAATAAAATAATGTAAACGGATTAATATCGTTACAATGAATTCAAAATACATCACCGTATTCCCTTTATTTCTCAACATTGTAGTATCTTTTGCAGACGTTAGGTACTGTTTTATTATTTATTTATTTATTTATTTATGTTAAGGAGAACCAACAGCTACAAACTTTCAATAGATAATAAGATTAAAAACAGGAAGCCAATTACAGGAACTCACAGGTAGTTACAAAGTATTAAATTTTAAAAGGGTAATTCGCCAGTAATTGGCCGCCCTAAACTAAAAATGAATTCTATTCACCTATAAATGTAATTCATTTTAGTATAAGGCGGCTAGTTATTGAAGGCTGACCAGTTATTGAAACCATATACTAAAATGAATTCTATTTATAGGTCAATAGAATTAATTTGGTGGCCAATTACTAAGTGTAAGGCCTGAGTGGACGCTCATGTCGGGCGTGCAGCGTGCAGCGGGGCGGGGCGTGCGGCGTGCATGTCAAACAAATGCAAACGTATAGTAGCGGCCTTAGTGCACGCTGCTCAAATCCCTTGGGAGCTCGACGCCACGCTGCGCTGCACGCCCCGCCGAACGCTCCGCTTCGAGCGTCCACTCAGGCCTTACACTAACAGTGGCCAGTTACTGGCGTTTTTCCGTATATGATGTATTTTTTTTCTGTATATTTATTTTAAAAATTATTTCAGGCAGCAAGGCCCATATTACATATACCTACCTTATAGACTAACCTACATATAATTTTAAAAATACTTTTATAATTAGGTATTTGTATACGGTGTCAGCGCAATGGATAGTTAAACACCTGTGGACTGCTGAACGGCTTAGTGTATTTTTACAGCGCCGAGTCCACAGTGTCGAGTCCGACACCGGAATAATCCCTTCCAGATTTACCCGAATTACATTGTGATTTTTCGTTTAAGTTTTTTATTTATTAAGGTGCATCCACACCGCACTATTACTATTATTCGTTAAGTTACGTAATATTACACTACGAACGTGCACTTTGACATCAAACCGATATTGGAATGAAATGGGAACCACAGCCATATTCGAATCCCACGATATGACGTCACCATAAGCGTTCTGGCTCATATATGAGCCGTGGGAGCTGACAGATTAAATACTAATTACGTTAAATACCAGATAGATATTGAAACCATAGAATTAGAATAGACAAGAACAACTGTCAATCTTCAAAAGTGCGACCAAAAATGAAATGCAAGTGTGTGCGTAAATTGTCTATGTGAGATCAAAAATAGTGATGTCATTTTATAACATATTAATAATCTGTCGGTGTTTGATTGCTTTATCGACTACTTTTTCAAATGTGTTATTTTAAACGTTAAAATTCTACGACATTATGATGTATAAAATAACACCTGCACTGCGTGTGCTATCAAAATCGTTACAGCCTTATCTTAGTCTAACTCTTACTGTGTTGGAAAGTGAAGTTTAAATTTACTGCTAAACATCTGCACCTTCAAAAAGGTATAGCAATCATTATTTGAAGTCGGTTATAAAGGTTAATATCTTAATTGGGAGAATCAACTTTTTCTTGTCACTCGTTGCCATGGTTACGTTCCCCTGGGTCACTCTGATTTTTAGGCATTTAAATTCTCCAAACACGCTTTATTGTGAAACTTATAAACCCTTTCCATTGAGGGTCGTCTACCAAGCGTGTCAGAAGGTGGTGGACAATGTCTTCTAACAAACTATGCTACTATTGTCTCTTGGGTGACCGGACAGAATAACAACAAGAAATAGTTGATCCACCCAATTATGTCTTGTGAAGAAATGATTACATAGATAGGTAGCTATTAATATACCGACAAGTTATCGATACTGTCATCTGAACATTTTGTCAAGCCCTAGCGTAAAGTAACAGTTTATGTTTTTACACAAAATATTTTAAATTATTGAGTAATATGATAAAATATTAGCACACAAAGGAAGAAAAACTTATAATCAACTGTATAAACCGGCTTCTTACACTTTTTATGCTGTTAATTTGACAAAATATCGTTAAGAAAATTTCGCTCGGAATATCATTATTCCTCTGAAATGAATATTTGCTAGGTTTATTTGGCCCCGTGACACTGAAATCCGGTACACTACAAGACACTATCTTCATTGTATTAGTTTATCAAATAGTTTTCTTCCGAATTTGTGTATATTTTTCAAATTGAAAATTACGGTGATACGCTCTTGGCCGTCCGCGGCCGTCGTCAAACTCAAAAATGGTCACGTTTTCTCATTTGTAGTCTGACTCTTTCGCACTCATGCGATGTTCATATACGTGATGGCTTCCCTTTTGCACACTTCAGCTGTCTGTCAAGCGCGAGCGCGACATTGACAGGTCTGTGATTGAAACAAACATGTAACTTTTGACACTTGTTTGACACTGACATATCCAATCCATATCGTTTCAATATCTAATATTTGACGTATCTTAAAGTTCGAATATGGCTGACATATACAGTTAGCTGTCATTCGCGCGTTCATCTCGCTCTGCCTTGTCCGTACAAGTGTATAAGTCCGAGCGAGACGCCCGCGCGCTAACTGACATTCGATGACAGTCGACTGATATTATTCCAATATTATTGTGACAGGTGCATGTTCTAATTGGCCTGTGTTCCTAAATGATTGCTTAAGTCGCCGGAGCGATGTTCACAATATCTAAACATGCACTATAGCGCCCTGACAATAGAGGCGTGCTTAGATATTTGTGAGCACCTTAGCCGCTGCGATATATCTGATGGCGACTGTGCCTATAACTAAAAGTAGTGAAATTGAAAGTAAAATGATAGTTAATTACTGAATATCTGGGTGACCGAGCTTCGCTCGGAAAACATATAAAAACTCGAAAATGCGCGTTTTCCCAGAGATAAGACCTAGCTAGATCGATTTTTCGCCCCCGAAAACCCCCATATAGCAAATTTCATCGAAATCGTTAGAGCCGTTTCCGAGATCCCCGAAATATATATATATATATATATAAACAAGAATTGCTCGTTTAAAGGTATTAGATAGATAGATTAGATAAAGTTTAGTTAGACAAACGCACAAAAAAAGATAAACACAATATACGATAGATAAACACAATGTACGTATAAAATAATACTAAAATGTAGTGATACTAAACTTCCTAACCATCATAAAACTACTAGCTAACGTCCGCAAAAAGCCACATTGAAAGTATCAATACTATTGAAAACTTTCTTCCTCACCTTTCTTCAAATGCCAGCTCTAACCACTACCATTTAAAGTACATTTTCAATTGTCAGAAATTTCAATATTTTCCGTGCAACGCAAAAGGCGCTGGAAATGCAGAGCATCGCTACATAGGCCTTATTATCGTACCTGTCAGTGCAAACAAACTTGAACTTTGCTTTTAACACTTTAAAGTTTCATTTCGCTCGAAAGGTAGCCTAATTTATACACTAACGTAGCTCTGTCGAAGCATTTTCACACTTACGGCTAAGTTTTAAGGTTGATATTCAAATGGTGGATCAATTAATGTTTCCAAAGAATATTTTCACTAATAGCGAATGCATTTCGTCCGCGCTGCCTTAACAAGCGTTTATTGAATGATTTATGAGAAAGGGAATTTAAAAAGGAATCAATTTGTAGTTTTTTTTTTAACCACAACGGAGAGGTTCTTTTCTACTCTGAGAGATTTTACTTTTATAAAACAAAAGAATGTGAAAGAAACACGGGTTAAAAAAGTTTAATGGATTTTATTATGTACTAGCTTTTGCCCACGACTTCGTCCGCGTGGAGTTAGTAATTTGAGGGGTAGCTTATTTTTGATCCAATATGCTTTTTATCGATTCCCCGTACAAACTTCCACCTCCCTTTTCACCCCCTTAAAGGATGATTTCTGGGATAAAAGCAACCTTTGTATTTCAACTGAATCGGTTCAGCGGTTTAAGCGTGAAGAGGTAACAGACAGACAGACAGGCAGACACACTTTCGCATTTATAATATTATAGTATGGATATGGATATATTTTCAATATAAGTACCTAAGTTTAGTAATAATAGGTATGGTGCTTTTGTGGTAACTTCTAAAACGGGATATTTTTCAAAATCGCTAATACTTATCTCCTCAACTAGAAGCACTTTAAATAGGTACAATCGCCATCAGATATATCGGAGCGGCCAAGGTGTTCACAATATCTGAACACGCACTCTAACGCCCTGACAATAGAGGCGTGTTCAGATATTTGTGAGCACCTTAGCCGCTCCGATATATCTGATGACGACTGTACTGTGTGTAAGCAAGATGGTTTGGTAAGCATTACGTAAGCTAACTGGGCATACTTTAACAGATCAAAGTAAGAAAGTGTCATTATAAACGTCATATTTTCATAGATTAATGATGACATGACCACACTTTGTCATTGCAAATGTCATGCAGAGTTAGCTTAGTCCGACACTATCGGAACGTAAGTATGTAGGTATGTATGTAATACGTTTAAACTCTTTATTGTATAAAGCACAAAACACAAATTTATGGCACAGGATAGGCAGTACGAAGGCGAACTTATCCCTTTAAGGGATTTCTTCCAGTTAACCTTTGAGTAGACGAGAATGAGGTTGGCAACTGTCAAAGGTTTGCATAGATGGCGCCATCATAGCTTGACCCTTTTTCTATGAGATTTTGCTTAAAGGGCTGGCAACCTGGCATCCAGGTCATTGAAAAAACAAACATTTTACACAATTCTAGGGATTGACAGGACAAGCTATGATGGCGCCATCTGCTAAATACTTCGACCGGCCAACCCCATTGATGAAGAACGGTAGACAAATATAGCCTTGAGTACAATAGACTACAGGAAAGTCAATAAAATTATAAAAGCGAAGATAAATAAAATAAGATAAAAATTAGAAGTAACATTATAACAAATCACTACATAGTATAAAACAAAGTCACTTCCCGCTGTCTGTCTGTTTGTCTGTATGCTTAGATCTTTAAAACTACGCAATGGATTTTGATGCGGTTTTTTTAATAGATATAGTGATTCAAGAGGAAGGTTTATGTATAATTTATTAACCCGTGCGAAGTCGGGGCGGGTCGCTAGTATATTATACAGAATAACTAAGTAAGAATGGGCTAAGGCTACTATACAGGTTTATTCTGCACACAGGTTTCTAGTTTCTACGAGGCCCCGGGGATAGTCCGCACTTATTTATTTCGTCGTCTGTTTCCGGGCTAGAGCCCAAACTCGTATAAATAAGGTTTTGTTAAGAAAATATTTTCGTTGGACTCATAGGATTTTTACTTAAACATACTTAGAACCGGGTCAACGAGCACCAAAGAGCAGAGATTGGGCCGGTGTTCCAAGATGTCGCAAGTTCTCGCCGGTGGTGAGTTTTCAGTTTTTTAGGGTTCCGTACCCAAAGGGTAAAAACGGGACCCTATTACTAAGACTTCGCTGTCCGTCCGTCCGTCCGTCTGTCACCAGGCTGTATCTCACGAACCGTGATAGCTCGACAGTTGAAATTTTCACAGATGATGTATTTCTGTTGCCGCTATAACAACAGAATAAAATAAAGATTTAAGTGGGGCTCCCATACAACAAACGTGATTTTTGACCGAAGTTAAGCAACGTCGGGCGGGGTCAGTACTTGGATGGGTGACCGTTTTTTTGCTTGTTTTGCTCTATTTTTTGTTTATGGTGCGGAACCCTCCGTGCGCGAGTCCGACTCGCACTTGGCCGGTTTTCCTTTAATAACAACGATGTCTAATATAAGCATAGAGAAATATAAGTATAGAAAGAGTGGTAACTCCATACATCAGTTTTCTTACCAAAACGCGAGTTATTCCGTAGTCGACATCTAACGTCAAGTAGCGGACATTATCAGTTCTGCTAGTTAGTTGACAATAGGTGTAGCGGCAAACAAATACTCTAATGCTCGACAATTTTTAACTAATATTATAACCGGATTTACCGGAAGTCTATTTTCAACTCCTTCTGCTTATAATATTAGTTGTAAATAATTTTAGTAGTACATTATTCATCAGTAGCGAAACTAGTGACATCTGGTGTCAAGTAGCTGTACTGATAGTTCCACTACTTGACGCTAGATGTCAACTACGAAATAACTTGCGTTCTGGTAAGAAAACTGATGTATGGAGTTACCACTCTTTCTTTACTTATATTTCTCTATGATATAAGTTAGCAAAAATTCCCTCCTAGAGACAAATAGCCTTCCACAGTCCAACAATGCATCGGCGAACTTACACCAAACTTCTCCCAGGCAACGTTCATTAGAGCGGACGCTCCCCAAGTCCGATATTGATTTACTTTGTCTCCAACTTTGTTCAAAAACATACCGACTTCTTTGTCTTTAGTATTGAAAGAAAAATAAGGGATAGAGGTAACTCTTATGTAAGTTATTGGGTTAGTGACACAATTTGTTCAATTATAGCATAGATAAAAAAATACATAGATTGCTCACTCCATACATCAGTTTTGGCACCAAAAATACTATTATTTTCACAGTCGACATCTAGCATCGAGTAGCGGAATTATCAGTACTGCTAATTGACAATAGATGTAGCAAGTCGTATGTTGTTGAGCATTAGACTTTCCGGTCGGTGCTACATCTTTTGTCAAGTAGCAGTACTGATAATTCCGCTACTCGATGCTAGATGTCGACACTGAAAATAATAGTCTTTTTGGTACCAAAACGGATGTATAGAGTGAGCACTCTTGTCTTACTATATTTCTCTATGATTATACCAATAGGTAGGTTTTATTTTCAGTTCAACGGAACGACCCTATCTGCCAACAAGAGTTTGTGAAGTTAGGGTTTGTAGAGTTGGGAAGCTTGGGTCTACAAGAGATGTGATAACTTTTTGACAGTGCGAGCCTTATGGTTTCGTCTTGGCAACATTTTACATGAAAATGTTGTTGGTGGGTATACGTTTCTGCTTAATACAAAATTAATTTATCATGGGATGGCGCATCGTTACTGGTGAATTTCAAATATGACTTGGAACTCCGGTAGCCGTTTAAGAAATACATATCAGCCAGCATAAAATTACAGGACGTCGAAAATGGCCTAAATCGCTTCTAGAAAAGGATGGTACAGCCGTGCCTCTTTGTTTTGCTCGACTTGGCGGGGGCACTACCGTGCCCCCAGATAATAATATACATACCTAATGTAGGTAATCGTCTTACGGTAGATGTCGCTAAGCGCCTCCCTAAAATGAGTGATATGATGGAAATATTCGCTGTTAGTGGACTCTCGGTAGCTCAGTTGGCAGGGCGATGGGCTAGTGATCCAGAGTCGTAAGTTCGAGTCTCACCCGAGACAGTAATTTTCTCCACTTTTACATTTATTTCTAAGTTTTGTGATAATGATAATAATGATATCGTTTCTGCTTAATACAAAATTAAACTTCTAAATTGTGAAAAAGAGGCTCAATATAAATAACCAACGAAAATGCTCAAAAAGATTTATTCATCATTTCAGCACACACCTCAAGAGATCAGCGGTTGTCAAACTTTTTATTCGAAGCCGTTAAATTCATCGCTTCGTGAAAGTTTGACTCACCGCCGATATTGGAGTTTCGAGAATTGGAACTTCCAATTCCATTGTACGGAGATACGTATTGTGTCGTAAATATCTGTATAGATGAATGGCTTAATTCAGTCAAATTTGGGAATTAATATAGGTAGTAATTATTTTCGAGTTTTGACCCATACTTAATATGTAAATAAAAGTAAAAAAAATATATTATCGATACTTGTGCGCCTGTAGGAACATCACGAGCAAATTGCACCTGACTCACAATCTATGCGTAAAGCAATTGTGAGTACTTCCTGCAGGCGCACAAAGTGATTGTGTATTTTCATCACCTGGCACTACTTTTCCCCCAAATAAAACGCCTGGCATTGTTATATTTGAATTAAATACATAATTAGCTATTATATCACACCAAACACAGAGCTCTATAAATTGCACACCTTCAATTGATTTTACAACCACTTTGTTGCCCATCCACTCCCACACCCACCGCTAGACAGCTGCCAGGCGCCCGGATTAATTAATAATGATAGTATGGCATACTAACTAGAGGGATTTCGTTGCTCTATAAATTGCATACCTATTTACGTGGCTAGCTCTTAGACCAAAAGTTTAAGAAAAGGTGAACAAATCACTACTATAATATTTTAAATGGGAATGTAACTTTGTCTGTCTGTCTGTGACCTCTTCACAGAAGCTAGTCACTACATAGTATAAAACAAAGTCGCTTTCCTCTGTCTGTCTGTCTGTCTTTATGCTTAGATCTTTAAAACTACGCAACGGACTTTGATGCGGTTTTTTAATAGATAGAGTAATTCAAGAGGAAGGTTTATGTATAATTTGTTAACCCGTGCGAAGCCGGGGCGGGTCGCTAGTATAAAATAAGTGCTTTGTATCCTCGTGCCGCCCAATGTTCATTAGGATGTACACTCAGTTTCGATGGAATTTCAATCTTAATTAAAAACATTGTAAATTGAAAATACAATAAGATTATAACTTCCTTGGCTATAATTTTGTATGGTGGGCGGCACGAGGGTATTACACAAATACCCTAATAGTATTTTATGCAACCGTTGTTTAAGAGAGGTCAAAAAAGGCGAGTGGCGTGAGTAACAATTTGAGGCGAAGCCGAAAATTGTTAATAAAGACGCCACGAGTATTTTTGACTCAGTTAAACAACGTTGCGTACAATACCTACTTTTTCTACGACCAAGCACTTACTTTGAAATAATATTGAAAAAACAAATCTTTTTAATTCAAAAAGTAGCAAAAATGGAGGGTACGGGCGGGAAAAGAATGAATGAATAAAATTAAAAAAAACATGTCTATGGTTCACTTATTTATCAGAGATGATATTTAAAATAAGGTTGGCAACACTGTATTTCATTCAATATTTTTTAAGTGGCCATTACACGAAGTATCGTAAAATCGCCAAAAAGATACTGCGTGTATGCATAAAATCTTTTTTGGGGAATAGACTAAAGACTTGTCTTGACAACTATAAGGTAGGGTTTTAAAGGTGTGTGCACGACCCTTTAAATGACAAATAAAAGTACGGGAGTAGAAAAAATAATAAAAGTAATATGTGAAATAAAAACTAAATATATATGTATAACAGAATGTATAATATGTAAGTGTGTTAATTAATTATATTATACGCTTGCTTAGTTTTTGGTTTGACACGTATTCATATAACACCCTGTATATTATTATTGAAACTCAATAACCTAAATTAACAAAATGTTTCGTAATACACCCGCTAAAACTGTTTATTAAACTCTGAAACCGGTCAATCCTTATAAAAAGTTCCGAAGTTTAACAAATAAAAATAAAATTTTGTTGGAAAGGTTGACTTTTCCCGTCTTTTGATGTGCTTCAACGTTCAACTTTTTAAATTACGCTTAAAAATAATACTTTCGACGGCTATATTGGGATTTCTATAATGATATCCATTTATTGAGGAAATACGCAAGAAAACCTTGTAATTTTAATTAGTTTTGTTATTTTAGATGGTTTTTATTTACATTAATTGAAATTGAAATTGATTTTTTTTATTTCAGACATAATATCGTCCATATCATTGGTTAGTAACAAAAATCAAAACAAAACAAAGCAATTAAAACTAATGTTAGTATTACTTACGGCTAAAATACAAACTAATAACTAAACATAACTTACAACTACGTAGTCTAGATTGCGCGTTAATGTTTATTTATTTATTTTATCTTTATCGCACAAAATAAATACTTAATAAAAAAAAAGGCCGACTTCATGGCAAAAGCATTAACCATCTACCAGAATGCTTAATTAACCCTAATGCCTAATGCTTTGATGCTATGTTTATACATAACTAACGTCTACCCTGTGCCCATCCGGGTCCCAATATAAGTATATAAATCGGTTCAGCAGTTTAAGCGTGAAGAGGTAACATACAGACAGACAGAGTTACTTTCGAGTTTATAATATTACTCCTGCCGGCGACTTTTCTATAATAATGTAATTCCCCAGGCCTCATATTATTTCCATACCCAATTTAATCTCAATGGTGTAATGATTTAAGCGTAAAAAAGTTTGTTACTTCTAGGCAGACAGACAGACAGACTTATTTTCGCATTTATAATATTAGTAGGGATTATATTACATGTTAATCATACTCACATAATTTGCTCATTGTTTATGGAGTTAGAAAAACATACATTACTGATCACGACTCAAATGGCACCCTGTATAAGATACCTAGCTATTTCTCTTTTAAATCTGTTGTTAAGAATTCTCTTTATTTTATCTTTTTAACATTTCTAAAGAAGAGACTATCGAGACGAGTAGAAAAACGTGTCAAATGCAAACCATTTGTAAATTATTTATTTATTTAGTAAAAGAACTCAGTTAATGGAAAATATGCAAATTCATTTACTGTGGAGGATCTTCTTTCTAGAACATTCATTTTATAGTTGAAATACTGAGTTATACAGACACAGTGTACAATACAATACATATATACTTTTATTGCACATCTCAATAAAAGAAAATCACTACATAGTATAAAACAAAGTCGGTTCCCGCTGTCTGTCCATATGTATGCTTAGATCTTTAAAACTACGCAAGGGATTTTGATGCGTTTTTTTTTAATAAATGGAGTGATTCAAGTGGAAGTTTTATGTATAATTTGTTAACCCGCCCGTGCGAAGCCGGGCGGGTCACTACCCAAAAACACAAAAGAAAACAGAAACACAAGCACAGGTAAACAAGAGGCGGCTTTATCGCTAAAAAGCGATCCCTTCCAGACAACCTGTTTACTTGTAATAATACACTAATATTTTCTCTTACAAGTCGCACGTTGTATTCTTGTATTGCACTGCAGCAGGTGGTTCACTTAAAGAGCAATTAAAGACTGTCTGGGCCCGATTCGGATTTTGAACTAGACATCTATGATCTAGATGTCTATTAGACATTACCAAGATAGGACAACGATATGTTTAAGATCTTGCCTGTCAAATTTGACATTTGTGCGATTCTGGAGATACTCTTGAATGATTTCCACAAGATTACGATATTTTAACGTAAAAGTGACATTTGTTGCCCGAATTGAGCTGCAAAATAGAACTAGTTGAAATCTAAACTACAACGTATCTAGTACATAGGTATCATATCGTTCTCTAGTCTAGAACGGATCTTGTTTTCCGAAACACAATTACACGCGGTCTGTTGCGAAACACAATTAAAAAGAAAAAAAACCGGCCAAGTGCGAGTCGGACTCGCGCACGGAGGGTTCCGCACCATCAACAAAAAATAGAGCAAAACAAGCAAAAAAACGGTCACCCATCCAAGTACTGACCCCGCCCGACGTTGCTTAACTTCGGTTAAAAATCACGTTTGTTGTATGGGAGCCCCACTTAAATCTTTATTTTATTCTATTTTTAGTATTTGTTGTTATAGCGGCAACAGAAATACATCATGTGTGAAAATTTCAACTGTCTAGCTACCACGGTTCGTGAGATACAGCCTGGTGACAGACGGACGGACGGACGGACGGACAGCGGAGTCTTAGTAATAGGGTCCCGTTTTTACCCTTTGGGTACGGAACCCTAAAAACGGTTTTATCTGATGGTCTGTAATTTATTATGCGGTTGTTTGTAAACGATTTAAATCTAGTTTATTATGTTTTAAAGATCTAAAGATATCTTTTGTTTACCTGAAACTATTTATGGTTAAAGGAGAGGTATGTATTATAAAACTGTTTTGATGGGTTACGGAACATTAGCTACCCAAAGATGTTGAAAAAAAAACATATTTTTTTTCCTACCTTAGAACATATATTATATGTCTATGTCAGTGTATATTCATCATCTTCCTCGCGTTGTCCCGGTATTTTGCCACGGCTCATGGGAGCCTGGGGTCCGCTTGTCAACTAATCCCAGGAATTGACGTGGGCACTAGTATTTACGAAAGCGACTGCCATCTGACCAGAGGGTATATAAACTAGGGGCTCGATTCGGATTTTGAACTGGATATCTATTAGACATCACCAAGATATGTCAGTGTCAAACAAGTGTCAAAAGTGACGTTTTTGTTTGAAGAAACGTCATACCTTGACACAACACTGACATACCTTGGTGATGTCTAATAGATATCTAACATTTGACGTATCTTAAAGTTCGAATATGGCTGTTTGCCTTATTAGGATTAGTCCGGTTTCCTCACGATGTTTTCCTTCACCGAAAAGTGACTGGTAAATATCAAATGATATTTCGTACATAAGTTCCGAAAAACTCATTGGTACAAGCCGGGGTTTGAACCCGCGACCTCCGGATTGCAAGTCACACGCTCTTACCGCTGGACCGCCAGCGCTTCATGTCTGTAGGTCGAATTATGTCCGTGTATATAGGTTGAATTATTATTATTTTATTAGGTATATTCTGTAAAGCCTATCTCAGCAATATAGCTTATCTTAATACCATTGAAACCTAACTCTCCTAATACCCCTCTAATTCTCCCGAGGCCAGAATTTCTATTATTACGGCACAGACTCGTAATAGCCGTCGAGGGATTTGGTTATACGTACGTGTGATTGGAGTTAATGGAAATGACAATTTATAAGAGATATAACAGCCACCGACTGACTAAGTCCTCCAAAATCATGCACGTACTGGGTCCCAATATGTATAACAAATTACCGAAGGACATCACCACGACATAATCTATCAACTGTTTTCTATGTATATAAGTAGGTATGTATATCGTCGCCTAGCACCCATAGTACAAGCTTTGCTTAGTTTGGGGCTAGGTTGATCTGTGTAAGATGTCCCCTAATATTTATTTATTTAACTGATTCATACGCCAACTAAAGAAATGGCTCCTCCGCCTTTTACAGTCTAAATGACTTTTATAATTTACAATCCAATTGACATTTTAAATAAATAATTATATGAAACAAATCTAATTAACATTATACTCATAATTGTAATCATATGTGACATACCAACCTAAACTGTAATAGTAATGTTGGATCTTTTTAAATCGAGAGTGAATAGACATCTTTTAGGTAAGCATGTTCCATCCTAGAGTGCATCGGCACTTACCATCAAGTGAGATTGTGGTCAAATGCTTACCTATTTCTAATAAAAAAAAAGTAATGTAATTGTAACTTAATAATAATAATTGTTAAGTCCAGTAAGTACCTAGACTTGGCTCACGAGATAACCGCCATGTGGAATGTTGATTCGACGATCATTGTCCCGATAGTCGTTTCAGTGAACGGTCTAATAGCGAAGAGTCTCGACCAACATCTTGAGAGACTCTCGCTAGGTGGTTGGATCAAGGGCCAGATGCAGAAGGCGGTGATCTTAGACACGGCGCGGATAGTCCGCCGGTTCCTCTCTCTGCGGCCCTGACCACCGGTAGCTTGGGCCTTGCCCCGCTGCTGGCGGCACGGTAGGTTAGGTTTTTTATAATATGTTTATAAGTATTTTGTATTGTTTTTGTAAGTGTTTTTGTATTTTATTTTTATATCCATATTATAAAATAAGTAAAATAACCTAACTTAAGCTTGAAGACAAATAAAGATAATAATAATTGTTACTCAATTTATCTAAGTGAATATCAATTTTGACGTGTAATATGTAATTATATTAATAATATAAAAACTCAAAAATATGCGTTTTTCCAGAGATAAGACCTAGCTAGATCGATTTTTCGCCCCCGAAAACCCCCATATAACAAATTTCATCGAAATCGTTAGAGCCGTTTCCGAGATCCCCGAAATATATATACATATAAATAAATAAATAAATATACAAGAATTGCTCGTTTAAAGGTATAAGATAAATAAATGAGTATGAGTGTGAGTACCTATATATTATAATTATTATCAAATGGTCAACCGAGTTAATGCAAAGCATTTAATAACCACCTATTTCTAGCCACTAAAATAATTTTACACTTATTTTATACAGGCTGATTTTGGGTAGCAAGAGAACAAGACATCAGCAGAATTCAAAGAGGATCCTAACGGCTGTATTCGAACTTTAAGATACGTCAAATACTAGAGATTGAAACGATATGAAATGGATATGTCGGTGTCAAACAAGTGTCAAAAGTGACGCGTTTGTTTGAAGAAACGTCACTTTTGATACTTGTTTGACACTGACATATCCCTTCCATATCGTTTCAATCTCTATTATTTGACGTGTCATAAAGTTCGAATATGGCCGTAATGATGTAGTTAATTATTGTTCATCGCCATTAATGATATATTATATCTTTTTCAAATGACAAGTAGAAAAAAGAAAAATTTTTGTTATACAATTTGGTCACCCTACTCAAATGTATATATGTGACGTTATCTATGAAAAGGGACCTTATTGTTGATGGCGGTTACGCCATTATTAACGATGCTCCGATATAAATACAATGCCGCGCGACGCTGTGCGGTGTAAGCGCCATCGACAATAAGGTCCCTTTTCATAGATAATGCCCCATATTATAGTTTCCCGTGAAATATAATTCCAAAAACCACCATCCCCAATATATTCCCGTATAAAATAAGATGGTAAAAAAGCAATCTCTCTCAACGCAACGTGAGTGTGCGAGCAAATAAGCCAATGTAACACCTGCATTAAACATTGCCAGTGCAAAACCGACCATAAATATAAATGATATGGTTCAAAATCGCTTGTGTTACACAGGCTATTGTTACTGAAAGGTAAACTTGTCAATTCTCGTAGACGTCTACGGCGTAGAGGTGCTACGGGCTACGCTACGCTAATACAAGCGTTATAATGTCGTAGCCTTTTGGGGCACTATTTTCGTAACTATAAATTGGAATTGGACTTGAATGAAGACTGAATAGGGTATTTGACTTCTAGTCAAAACAGTTTATTTTTTCGCGCGATCATCAGTGCACGAGTTGCAGTCGCCGCGAGCACTCGAGCCTGAAGATGGACCCCCGAAGGGCCCGAAACATGTCGCCAATAGCGACTAAAAATTCAAGTGAGTGAAACCGTTGTCGTATAAACAGTTTAACAGGTTTGTACATTTGACCTGGATTTGTTATGGATACCTTAGGTGTATATCAGTGTTTAAAGTGATGAAATAATTGGCTTGGTATTGGTACCTACCTAAATCTGTATAATGTTTTCTTAGCTGTTGGTACTCCTTAAAAAAAATGAAACTTTTGACAAGCCAACGAGTCGACGGAGCCCCGCTGCGCGGGGTCCTATTTCCGTTCTGAGGGATACAAGGTAACTAACGAACCTAACTGAGGAAACAGGTTTTTTTGTTTGGCTTACTGATTTCCCGCCATTTCTTATTTTTCATGTAGCATATTAAGCCATTTAGTCCCGCCAAGGAGTCGACGGAGCTATTTCCGCTCTGAGGGACACAAGGTAACTAACGAACCTACCTGAGGAAACAGATTGTTTTTTGTTTGGCTTACTGATTTCCCCGCCAATTCTTATTTTTCATGTAGCTTATTAAGCCATTTCGTCCTGCCAACGAGTCGACGGAGCCCCGCTACGCGGGGCTCCTATTTCCGCTCTGAGTGACACAAGGTAACTAACGAACCTACCTGAGGAAACAGGTTTTTTTTGTTTGGCTTACTGATTTCCCGCCATTTCTTATTTTTCATGTAGTTTATTAAGCCAATTCGTCCTGCCAACGAGTCGACGGAGCCCCGCTGCGCGGGGCTCCTATTTCCGTTCTGAGGGATACAAGGTAACTAACGAACCTACCTGAGGAAACAGGTTTTTTTTGTTTGGCTTACTGATTTCCCGCCATTTCTTATTTTTCATGTAGCATATTAAGCCAATTCGGCCCGCCAACGAGTCGATCGTATTTCCGCTCTGAGGGACACAAGGTAACTAACGAACCTCGCTGAGGAAACAGGTTTTTTTTGTTTGGATTACTGATTTCCCGCCATTTCTTATTTTTCATGTAGCTTATTAAGCCATTTTGTCCCGCCAACGAGTCGACGGAGCCCCGCTAGGCGGGGCTCCTATTTCCGCTCTGAGGGACACAAGGTAACTAACGAACCTACCTGATGGGGAAATAAGTTTCTTTTGTTCTAATTCGTTTCTATACTGATCGCTTAAGACGTAAGGACGTAAGGATTAGGTAAAATCGTCTTTTATCATTTCATAACGTTTTTCATCATAACTTTAATAAGACATAATTATTATCGAAAAATCATAATGAAATGAACTTTCAAATATCTAATAGTAGAGAGAGTAGAGTAATAATGACATAATATGAAGGAAGTTATTGATTTGGTTTCTTAGACGTAATTCACTTTAGTCATTAAAACGATAATGATTAAGGACCTATTAGTCCGTTAAAATATAAGCCTGAAAGTATTTCTGAATAATTATTGTTACCTACACCTTTGAATGTTATACTCATCAATTTTATAATCTTTATGATTATAGTGTTTAATATTATAGCTCTTTAATATTATAAATATTAAACATTATACTTGACAAAAATTATAAACATTGATGTTTATGTCCATAAATCATAAGGATATCATTTTCTGACAATCGAAATTCCAAACAGTATGTTTATGGGAAACAAAGGGATGACATTAAAAAGATATGATTAACGACCATTAGTACGATGAAATATATGCCTTAAAATATTTCTGAATAATTATTGATAGATCTTTGAATGTTATACTCATCAGTTTTATAACTTTTGTGATTATAGTGTTTAATATTATAGATCATTAATATTAGAACTATGAAACGTTGTACTTAACAAAAATTATGACTATTGATGATTATGTCCATAAATCATATGGATATCAATTTCTGAGTATCGAAATTCGAAGCAATAATTATGTGGGAAACAAAGGGATCCCGACAAAAGTAATATTTTTCATTTATGTTTCGCAATTTTTTACCAAGATATAGTCTAGTTTGGCGTTATTTAATTTTTTGTTGTGTTCTATGTGTATTAAAGTTACTTTGGAGCTAAATATTTTTAAATTTCTTTCACTTTTTGGTGCAGTTTTTTTTTAATTGTTTAAAAAAACACCCCCTAGTCTCACAATGAAACATATTTATGTAGTAAACAATGAAACATGATGTTCACTGAACACCAGTATTAGTACAAAATGAAACAAACTCATTATTTTTTTAATTAATTA
The DNA here is from genome assembly GCF_948474715.1 of Cydia amplana. Lineage (NCBI taxonomy): Eukaryota > Metazoa > Arthropoda > Insecta > Lepidoptera > Tortricidae > Cydia > Cydia amplana. The sequence goes on along the minus strand of NC_086088.1, from coordinate 12,431,282 downwards.
AAGACTATGTGCGAATTTTGTGAAACTAAAATACCATGAAAATTGATAATAATTTGTCTATCATATGACATAATATAAGATACTTAACTTTAGAAATGGCTGAGATAGGATAGTTTATATGTTGAATGTTTCATTGATGGCAAGGTTAAGGTCACATGTCTAACATTGAAACAGTCGTTTATAATCACTATGTTGCAAGAAAGTGTATGATATCAAGCATGGAGATACTTAAAACCCTCCCGCGTCCACCTAGTTGGCAATCATGCTCCGTGGACATAAAAGGCGCCTTTCTCGCAGCATGCCGTAAGTGCCGGCCAGATTTTCGATTCACAATGAAACTTAGGTGTGCGTACAATGAAACAAGTCTTTCGCTTTTAGATATTTCAGCAATCTTATAACGATTCCATATTTTGGAAACCTTTTAAATAACAAATTTCAGCCTACCACTATTTTCTCCTTTCCTTTCTCATTAATTGATTGAAAGGATGTATGTATTAATGTAACTTATTTATTACAACGTTTCAATGTTTATTAAGGATGTTTCATGGTAGACTATATATATTACATCTGTTTCACTGTAAAAATTAGAGTGTTTCATTGAAAACATGCACAAGTACACAATGAAACAAAACTCATTTTTCAAAAAAAGCTTTATAATACAGAAACTGTTAAAAATAAGTAGAAACCAAGAACGCCATATGATAGCCAAATAAATTGTTTATCTTCATACGAAATATCACACTCATAACTTTAAAAACACCAGAGATAGGAAGGCTTAAACTTTTAGTGTTTCATTGATCAACAACTAACCCTACATGTTACACTAAATCAAATTTCAAAAAGAAAAACGATTTTATATCTAAAAATGGTACTGAAAAATTTGTATTCAGAAACCAAACTCCAAAAGTAAAAACGATTTCTTTTCCACAATTAAATGGGGCATTATCAATGAGAAGGGACCTTATTGTCGATGGCGCTTACGCCGCACAGCGTCAGGCGGCATTGTATTTATATCGGAGCATCATTAATAATGACGTAAGCGCCATCGACAATAAGGTCCCTTTTCATAGATAACGTCACAAATGGCAAGTGGCACGTCCTCAACATATATTTGAAAGAATAAAGATGCCATTTTAAATTGCGAGTCTTTTATAGAGATAACAAGAAGTAAACATGTGATTTATTATTATAAACTGGTAGTGTAGAGAAGTGCGAGATACTACTGTAATAACGATGGTTTAAATAAAGACAAAGTATACAGGATGGTTTTAAAGTACCTAGTTAAATGATTTTTTTTATGTATATGGATTAAACTTATTACTGCCTGTTGTTACCTGGTCCTATTTTCGTATAAAATTTCTTTGTAGTTTTACATGTAGGTATGTAAAATGCATTAAAATTACTAGTGGAATAAAGAATATTTACGTACTTATTTGAATTTATTTAATAACTATAACCAAATCTTTACAATAATCCTGTTTACCTATGTGAAATGAAAATGATTGCGAGCAGGTTTGACTGCGCATATGTCAACCACTGTTGCAGCACTTGCAGGGGCTATTTTAATTTGTGTATTGTAAGGGGGTATTTTAGTGTTAAGTGTAAATAGTAGCTATTAATAATTAATTGTAATTGTATTTCTGTTTAATTTTGTTTGTACCAAATGTAATTTTAATGTACCTATGTTGCTATGGACTTTGTCTGAAATAAAAGAATTTTATTTATTTATTTATGTGTAAGATTGCTACAAATGCAAATCAGCAACAAGCTTCGTTAATAACATACTCGTACATGTTCTGAAGAAGTTATTTGCTTTATTATTATACCTAACTACGTTTCTATTGAACTTTGTAGAGTACCTTTTACTTAAAATGATAAAAATATTTTTGCATTTTACAACATTATCCAATCTCTAAAAGTTTGCATAAAAGTATTAAATATATTAAAAACGGGTCACTCACGTATTTTAAGTCGAAAACGCTCGAAATGTTTCACTCCGTACCGAGTAGTGTCATCAGGAGCTTGCGTTGACGGTGACGGACCGGCGCTAAATTAATTTGCGCTTAATTTGCATAAAAGTGTTTAATATGATTCAATAGCAAATTAACTTCTTGATTTTGATCGAAAACTATTTTTTCTGCTCTATATAGCACAACCGAGGTTTGAACCCACGACTTTTGACCAACATACACATATGAAAAATTAATAAAGGGTTGTTGTTTAAATTTAACATTTTATATTTCTGTTTCCAACTTAGAGGTTACCGTGTATGCGACTTTGTGTTGAAACTAATACTTGAAAGATATAACCCCATAAAGTTGGCAAGTCCCGCTTACGAGCCACTGTATAGCAACACGTCGGGTTTATAAATTGGGGATGCTAGGGCAAGATTGGATGCAAGTAACATGCACGTCGGCAGCAAATCAAGATAACTGACATTTTCAGCTTAGGGGAGACGTGCCATGCAGCGCGGGATACAGCACACAGTTGAGGAACAGTAAGATATTACACAAATGGGTCTACCGCGATATAATATCATTGTTTTTACCTTATGGTTGTCTTTCCGTGACCTCAGTTGGTGCAACTCAGCTGAAACGTCGGAATTTAAGGTAAAAACAAAGAAATTATATCGCGGTAGACCGTTTGTGCGGTTTGTGTAATTAAATCTGTGTACAAAACGCGAGAGTTTAAAGTGATATAGTAAGATATATTACACTAAAAAGCATACTAAAGATGTAGAGCGTCGTTGCGCTTGTAAATTCCACCAAATCGTATTGTGACGAATTGTGACTCTTCTTGTAAATACCTAAACATTAGTTATAAATAAATAAATAAATAAATAAATAAATATTATGGGACAATCTTACACAAATCGACCTAGTCCCACGGTAAGCTCATAAGGCTTGTGTTGTGGGTACTAGACGACGATATATATAATAATATAGATACATATAAGTACTTAAATACATAGAAAACATCCATAACTAAGGAACAAATATTTGTGATGAACACACAAATAAATGCCCTTACCGGGATTCGAACCCGGGACCTCCAGCTTCGTAGGCAGGGTCACTACCGACTAGGCTACGGAGGCCGTTAAAAAGTTATAAAAAGTTACGAGTATTTTATTATAATTACCAACCTCCTTCGTTTTATCGCAACTGCAAATATCCGACATCTAACACTAACTGGAATCATTTTCACAGTTAATAATGTACATCAAAAATAAATTAGTTACGGTCGTATTCGAACAATGCTTCTAATGCGGTACGATAACGATCTGTCAGTATAAGAAGTGTCGTCGAAACGTCACTTTTGACACTGACAGATCGGCATCGTACCGCAGTGAACTCTTAGCAGCATTGCTCGAATTGGGCCGTTAATTTTGTTAAAAAAGCGATTATTATTTTAATAATTAGAATTTAAATCTCAAAGTCAGACTGGTGTATGATCATATTACATTCGTACTGAAATCCACTGTCTACTGCGTACGAGTTATTAAATTCAGTATACGTGACTCGTTGCCGCAAAGGCATCCGATTGTGAGAGAAACTTACCATTTCGGAGTTCGACATTCCTTGACAAGTTCGCCGAATGTTCGCCAAAAGTAAAGTTTCACTTAGATATGTGTAGTTGTCAGACGTGATAGTTAAAGTTTCACTTAGGCATGATACGTTAGTCGTGATAATCAGAACTAAGGTTTTTAATCTAAAGTAGTTGGTTGCTTTAGGGCCCCGCGGTTTGCGTGTTGTTGTTGTTGTTGTTATGTAGTTGGTACTGTTGTTGTTGTTTTTGGTGCTGTAGTTTTTGTGTAGTTGTTTGAAAAAGTAATGAAGTTGTACTTTTGAAAGAAAAGATCTGCATGCAAGCACATCATTCCCGAAGCTAGGCCTTCGGCCTCGCGTGCTTGGGAAATCGTAAAGGACGCTCCGGGCCTTCGGCCCTACGCGGAGCTCGGCCTTCGGCCTTCGCTACATTTTGATCTTAATACACTTGGGGAGGGTTGGTTTTGCTTTGGGGCCTAAGCGGGAAGTTGGAGTTTAAACACGACTAAATAGTAAAAGTGTCTTGACAAAGCACAGCCGGTCTACCTAGCTTTATTTGACGTTCATAAGCGCATTGTAATTATGCCTACTTGAATAAATTATCTTTTATCTTTATCTTTATCTTTATCTCATGTCTCAGCTCTCTCAAGTAATTAGTTAGCTTTTGCGCCATAAGCCCAGTTTTTAATACTTAAAATATGTTGTACGGTACAATTTGTACCCAGTGTTCCCTAAGCTGTTCAGAAGTTTTTTCAATAGTGCGTTTATGGATAACACCAAAAATTTTAACTCACATTTATAGACAGGCCAAACGACACAACACGGAAAACAACACCACGACACAAAACGATACAACACGGACAACAACACCACGACACAAACGACACAACACGGACAACAACACCACGACACAAACGACACAACACGGACAACAACACCACGACACAAACGACACAACACGGACAACAACATCACGACACAAACGACACAACACGGACAACAACACCACGGCACAAACGGACGACGGGGACGGGACAAATCCCTGTTTTGACATTTTGCTGGGACATCAGTTAGCCGCGACCACGACCAGTGAAACCTGTGTTATATGCAAAACGTCGGTAAATAAAGGTAACAAAATAAATTTCGCGAAAGACCCGTATAAATGAGAGTTAATATGTGTTCAAAACGCGAAAGTTTTAAATATAATACCAAAAATTTTGCCTTTCCCCAATCTCCAATCTCTAGAAAAGGAGTTCCTAAATTCAAACGTCACCTTTGCTTGTCACGTACCGCTGGATCGACACTTGGCCGTTTTCTTTCAATTCACTTTGCCACCGCCATTTAGTTGTGACTCGGGTTCCAGAACGCTAAATATTTTATATTACAATTTGGGCTACTTATTTTGAGTACTTACAAGTAGGTATTTTTAGTGTTCCGTACAAAACTTTGTAAATTTTTATGTTAATAACAGTTACTGACGAGGTTTTTTAATTCGGGTCTTTAGCGATTTTAGTCGAAGCATCGGAAAAAAGGTACCTATCTAAAAAATTATAATTCGCGGTAGACCCAATAAAAATATGTTTTAATACCTATGGTACAAATATATGTGTGGTGGTATGGTATGGTATGGTATGGTGAGCAATAAAGAATATTTGTTTTGTACTGTATTGTACAAATTGGAATAAAAATGTATTGACGGCAATTGACACAAAATAAATGAAAAATTAGTGTAGTGTACGCATGTAGTAAATTTTGGCAATTCAAATGCGTCCACGAACAGTTTACGTGCTTAATATATTTCTGATTACAAAAGAAATTTATATTAAGTACCTATATAAAAAATCAGTTTTAGTTTTAAACCTAAAATTTTGTAGGTTAAATTGCTGGTTGCCTGAAAATTCATATTTTATTTATTAGTGCTTCCTGAGGAAAATTATATATTTATGTCAATCGCATTCGTTATGAGTACTCAATTACTAATAATAAAAGTCAGCATATAAAACACTCACACCGACAATCAGCTCAAACCACCAATTACCTGAAACAAAACAAACAACACATTAAATTATCCCAAAAGTTCACTTTTTAACCCCATTTCCCTTTCACAAACCCCCATTACTAATTCCATGCGTTACCATGACGTTATGGCAGACTGGGGCCAATATAGTTATCAGAAGGTTAGTAATATTCAAACGCTTGTTTGTAAGTACAAGAATAGAATAGAATAGCATTTTATAGTAGTGGATGTCTTTCGACGCCCCTTTTGAAGGGGTGTGAGAGGCCTCTTCCGCCTTCCGGCTGCGGAGGCTGCGTCGAATCGCGCCCCACCTTATAGCATTTTATTTACAGAAAACACGGTATATATACAAAAATCAAAGAAAGAGACATATTTACAATAGAGTGAGACAGAGATAGTTCCCCGCGCGGGGCGCGCGGAAGAGTGTGCGCGCGCGCGTGCCACTGCGCATGCGCGGCGCGAGTCGCTCTCAATAAAACTGAATTTTGCGCCGGCTGCGGTCCTTTCGCTCGCCGGCCGCCGTGGAGTCAACATCGTCTCGTCGTGCGCCGTGTCTCGCTCCGCTGCTACGCTCTCGCTGGTTGAAGACACGACGAGTCCGACGGGGATGCTGCAGGCTCCGGATATTAAACCGTCCTTCTCAGGACGATATAAAACTGCTCTTTTCAGAGCACGCAAACTGCCCTTCTCAGGGCACGTCCTGTTTCTCTGTTTAATCGCAGAGTTGTCAGTCGATCGCAAACTGTTCTTATCAGAACAATTCTGTGTTTCCGTTAAAACACACGATGTCAATCTAGTGTTCCCACAGGGTTCCCCCTCAAGCGAAGCGTACCGGCAGGCGAATAGTGCGGCCTCGGCGTGTTGTGCTCGTGCTTGTAGGTACTTGTGTGGTCGTGGTTGTGTCTGGTTCATTTCTTCGTTTCAGGATTCCTTTTTTCTGTTGTTGGTTGTTGTTGTTTTGTTGTGATGTCGGTAAACTCGGTGATACAATCGGTTGCGTAGTTTTGTTCGATGTTGTAGCTGTAGGTATACTCGTAGTTGTAGCTGTAGGTATTTTCGTTGCGATCGTAGTTGTAGTTATGTTAGGCGTTTTCGTTGAACTCGTAGCTGTAGGTATATTTGTTGCGGTCGTTGAAGTTGTAGGACTTGTAGGTATGTCCGTTGTACTCGTAGTTGTAGGTATTTCTTGCTCGGTGTCGGCGATGATGAAAGCGGGTTTTAGGCGGTCGATCGAAATATTCAACTGGCGATTAGGTAGCTGCAGTGTGAATACTTTGTCGTTGCGTTTTAGTACTCGGTAGGGTCCGTCGTAGGGTGCTTGTAACGGCTTCTTTACGGCGTCGACTCGTACGAATACTTGTTCGCAGGTTTGAAGGTCGCGGTGGACGAAAATGGGTTTCTTGTTGCCATGCGGGATCATTGCGGTCGGCGTTAGGCTTTGTATGGTCGCTCGTAGTTTTTCGACGAAATCGGAGTCCATGGTGACATCTTCGCGCGTAGGTGTTAATAATTCGCCGGGTAGTCGTACGCTGCAGCCGTAGGTGAGTAGGGCTGGGCTTACACCGGTGTCTGTTCGTAGGGCGGCTCGTAGTCCAAGTAGAACGCTAGGTATTATGTCGATCCATGACCTCTCGATTTGTAGTCTGGCCTTGAGCGCAGCCTTGAGGCTTCTATGGAATCTCTCGCAAATTCCATTCGCCTGAGCATGGTACGGCGTTGTACGGGTTCTTTCGACGCCGAGTAAGCGGGTGAGTGACGCAAATACTCGACTCTCGAATTGCCGTCCTTGGTCGGTCGTGATGGTAGCGGGGCAGCCGAAGCGGGAGATCCAGCCTTCGTATAGAGCTTTAGCGACTTCTTCGGCGGTGATCTCGCATAAAGGTATCGCTTCGGGCCATCTAGTTGAGCGGTCGATCATGGTGAGTAGGTATCGGTGTCCGCTGGCGGTAGTAGGTAGAGGTCCTACGAGATCGATGTGAATGTGTTCGAATCTCGTAGTTGGCGGGAAACTCGAAATAGGGCTTGTGGTGTGTCGTTGAATCTTCGCACGTTGGCAGTGTACGCATACTTTTGCCCATTTGCCTACATCGGCATTTAGTCCGGGCCAAAAGTAGCGTTGAGCGACGAGTTTTCGTGACGTTTTGATTCCAGGATGACTTATGTTGTGTACTGCGTTGAAAGCGGCACGGCGATGCTCTTCGGGTACGTAAGGTCGTAAGTGCGGCGTCGATGTTTCGCAGTAGAGTTTGACTGTAGTTCCGGGAATTGTGACTTGTTTCATCGATAGGTTGTCTTGCTGTGCGAGTGATCGGATGGTGTCGCTATCTCGCTCTTGCGCTCTTGATAGTTGTTCGTAGTCGATAGGAGATGGACTTGCGATGGCTTCGATGCGAGATAGGGCGTCTGCAGCGGCGTTTTGCGTTCCGGGTATGTGTCGTATATCAGTAGTAAATTCACTGATATACAACAGCTGACGGGTGCGGCGCGGTGATTCGTTGTTATTGCTGGTTTTGGTGAATGCGTAGGTGAGCGGCTTGTGGTCGGTGAAAATGATAAGTTCTCGGCCTTCGAACATTTTCCGGAAGTGCTTCGTACTCAGGTATATTGCAAGTAGTTCTCGATCGAAAGTACTGTAGCGAGTCTGGGCGTCTGAGAACTTCTTGGAAAAGTAGCCGAGTGGTTGCCACGTGTCATTGATAAATTGGTTCAGTGAAGCTCCCGCGGCCTTGTCGCTCGCGTCGCTGAATATTGCTAGCGGGGCGTGATGGGAGGGGTGCGCGAGCAAAGCGGCGTTTTGGATGCTCGCTTTGCACGCGTCGAACGCTTCGTCAGCTTCACCGTCCCAGCTGATTTCGGTCTTGTCGCGCTTCTTCGCATTGTGTAGGTATTTGCAGAGTGGTGCTTGAATCTGTGCGGCGTTTTTTATATTTTCGCGGTAAAAATTCAGCATGCCGAGGAATCTTCGTAGTTCATCGATGTTTTTCGGCTTAGGGTAATCGATGATTGCTTGAACTTTCTCGGTAGGTGGTCGAATGCCGTCTTTGCTGACTTCGTAGCCCAGGAACTTGACCGATGGCTGTCCGAATACGCATTTCGACGGGTTGATTGTGATACCGTAGTCTTCGAGTCTGCTTAGTATGGCGCGTAGATGTTTCTCGTGCGTGGCTTCGTCGGACGATGCGACAAGTAGGTCGTCGACGAATGGGAACACGAAGTCGAGGTCGCGCAGTACTTCGTGAATGAAACGTTGAAACGTCTGTCCGCAGTTTTTGAGTCCGGGGCACATTCTCGGAAATTCGAATAGGCCGAATGGAGTTATGATGGCGCTCTTTTCGACGTCTTGAGCTGCTATTGGTAGTTGTTGGTAGGCGCGGTTGAGATCCAAGGTCGAGAATGTTTGCTTGCCGGCGAGTTGGTAGGTAAAATCACGTATGCGTGGGATTGGGTAGCGGTCGGGCTTAGTGATTGCGTTAAGCCGTCGGTAATCGCCACACACACGTAATTCGCCATTCTTCTTCGGTACGACGTGAAGAGGTGATGCCCAAGGGCTTTTGCTTGGTCTGCATAGGCCCTGTTCCATCATGTTGGCAAATTCTTTCTTCACGAGTTCGTAGCGGTGCGGTGCAATCGGACGTGGTCTGCAGTGAAGTGGTGGTCCGGTTGTTTCGATGAAATGTTCAACGTTGTGTTTCGGGCTGAGCTTCATGGAGGTGAGACGAGTTGTACCAGGGTAGTCGGCAAGTATGTTGTGGTACGATTGTTTCACGTCTATACTGCGCACGGTAGGTATGTTTGCAGTACAGAGTTGTGCGTCCGTATATAGTAGGGTCTTGCCGTCGATCAGTCGTCTCCTGGTGATGTCGACTATGATGTAGTGGTAGGCCAGGAAGTCTGCACCGATGATGGGCTTCGACACTGCAGCGATGATGAACTTCCATCGGAATGGTCTTCGTAGATTGAGATCGAGCTCCAGCGTCTTCTCGCCGTAGGTAGGTATAACTGTATTATTGGCGGCGTACAGTTGGAAAGGTAGAGCTTGCGCCTTCGTGCCGGGTGTTCTTGGTAGGACGGAGATGTTCGCCCCAGTGTCTACCAAGAAGACGAGTTTGGTAGCTCGGTCTCGTACGAAGAGGCGGTGTGATTTGGTGGTAACGCCGGTTTCCGCCGCAGCCAACGTTACGCTAAGTTTTCCGATGTCGGAGTTGCCGGGATTGGTTTGAAACTGCACGGCTGTGCACATTTCTGGGCGTCCATACCAAATCGACGGTGGTAATGGCAGTACGGCATCGGCGAGCTTCTGCGGCTTCGTGGGCTTCGGTCTTGAGATTGGTTCCGTGAACGTGATGGGAAACGGCGGTTTGAGCGGCTGTAGCGTTGATTATAGTTTTCGCGCGGTCTCGAACGGAGCTCGGCGACTTCAAGTGATAGCCTTCTTATCTCGCCGATGAGGTACTGGGTGTCGAGAGCTGACGTAGACGGTTGAGGTGGTGGTGGCGGTAGCAGCGAAGGTGGTAGGACTGCGGGAGAAGAGACTGCGGCGATCTGGTGCGACGATGTTGGCGTGTGCTCCAACATTTTGTCGGCGAGCAGCGCGAGGTCCTCCAACGTAGTTTTAATTTTGAAAGCTTCGCTGACGGTAAGCACGGAGCGTATGTGTGGCGGGAGATGATCTAGCCACATCATCTGTATGGTAGTCTCGGGAAACTTTTCTTTGTTGAGCGTCTTCATGCGTCGTAACAGCTGACTGGGCTTCTGCTCTCCGAGCTCGACTTGGGATAACAGCTTCTTCGTCTGGGCGCTGTTGCTCTCTTCGTACACAGAGATAAGCCGGTTCTTAATTACGGTGTAGTAGTTCTCTTCTGGCGGGGAGTAGATGAGATCGCTTATGTTCTGTATGTCTTGTTTTTCCAGCTGCGCGATCACCATCTGCGCGAGTTGCGCCTGGCTCCTCTTCAGCTCTGCAGTGGCCGCCTCGAAACTGCAGAACCAGAGTATTGGCTGGTCTCGCCAGAACGGTGGGACACGCAGAGAGAGTGATATCGCCGCTACATCGTGAGATAGGAGTGCTGCTGCCGGAGATGGGCTGGTTTCTTCCGCCGGGGCATCGCTTTTTTTCTCGTCATCGGGACCCATGTTCTTGGTTGTGATCCTCTTCTTTCTTCTTATCCAGAGTCGGTGGTCACCACTATGGCAGACTGGGGCCAATATAGTTATCAGAAGGTTAGTAATATTCAAACGCTTGTTTGTAAGTACAAGAATAGAATAGAATAGCATTTTATTTACAGAAAACACGGTATATATACAAAAATCAAAGAAAGAGACATATTTACAATAGAGTGAGACAGAGATAGTTCCCCGCGCGGGGCGCGCGGAAGAGTGTGCGCGCGCGCGTGCCACTGCGCATGCGCGGCGCGAGTCGCTCTCAATAAAACTGAATTTTGCGCCGGCTGCGGTCCTTTCGCTCGCCGGCCGCCGTGGAGTCAACATCGTCTCGTCGTGCGCCGTGTCTCGCTCCGCTGCTACGCTCTCGCTGGTTGAAGACACGACGAGTCCGACGGGGATGCTGCAGGCTCCGGATATTAAACCGTCCTTCTCAGGACGATATAAAACTGCTCTTTTCAGAGCACGCAAACTGCCCTTCTCAGGGCACGTCCTGTTTCTCTGTTTAATCGCAGAGTTGTCAGTCGATCGCAAACTGTTCTTATCAGAACAATTCTGTGTTTCCGTTAAAACACACGATGTCAATCTAGTGTTCCCACAACGTCATAGAGAGGATATCTCTCCTTTACGTTCGAAATGTCATATCTCCAATTTTTTTTTACGCAAAAATACTTCTATTATTAGGTCAATGTGGCTTATTCCGTCATAAGGACTATACCGTCCAGTAGCGTATTTCTCGAACAACGAACAAAATTGATAAATTCATCGACAAAGCTGCGATTGCTTTTAGTTTCAGAAATCAAAAGCAAATGTTTTTTTTCCTACGATTGAAAATCAAAGAAATATACGCTCGTGGACGGAATAGCCCCTATGACGGAATTAGCCACATTGACCTTATCTCAGACAAAGGCAAAATTGGTAAATACTTAAATACCTCAACATTTACTATTTATAACACAGATTGATCTACCAGCATTATCTTAAGCCTTATTGGTCTTATATCAGACGGTATAGGACTTATTATTGAGGCTTAATCGAAAATCCTCAATACTGTCTTTACCAACTTCAGTTAAACGATAGACCTAAAAGTTTCTAACCAAAAAAACGCCTTTATGCAAAAAGACATAAATTCAAAGAGAAACGCACAAGTTACGTCGTTTACGTAAAGTTGGCGATACTTCGTCGCGTGAAAGGCTGTATTTTGGTACTAAAAGCCATGTTTTACGTCTTTCTGCATTTGGTTGTGTTTCAATTGTCCTCTGAGGTGACGTTTTGCTGATTCTGAAATGACTCGGGCGGTCGGAGCAAGATTTAGGAGGTTGGGAAACTATAATGCAATAAATTTTTTCTACTCCAGCACTCAAATGTGTCAATTAAATGACTGACAGTGATATCTAAAGCAATGTCATTTGAATGCTTTGTCTATAGGCTCATAAGATGACTGCTAGCAGTCATCTTATGAGTATAATACAACTGCTTTATTTTTTTTAAAGATACAAGTTCCGATCATATTGATTGAAAGAGGTATGTTTTCATTTACAATAATAACTCTTTTTTTTTTTTAAATAAGAACTCTTTTTTTTTAAATAATAACTCTTTTTTTTTAAATAATAACTCAATTTTTTTTAAATAACAACTCTTTTTTTTTAATAATCTCTTTTTTTTTTTAATAATCTATTTTTTTTTTTTTTTTTTTTTTTTTTTTTTTTTTTTTTTTTTTTTTTTGTTGCTGCAGCTGTCATAGAAAAAGTAATGTATGCAACAGCTCATAATTGGTTCTTAAAATTCTCGGGTCTTTTTTTACAAAACTCGACTACGTCTCGTTTTGTAACTTCGACCCTTGAATTTTAAGAACCCTTATTATATCACTGTTGCATAAACTACTATTATAAGATTTAACGTTGCTAGATTTTATTACCAAGTACGGCCAAGGAATTTAACTTCAGCGCCATTTCGTATTTTGTCACAGTGACAATAGTACTGGTCCCTAGCGACTTTTATATTGTCACTGTGACGATACGAAATAGTAGGGAAATTAATATCTTTGATTTAATTTCTCCTTTTCAGCTGGAGCAAAAATGCTTTCGTATGTCCGGATGTTCTTCTCAACTGGGGCCCGTTTCTCAAAAACTTGTAACTTGTAATACAAGGGGATGTCCCTTTTTGACAGCTTTTGTTTTTGAGAAACGGGCCCAGGTCGCAATATAGGTACGACCGATTCTCTTGAAATTTTATGTCTTTGGACTTTTTTCAAAATGGCGGAGCCACACATACCTATTCAGTAGGCATACTATTTATACTACTGGCTCTGTAAGTAGACTTCGCGAGCATAACTTAAACTGTAAGTTATGCTCGCGAAGTCTACTTACAGAGCCAGTAGTATAATATATTAAAGTTTAAATAGCGACATTGATTTCTGTCATCGTTCTTAATGAATCATGGTTCTCAGCGGTATATTATAGAATAAATAGGTATATTAGGTAATAATGAAACATGGTACTTGGCGGTCTGTATTAATGACAGATCATCAAAACAAAACGGTTGAACCGAACTCCGAACTTAGGGTTAATTTGATTGTCGCAGTTAACTATTGAGGGCGGCTGCCATACAAAGGATAATTAATATCAAAATGTTTTTGCTCAAAAAAAGTCAACGGAATCGACCATTTCTATGACTTTTGAGGAGCATAAATGATGAAAAATACTAATTGTATTAAAATGTTTTCATATAAAATATAATTATATAATTAATAACAACATAAATGTGTTTGAAAATAAATAAACTACCCATATGAAAAAAAAAACAAATATTCATGAAAATAAGGTTAATATGTTGATGTATGGCTGCTTATTATTATGTCTCGGCTGCTTGTTGGGGCCTGTTGACACTTGATTAGTGTTATTGCGAATATCACTAGGTACATAGTAAAAAACAAAGTCGCTTTCCGCTGTCTGTCTGTCCAGCCCTATGTATGCTTAGATCTTTAAAACTACGCAACGGATTTTAATGCGGTTTTTTTAATAGATAGAGTGATTCAAGAGGAAGGTCTGTGTATAATTTGTTAATCCGTGCGAAGCCGGGGCGGGTAATTATTATAATATATTGCCACTAAAAACAGAAAATCAATCGCACACCCAAAACCCTGATATAAGCTTATAACATTTATAAATATATTTTTTGTTACTATGGGGTAGCGGGTTCGACTCCATGCAGCGAGCAAAATAAAAGTTTGCCCATCGCAGCAGGTTAATTGCCGTAGTTCCAGATACTTAGATTAGCGCTATTAATAGCTTCCGCTTATCGCTCGGGGTTTTATTTAAACGATGGTGGTGCTGATAGCACCAGCGCATCTTCATGAGTCCTGGACGCTCGGAGCAGAACCGGTCGTCCATCCGCGGCCGTGCCCGCGCACCGCGCCCCGCGCACCGCGTACGCCATTATCTCACCAACCGCGACACACGAAACACGACGGCTCGCGCCCGTCCCGCTCGCGATAGACTGTACGCGCCGCGCTCTGATTTATTGTAACGGTCAATTGGTAGTTTTTAATATATTTTTGCATAAGTTTTACAGTCCACTTATTTCTCTCCAGTAGCTAGACCAACATATGGTCCTTAAACGCCGTAGTAGATGACAGTGGACCGTTACAAGCGCGATTTGAAATAAAATCGTTAATATCGCATCCGTCGTTCTGCGATTCATCACGACGGAACTACGATTGGAGGTCGCAGCGCATCGTGAGAAGCATACAACTACAATCGCCCGTCTTCAGTTGTCTTCGAGATTGCTACATAAATAAAACTGAGGTCTTCGCCGTGATCATCATAACTTCAAAGTGCACGGCCCCTGCAGAACAGCATTATCTTGGATCTATAAGCAACACCGGGTGAAAAACGAGTGCAAACATCATAAAAATCACGGACAGGAAAATCACCAGGATTGGAGCTCACTACCTACCGGCTTACAACTACGGATAGCATAACTGTGAGATCATTCCAATATTTCCCTTATTTTAGTTTGCATTCCTATAAAAATACATTAGCTTTTAAAATCTTTCCATTAAAATTACAATCAAAACAAACCATTAAAAGTGCTTCGATCTTAGTTCATAGTTGCATGTTAAAGTTATATTGTTCAGTCTTTCAAAGCTTTATTTTCAACTTCCATCATTATTTTCGTCATTTTTGCAAAGTAATTTAATTAGAAATCAAAATTGTAATCATAATTATTTTTCAAAATATAAAGTGGGTTGGTCGAGAAACGCGTTTTAGATCCTTACGATTTTTTAATAGCAATTTCATTATCAGCTCATCACATATAAAAATTTAAGCGCCTGCGAAAAGTTACGAGCAAAGTTGAGGATAGTGTTGCTATTTTTTTTCAATTAGGTACGAGTAACATATTGCTTAGAGCACTTAGTAATTTCATTTCACTTATTGTCTTTTCAATTTTTCACTGCATAATGAATACAGAAGCACGCTGCAAAGAATTAATTAAGAAACGTGGTACAGTTAAAGCTAAGCTTACGCAATTTACTGCTTATTTAGCAACAGCTAAATCTTGTGAACAATTGAGCGAACCACAATTGGTCGAATTAGACCTACGCATAAATAAAATAGATGCTTTATATGAGTCATACGACACGTTTCAGGGCGAGTTGGAGCAGCTAGTGGAGGACCCCAGCGAGCTGTATACCGATCGAGAGCAGTTTGAAGGGACTTATTACCACGAGCTAGCGACCGCACGGGAGTTGTTGGAGCGACATCGTAGTCAGCGGGCTAAGGAGTACGCTGGCGCCAGGTCTGAGGTAGGTTCCGATGAGTGCCCGACTGTCATATCATGTAGACAAAGTAACGTACGTCTGCCAAAAATAAACCTACCACATTTTAGCGGCGGCTGTCAAAATTGGTTGGAATTTAAAGATATTTACGTCTCATTAATTCATACGGAGAAAAGCATAGATGATATCAATAAATTCCACTACCTTCGTGCTTCTCTTCACGGAAGTGCGGCCATAGTGATACGTAGCTTAGATTTCAGAGCAGAAAATTATAATGCAGCATGGAAACTGCTATGCGATAGGTACGACAACAAACAATTATTGGTAAATAATCATGTTCAAGCTCTTTTCAACATAGACCCGATTCACCGGGAGTCTTGTCAAGGTCTTCGTCAAATAGTTGACACCGCAAATAAAAATCTTAGAGCATTGGCTACCCTTGATCAGCCAGTTAATCATTGGGACACATTAGTCATTCATATAATGTCCTCCAAGTTAGACAACATTACCAGTAGAAAATGGGAGGAGCATAGGAACTCATTGTCAGAGCCTCCTTCACTTGACAACTTTCTTACATTTTTGAGTAACAGGTGTAATCTTCTTGAAACATTAGAAGAATCCAAAAACAATAAGTCCAAGGCAGAGGCGTCAGTCAGTAAGCCTAAAAGTTTCCTAGCCTCTTCAAGTCAACATGATACTGCAAAAAATCATATTAAACCTTGTCCTTTGTGTAACAAGACCCACTATATCTTTAATTGTGACACCTTCAGAGCCTTGCCGATTGACGAACGTTGGAATAAGGCCAAAGAGTATAAAGTGTGCCTTAACTGCCTGCGCCCGGGACATCATGAGTCGAAATGCAGTCTTAGTCATTGTAAATATTGCAAGGTCAGGCACAATACGTTGTTGCACAAGCATAACGACACAAATGCCCCGGCAGAACATGTAGCATTGTCGGCAAACAATCACGTCGTGGGTAACGTATCGCCACATGTATTTCTTTCCACAGCTCTGGTGAAGGTCAGTGACAGCAAGGGTCAGTTGCACACAGTGAGAATCATGCTAGATAATTGCAGCACAGCAAATTACATTTCGCAGAGTTTGACTAATAAGCTATCATTGCCAACACGTCCTATTATTTGTAAAACTTCTGGTCTAAACGATCAACAGTCGAAAAGTGTACAGGCTTGCTCTCTTCATATGGAGTCTCGTGATGGAACTTTTAAGACAGACATTGATTGTTACATATTGCCAAAAGTTACACAACCCATTCCTGATCAATTTTTAGACGTTAATGAAATACCAATACCTTCAGGACTTTGTTTAGCTGACCCATCTTATTATGAACCGTCTTCAATTAATCTTCTTGTCGGTGCTCAAATCTTTTGGGCTGTACTTGGTTCGGGGCGTGTAGATCTTGGAAAACAAAATCCACTCCTTGCGGAAACAAAACTTGGCTGGCTTGTCGTAGGAGCTTTGTGTCAGCCAAGTCTTAATAAACGTCATAATCCTGTTTGTTTCTTTCTTAATGACCAGCAAACGGGCATAGATCTTACTCCATTTTGGGAGCTTGACACAATACCTTCAAAACATAATCTCACTGTAGACGAAAATACATGTGAACAAACCTTTACCACTACAACAAAACGCGATGAAGAGGGACGCTTTGTAGTCACTTTGCCGTTGAAGGAGTCACCAGACGTATTGGGAAGCTCTTTCGAACTGGCTAGACGCAGGTTCCTTTCCTTAGAGCGAAAGTTTGATAGGGACCCTTTATTTAGAGAGCGGTACAGTGAGTTTATGACTGAATATGAAACCTTAGGTCACATGAGCGAAAGTTTTCATGACCCTTCGCGACCATCATACTTTCTACCACACCATGGAATTTTGAGGGAATCTAGCACAACTACCAAGCTGCGGGCGGTCTTTGACGCGTCTGCTGCCACCACGTCTGGAAAGTCCCTAAACGACATCCAGTTAGTAGGTCCTAGAATTCAAGATGATTTATTCTCTATCCTACTTAGATTCCGGCAACATAGGTATGTAGTGTCTGCGGACATAGAGAAAATGTACCGACAAATCCTTGTTGACGAGGATCAACGGTCTCTTCAAAAGATTCTTTGGCGATCTAACCCCTCGCAACCCATAAAAATTTACACACTTAATACTGTGACTTATGGTACAGCGTCGGCTCCTTATCTTAGCACACGCTGTCTTCTCCAATTGGCGCAGGAATCTTCAGACAAGCAAACTCAAGATGCAATATCTAAAGACTTTTACGTAGATGACTTCCTGTCAGGGTCACATTCAATTGCTGATACCGTGTCTCTGTGTCAAAAGGTCACAGACACTCTTCGCTCAGCAAAATTCAATCTTAGAAAGTGGCAATCCAATAGTGAACAAGTTTTGAAGCAAATCAATAATGAACCTTCTCTTAATCATACGGTTAACTTAAGCGAAAAAGAATTGTCAAAGACACTTGGCATTAACTGGCATTGTACTCAAGATACTTTAACTTTTCAAATAAACATTACAGTTCCTTCCGTAGTCACCAAACGCACTATATTATCAGCCATAGCACAGGTATTTGACCCTATTGGTTTAGTTACACCTTGCATTGTAGAAGCTAAAATTTTAATGCAAAGGTTGTGGGTGGACAAAATTGATTGGGATCAGCCTCTTACAGGCAGCTTACTTGCATCATGGAACAATTTTGCGAAATCACTTCCTAACCTAAATAATGTAAAGATACCAAGATGGATATCATGTGAATCATCTGCTTCAATTGAGTTCCACACTTTTACTGATGCGTCAGAAAAAGCATATGGAGCGTGCCTTTATGTCCGCTCCGTGGCCGGGGATGGCTCTGTGTGTGTGCGTCTTCTGGCCTCTAAAAGCAAAATCGCACCCATCAAGGCCACGACCATCCCTCGCCTTGAACTTTGTGCAGCATTGTTGGGAGCAAGACTGTGTACGAAGGTCCTGGAGTCACTGACTATGAAACCAGAACGTTGCATATTTTGGTGCGACTCCATGATTGTCCTTGGTTGGTTAAAATCATCTCCGGCTCTTCTAAGGCCATTCGTAAAAAACCGTATCTCCGAGATACAAGATAGCTTTCAACCGGAATGTTGGCGTTACGTTCCTTCTAAGGAAAATTCAGCTGATCTCGTGTCTCGGGGTCTTGATGCGGATCTTATACAAACCGCGTCTTTATGGTGGTCAGGGCCGCCTTTTTTAGCGTCAGATCCTTCACATTGGCCGACTGCACCTGGTTCTGAAGGTGAAACCACATTACCAGAGATTATAACTCATAAATCATTCGTCATTACTTCATCAAATTCAGATGACACCAATGCCATTCAAACCTTGATAAATAATCGCTCAGATTATGCAAAGATACAGCGGGTAATTGCCTACATAAATAGATTCACGTACAACTGTCGAAATGCTAGTAATAAAAAACATGGTTACCTTAGTGCATCTGAATTATCTGCTGCATCTACTCTGATCCTTCGCATGTCTCAGCAAACTGCCTTTCCTGAAGATTATGAATTGCTGAAATTTGGAAAGGAGTTATCAAAACAAAGTCGACTTAAATCTTTGTCCCCATTTTACGACTCTGGCCTTATCAGAGTTGGCGGTCGACTTAGTAATTCATTTTACGATTACGGTGTTAAGCACCCTATAATTGTTTGTTGTAAGCAACCTATAATAAGGCTCTTAGTTAGGATGTTGCATCTCCGCGCCCTCCATGCAGGTCCTCAGTTACTTATGTCAATCTTACGTCAAACCTACTGGCCTCTTGGGGGTCTTAACTTAGTAAAGCATACTGTTCGACAATGTATCCGCTGCATTAGGCTTAAAGCAGAAACAATTCAACCTGTAATGGGAAACTTACCAAAGGAGCGGTTACATCTTGAATTTCCATTTATCGAAACAGGCACTGATTACGCAGGACCCATTTTGATAGCCGATCGCAAGGGTAGAGGCTGCAAGCTCGTGAAAGCTTATATTTGTATTTTCGTTTGCTTAGCGACACGGGCACTTCATTTGGAGCTTGTCTCTGACCTTACTAAAGAAGCTTTTATTGCAGCGCTCGATCGGTTTATAGCTCGTCGAGGGAAGCCGAGAACCATATTCTCGGACAATGGTACTACCTTTGTTGGCGCTGCCAACGAGCTCGCTAACGTGCTGAATCAAGATTTAGCTAAGGATAGGGCCACTGAAGGTATTAACTTCTCTTTTATTCCCGCGTACACTCCTCATTTTGGCGGCTTATGGGAGTCCGCTGTAAAGTCGGTCAAGCATCATTTACGTAGAGTGTTGGGCCTTACGCATCTAACCTTTGAAGAGGTTTCAACATGCCTCAGTCAGGTCGAAGCAATTTTAAATTCACGACCTCTTACCCCCCTTTCCGACGACCCCTCTGACCTAACACCCCTTACTCCGTCTCACTTCCTTATTGGGAGATCTCTCACGTCTGTGCCACATCGTCAAGTCTCCAGCCAGAACATCTCAAGTCTCCAAAGGTTCCATCGCATAGAAGTTCTCAAACAGCACTTTTGGAATCGTTTCTCAAACGAATATATCTTCAACCTTCAGCAGAGAACGAAATGGCGCCATTCAAGAGGAAAGCTTGAAGTTGGAACCATGGTGGTAGTGAAGGAGAACAACCAACCGCCTCTCATGTGGTTGATGGGCCGTATCGTCAACGTGCTACCTGGGAAAGATGGAGTCGCCAGAGTAGCAGACATCAAGACAAAGAAGGGAATCATACGTCGAGCCTTTAATACAATATGCCCTCTTCCGATCTACAGTCTTGAAGACAATGGGTCTTCAACGCCGGGAGTATATGGTGCTGATAGCACCAGCGCATCTTCATGAGTCCTGGACGCTCGGAGCAGAACCGGTCGTCCATCCGCGGCCGTGCCCGCGCACCGCGCCCCGCGCACCGCGTACGCCATTATCTCACCAACCGCGACACACGAAACACGACGGCTCGCGCCCGTCCCGCTCGCGATAGACTGTACGCGCCGCGCTCTGATTTATTGTAACGGTCAATTGGTAGTTTTTAATATATTTTTGCATAAGTTTTACAGTCCACTTATTTCTCTCCAGTAGCTAGACCAACAGATGGTAATGCTATGTGTTTTCCAGTGACAAAGTGTGGCAGCTCCACCATTAACTTCAGATTACTGTGAATATAATTATTAGTTAATAGTTAGCTTAGACTGACTTTAGGGCAGTTGCATTCGTAAATACAAGTTACATAATTTTTTAGTCACATTGCCACCCAATTTAAACGGAGGGGCAAAGCTGAGGTTAATATGCATAAAATTGCGTAAAACATTTTCTATACTGTTAATATCCAGAGAGGAAAATGTATGTGGGCGTCCCCTTTCCTCTTAACACAAATTTAAGTTCAATTTAAATATAAGACTAAAAAAACATCTCACATTTATAGACGGCTCTAACGCCCCGCGTTTTGCGTTAGACCCGTCTATAAATGTGAGTTAATATGTGTTCAAAACGCGAAAGTTTTAAATATTATTAAAAAAAAATCTGGCTTCTCATACATTTTGGTGAATCAGAGTCAATGTTTCCTATGGACCAGCTGATTTTTTTCGCAACATCTGCCCCATAGTAAAAGTTGTTTAATGTGACCTTCATATTAACCCGCCAGAGTTTGGTCAGAGATAACAAAACCCCCCTGTATAACCCTTGCTTATAAAGCCACACGTAAACTGCGGTGCCACTAACTCGAACTCGTGATGGATGTTGTTGCAAACTGTATGGTGATCAATCAGAAAGCGCGTCAGATAAACTCCCGGCCAAGTCACTTTAACTTCTATATTTGGGACCTTAAAGCAACGCGGAAGGGAGGCGGTATTCGCACTATTTCCCCTCTGCCGAGGTACAAGATCAACTGATCTAGCGCGGGTAATAAATAAAAGTAGTTGCACTTGGATTTTAAACTAGGCCGAATCCAGTCGGGCGAGTGAACACTGCTACACAAAAATGCCTATTTGCTCGGTTTTTTGTTGTAAAAACAGGTCGAATACATCAAATTTACAAAAAGATGGTGTTACATTTCACATGTAATAATTTTTTTACATATCATACGTTTAATTAAATTGAAACACAATTATTATAGTTTAGTTTCATGTAATTGTTGGATTTATCGATTTTTCTCGCCCAGTACAAATTGCGGATCGGTCGAGCGACAAATCCGACTTCTCATCTCTTGACGAAAATGTGTTAGTGTGCGTGTTGTGAGTTGTGACACTTGTGACTCGTCCGTACACAAAAACAGATCGAGGTGTGCAAGATTTGTCTGTGTAGAGTGTCATTTTCTATGTATTTGTGTCGTCATTACAGATTGGATTTTGTACGTAAGTATATATGTGAGAAGTGCGACTGTGTGCACGTTCCCCCCCGCGAAAAATGGCAGAATGATTTGTATGTTAAGATATCGCTTGGGCCTATCCCTTCCGACGTGTCGGAAGCCCGTGTTGATCGAAGTTTGAGACAGTGGTATTTAAAATAAATCACTTATTTACAGCAGGTTCATTCATATTTTTTTACCTTTGTCGCGAACAATAATATCGTTAGTTCTTAAGGCGGGCTTCACTAGATAGTATAAAACAAAGTCGCTTCCCGCTGTCTGTCCCTATCATATGGTTGATGCGGTTTGTTTTAAATTGATTGATTGATTAGAGTGATTCAAGAGGAAGGTTTATGTATAATTTGTTAACCCGTGCGAAGCCGGGGCGGGTCGCTAGTAAAACTATAAAGAAATTTACAATATACACTACGTAAACTGTAAAGGGACTCTAATTTTATCCCTTAAAGGGATAAGTTCGCCTTGGCGAATGTTATTTTTCCTGTTTTGTTTTGATTTTTGTACAATAAAGTGTTTTACTACTACTACACGATATTATACTATGAGTAAAGCTGGTAAATTATGGTAGGTAGGTAATATGTATTGACAAAGCGAAAGTAACCACCTTTCATAAAAAAAAATCATTCGTACCTACAGTCTTATATTACAAATACTGTGAAACTACCGTTAGCGCAATGTAAACTTCGCCGCATAACGTTTAGCGACATCTAGTGACAAATGTAGTGAACTATAGACTAGACGGCTCCGTGTCGTCAGTTCCGCTGCGGTTGCCTCCTGTGAGATTTACTTCCGCAATAACGATTTAATTGTATTCCGGTGTCAAGCGTGAGTCGGCTGTTCGGAATTTACTGTTTTATCGATATATAACCTCTTAGTCGAGTTGTGTGCTGCAAGTGTTTCAAGTTTAACTTTAAAAAATCTGTAAGTACCTACCTATTTAAATTTCAAGTGTGACTAACACCTGTAAAAAACACAAATTGAAATATTTTCATAGAAAGTAATTTTATTTGTTTTTAGAGTGTAATTTTTTAAAATAACAAATTAGGACCTATATTGAATCGACTGAGTCTACATAGCTAGAAATTTACATAATGTGTTTCAGTTTTTAACGTACCTATTACCAGGCGTGGCTCACTCCGCGATTTCGTCGCGTCGCAACAAGTACCTACAAGTACATCCCACACCAATTTTGGTGGCTAGCCATAAGCAGCGCGTGGCGCTTGCGCCACCTAGCGGTCATATCTGTCGTAATCGTAACATACGCGTTTTGTTAGAGATTGAATCTTATGTACCTAGTACTATTATTTATTCTGTACTATTACTAATTAAATCCTTTTCTCCCGCAAAATTAAACAGCCTGTACAACAATTATCATGTCCAAATCACTTTTTTGTTCAAAATAGGCCCGACAATAGGAGGAATTAGCCCTGATTGGGCATTAGCATAATTCTCATTAGCCCTTCGCCCGCCGGACAATAGCAGTAGGTGGGTTAAGTGGTGCAGGCAAGAAAGAAGGGTGTTCGTGAATTATAGCTGTTGGGAATTAGAATTAGGTCATGTCGTTTTTCAACTGAGGTAGAACTGTTTTCAGTGAAACTGCAATTAAGTGAGACTGGAATATTGCGTTTATGTATACATAAACGCAATATTTATTATACACGAGTAATATATGTGTGTTGCAGTACCTACAATATTTTTTAAAATAAAATGTAAGGAATCGAACGCTACCAATATCTTTTTAGGGTTCCGTAGCCAAATGGCAAAAAACGGAACCCTTATGGATTCGTCATGTCTGTCTGTCTGTCCGTCCGTATGTCACAGCCACTTTTTTCCGAAACTATAAGAACTATACTGTTGAAACTTGGTAAGTAGATGTATTCTGTGAACCGTATTAAGATTTTTACACAAAAATAGAAAAAACACAATCAATTTTGGGGGTTCCCCATACTTAGAACTGAAACTCAAATTTTTTTTTTAATTCATCAAACCCATACGTGTGGGATATCTATAGATAGGTCTTCAACAATGATATTGAGGTTTCTAATATATTTTTTTTCTAAACTGAATAGTTTGCGCGAGAGACACTTCCAAAGTGGTAAAATGTGTCCCTCCCCCCTGTAACTTCTAAAATCAGAGAATGATAAAACTAAAAAAATATATGATGTACATTACCATGCAAACTTCCACCGAAAATTGGTTTGAACGAGATCTAGTAAGTAGTTTTTTTAATACGTCATAAATCCCCTAAATACGGAACCCTTCATGGGCGAGTCCGACTCGCACTTGGCCGCTTTGTTATATCTATTTAACTATATTTAGTTATAAAATTCAACATGTGTCAACAACCCTATTATTATGGGCCTTATTGTAGCGTGATTTAAGTTTTTTTTTTAATTATTTGTAAAGCAGCCACACTACTGAAATTAAAACAGCTCTGCGTCAGAACTGCCATTCGCGGCACGTATATTCAGAATTTTATTATGCGTTGCTTAGTCAAATGGTCTCAAGGGCTGCGCGAGGGCAAGTGACTAGAGTCACGCGACCAGTGTATCGAGACCTCACGACTACGTTTCGTAATAATCTCCCTATATTAAGAAACAAATAATATTTAATTACACAAACGGGTCGACCGCGATATAGTTTCATTGTTTTTACCTTAATTTCCGACGTTTCAGCTGAGTTGCATCAGCTGTGGTCACGGAAAGACTGACGTCCCATTAAATGTCAACGGAGATATAAATAAAACAACACTGAACTACCCAAAATTTGTTACAAAACTTGTAGTAGTTATATGTGTACAAAACGCGAGTGTTTAAAGTGTTATAAAAGGCAAATAAGTTATTGGCAAACTCCTTACATCTTGCGCGACTCCAAGGATTTATTTATTTATTTATTTATTTCAAAAAATACTTATGTCTAGGTATACAAAAGTTTCGCCAAACTGTAGAGAGTTTGTTGGCGAATAGTGCGCTCTCAATTATTTTTATAAGTACTTTATGCGTTATACCTATGCGCGATAACGCAACTCATGCTAGAGAGTCACTCGATTGTCCATTCTCTGTACTCTAGTGTAAATTTCATGCGATAGCGTGACGTGACCGCGTTTTGAGTTTTCAAAGCGGCCCGCTTGGCGCGCTGTTCGAAATCCCATACAAAATGAGACTCGACGTAAACGCAAACGCGTACGTCCGTCACGCTATCGAATGAAATTTACTCTAGGGGTTCTGATTATCCTCTAGTGGCCCATACGTCAAACATTGCCATGCAAAATGAAATTTTATTTTGTCAACACAAAGTTCAAATTAGAATGGAACAGGAGACCTTTTATACGTTATAATAAAACGAGTTCCTCTGAGCCGACTCGTTCGTGCTTAAATTGTAGATATACGATCGTAATAACGCCCTTGAATATTTAGTGTTTCAGAGAATCCAGCTTAATATTCTATTTTTCTGTTCTTTGAGAATCTATTCCGATCTGCTCGGAATCGCAGGATTCACTCAGTTCGTAGAATAAAGTAATGTTTACTAAATCTATTACTCGTGTGAGACGTGACTAACGTGATAATAACTTAATCGAAAGCGAAAAATATGTATTTTCTTCTTAAAAATAGCTTTATCTTCCTAAAGGACTCAAACAATTGGATTATTTAAATATTAATTTCTATGTTTAATTTTAATTAATGTTTTTAATTTTTACGTACATTTTATAATGTCTTGTCCTTATATAGGCTAAAATCTTAAGCATTTAAGTTTTAAACACGTTTTAAAGCTTCCATTTTCTAATATAATAATGTTGGAAACACCATCTTCATCCTCGAATACACTCTGACCGTCTTAATGTTATTAATTTGCATTTTATTCGCTCCAACTCCTCAAAAAACAAATTAAGTCTTCAAAGTTGTCACTTCGATGTTCACAAACAAAAACTTTAAGGCCTATTCTGTGTTAACGACTTGGTAAGGTTTTGATCTGATTATGATTCGACATGGAGTCGTGTCATCAGGCATCTCATGCGCACCAATAAGTGGGAGCGAGATGCCTTTAGTAACGACTCCTGGGGGCATAGTGAAGTGACAGTCTTTAATAGAGAAACATAAATAATGTATGGATGTAGTCATGTCACTTTTAATCGAATTTAAACAGTCGTGAGACCATGAGACATACCAAAATTAAGAAAATTTATGGCTTAACTCACGGGTCTTAAGTCGTAGAGCGTTATCTCATGCGCGCGTGACGTGACGCGCAACCATCGTGCACGCCACTCACGCATGCACAGTTAGTGCTTGAAAATGGAGACCTAGGCTCTCTGAAACATGTCGCGCGACTAAAACACGTTAGTTAAACCGTAATAATATTATCTTAATGTTCACGTGACTGCGTAGCATCAGTTATCTCGATACATTTTGCTTTTCGTTAGGCGTTTGTCGATGTACGATTGACATCTTGGGTTTGTATCAAAACCATATCAAAGTGTTGAAGTGGAATCGGCCTCCAGTAATAAAAAACGAATCCTGCTTGTGTCATGCTTGGGTGCCTTTATAAAGTACATCAAAGGCTGAAAGCTTCGATTTTTAAATTTTTAGGTTATGTCCTTTTCTAAGGCAATCGGCTGGAAAACTGACGGGTGGATTGGCTCTTGTTAAATTTTACTTAATTTGAAGTAAATTATTTAAGTAATGAAAATGTGTAATTTTTATGTAAATGGGGCATTATCTATGAAAAGGGACCTTATTGTCGATGGCGCTTACGCTGCACAGCGTCGCGCGGCGTTGTTAAATACAACATACATATCGGAGCATCGTTAATAATGGCGTAAGCGCCATCAACAATAAGGTACCTTTTCATAGATAACGTCACAAATTATCTTTAAAATGAGCCTTTTCTTGCCGTGCCATTGCCATTTTAACCCTAAATCGAGTGATACATACGAATATTAAGCCCTTGCTACACGGTCGCCGACAAGCCTACTAACCGTCTGACCTTGGTCTGACCTTGGTCAGTTTTGAGCCCTCGCTACACGGTCGCCGACAAGCCTTCTAACCGTCTGACCTTGGTCTGTCCTTGGTCAGTTTTGGTCTAATTTTGTTGGAAACAACTGTCTACACGGTCCGTCCAGACCAAGGCCACGCGGTCTGAGGGGCTTGTCGGCGACCGTGTAGCAAGGGCTTTAGTCAAATTTTGTTGGAAACAACTGTCTACACGGTCCGGGACGGACCAAGGCCACGCGGTCTGGGGGCTTGTCGGCGACCGTGTAGCAAGGGCTTAACGAATAGGGAACAATATTTCAATACTATTTCGAATAGGGTACTGAACTATAATAAATATTTAAAGAAACATTGAAACAATAAACTTAACACATTACCCTCCGTTCTGCTTTACTCGGTTAATATCGCCATTTAAATTAAACCGCGTAAATAACACTCCATTTATACTGGCTTCAGTTTCCTCACTTATTTGGCGAATGTCAAATACACCTGCACGGATGTTTGGTCAAAAGGTCGTAAGTGCCTTGGTTGGCGATGGTGGTTTAGTCATTTGGTTGTTTTGGATATTTGGGAATTCTAGTAATAATTCATTTCAGTTCAGGGTTATTTATATAGCTTGCCAAGCCAAGCTCCTGTTGGTAAATCCAATATATTGTAGAATTTCCATTCCATTCACCAGCTCCGCCCAGTCGAGCCAATTGGTGAAGCCTCCTTTTCCACTGTGCGCCTCCAGGTGGTACGTGGGTGACCTGGCTCCCTTTTTCCGGGAATTTTACAAGTCAGCCCTTGCTTGGATATGTGGTTGTTTGTCCTTCGTAAAACATGAGACTCAGTAGTGATCGGCACGACCCGTGACGCACCGCGGGATTGCGAGCAGAAATCATAATATGGACATGATTAGATTAACTGTAACTGTGATTTTGTTAAATAGAATAATTTTATTGTATGATATATATTTGCAAATATACGATAAAGTGTTAAATAAGCTTATAAAATGTATAATTAAATATTAAATAAAAAATTGATATATTACTATGTGATTTATACCTATTTTGAACTTGATGGCGTTTTATTTAATGGTAAAAATCATTCATCTTCCTGTGTGGAATACCTTTATGTACTACAATCGGAAATACTGACTTCCTAAAAAGACCGAAATCTCGGGGCATATCCATGTTCACATAATGATTGAGGTCATTGACACCGTGCGACACGGGTCGTGCCATGGTCTAATAAAACATGGTCTTCTCTTCCCAGAGTGTCACTTGCCTACGTCACAATAACATTGCCACTTTATTTCAACATAACATGTTACATGGGTACAGTATATCTATGGTTAATAAGTTAAAATATTTCTTTATATTTTTATAATTTTCATTTATTTGTATTTTATCTTAAATTTTACAATAACACGTCATTTTTAATTATTCGTTAGCAATATCTTCCGATTCACGAAAGAAATTTCAGACGTTCGGGTAATTCTGTTTACACTACTGGCAACACAGGATAGCGCTGTCACATTTGACAATCCGCCATTTTGTCCCTGACCGTCATCCTTGTCGAACGCGTGTTAATTGTTATTTCCTTCTCGCTCAGTGTCAACAGTCGCAGTGTTTTCCAAACTTTTCACGTCGTAAGCTTGGTAATTAATGTTTTGTTACGAAAATGGTTGGCTGTTCTATTCGGAACTGTAAGAGTAGGGGTGAAAAGGGCAGTATAGATTTGTTTTATTTTACTATGTTTCTACATGAATAACTTAAAATTAATGCCGTTAAAATAATTTTCACCGTTGGTTAAAATTCTCCCACATTTTAAAGTTTGAGAACCTGTAAACAGCATGATGACGTAGGCAAGTGACAATTAGGTCATTCGCGAATCTCGGAAGAGAGTACCAGGCGGAGTATATTATTATACCATGGGTCGTGCCGATCACTGTTACATGACCTATCCAGCGCCATTTCCGCAGAAGCATTTATCTCCTTAGCTAACGGGTTTTGTCCGGTCAACTCCCATAATTTAATATTGGAGATGGTCCGTTACAATATTTCAGTGATGGATAAGGAAGACGAATTAGGTTATCATTCCTAAGTTACCTACTGTTATTTACTAACAAAATGTATGTGTGACAGTAACACGAAACGAATGATTTGATTGATTAAGTAATACCTAAATACATATAGGTTAAACCACTTACCACTAACAATCCCTAATGAATAAAACACATTTTTCACGCCAGAGCTTAACAATAAATGCGCATTTTCCTCCCTAGAGCGGTAACTTCTATTACGTCACGTTTCCACTCAGCAATATTTGGCCACATTTACAGTTTCACCATTAGGCTTAGTAACAGTACTAATCCTGGGCACGACAGCCGTCTCGCTCACGCTTACGTTCAATGAGAGTGTGAGAAGAACCACTTGACTGTGCCTACCACCAGTTTGGCACTGACATAAACGCCATCGAGAACGTAATATACTTTCTATGCATCTTGCTCGTACTCACATATTAGTGCGAGCGAGATGTATACAAAGTTAATTATATAGCGTATAAGTATGTCAGTTTTGACACTGTAAGTGACTCATGGTACAGGCTCTGAACCTACGCGGGTCCTTAGAGCTCAAAATATACTGGTTAGTTTGAGTTGTATTCCCAAAACTTCAGGAGTGTATGGCCACTTTGTGAGTATTATAAGAATTTACTAGGAATTAACTGAGAGTAATGTTAGTTTCGTAATGGTGTTTCAAGCTTATTGGCTGATATTTATAGTGATTTAAGAGCGTATTTCGAAGGAACTATGGCGTTATAAAGAAAAAATATTGCTGTTATGGCTTATTTTGAGGTCAATCATGGTAAATATGTTCACTAGATAAATGTAGTTTCACAATTAATTTCATCGTAGATGTATTGGTTTTATTGGTATAGGAAAACCATACAATTTTACTCGTTCTTCTTTTAATATATTTCTCCCTAATTTAGATCGACCCTTACCTAAAGCTGCCTTTCCACTGAGGAGACGTGCTACCTACCAATAGTATTAATAGATGAAAAATACGTTAAAGATCGCTCACGCTGATTGTTGCATGCGAAATGTTCCTCGCCAGTTTGCCTGTGACCACGAACGTAACGTCACGTTTGAAACGTCAGGCCATAAGTAAGTTTTACGCGATTAAGTCCCGTGTTACTTAAAAATCACCAAGATCGTCAAGGTCGAATAAAATCCGTAGCGAGTTACTAAATCTAAATCGGGCAGGAGCCAAAACCAGGAGGTTTATTTTTAGAAAATTTTCCTTTTGAAGTACGTAAAAGAGCCTGTTTAGTATGTATTCGCATCATTCTAATTTGAAGAAGTAATTAACTCGACCGGGAGTCGCATAATTCCCAGTTATTTCCGTAAATTCCTGTTAATTTCAAATTACCTGCGCCAGAGAGCCACGTCACAGACACAGTGTAAGGATAATGACAGTAATCTAACTGTGAGGTTCAAACAGAGATAGTTTCAGGCTGCTTGGCAGCGGAGCGAGGCAGCAGCGGAATGGTGAGCGAGGTAAAAATCCAACAATCAATCAATCAACAAAGGAATCATATGAAATCTCTGCTCTTCTTTGCGCTATTGGTAGATTTTAATCCGCCCGCTGGTCGCATTTTTTTTAGGTCAATTAGCGAGGTAACTACTATACCTACTAGTCACTAGTAGACAAATATGTAAATAAATGTATAGAATATATCAGGAACATAAAAATATTCGTAATAAATACATAAATAATTGTCCTTATCGGGATTTGAAACCGGGATGTTAGTAGCAAGGTCACTAACGCCAGGCAGTTGATTGAATATAGATTACTCTAAAATATTCTACTATGTAGCACGCTCAGAGCGGCCTAAATCATATTAAAAGCATATTACGTACGTTTTAAGCTAGATAAGACTATTTATGATTCAGTGAATAGTATTCGCGAATAGTTTATGAGTGGACATTATTTTAAGCTGATTTTAGCTGTAAAAGCCAGTTTTTCCGGTTTAAAATTGACGGAAAACTCAAATTAAAACGGAGGCAATGGATATATAAAACTCGGAATAGTAAGGTAAAGGAAATATATGTGCGTGCGTATGTCTATCCCCCCCCCCCTCCTTATCTTCGAAACTACCGGGTCTAAACTTTTGAAAAAAATACACAAAATAGTTCTTTACCTATAGATGACAGGAAAATCTATTAGAAATGTGCAGTGAGTGCAAGCGTGAGTCGGACTTAATGTACGGACCCTTGGAACGCGAGTCCGACTCGCACTTTGCCGTTTTTAGGGTTCCGTAGCCAAATGGCAAAAAACGGAACCCTTATAGATTCGTCATGTCTGTCTGTCTGTCTGTCCGTCTGTCTGTCCGTCCGTATGTCACAGCCACTTTTATCCGAAACTATAAGAACTATACTGTTGAAACTTGGTAAGTAGATGTATTCTATGAACCGCATTAAGATTTTCAGACAAAAATAGAAAAAAAAAAAAAAATTTTTGGGGTTCCCCATACTTCGAACTGAAATTCAAAAATTTTTTTTCATCAAACCCATACGTGTGGGGTATCTATTGATAGGTCTTCAAAAATGATATTGAGGTTTCTAATATCATTTTTTTCTAAACTGAATAGTTTGCGCGAGAGACACTTCCAAAGTGGTAAAATGTGTGTCCCCCCCCTGTAACTTCTAAAATAAGAGAATGATAAAACTAAAAAAAATATATGATATACATTACCATGTAAACTTCCACCGAAAATTGGTTTCAACGAGATCTAGTAAGTAGTTTTTTTTTATACGTCATAAATCGCCTAAATGCGGAACCCTTCATGGGCGAGTCCGACTCGCACTTGGCCGCTTTTTTTCTTAGCCCGTTATAGTGTCCCAATGCTGGGCAAAGCTCTCCCCTTGATCTCCACAACCCCCGTTGTTGTTTTTCCGGCCAGTTACTGATGAAGGTCAAAAATAATCAAAAAATTGAAAAAAGGTAAACAAGAGGAAATTGTTAACAGCCTCTGTAGCCTAGTCGGTATCTAGTGACCCTGCCTACGAAGCTGGAGGTCCCGGGTTCTAATCCCGGTAAGGGCATTTATTTGTGTGTTCATCAGTTTCATCACAAATATTTGTTCCTTAGTTATGGATGTTTTCTATGTATTTAAGTACTTATATGTACCTATATATTATATATATCGTCGTCTAGTACTCACAACACAAGCCTTATTGAGCTTACCGTGGGACTAGGTCGATTTGTCCCATAATATTTATTTATTTATAAAAAAAATGGGGACTACCGTTTGTATGGAAAAACGGTCTTCCATTCTTAAGCGCCTAAACATCACGTCAGAAAAAATCCTATACCTATTTACCGTTCGGCCGCCTCTGTAAATATAACAATATATTATTACAATCCATTTTATCTTAAGACTCGACACACGGGTCCCTCATTTAATGGTCGAATTTTATTCCAAATACAAAATTACCTTTATCCACCTCAACCCAGGATCGAACTTGGGACTGCAATTTAACCCTCCCACCGTCCAACAGGTTAAACCGTATCAAAAAGCGGTTACCCTAAACCGATTTCCTCCGTAATCTTTCTTAAGGGGAGTTTGAACCGTTAGGCCCCCACTTAACCTATCCACAATCAAACTGCACAAATTACAATCCTTCGGGAACCCATAACCATAGATTACTAGCTATTAGATGGGATGAGATGACTTCCGCTTACTACGCGTCGCCGGCCATCATACATATTAGGGGCCCGTTTCTCAAAAGCTTATTCTAATCTTTATTCAATCTTTATTCAGGCAAACACTAAGTATAAGTTTACAGCTATAGCCAAGACACTTATACTGTTAATAGATATGTAGTCAGTATGATAAAATTAGTACACTTGTATTACACACATTATACACTTTTCTAACTATCTCTAGAATTAAACATAAGTACATAGTAAATATTACTAAGTTACATAGAGATATTTACTTATGTAACTTGTAATACAAGCGGATGTCACTTTTTGACAGCTTTTGTTAGAAAGGGACTTCCTTTTGTATTACAAGTTACAAGCTTTTGAGAAACGGCCCTCAGAGCGCAGGAAATGGTCACAAATATAAAAGACTACTATTATGGCGTTAAGTGCATATAAAATATATATCATTGATGGCGACCCATGTAGTTTTATAATGTGCAACTATTCATTTTAGAGCCGATTTCTCAGTTCCCAGTTAAACTGACGAATAGGATTTATTCCATTGGTAACTCGATTATCATGTGTCATTCTTATAACTGAATTCGTTGGAATGGTTATCGGACAAGTTTAATGATTACCAAAAAATCGGCCAAACTCCCGCTATAGTGTGCTATGTGCTAAAACTATTACTTATGTGATAAAAATTAGTTTGATTTGGTAGTTGTAGTTGTATTTAATAATTATTGATGTATTATTATTATTTTTTTGCTTGTATGTAAATTCAATGACGTGTAAAAGTGCCCTTGTGGCCTATTTGCTGAATAAATGTTAAAGTTAAAATTGTTGTAGTATAAAATGGAAAGAAACGTAAATTTAACAGGTATTACTCGTTACCTATATGTATTAATTATATTAAATTTATGATAAATATGTACGGACAACAGTAGTTTAAAAACTAATTTAAGTATATATCATGCATCTTGAACACATAATACCTACTTATTGTAGGTACCTACTGGGAATTATATCTTCAAATGAAGTGACTCATATAATTTCGATCGAACTTCACTTCAAGAAGTTCGTTTGATCATCAATAATTATTCACAAAATATTAAAATGAAGATAGAAGTATAAAGTTCTAGCCAGCTGGTAAAAACTAGAACTCTCTAATGTGATATATCTACCGGAAGTAGTCTACATAACCCGACCTAACTCCAATGTCTACGTTTATTGCCCTGCCAGTTGACTAAGGACCGTCAAGAACCTAATTTGACAGGTCCTCGGGCAGAATTGACAGCTGGAACACAATAATTGGCCATTGGTAAGATGGCCACGTCCGATTTTTGCAGTCCTATAGAATAATAATGAGATATTTGGAAGTTTTGCAAGATGTTATTTTCGTTTTGTGTTATTTTGCTTAATGAAGCCGTTATAATTTATTCTACGGGCCATTTGCGCCATTCAATAATCAATAACCTGGAGTTACCATGGTTACCAATATAATTTGACACTGGGTTAATGGTTTAACCGGTTTACCCCGGGTTAGTGGGATGGTGCAAGTAGCGCTATGTTTATCAGGGTTTGCAATGAGATTACATTGTGACAATATTTTAATGAAGTTGAGCATTGGTACAGCAGCAGTGTTGGTATCTGCTTAGGCAACGCTTGGGCGAGACGCTCAAAATGAACTGAGCACAACTTTGTTACTAATTAATAAATCGAATTATTTTTTATGAAATATTTTGATTTGTATTTTTATGTAATCACCCTCTAATTGTACTCATCAACAAATGCGCGAACGAACTAAATGCCACCCTCCAGCAGTGAAGAGAAGCGCTTGAGGACAATGGTCTTCGCATCAGTCGATCCAAGACCGAATACCTAAAATGCAGCTTCAGTGACCAGCTAATACCAAGCACAGACATCGTCATTGAAGGACAGCCAGTGCGTAAGGTCGATCAGTTTAAGTACCTTGGATCCATGCTGACGACAGATGCCAACATAGACGCAGACGTCACCCACAGAGTAAACGTAGGATGGTTGAGATGGAGGACCCTAACCGGGGTATACTGTGACAGCCGCATGCCTATACGGCTAAAAGGGCGCGTCTACAAAACCGCAGTACGACCGGCATTAATGTACGGCTCCGAGTTGCTGGGCGACCAAGAAGAAACATGAACAGAAGATGCACACCAATGAGACAAAAATGCTGAGGTGGGCAGCGGGAGTGACGAGACTGGACAGAGTCCGAAATGTATATGTACGGGGCTCTTTCAAGATCGCTCCCATTGCAGAAAAGATGGCTAAAAGCCGTATGAGATGGTTCGGACATGTGATGAGACGTGACGAAGAGTATGCAGTCAAGAAAGCCTTGGCCATCCCAGAGAAAACTAACGTAAGAGGGAGGTCGCTTACCGCGTGGTGGACAACCGTTACCAGGGACATGGAGCGGGCGCAGATCAACACATCGACCACCCAGGACAGAAAAACCTGGCGCCTTCGTGCGAAGAGGGCCGACCCCAAATAACGGGACATGGCAAAGAAGAATAGGAAGAAGAGAAGTAATCACCCTCTAATATACCAAATATTTAAACCAAAAAAACATCGATCGAGTAGAAGTTTTGTATTCACTCATATCGGCCTCAGTGGATAGCCAGCCTTATTGGGTGGCAAAGGTTCAAGATATTTTGCACTTCAATGCAATAAACGCCACACTATCGTTACAAAATTGTCGATGGTAATGCACATTTTCAGTGATTTACTGTTATTCCTACTTTAGTTGTGATTTAGTAGCAATATAGGTACTGTATTTTAACTGCAGGAAATAATATATGTAGTATTTTATATCGAATACGTATTTATCACTAGCTGTTGCCCGCGACTTCGTACGCGTGGATTTGTATATTGGTGGTTATATATTCTACATTAGCTTAGAACATTGTGCAACAAGAGATTGCGGTAGGACGGTTAATCATTTGTTAATTATTAATATTATACAACGCATGAGACTTTGTCTTTCACAACCTACGAAGTTTCAAGCCCCTAACTGAATAAAATTGTCCTCGTTATAATCCCTCTAAACCCCCTTAGAAGATTTTCATGTCCTCTATTTAATAAAACCTACTACCTAACTACCTATTTACGAAGTTTGAAGTTCCTAGCTTTAAATAAAATTTGAACCCTATACAAACTTTCAACCCCTTTTTAATCATTTTAGGGGATGATTTTTTAAAAGCTGAAATTATTTTTCTTGTATTCTAATAATATGCCTTTATACAACGATTCAAGTCCCGCACTCAAAAAAATGTTTGGCCTCCAAACAAATTTTCAACCCCTTTTTCACCACCTCGGGGGATGAATTATCAAAATCTCTGAAATTAGTTTTCTTCTCTTTTGACAAAATACATTTTTACGAAGTTTCAAGTTTGTAGCTTTAAATAAAATTTGAACCCTATACAAACTTTCACCCTGTTTTAACCCTGTTAGGGGATGAATTTTACAAAACGCTAAAATAACTTTTCCTGTCTTCTAATAATATCCCCAAATAGAAAGATTCAAGTCGCGCATTCGAAAAAATGTTTGATATCCATACAAACTTCCAACCCCTTTTTCACCACCTTAGGGGATGAATTTTCAAAAACGCTGAAATTAGTTTTCTTGTATCTTAATTTAATACCTTTTTGCAAAGTTTCAAGTTCCTAGTTTAAAATAAAATTTGCACCCTAAGACGAAGTTTCATCCTCTTTTTATCCCCCTTAGGGGTTGAATTTCCAAAAACGTAGCAATTACTT
The DNA here is from genome assembly GCF_948474715.1 of Cydia amplana. Lineage (NCBI taxonomy): Eukaryota > Metazoa > Arthropoda > Insecta > Lepidoptera > Tortricidae > Cydia > Cydia amplana. The sequence continues at coordinate 12,394,902 of NC_086088.1, read as the reverse complement.
TTTTTTGTAATCGGCTATTATGCCTTTCTAAGAAGTTTCAAAGCATTTGTAATGGATTAAAACTTTCAACCCCTTTTTAACCCTGTTGGGGGATGAATTTTACAAAACGCTGAAATTATTTTTCCTGTATTTTAATAATATCCCGAAATACAAAGATTCAAGTCCCGCGTTCGAAAAAATGTTTGATATCCATACAAACTTTCAACCCCCCTTACCACCTTAGGAGATGATAATTCAAAAACGCTGAAATTCGTTTTCTTGTATTTTAATAACATATATTTTTACGAAGTTTCAAGTTCTTAACTTAAAATAAAATTTGAACTCCATACAAACTTTCAACTCCCTTTTAAATGAGGGGATGAATTTTACAAAACGCTGAAATAACCTTTCCTGTCTTCAAATAATATCCTCAAATACAAAGATTCAAGTCCCGCACTCTCAAAAATATCTGATCTCCGTACAAAATTTCAACCCCATTTTTACCACCTCGGGGGATGAAGTTTTAAAAACGCTGAAATTAGTTTTCTTGTTTTTTTTTTAATTTAATACCTTTTTACGAAGTTTTAAGGTCCTAGCTTAAAATAAAATTTGCACCCCAGGACAAAGTTTCATCCCCTTTTTTATCCCCTTAGGGGTTGAATTACCTAAAACGTCGCAATTCCTGTTTTTTGTCACCGGCTATTATGTCTTTCTAAGAAGTTTCAAAGCATTTGTAATGGATTCAAACTTTCAACCCCTTTTTAACCCTGTTAGGGGATGAATTTTCAAAAACGCTGAAATTACTTTTCCCGTCTTATAATAATATCCCCATATACAAAGTTTCAAGTCCAACACTCACAAAAATATTTGATCTCCATACAAACTTTCAACCCCTTTTTCACCACCTTGGGGGATGAATTTTCAAAAACGCTGAAATTACTTTTCCCGTCTTATAATAATATCCCCATATACAAAGTTTCAAGTCCAACACTCACAAAAATATTTGATCTCCATACAAACTTTCAACCCCTTTTTCACCACCTTGGGGGATGAATTTTCGAAAACGCAGAAATTAGTTTTCTTGTTTTTTAATTTAATACCTTTTTACGAAGTTTCAAGGTCCTAGCTTAAAATAAAATTTGCACCCCAGGACAAAGTTTCATCCCCTTTTTACCCCCTTAGGGGTTGAATTACCTAAAACGTCGCAATTCCTTTTTTTTTGTCATCGGCTATTATGTCTTTCTAAGAAGTTTCAAAGCATTTGTAATGGATTCAAACTTTCAACCCCTTTTTAACCCTGTTAGGGGATGAATTTTCAAAAACGCTGAAATTACTTTTCCCGTCTTATAATAATATCCCTATATACAAAGTTTCAAGTCCAACACTCACAAAAATATTTGATCTCCATACAAACTTTCAACCCCTTTTTCACCACCTTGGGGGATGAATTTTCGAAAACGCAGAAATTAGTTTTCTTGTTTTTTAATATAGTACATTTTTACAAAGTTTCAAATTCCTAGCTTAAAATAAAACTTGCACCCCATACAACCTTTCATACCCTTTTTAACCCCCTTAGGGGTTGAATTTTTCAAAATCGCTTCTTATCTCTTGTACACTTTATAAATTCAACCTAGTGTGCAAATTTCAACTTTCTAGCCTTTGTAGTTTCGGCTCTGCGTTGATGAATCAGTCAGTCAGTCAGTCAGTCAGTCAGTCAGTCAGTCAGGACACTTGCATTTATATATATAGATATAAGTTGGAAATGGAAAATGCCATGCTTGCAGTTATATGCAAAAATAAGATATATCGGAACTGCGCGTGCGTGTGACGTGCGTTCGCGTTTGCGTTATATCTATTTTTGTATGGGATTCTGACGTTTGACGCCAACCCCCATTAACTTCCTAATCGCTCAAATACTTTATTCCTTCAAACCTCCTCGTTTCGTTACAAGAAAATAACCCTAAAGAAGATCAAACGTCTTCGAGGGCCACTCGCCATTCAAGTGGCCAGGCAAGTAGCCGGTCGAGTACACTTGAGTGCAGCGAAAAGGTGTGGCCGACAATAAATAAAACGGGAGGATAACTGGTGGGTTTACTCGTAACTGTTATTTTTAGTTTTTTCCGTTATAATTTTATTGTTTGTTATTTTTATCCTGAATAAAATGTTATGTACCTACACGATTGTATTATTGAAGAGAATATTAAGATAACTTTTTTTTTTTTTTTTTTATGATATAGGAGGCAAACGAGCAGACGGATCACCTGATGGTAAGCGATTACCGCCGCCCATGGACACCCGCAACACCAGAAGGGTTGCAAGCGCGTTGCCGGCCTTTAAGATGAGAGTAAGATAACTTAATAATGTAGCATGGTCATTACAAATTATAAATAAGTACAGTCGCCATCAAATATATATCGGAGCGGCCATGATGTTCACAAAAAATACCTGAACAAAGCCTCTATTATAAAAACATTGAACATGCACTTTATGTATTAACCTATTAACTCACATGTATAAATGGGTCTATCGCGAAATTGATTTACCGACGTTTTGACACAAGTTTCACTGCTCGTGGTCGCGGCTAACGATGTCCCAGCAAAATGTCAAAACAGAGATTTGAAAATGAAAATGAAAAAATGAAAAAAAGTTTATTGTATAAATTTAGACATACAGTAAATCACGTCCCTGTGTCCTGATCTAGGAAACCCTGTGTTACAGGACCCAGTTTCGTTACTTATACTAGTTTCTTAATTTATATATTGGTAGGTACAAATTTGTGCGTCTATATACCTACATGTGAGTTAATATGTATTCAAAACGTGAAAGTTTTGAATATTATACTTATATGAGTGAAATAAACGTGTTTGTGTTGGGTTTTTACCTATTCATATATTTTGCGTAATGTGTATGAATATAGGTATATGACGTCAAAATTAAGTGAAATTTATACCCATAACCCGTAAGCACACAGCATTGGGGTTAATTTCCTAAACAGCCAAATACGCATGCTCAGACGGTTTATAAGCCCTAAAATTATTATATTAACATACAAAGGAACGTTATTTACGAGGTATAGCCGCCACTTACACAGCACTGAAAACATTTCTCGCCTTGTGCGATAAAGTTAAAAGATAGTTTATTCAAGTAGGCATATTACAATGCGCTTATAAACGTCAACAAAATAGGCGGGACACATCTTTTCAAAACATTACATCTTATAATTAACATGCATTAGGAGTAAATAAGAAAAATACAATTTAAATTACTATAGAATTCATGCACTGCACAGCGGATGTCCTTCCAGAACTAGAGCAGAGCCTAAATGGGGAAGTAGGCACCTTACAGAAAACCTCAGCCAAATAACACTAGATCCTACAGTGTTGTGTTCCTGCCAGTAAGTAAGATTGCCAGAGCTCAACGAGGGTGCGTGAGCGTATAAGGGTCGGCAACGTGCATGTAACACCTCTGCAGTTGCAGGCGTCGAAAGGCTAAGGTGACCGCTTACCTTCCGTATGCTTCTTTGCTACCAACTTATCAAAAAAGTAGTAGGTTTACAACCGACGGAGTTACTAGAGGGAGGCCTTAGGACTGCTAACTATTCATATTTTTGCATCCGTATGGTAATCGAAAACTATAGCGACCCGCCCTGCTGGGCATGGGTTTAACAAAACCTTAACAAATTATACATGGATGAGAATGATGGAAGAGAAAAATATGTTGGGCCGACCCCACATAACGTGGGATAAGGGCAGGAGGAAGTAGACTTACTTACGTGGCTCAAAGTACGCTACGGCACACCTCGGACACTGGCGATCAAATGTATGAAACAAACGCGTTCCTACGCACACAGCCTAAGCTCGTGTAGGTGAACGCGTACCATGTATGTGTGAGTGAGATAAGACATTGTAGGGTAACTGTGAGGTAACCGAGAGCGGGTCTCAGCGGGTGGGCGGCACTTTCAACGGGAGGCAGGGAGCGTCCATACTGTACGCTAGTACTCTTTATTATGCTGTGGCTACGGTGTGAGCGGCAGCCACTCGTTTATTTCAAGATTAATACAGAGGTGTGTAAGTGCAATTTCAAGTCGAGCACGTTTCGGCAATTAAGCACGATGCCGAGTTACGGCCGTGTCTTATTTGGCAAAGTTCCGGGGAATGGTGAGATATTATCAGTATAATAAAATAATTGCTGTTTATTAAGCTTTTTGATCTTTATACTACATCCTTGTGTCTTTAGGTTGTCTGGAAGAGATCGCTTACAGCCATAAACGGCCTTTATTTATCTACATTGTAACTCTATTTTTTTATTTGTCTTCTTTTGTGGCGCAAAAAAGTACATTTTTTATTTATAATACAGTAAATTTTTACTAATTATTTATTTATAATATATAGTACAGTCACCAGCAATGTAACGAAAGCCGCAAAATTATCTGACACGATATTATTTGTAGAGCGTGTCACATAATGTTTTCGGCCTTCGCGGACATATTATTGCAGGTGACTGTACGTACAGTGACAGGTAGAAGTAGGTATAGTGTGTCAAAGGACTATCTCATTTCAAACATAGACAGAGAGAATCATACTATCTTTGTTTTACACTTAAGTACTAGTACCCAACCCAAAAGAAAAGGATGAGTATAGTTTTTTTTGTTCCTATTTACTGACAAATTTGTTTGACCAACTATATTTTCAAAAGCGAATGCTTCTTATAAATCCTGCAACTATCCATAACCCCTATTAGACGAGAACCCACTCACACATTCACAAGCACCATACGTCCACACGTTCGTGTGCACTCACTCACACAAGCACCGTACGTCAGAAGGAATGCAATAAGCGCTGAAAAACCCAACCTAATGGCAATACCGCGCTAATGTATGTCGAGTTACAAACAGGTTTACACTGCTTTTGCGAACCGGAGTTACAAGTTAAAATAAAAGGATTACCATACATAGTATAAGGATACCAGTTAAGAAAAAAGTAATAATTATTATGAAGAATGAGAAAAGTTTTATTAAATGACATACTTAGTTATGTATTTCGATCGCGCACTCGATCAGTAGAGTCGGTCCTCCTCAAAAACGGATCGAAACATGTCGAGCTTTTATTCGACTTTATAATAGGTACGTAAGTAACCCATTTTTTAAATAATTTTACAGTAAGTACATTATGGTGTTCCATTACGACACCCTGTATTATAATAAACCCATTCCCATTACGTAACTACCTCGCAAAATTTAAAGGGTCATAACTGTAAAACGTACGATACACGTTCGAATATAGGTAATTCGCAACGAGTCGCGAATTTTAACGAATGGAGTCGATTTCGCACTTGTATTGTAAATAACTATTAAATGTAGGAACATTAAAAAAGCGGCCAAGTGCGAGTCGGACTCGCCCATGAAGGGTTCCGTATTTAGGCGATTTATGACGTATAAAAAAAAACTACATACTAGATCTCGTTCAAACCAATTTTCGGTGGAAGTTTACATGGTAATGTACATCATATATTTTTTTTAGTTTTATCATTCTCTTATTTTAGAAGTTACAGGGGGGGGGGGGACACATTTTACCACTTTGGAAGTGTCTCTCGCGCAAACTATTCAGTTTAGAAAAAAATGATATTAGAAACCTCAATATCATTTTTGAAGACCTATCCATAGATACCCCACACGTATGGGTTTGATGAAAAAATTTTTTTTGAGTTTCAGTTCGAAGTATGGGGAACCCCAAAAATTTATTGTTTTTTTTCTATTTTTGTGTGAAAATCTTAATGCGGTTCACAGAATACATCTACTTACCAAGTTTGAAGAGTATAGTTCTTATAGTTTCAGAGAAAAGTGGCTGTGACATACGGACGGACAGACAGACGGACAGACGGACAGACGGACAGACGGACAGACAGACAGACAGACATGACGAATCTATAAGGGTTCCGTTTTTTGCCATTTGGCTACGGAACCCTAAAAACCGGGTACAGGGCAAAATAATTTATAAAACCAGTAACACGTATCACTACATACATAATATAAAACAAAGTCGCTTCCCGCTGTCTGTCTGTTCCTATGTATGCCTGGATCTTTAAAAACAACGGATTTTGATGCGCTTTTTAGGGTTCCGTAGCCAAATGGCAAAAAACGGAACCCTTATAGATTCGTCATGTCTGTCTGTCTGTCTGTCTGTCTGTCCGTCTGTCTGTCCGTCCGTATGTCACAGCCACTTTTCTCCGAAACTATAAGAACTATACTGTTGAAACTTGGTAAGTAGATGTATTCTGTGAACCGCATTAAGATCTTCACACAAAAATAGAAAAAAAACAATAAATTTTTGGGGTTCCCCATACTTCGAACTGAAACTCAAAAATTTTTTTTTCATCAAACCCATACGTATGGGGTATCTATGGATAGGTCTTCAAAAATTATATTGAGGTTTTTAATATCATTTTTTTCTAAACTGAATAGTTTGCGCGAGAGACACTTCCAAAGTGGTAAAATGTGTGTCCCCCCCCCTGTAACATCTAAAATAAGAGAATGATAAAACTAAAAAAAATATATGATGTATATTACCATGTAAACTTCCACCGAAAATTGGTTTGAACGAGATCTAGTAAGTAGTTTTTTTTATACGTCATAAATCGCCTAAATACGGAACCCTTCATGGGCGAGTCCGATTCGCACTTGGCCGCTTTTTTTTAAATAGATAGAGTGATTCAAGAGGAAGGTTTATGTATAATTTGTTAACCCGTGCGAAGCCGGGGCGGGTCGCTAGTAATTTATAAAACCAGTATTTATACACGTATAATTTATAATATTAGGTAGAATTCACAAAGCTACATCCAGGTGGTGCAATACGGATAAAGAGGCTTGCGGGCTGTTACGTGCTAAATTGATTCAAACTCGGTGGCGAGTAGCGTCTGCATAAACGACAGATGACTTTTATTTATTTTGATTTTTTTTTGTGAGGTTAGATTTTTCCCGTCTGGTTTCAATAAAATTTGTATATTAGTTGAGCGCAATTTCACCGTAGGTACCTGTCTTAATTATCTTATTCTGAGTTACGAAAAACAAAGGAAATTTTCGTAACGTAATTTTTTTTAATGTGTCCAGAATGAGAACTCTTCAAACTACCTGAGTAAAATTTGTCAAAATCTGACGAAAAAAAAAACTACAACTAAATAACAATTGTCTAGATAATTTCAGTGTATGAACACAACGGTTAGAAACTGCTACTACTGTTTTCTTAGATTTCGTCTAGCTTAATATTCCTATATGCTCGTACACTACACTTAACTATGTTCGCCGTTTCGCTATCTGAAGGTTGTCTGGAAGAGATCGCTGTTTAGCGATAAGTCCGCCTGTTGTTGCCTACACCGTTAAACTCCAATGAATATTTTCTTTTATCTTTTATTTTGTAGTGTGCAATAAAGTATTTTATTATTAATAATATCTGGGAGACCGAGCTTTGCTCGGAAAACATAATAAAAACTAAAAAATGCGCTTTTTCTCAGAGATAAAACCTAGCAATAATAAAGTAAAATATATATACATATAAAATAATAATACGTACGGCCCAAAAATACGTTGTCAAGGTATTTGTTGGGCCACCCTGTATGTGTACAGTATACAATAAGGTATTGATTAGTCAAAGTGGAATTTTGTACATTTACATATTTGCCACCATGAAAATGTCATTTTTATATTTAAATATTTCAACATTTTCTGCTAACCCTATAGGCTTGTTGGGAGACAAAATAAAAGGTGTTTTACAGTACTCCAAGCATCCCTTTCTGTGCGAGCGAGAAAAAAACCAACCAGAAGGAATTAGAGCGAGACGATCAGCTTATAATCAATACCGACCGTTAGTAGAAAAAAGTCGTAATGTTATTCGGTCGTAATTAATTTTGAGGCTTATTTACGAGGTGACAGGGTTTATTTTTGATCGGTTCATGTGGAAAAATATGCAACGCAAGGGATGGGATTTGTAGAAGTTTTATTTCGGATTATGTTTATGAATCAGTTTCGTTTTTTGTTTTTTTTGTGGAAATTAGCTGTTTTCGAGGCGCGTTTTTTTGCTTACATCGTTTATTTGGGCTATTGACCTTTATAGTTGCTTTCGCCTGCTACTTCGTCCGTTTATAAGTTTTTAAAATACTCTAATGCCACGTTTATCTTTTGTATTAAATATTAATAAATCTCATCACTACATTCACTACATTGTATAAAATAAAACAATGTCGCTTCCCGCTGTCTGTCTGTCCCTATGTATGCTTAGATCTTCAAAACTACTCATCGGATTTTGATGTGGTTTTTTTAATAGATAGAGTGATTCAAGAGGAAGGTTTATGTATAATTTGTTAACCCGTGCGAAGCCGGGGCGGGTCGTTAGTTTATTATAAAGTTAAAGCTAAATTATTTGTGTGTTAAAAAAAATAATAAACGCCCCTAGATTTACAGACGTCCATGTCCATAGGCTACGGTTTTCCACCGACGTGGTATAAAAAACAAGTTTAGGTCTATAATTCTCCACTCAAGCGATATTAAATCTAATACCTTTAAACGAGCAATTCTTGCATACTTATTTGTTTATTTATATATTTATTTATTTATATGTATATATATTTGGGGGATCTCGGGAACGGCTCTAACGATTTCGATGAAATTTGCTATATGGGGGTTTTTGGGGGTGAAAAATCGATCTAGCTAGGTTTTATCTCTGGGAAAACGCGCATTTTCGTGTTTTATTTGTTTTCCGAGCAAAGCTCGGTCTCCCAGATATTTACCTACTAAATGTGATTATTTAGAGGTTATCGCTCTCTATTAAATATCGTCCTCAATATGATTTTTTTCCCAATCAAAAATGGGTAAATTATAAAACCTTTTCCAAATTAAATTAACTGTAAGTATTATTAATTTTAAAGCATATTAACGACACCCTTTTTAACGCTACCTACTCACTCAAATATAAGAAGGTTGCGCGCCCCATTCTAACAAGTCCATCAAAACGTGAATTGCAACTTCCTTTAAACTCAAATATGGCTTTTATCACATAAAACAGTCAAGTGCGAGTCGGACTCTCGCGTGGCGGGTTTCATACCATTTTAAAAGATTTAACTTTTGTACCAACCCAATCAATTTGTTTTTGTTGTTATTCTGTCCTTCAGCCAGAGGACCATATTATGTACCTACTTATTATCACTACAACTTCAAAATGTTATAATAGTTTCAAGCTCCCGTTTATGGGAATAAAAAAAAAATATTTTATATATTTTTTTTAATATCATTATTTAGTGGCAACAGAAATTTAAATTCTGAAGGTATATAAATTGCCAACCTATATCAATTTGTGAGATGGGAGCCCACGGTCAGACAAATAGACAGCGGTGGTTTAGTCATAAATATGGTCCCACACCACAGGAAACACTTGTGCACGGAACCCAAAAATGTTGCCGACCCCATTCAATTAAAAGCATCAAAACATGAATTCTCATCCTAACGTGTCACATGTTAATAAATTCACGAAAAGGTTTGGCGCCGCTGGCTGAGTTATGACGGCAGAGGTCGCCAACGGTTGGCGCGGGTAATTTATTTAGAATTATACTTTTTCTGCTACATAAAGCTGGATATTTTTCGTTTTTAATTTTATTTCTGTATTTAAGATTTATTATGTGTAAATTTAATTTTTGAATGAATTGTGGTTATTGTATGTGTTTAAACTGTTCAACAACGTTTGAGTTGAAGTTAAGGTATAATTACACATGGTAGTTTGGTATTGTTTTTACGGGTATAGGTGCCTAATAAGGCAAGCGTAAGATGTATAATATGTTTTTATAGTTTAGGTTAGGAAATAGAATGGTAAATTTGGTACTTTCTCATTTTTGCCATTCTTTTTAAGTAGTCTGTGCCTGTAATATATGCGGTCCCATCATCCAAGTAACACAGTGGACACGCGAGTGTTGTGTGTGCCGACGTGGCCGTAATAGCTAAGCACGACTGCTTAGCTACGACAACGCTGTTCTGTAGTCTGTGCCTGTAATATATATATGCGGTCACATCATCTCGGTAACACAGTGGACACGCGAGTGTTGTATTTGCCGACGTGGACGTAGCTAAGCAGCCACTGTTCTATAGTCTGTGCCTGTAATATATGCGGTCCCATCATCCCGGTAACACAGAGGACACGTGTGTTGTGTATGCCAACGTGGCCGTAGCTAAGCAGCCATTGTTCTGTAGTCTGTGCCTGTAACATATGCGGTCCCATCATCCCGGTAACACAGTGGACACGTGAGTGTTGTGTGTGCCAACGTGGCCGTAGTTAAGCAGCCACTGTTCTGTAGTCTGTGCCTGTAATATATGCGGTCCCATCATCCCGGTAACACAGTGGACACGCGAGTGTTGTGTGTGCCGGCGTGGCCGTATTTAAGCAGCCGCTGTTCTGTAGTCTGTGCCTGTAATATATGCGGTCCCATCAACCCGATAACACAGTGGACACGTTAGTGTTGTGTGTGCCGGCGTGGCCGTAGCTAAGCAGCCATTGTTCTGTAGTCTGTGCCTGTAATATATGCGGTCCCATCATCTCGGTAACACAGTGGACACGCGAGTTTGTATTTGCCGACGTGGCCGTAGCTAAGCAGCCGCTGTTCTGTAGTCTGTGCCTGTAATATATGCGGCCCCATCATCCCGGTAACACAGTGGACACGCGAGTGTTGTATTTGCCGACGTGGCCGTAGTTAAGCTAAACACAAATACTTGAGCTGGCGAGCTTGATATTCCGAGCGCAAGCGGTCTGTGTTACAAGCGATAGCGGATTCATTATCTATTTTAAATTGACAAGAATTGACAAAAGCGCATCAACGGGAGTCGTGGAGATCAAGAGAGGCCTTTGCTTAGCAGTGAGACACTTTGATAGACTAAATTAAAAAAGTACTAAAAATAGGTGTACTAATTTAGCAAGGAATATCCCTTTTAGTTTTTTTTTTTAAATAGGTGAATTCTATAGAATACTGAAATTCGAACGCCTTGGCCTGGACCCGGATCGTTCTAGCGTGAGTCATCCTTATCTGTGTATCGGAATCGATACTGAAATTACTCATATTATTAGCTCTTTCTCCGTATCGGCATATGGCTTCAACTATACTTTGAAGCAAGCTAAGAATATCGGGTCATCGACAATTTTTAAACGTAAGAAGTAAGATTACATAGTATAAACATTGAGTTATTATTACTATAGAGACGACATACCAAACAATGAAATTGTCGCAATCACCATCTGTATCACACGACCAATACGTCGTAAGCGCCGTAAAATTCATGGCACTTACGCGTTTAGGTCGCGAGATTTCCGCTCCGCTTCTATGGTTTGATGCGGAAAACCAACATCAACTCATGGCGCAAAATAGGTACTAGTTCTCTGTGCCGGTTCTATACGTTAGTAATTATAGTTCAATGAGTATTTGTGAAGCCGCGGTTCGAATCCCTGGGCATGTATTTGTGTGATGAGCACTGATATTTTGTTACTGAGTCTTGGGTGTTTTCTATGTATTTATGTATTTGTATATTATATATATTGTTGTCTGAGCACCCGCCACACATGCCTTTTTGGGCTTACTGTGGGACTTAGTCAATCTGTGTAAGAATGTCCTATAATGTTTATTTATTTATTATTTACTATCTCTTCGTTTCAGTTCATGACTTGAACCACTCTATACTACGACCACTAGACTGAATATCGTGCCGACATAGTTTAAGGAGTAAGCTCATATTTGCCGACGGTATGCGGACATGCCGCTATTTAGCACATTATGAAGTCTAGCATAGTCTAGCATAACCTATATGCTTGATAAAGTGACTTAGGGTTAAAATGAGTTATGAGAATTTATGTTCATGTGTAATAGGGCGGTCCTTAATTCCTCGAAGTTATATTTTTCTACGGGGCACCCGTTTTATGTAATATCTACCACTAAAAAAACAATGTAATGTTTCTTCAGATTTTTAAATACATTTTAGGGGTCGCTACCGGACTTTGAATATTGGGTCCCTCCATACAAGAATTTTTTTTTCGCTTTTTTTTCACTTTTTTTTTTGTTTTTTTCGATCTGAAAAGACGATTCAAAGTTTCAGAATCAGATATTTATTTGCTAAAACATGGTACAAAAGGCCATGCAAATTTAAAAAAGAACTACATGTGTTGTCACAATGAAATGCAATTATTTAAAATGTCATGTGTGTTGCATGCTTAAATTACTTATTCCTACTCTATTACAAATGTATATTATTGAGATATTCTATTTATTAATGTCAAATTTAACATTGCTAATTTTAATTTATGATTAAGTACCTACGTAATAACTTCCTACACAACCTTTGAACCAAACATGTCCTTACGTAAACCTTACCTTATCGATTTGGAGAGCCCTTGTCCCTTTTTGATTTAAAGTTACATTTCAAAGGAATTAGGGAAAATATATATTATATAGAGGAATTTCTATAAAATGTGGATGAGTTGAGCTAGGTACATCGTATTGATTTCAGTCAGTTACAGGAATGTATCCACAATAGAATAGTGATGTGATGTGTGTGAATAGTGATGTACCGTTTTGGAAGCATTTTTGTAGCAAAAAACATTTGAAGGGGTTTTAGCCCTCGGCATACCAGGCGGTCTAGCATGAGTTGCGTCCTCGCGCGCGAGTCCATACTCATGCTAGCGGGTCAGGTGGGGTATATTACAGACCCCAGGCTCTATTTTGATTAAAGATTTAAAAAATATACTTTTTTTAATCATACAAAGATATCGTCAAAAAATATAAAAAATATAAAATTTTATTTCATTCGCAAGAGTATTTTCCACCGATTCCGAGAGTTAAAGATACAATTTTTATCACATAGGAGACAAACAGCCAAATCGCCTAATGGTAAGCGATGACCGAAGTTCTAAATATAATATAAATAATCCATTCTCAACGCGATACATAAAAATCATGCATTTTCTTTAAACAGAAATATTCTACACCTAGTACATCACTACCACAAAGCAAGTCACACCCCTTCACACAAAGTTTCAGGTCGTAGCCGAAAATTTCTCTCATTAACAAACGCTGAAAGTATTTGAGTTCGTGAGCGCAATTATCGAGTTTTACGGCGCGACACGAGCGACGAGCGGCAGCGGGAGCGATAAGCGGCAAATGAAAAAAAAAATCGACAAAATGTATAATCTAGTTTAGTGATGATAATATTCTGAAGGATCTTAATACGTTAATGAAAACATTTTTTAACTGATCAAGAAAAGGTAGTTGAATTTTTAAAAGTTAACATTAAATACGTGATGCTAGGAGACCCTTTTTAGGGTTCCGTAGCCAAATGGCAAAAAACGGAACCCTTATAGATTCGTCATGTCTGTCTGTCTGTCTGTCTGTCCGTCTGTCTGTCCGTCCGTATGTCACAGCCACTTTTCTCCGAAACTATAAGAACTATACTGTTGAAACTTGGTAAGTAGATGTATTCTGTGAACCGCATTAAGATTTTCACACAAAAATAGAAAAAAAACAATAAATTTTTGGAGTTCCCCATACTTCGAACTGAAACTCAAAAAAATTTTTTTCATCAAACCCATACGTGTGGGGTATCTATGGATAGGTCTTCAAAAATGATATTGAGGTTTCTAATATCATTTTTTTCTAAACTGAATAGTTTGCGCGAGAGACACTTCCAAAGTGGTAAAATGTGTGTCCCCCCCCCCGTAACTTCTAAAATAAGAGAATGATAAAACTAAAAAAAATATATGATGTACATTACCATGTAAACTTCCACCGAAAATTGGTTTGAACGAGATCTAGTAAGTAGTTTTTTTTTTTATACGTCATAAATCGCCTAAATACGGAACCCTTCATGGGCGAGTCCGACTCGCACTTGGCCGCTTTTTTATTTAAGTATTTAACTCAGTAAAACTTGTCAGTCGAAAATTAATTGAGGCCTATGTACTACATGTAGGACGCAGGTCCTAAAAAATGCCGAATAAAAGTAATTCTTCACAAAATAAAATCCCAATAATAAAAATCAAATTAGATTAGATTTTTATTAGATTTGTTATGCAAATGGAAATCCGTGGTCTCTGCCTACCCCTCCGGGAAATAGGCGTGATTATATGTATGTATGTATGTTGTTATGTAATCGAAATTGTACAGCTGCGTAATCACCAATGATGTGATATTCCGCTTCAATACTTTTTAAATTAATACCAATTAAGGTATCCAATATTAAACGTATGAATAATAGCTCCAGTAATATTCAGCGCAACATTTTGAACATCATATTTTAACATATTTGAATGCTGAAGTTTTCAAATATTAACGAACGGTAATGAGCATAGGTATCGAGTTTTGAAGAAAGGGTGCAAGGAATAAGTGAAACACTTAAAGACATATGGTGTTATTCATAATCGGCTGCTAACTTAATCAGTTGATGATCGTCGTTTGTCCCTATCTGTCGTTATGCCATAGACAGGGACAAACGATGATCATCAGCTGATTAACTTGGCAGACGTTTATAAATAACGCCGATAAGAGATAGCGGTTAAAAGTAGCTCTATAGATGTAACTTTTTCCAAAGTTAATATTCGTTGCAATATTATTTAAAACAAAGATGTTCGAATTAGTTTGGCCCATAGTTGTGAGCTTTTGGACCATATATTGAAGTTCAATGAAAACTTTAGTAAGTTGTTTTTTGATGACATATACTTATTTATAAATGTCTATCCTTCGTTTCCCCTATGTAAAACAACAAACCGACTATTATTCTAATCACACACAAAGATAACTTATTGCTTGGACAAACTTGCAGAAGAGAGCAAGACAAATACGTTCATAATAAGTATAATGACATTCCGTCGCTAACAAGAGTAACAAGCGGGGAACAGTTTTCGAATTCGTGCCGGTCGTGAGTGAATTATTGAGTTCTAAAAATAGTACAAGGCATAAGAGGCAGCGAGCAGAATTTTAATCCATCCTAATATCACTACATAGTATAAAACAAAGTAGTTTCCCGCTGTCTGTCTGTCTGTATGCTTAGATCTTTAAAACTACGCAACGGATTTTGATGCGGTTTTTTTAAATAGATAGAGTGATTAAGGTTTATGTATAATTTTTTAACCCGTGCGAAGCCGGGGCGGGTCGCTAGTATATTATAAATGATGAAATGATAGCTTGTGTCGTATACGCGTTTACGAAATCTGATATGTGTGAAATTTTAGTTATTGCTAGGTAACTATTTGTCAATCATAAATTGAGCACGTGTCAGCTTTGGAAAGCGCCAAGACGTTGTTTTTTATTCTTTTGGTGTAGCTATCCGGTGGATGACAGTTGGAACTGTATTAATAAATAAAATAAAAATAAAAATAAAATATCATTTATTTCAGGCTTTTCACCCATACAACACAGAGACAAATCACACAATACATAACACAAGTAATTAAACGACACAATAACGAACCATATATATACTAACAGAACAATACAAAATAATGAAAATAAAAATGAAAATGAAAATGTCAACAAATAAATTATATAATCTAACTTAACTAGGTAGGTACATCATTTGGTCCAGTTATGGGACACTGGTGCATGCAATGACAACCAGTGTCCCATAAATGGTCCGTCAAGCCTGTCGGCGACGACTGCCAGCAGGGCGCTGCCGCTGGCGCGCACACGCCGCGCTGCTGAGGTTGCTCTCTTGCGCATGGTGGCGTAAAAGCAATCCACACGCGCCTCCGCGAACATTCCCGAGGCACTGCAAAACCTCGGTAAATGCAGCAGCGCCCTTAACGCGTTATTATATTGAACACGGAGAGCGTTGTATGCCTTCTGTGTGTATTTAACCCACAGGCTGCTCGTGTAAAAAGTGGTACAGTATGCACGAAACAGTGTAGTTTTGACGTTAAAAGAACAACGAGCAAACCTGCGGGCTATCATATTGGCTCGGACTGACAACGCTCTCCGCTCCCGTTCAATATCTTCGTCATCCTTAAGGTCGTCCGTTAACACATGGCCTAGATATTTGAACCGGTGAACACGCTTCAAGGGGACCCCGCTGAGACGTACAGGAGGTACCTCGGACGGACATTTAGTCCCCGCTCTGAAAATCATTAGCTCGCTCTTCTTAGCGTTATATTTAAGGCCGTGACTACTGGCAAACTGCTCGCAGAGACTAATGAGTTCGCGGAGACCTCCAACAGATGCACTCAGCAACGCCATGTCGTCTGCGTAGCTAATATTGTTGAAGCATACCCCGTCAATGTGACAACCGACATGACGGCTGCTGAGCACCTCAATCAGATCGTTAACGTACAGGTTGAAGAGTGTGGGCGAGCTCAGCCCCCCTTGTCTCACGCCACACTCCAACCTGTACCCCTCCGAAATACTGTCCCCCCATCTGACATGATTGATCTGGTTCCCATACCAAAACTGAAATATCCGGATAAGCTCTGGAGGTAACTTAATCCTGTCGAGCTTTTCCCATAGCTTATGATAGGAAACCAGATCAAATGCCTTCGACAAGTCGAGAAAGCAGGCGTAAACGGGCGTATTCCTGTCGGTATAGTATTTGACGGCATGCTTCAAACATACAATGGCGCTTTCTGTTGAGAGTTTGGGTCTAAACCCGAACTGGTTGCCATGTAGCGTAGCATGAATATCTAGGTGTTTATTAAGCATGCCGTCAAACACTTTGGCGATAACGGTAGCCAATGAGATAGGCCGGTAGTTGGATTTATCTCCAATATCACCCGTCTTGTCCTTAATAATCGGCACTACTACCGTTCTCATTAGCTCCGTTGGTAGGTATGAGTGTTTAATGCACAGATTAAACAGCATGGCCAAAAGTCTAGGCAGATGTGAGCCCGCATACTGCAAATGCTCAATGCTGAGCCCGTCGTGACCTGGAGACTTACCTCTAGACATTGTCTTAATAGCTTTAGCAAGGTCTTCAGGAGTGAACTGTACTATCTGGTCTTCATTGACGAGCTCAGCACTGGGCACCCGACTATCCCTAACAAGTCCCGTGAGGGGTGATTTCATTTAATAAGTTAACACTGTCCGTCCGTCTATCTGTAAGTCATAGGGACGGGGACAACGCCGTCCTCGAAACGTCGGAGGTAAATCTTAAAACTTAGATACGCGATTAAGGCCCGTTGTACAATTTAATAACGACATGGGATTCTTCAAGAAGCGGGTATTTAGGGTTCTCAAGGGTCCGTAACGCTTAAGTGGCTCCTATGATGTTGCTTGTTTGCTGACACCTTCGCTTGGACAGGTCTCCACGGAAGACCAGCGTCAAGATACCTGGAAGGTAACTTGACATCAAGCTGAGGGGAGACCTTTTCATTGACGTTTATGTTTTATATTAATAAAATAGTTGTATTAGATTTAAGCAATACTGTAAGCGTCCTGAATACATTTATTCTCTTCTTCTTCTTGTTCATGGACGACGATGATCGCTTCCCATCAGGTGGCTCGTCTGGTCGTTTGGTGACCATCACATAAATAAATGTCGGTCTAAACCGCTCCTCCTCTGAACTTGCACCACACCCTGCTTTAAAGGCTTATTGAAACAAACTTGGAAATAATAAACAGTAAATTATGAAGGCGCAAATTGTATTCCGGGCTGAGTGGCCCAAGTTTGGCAAAACATTACTCTTCGAGTCTTCGGGTGTCTTTAATGGCGGTAATGTATATGACGGCTTAGCTTAGGAAAGTTTAAGAGTTAAATGTTATGAAATATAACGTTTAGAGAAATGTTATAGCTTTAAATTTTGTTCATAAAACGGGAGGAGTACGTTCGAGTAGTGACTTTTATATTTCAGGGTCAATCAACTATTTCTTGTTGTTATTCTGTCCCATCAGCGAGGAGACAATAGTAGCATAGATTGTTAGAAGAACTGCTGTACCATATTCTACTAACATGCTCAGTAGATGTCCCATTATGGAAAGGTCTTATAACTACCATAAAATGCAAGTTTGGTTCATTTAAATACGAAAAACCTAGAATTTTAAGAGTGACCCAGGAGACCGTAACCATAGCAACGTGTGACAAGAAAAAGTTGATTAACCCAATTACGTCTATTTGTGTATGCGATCTTGAAAAGCGCGCTAAGCGGGACTTTGGAAACTCAAAATCCCATACAAAATGAGACTGTTCATTAGTACGCCTGATACATAAATACATAGAAATAGTTTCGTGAGATAATGGGCCAAGTTTTTTCTAATCGATACTCAATCTCGATTTTAAAACAAGTGAGAAACGTCCGATTTGCATCGAAATTGGATTCGAGTAATATATCGCGTTACGTTCGAGTTATCATAGAAGGTGTCGCGATGAAATACCCAATTTGCTTGAGAAATGATCGCAATTGGAACTTGTAATCTCCCCATTTGGGATTTTAGGGTTCTCTATAGTTGAGTTTTGAAGCGTTTATTCTATACTTATTTAGTACTACCAAAATTTTTTTAACCCCTTTAAAATTAATGGAAATTCCAGTACCTATATAAAGTCCTATTTGCAATTAAATTTTAAAATGATCTACATTTTTCTGTTCAAAATCTGATTAGCTGTTCTATCCAATGAAATCGCCCGGAGAAAAGTCACACGAATGTTAACCTTATTACCATAGAAGTTAAGCTCTCATTTTAAAATAACATTCTGAAATACGTAACATGAAATTTAACATAAACGTTTAAGTTACATATATCAGTTCTATGTCTAAACTAGTATTCATTGTCCGAAATTGGTATACAAATAAATTGGAACGAGTAATACAAGTTTTGTATGTAACTTCTACTCTTTATATTTCCTTCATAAAATCATCAAAGAGCTTTAATGGTTTAGGATATAAATACGAACATTTTACACGTATTTACTGATTAAATGACCGTGATTTGTTTAGATATACCCACAATATTAATTAATCATCAAATTTTTACGCCGCTCCCCTGAAATTGCTTTCAAAAACATCCTACCCAAGTCATTACAAAACCCTGAAGCTTAAAGATAATAAATTACGCAGATAACAATCATTCGCTATGCCTTTATACGGAACCCTGCTTTACGGAACCCTCTTTTGTACGGAACCCGTGTTATGACATCTTGAGGCATTATTTTTGAGAAAACGGCCGCGTAAGCCGAATTCAGAGGTAATTTGTCGTGGATGTAATAAGTGTTGAGATTTTTTTATGTGGATACGGTATTTAAATGTAAAAATTAGTTAGTTCAAAGTTGAAAGTTCAAATATACTTTATTTATGTAGGCCTAGCAACCAGCCATCATGAATAGTAAGTAGGTATTATCTATATTATCTTTAGCTCATTATCAAAGCAATTTATTGATTTTAATATTGCATAATACATAATAATATTTACTATTTGTCAACCACTTCGGAAATGAATGATGTTTGTCGCTGAATTACAGCCACGGCCGCGATTATGACTTCAATCCGTCACTCATTTCATCATTGAAATGCGGCGGCATCAACACCGTTGCAGAAATGCAGTTGCAGGTGAATACAGGGGAATGTCTCCTTTGTTTAGAGCTTACTACTACGGGACTAGGTTGATCAAGTTATATCACAGACCAACCCGTTTTCTGTGAGTAATATTGTGGCATAATATTTATTTATTTAATAAATACGATACCGCATCCATTATCTTAGTAATCCTCGATACTGTAATTTGTCATAACGCCCACACACGAGCAGTAGGTACAGATATGACTGCTGATTGATCTACCATTACTGAAAACACTTTTACAACAAATCCATGAACATGGTAGAGGATGCCTTATGGCATTAAGTCCGCCTTGTGTACTATAAGGTTTTTCTTTTGTGTAATAAATATTAAAATAAATAAACATGTAAGGAAAAAAATCAAGTCTTGATATTTTACAACTTTTTTTGTTCAAATGGGAAGTCAATTGAAAACTACTCAGTTCATACAATCATGTTAAAAAAGTTGGAGATAGTACATTACGATACAAGTGCGAAAAGTAGGAACGTAGGTTTTCGCACGTGTATTGTACAACGTTTTACAGTACATACATATGGTTGTTTACATTTTCGACATAGGCACGTATTGTCAGTTACCGCACTAGGGCGGTACCTACCTAATGTAGCACCATATGTACTGTAAAAATACATACAAATAGTGGGACTACAAAACCTAGCAATATACCTAACCTGTATGGGACTCAATGTTTTTCTGGATTAGATTTTCAAAGACTATTTTTCTTGCCGCCCTGAAGCTACACAAACTTTAACTTTGGATTATACAGGACAGACGTTAATAAATAATAAGTATAATAACCCATAAAGATGGTGAAAAACCTTTTAAGAAACATTGCCAAGCACTAAGCATGCCGTATCTACATACATTGTCAGACATCCAGGTCGGTAATTTGTCACACCTGCTCGCAAACACTGAGCAAAGCAGATATCATTGCCGACAAACACATTACAGCACCTTGTGTGCACAGTCGGTACTTTTACAAACACAGCTTGTACTAATATGGGGCATTATCTATGAAAAGGGACCTTATTGTCGATGGTGCTTACGCCGCTCAACGTCGCTCGGCATTGTATTTATATCGGAGCATCGTTAATAATGGCGTAAGCGCCATCGACAATAAGGCCCCTTTTCATAGATAACGTCACATGCAAGCTCTTAATTTTACTGGGCGTGAAAGACAAACATGTGTGTAGTATTTTCCTGCGTTTTAATCAAATGCGTGGTAAAAAACACTTGCTTCGGGCTTCAATTGACACTCTATTAAATTGTACAACGGGACTTAATCGCGTATCTAAGTTAAGATTTACCTCCGACGTTTCCATGACGGCGTTGTCCCCGTGGTCTCGGAGAAGACTGGCTAAAGTTGACATCAGCATCTTGTAACCGCACGAGTTTTTCGAACCCGCACTTGGTCTTGTTTATCAGCTTGAACGTTTTGCGCACTAGGGATGTCACTCTGTCGACACACAACACTAACGATATTCGATTTATCGACTGTCGATATTCCTTTACGCTTACATATACTAATAGCTGGATTCCATGTGGATTAGATATGTCTGGATTCCATGTGGATTAGATCTTGAAATCCTCGTCCCGATTGAAATTACTATGTAAAAATCGTGAAAGTTTAAATCAGTGTTCAATTCACACTCGTCTGTAAATTCTTATTTACCGCCCTTTATAGACAATGAGCTAGTAAGCTAAGTAAGCTTCTGCCCGGGACTTTGTCTGCGTGGGGCGATGACGATGGATAAAAACTTTTCTTGGGCTTAAAACTATGTCCATTTAACCTAAATCAGTTTAGTGGTTTAAGCGTGAAGAGTGAAGAGGTAACAGACTACCTATCTAATACTTCGTAGGATAAATTATTCAATATCTGGGAGACCGAGCTTTGCTCGGAAAACATATAAAACCTCAAAAATGCGTGTTTTCCCAGAGATAAAACCTAGCTAGATCGATTTTTCGCCTCCAAAAAGCCCCATATAGCAAATTTAATTGAAATCGTTAGAGCCGTTCCCGAGATATATATACATATAAATAAATAGATATACAACAATTGCTCGTTAAAAGTTAGAAGATATTTGAATGCTAAGATTTCTCCTGATACAGTTCATTTCGAATCTCTTTAACACAAAATGCATTGTTTTAGCACCTCATTCTAAAACAACTCTATGTTTGAAGTAGAATCCCCTTTTACGCTCTTGATTAAAATAATCTGCATTTATATAGCTTTTATGAGACACATTCTGGAGTTAGTGCGTTTTTACTTTAAAACTGGGTTAAGACGTGTCGTAGAAATAACGAGTCTCCTTTGTGTTTCGAGAACTAGAATATAAAACAGTAAGAGTTAACGTAACGTTTTTTATTACTCGTATACTGTTTTAGTGTTGGTAAAATATTATGTGTGTGTTTAAATAGGGAGCGGTTATGGATCTGTACTTTGGGGTAAAGTATTAAGTAGTGAATTATGTAGAAACAAACACAAATAATTTAAGGTTAAACAAACTGACCTAAAAATAAGTTAAACCGTAATTCTATTAAATCTTTCACATTTATTGGCAACATATAGTAGGTGTCTCTTGTCAATGAATTAGGATATCACACTTAAGCCTCCTCAAGACCGTGTATCAAAAAATGTCAGTTTAAAATTAACTCTGCCAAATTGGCAAAGGATAATATAAGGATAGGATCTTAATTAAGGATAGTTTATTGAGACTGAGAAATTGACTCTACAGGCAAGCACATGCAGTATTCAAAACAGTTTCATACTAGCTACCCTTAACAAGGCATTACCCCGTGCCTTCAGGCCTTTCTTGAACTTTGCAACTATTTATATGTATGTATGTATGTAACAACCATCAGCTAATGAGCCTGATGTTGAGCACGCTTGAGAACTATGTCGACGTGACCCGCCAATGTAGCTTGTTTGTTAGATTACACTTGTCTTTTGCCGTGGGTTCGTTTGTTTGTAACGGGTCACTATTGTTTCCCATGAAGTTTTGAGTCATAATGTATTGTTTGTTTGTCCGCATTTTCGTTAGTCATAATTTGAGTTTTCTCCGAGACGCGTAACATTTCAGGATTGCCATAAAACAAACCTAACGTAGGTATAAAAAGCCTAAAAAGTTAACGGTTTCATAATTATGACTAATGATAATCTGACGATTATGACTTTCAATAATTATGTCAAACAAAGGGATCCGATTTTTAACTGCTATTACGCATATACGTACGGGTATTTAATCGAATAGGTATAAGTATCACCAAGTTTTAATTGAAGTCATTTTGAATGTTTTATTTTTGTACTCGTACTTTTCATTTTTAAACTCAATTTAAAAACACTTTTCGCTAGTCTCTAGGAAAACTTTCATTAATTTAAAATGTTATGCCAAACTTTCTTCGTATCTACTGAGCTATTATTAATTTTCCTTTCATCTCATTCTTGTATCTAATACCTATTAACAAATTTCTAATCATTCTCTAACGCTAACAGGATGGATCATTAGAAAAAAGTTATAACTCCTGAGCATCCATTATCCATTCAATATTCTTTGTCGCCCGAAAATTCCAAATACAAAACTCTGAAAACTGCCAAATGTGAATTATTTACCAAAAAAGGTCGTAAACACCACAGATTTTCTATAGACTTAGGATGTTTTCGACAGATTGTTTCGAGAAAAAATTCTTCATCCTGACTTTCATTAACCTTTTTCGAGAAATTCCCAATATTTCCATTCTTAAACACATCAAAGACGATGATAGGTTTCTATTTAGGAGGAGAAAAGCCTTTTTTCTCGCTGTGACTTCGATATTCTATACAATTGTTCGGTGTGAAGTAATAGGTATATTACTTTTTATTGAGATTTGAATACAGGAACAGTATTCTGATTCTTTAGAAAGGTATTTTAGGCGTTTTGTGAAGTGTCGATGTTAACAGGCGCCGCTATTGTCGAAGCATATTAAAATGTACATTATCAGTTATGACTACACCTTATAAAACAAAGTCCCTCGCTGCGTCTGCCTGTTTGTGTGTCTGTATAGGTATACGCGATAAACTAAAAAATCGAACGACTGTTACTAATCAAAATGAAACGGACTGTTAGCTTCGCCCCAGACAAATACAATCTAACTGGTAAATAAACCAATTCTAAATTCAATTAATATTATAAACTGATACAAACCGGAAGTATGATCCTAAGCCCACCGGAAATGCGGCGGTCGCCGACAACTGTCCGCCATTACGACAACTGTCGTGCCAGGCCACTTCCGGTTTGAAACGATGGAGTGCTAAGCGGTTCCGGTCGCCATTTTGGATATTTGAGGGATTTTTGAAGAGCTTAAGTTTAGTCGGTGATTTAAATTGGATTTTGTTGAACATAGCCCGTACCTACCATGAGTCACTGACAGTGTCAAAACTGACATAAACGCCATCGAGAACGTAAATTTACTTTGTATACATCTCGTTTGCACAAATATGCGAGTACGAGCGAGATGTATAGAAAGTAAATTACGTTCTCGATGGCGTTTATGTCAGTGACAAACTGATGGTAGCCGTACAGTTAAAAGTAACGTTTAACCCTTTAACAGTATCTTATGTTATATTTTAAGAAAAGAGGGCACATGTAGACTTTGAGCCATTGAGATGTATTGTTTCATCTCATGCTATATACTCGTAGTTGAAAATGCTGATGAATGAAAAAAGAAACTGATCTGACTAGTAGGCAAGTAAGTAGTAGTAAGTAAGTAAGGTCGGCAACGCGCATGTAGCACCTCTGGAGTTGCAGGCGTCCATAGGCTACGGTGACTGCTTACCATCAGGCGGCCCGTATGCTTGTTTGCCACCTATGTGGTATAAAACCCCCCCCCCCCCAAGTATAGTGGAAAACCCCACTATAAAATCATGACTAATCTTGGCGTCAATTGAAATGTCAAAGATTTCGACATGAATCGATCCAAATAAATATGTGGGACTAGAGTTAGACCAAGATAAGTCTGCAACGACTTTGAGAGCACCCGCAGTGCAAGTGTTATTTCAAACGTCAAGCTTCTATTAAATTATGACGTATAAGTAAATAACACTTGCACTGCGTGTGCTATCCAAATCGTGGTCAGAGTCTAGGTACCTACTACGGATATAATGTGAAATTCATTATTTACAGTACGTTTTCATTATAATTTTAATACGAAAAACATACATTCGGATACAAGTAGGCCAACAGTAATCCGATACTTAGCCAGTTGTATAATTAACTCACATTTTAAAATTCGTTCATTTAAATGTAATTAGTAATTTACCCATCGAGCTTGTATTGCATTTGTAATTAATCTGTTTTAAGTTAACGTGCCATGAAATTCGCATCATCGTAGCCAAGCGTATCCTCGTTCTGCCCAACGTTCTTTATAAAGTACACTTTATTTCATATGGCTATATTTTTGCTCAGTAATTTTGAAATTGGTATCTGAATACACACACAAAAAGTTCGGACTATATTCTACACATCGGTCAAATTCTGATTGGAGACCTAACACTCACTTTTGAATTCCTTTGATAATTAAAATGTATCCTTTGGTACTTCTTTATGATGCATATTTCTGCATTTATTTACCTGAAACAAGACAATAATGTTCGTTAGTTATGTAGTTATTTCAAACAGGATTATAATAATTCTTAAATTTATACGCATTCGACCAAGTGTTCGACCAGTAAACTTTCAAAACTAGAGAAACTTGAGTAAGAGAATCCCCAAGCCATTGAGACTATTTAGTTTCGAATGCATAAAAGCGAGATGCATAGAAAGTAAGTTACGCACACGCTAGCGAGTGTATAGCGTGTCAAACTGGTCGTATCTGTCTAGGACCATGTAAGTATTGTATAGTCGCCATCACATATATCGGAGCGGCCAAGGTGTTTACAATATCTGAACACGCAGTCTAACGCCTTGACAATAGAGGCGTGTTCAGATATTTGTGAGCGCCTTGGCCGCTCCGATATTTCTGATGACGACTGTATATATGCGCCCACTTTACATCCATACTCGATGTAATCTTATTTTAATATCACTTGAATCACACTCATCATCATCATCATCATCTCTAATTGCGCCATACATCTATCAAGTATCGAGCGATTTCGCTCGAAGCGTTTTTTCGCGGCCTTCAGTAGAAAGATAAACGTAGCACAGTATTCAAAGTGCCTTTTATCCAGTCACTGTTGCTACTAAAATACCAACATTCACCAAAATATCATCTAGTATCATCTCTTTATGACCAACATAAGTACATCCCCAATCACAAAGAAGTATCACCAGTCTTGGGGTTAACTTACGTTGGATGCCTTGTTTGATATGCTGAATATGACATGAATATAGCATAGTAATGGGCGTCCCGTATTCTCGATAAATTATACGATACACACATCAGATGACTGCGGGCACGCGAGCGCACTAGAGATGGGACTAGTTGTCGATATAAATTATGATGCATTATGCAAGTAAGGTTGTCACATAGAGAGGTGAAACGATAAAATAATTACAGTCGTGTAAAATAAATATTATGTTGTTTAAGCTTTATTTTCGCTAATACGGCCATGGAATTTGATTTCAGTCCCATTGCGTACCTCGTCAAAGTGACAATAGTATGAGGTCCCTAGCGAATTTCATATTGATTGTCATTGTGACAAGGTACCAAATGGTACTGGAATTAATTTTTTGGACTATACCAATATCGAGCAAGATTGACAAGCTAATTATTATAATATACTAGTAGGTATCACTTTGTAGAAAACTTAAACATTCTGTAGGTTCATTGATTAAAATGATGAATGTCCGGAGACCTTCAAAGGATAAAAAATCAACATTTCAATCAATTGTGTTATAGGTTTCGTAATCATTATGTAGCTCATATCTATGAAATCTAAAAACCTTTAGAACTATTAATATAAAAACTAAAATGCATATATGAATTACTATAAAATTACATATTGTTATAAAGACATAAAGTCTTCACTATTAAAACATGC
This sequence comes from Cydia amplana, assembly GCF_948474715.1. NCBI lineage: Eukaryota > Metazoa > Arthropoda > Insecta > Lepidoptera > Tortricidae > Cydia > Cydia amplana. The sequence continues at coordinate 12,368,366 of NC_086088.1, read as the reverse complement.
TTTCGTAAGATACGCGTTCCCTAAATTCTCAATGGGCCTGAGATTTAGTATTTTATCGCCTTAGTAATTAGTTACCTCTTAAATTAAGTCCGGACTATTTCAGCTTAGGTCGCGGTCTGCTAATGTACAGCTGGAGGCTGATTCTGATTTCAAAATTTGTTATTGATATCATTAAGTATTTCACGCGTGCTAATAGGCTACATGACTAATTTTTTTTATGGTATCAATCGATCGGGTTTGTTTTTAGGATCAAATGTCTATATGGGACCCATTGCATTAAAGTAACACAAAAGTCAGAAATTATAGTCAAAGTCCGACAGTCGCACTTCACTCGCGAAACGCCCTATACAAAACGGCCAGAGGCCGTGACGTCATCGCCCATCTTGTAGTATGGACAAAACAAGAAAATTGCGTTTTTGTCGGTGAAATATTGCGTTTATGTATATAGTTGGTATACAATATTTTTTTTGATGAAATGTAAGGAATCTAATGGTACTCTTACTTTTATCGTTTTTGGAAGTTAAAAAAAAACTTAAATTTTGAAACTTTCAGGTCCTGTAACTTTGTAATTTTTCAATATTTTATTTTAATATCCACATTATTGTGATAAATTGCTCTTTTGCTATCTATTTTACTAGATTTTGTTATAAAATTCAACATGTGTCATCATCCCTATTATTACGATCGAGATGTCTAATGAGACGATTGTGATTTTACCAATCAGAGTCGCAAAAGGTCGTACTAAAACATTTTTTATAATAAGAATACTCTTAGTCATATACATGAGGCGAATGAGCAGACGAATTGCCTGATAGTAAGCAATTACTGTCGCTCATGGACACCTGCATCACCAGACTAGAGGGGTAGTACGCTCTTTTCTTGAAATACCGCGGGCGACAGTTCATATATTCCACAGTTTAGCTGTGCCAGGCACGAACTTGTTAAAACATGAAATCTCCATGAAACTGATGATTCAGAATCGGCCGCCTGAATTTAATTGTTTTCCCTTGAAATTAATATTAAGATATCTCCAGTGTTTGGACAGGTTCTGCTGTTAGTTTAGATCTTCATTTACTTAGTAACAGAACTGTGGTAGTCGGCCGTTTGCACTCTGGATAGTTTGATTTTAGGTGATTTATGATTAAAGTTAGTATCTGGTTCGTTGTGTAGTTAAACGGTTCGCAAGAACTGACCATTCCTAAAAGTTAATACAACATAAATATTATTGTCTTCGGTTACCGCAATAGTTACTGATGAAATTAGACTAGGTATTAAAACGGATTAAATCGCGTATATTGAATTTATACTAGGTACATCCCGACGTTGCGCCTTGTAGCCCGGGCGTAAGAATACGGCTACGGCATCCCCTGCCTGTCGTAAAAGGCGACTAAAAGAGGTCCTCGGGGTCGGAGACGGTCGCAGCTAGGGACTGCGACTGCAAAAAGAGGGGACCCATAAAGGGGCACAGCGCTAGGACGGCACTGGCGGGTTCATTGGAGATCCCAGAGCCGTCCGAAATGTGCCGAGGAGGACAACTGGGAGGTTTTTAGTCGGTGAAAGTCCGACATAACCTCCGCGCTGTCCCTGCGGTGCGGAGGTATCCATAACGGATTTTCCTCCCAATAAAAAAAATCCCTACGTTACGAACCCTTTACAGCGTTCGTGGGCAACGGGTAATCCGCTTTAATAGTTTTATTCCACAATATAAATAAGTCTGCTATTTTAAATTGACTTATCGTTGATCCATATATGTTATTATTTAACTTAACGAGAGGGATCCAAACGTTATAATTAGCCGAGCGAGCGCGGAGTGCAAGGAGACGTGCCCGTTTTAGCTTGAGACTGTTTTCCTCTACAGGTCGCATTTTCATTGGAGCAGGATCGATTTTTTTACAGTCGGCGACAAAATCGACAATTTTTTTTGTGTCCGATCACTTTTAGGATCAAAAGAGTCCAGAGATAAGGACACTAGAACATCCAGAAATTAAAAAAAAATAATCTTTAACGACAGCTAATCTAAAAATTCCCAGCGTCTTCATAAATTTTCAGAGATAATACAGTGATTGAATAATTTTACGGTTTAGACTCACTTCTTTTAAGTCAGTCGCGCGACAATTAAAAAAAATAAAAAATCCGCAAAATTATTGAATGTTAGTAGAATAGAATAGTTAATAGAATAGAATAGAATAGAATAGAATAGAATAGAATAGAATAGAATAGAATAGAATAGAATAGAATAGAATAGAATAGAATAGAATAGAATAGAATAGAATAGAATAGAATAGAATAGAATAGAATAGAATAGAATAGAATAGAATAGAATAGAATAGAATAGAATAGAATAGAATAGAATAGAATAGAATAGAATAGAATAGAATAGAATAGAATAGAATAGAATAGAATAGAATAGAATAGAATAGAATAGAATAGAATAGAATAGAATAGAATAGAATAGAATAGAATAGAATAGAATAGAATAGAATAGAATAGAATAGAATAGAATAGAATAGAATAGAATAGAATAGAATAGAATAGAATAGAATAGAATAGAATAGAATAGAATAGAATAGAATAGAATAGAATAGAATAGAATAGAATAGAATAGAATAGAATAGAATAGAATAGAATAGAATAGAATAGAATAGAATAGAATAGAATAGAATAGAATAGAATAGAATAGAATAGAATAGAATAGAATAGAATAGAATAGAATAGAATAGAATAGAATAGAATAGAATAGAATAGAATAGAATAGAATAGAATAGAATAGAATAGAATAGAATAGAATAGAATAGAATAGAATAGAATAGAATAGAATAGAATAGAATAGAATAGAATAGAATAGAATAGAATAGAATAGAATAGAATAGAATAGAATAGAATAGAATAGAATAGAATAGAATAGAATAGAATAGAATAGAATAGAATAGAATAGAATAGAATAGAATAGAATAGAATAGAATAGAATAGAATAGAATAGAATAGAATAGAATAGAATAGAATAGAATAGAATAGAATAGAATAGAATAGAATAGAATAGAATAGAATAGAATAGAATAGAATAGAATAGAATAGAATAGAATAGAATAGAATAGAATAGAATAGAATAGAATAGAATAGAATAGAATAGAATAGAATAGAATAGAATATTATTTATTTCAGTTAAGTACACAGTTATACAATACATACACAGGAAGAAAGAAAAGACTTATAACTAACTTGTACACTGTCACTACACTGAAAAAAAGGTGAACACTCAGCATGATGCCGGGTCCTACTGGAGTAGTACCTGACGCTGGTCTTCCGTGAACACCTGTACTACCTGTAGGGAGCGTAGTTGCGCGCAGCTGCCAGCTAAATACAGTAGAGTTACTAAGATAACGATTACGATAATACACAACGAAGCGGCAATGAAGCAGTTGACATCAAATTATAGTATGACTGGTCTGGAAAATGTAACATCCATACTTAATATTATAAATGCGAAAGTGTGTCTGGCTGACTATATATATAAAATACAATACATAAAATAAAATAAAATAGTGTCATTCTTTGACCTCGACCACTGGAGTTTGTAAAGAAAACAGTCTCTGTCATACTTTACAAGTTTTCCGAAATTTCTTACTAAAACTGCGAAGTCCAACAGGCTCTTAAAGTTACTTAGTGTCACAAAATAGTGTTTTACTTAAAGCAGTCTTTAAGGTTCTGTTTTTCACGGCTATTTTTCCTAACAAATTTCTTTAGAGAAGCAAAGTGGTTGATCCTAATTTAACAGTAGGTAATTAATATTGACAAGATAAAACGAACAGCGATACATAATAATCTAAAATCGACTTAACTTTTACAAAAATCTTAACCTAAATTAAACTAAATCCTAAACTAACTAACAAGCACACAAGAACTATTCACAAAATGCTCGCCGCGTTGCCACGTTGAACAACGATGAACAACCTTTGAATAAGGATTTGACGATTTTTATAACAAGTTTGAACTGATTTTGATACAACCTTGATTAAAATAACTAAAACTAAAACTTAAAAATGCCTATCAAAATTTTGAGCCCTTGGTAGGGTGCCCATCACGCAGGCAGCGTTCTCGCGCTGGATTGCTATGGCCAATATTATATTCTGGTTTGTTATTAACGAAATGTCGTCTCATAAAAGAATAGGTATTTGTGTTGAAAACCTCTTTTCTACAAGTAGTGGAACGTCGTTCCGCGCAAGCCGGTACCCCAGTTAAAACGGAGTCCAGCAGAGCTCCATTAGGGCGCGCTGTAACCCAATTTGGCTGCCTCCGTTCACTGGGCTACTGCTAGCGAAGCGAGCGGTAGAAAACTTAAGCAAACCAGTATAAATCAACTAACTAGAATAACTACCTATAAAAGTCTAAATAAAGCTCAAAACTGACCCGCGAAAAATTGTGCCGCAAGCGACTCAAATGTACCGCGCGCATGTTGACAACATCAAATATGGGGCATTATCTATGAAAAGGGACCTTATCGTCGATGGCGCTTACGCCGCACAGCGGCGCGCGTCATTATATTTATATCGGAGCATCGTTAATAATGGCGTAACCGCCATCGACAATAAGGTCCCTTTTCATAGATAACGTCACATATTGTAATGCTGCCCATTGCCCAACAGGCGACATAATATTATTATATTATATTATATTATATTATTTTATTTTAGATAATTAAAAGTCTTAGGGCCACTTGCACCACCGCACTAACCTGGGGTCAAGCGGTTAAACCGTTAACCCAGTATCAAATTTTACTGGTAACTATGGTAACTCCCGGCCGCATTCTGTATGATAATACTATTACCTATTCTGTGCTTTTAGTGATACTTGTCAGACAAGTATCAGACATACCGTTTTCGTCCGTACCTATATGTATATACAATACAATAGAATACTTATCATTGCACACCTCACAGTTTACAAATATATATATTCCGTCGCATATCGCCAGTTCTCGGCATGCGATCTGAATATGATTCTGGAAATACAAAAGTCGAAACAGTCGCGCCTGAATTGCTGAATTCAAGTTAAACACAGACAGTTGGAGCATTCAACTGATTTGTACAACTGAGGGAATTTATCATTCCGCCGTACAAGGCGTTTTAAAGAAAAAAGGCGTTGTTAAGAGAACTTATAAAATACTTAGTTATATACGAGTATTTATATATTAATCAAATTTACAACCGGATCGGCCGCGAATTTATTTTATTACCTTAATTTACCGACGTTTCGACACAGGTTTCACTGGTCGTGACCGCGGCTAACAGGTTGATGTTGATGACGTTTGTGTGTGTTTTTTTTTTATCAAGCCAGCTTTGACTATTTAGGATTTTTACCTCATCACCTTCATATTTTTCTGTTTGGCCCTATGGTTGACTGTCCTTTGTTGTTCTCCATATTCATAAATTCAATTACTTCTAACCTAACTTCACATTATCACCTTTATGCCGACGATCTTCAGATTTACTCACAGGGCGTTATTGGCGAACTCACGTCTGCTATCCGTAAAGTGAATAGCGACTTAGACAAAATCTCAAATTGGAGTCGCAGTTTTGGCCTAAAAGTTAATCCGTCAAAGACACAGACTATTATAATAGGTAGCCCAAAACTGCTTCCCAGAATTGACTTTAACAACCTCTCACCTATTTACTTTAATGGCGTTTTAATTCCCTACTCGCAGAAGGTAAAAAACCTTGGCATCATTATGGATAGGACCTTATCGTGGGGTCCTCAGGTGGGCGAAGTCAGCAGGAAGATGTTCGCGGCGGTGTCACCCTATTTCACAGACAGAAATTTCATAGAATGTCGTTTCTCAGAAATTATTTCATATATTATTTGGATCATATACTTTCAGTTCCAATATTATTGTTTCATAGACTATTTACTTGGTTGAAACATATTTCACAGAAATTCAGTTGAATGTATATTACTATCAAACTTTTTAAATTTAGAAACGTATCAAACAGTAGAATTATGTTTCGTGTATTCTTGTTTCGTAGACACAGATTTCATAGATTGTTGTTTCATAGGAATTGTTTAATATAATATTTAGTTAGAGTATTTTCTTTTCAAATATTATTATTTCAGAACTTATGCACTCCATTTAAATTTATTGAAAAGGAACTCAATGCAAAGAATTGTAATATTAGAACTGCGACCTCCGCAGAAACAAACTGTTGCCTGAAAAGTAGGTTAGGTTAGAACTGCGACCCCCGCAGAAAAAAACTGTTGCCAGAAAAGTAGGTTAGGTTAGGTTAGAACTGCAACCACCGCAGAAAAAAGTGTTGCCAGAAAAGTAGGTTAGGTTAGGTTAGAACTGCGACCCCTGCGGAAACAAACTGTTGCCAGAAAAGTAGGTTAGGTTAGGTTAGAACTGCGACCCCTGCGGAAACGAACTGCTGCCAGAAAAGTAGGTTAGGTTAGGTTAGAACTGCGACCACCGCAGAAAAAAACTGTTGCCAGAAAAATAGGTCAGGTTAGGTTAGAACTGCGACCCCTGCGGAAACAAACTGTTGCCAGAAATGTAGGTTAGGTTAGGTTAGAACTGCGACTCCCGCAGAAACAAACTGTTCTGTTCTGTTCTGTGCAGCAAAGATCTATGATTTATTTTTTGACAAAGTAAGTATTGAGTTACTGAGCCTTCTATGAAATGAAAATATTAAGTCAATAAAATGAGAAACAAAATTCTATGAATATGCAGGCTTGGAAACAAGTTTTATATAAACTTAACATTACAAGGAATAATAATATATGACCTGAAATTTTATGACATGAATTTCGAAACATTAATTTTCTGAACTTTTAAAAATCTACAAATACAGCTTCTACAATGTAAGTGCACTGGAAGTTGATCATTCTATGAAATGATAATATGAGAAACATTTTCTATGAAGCACAATTCTACGAAAATGTAGTATATGAAACAACGTACAACCGTTCGCGGCAGTTGCTTCCCTGAGGAGATTACGAAACTTCCTTCCCATTCCTACTAGAATTGCCCTCGCACAAACTCTTCTCCTCCCTATTCTGGATTACGCTGACGTTGCTTATCTCGATCTCACTGAGGAGCAACTTAATAAGCTTGAGCGTATCCAAAATGTCTGCATTCGGTTTATATTTGGGCTACGCAAATATGACCATGTCTCCCACTTCCGGTCGCAGCTCAAGTGGCTCCCTATTCGCCTACGTCGTAACTCCCACGTTTTGTCACTTCTGTATTCCATTCTTTTTAACCCCGCAACTCCCCGCTATCTCAAAAACCGTTACAGCTATCTCCGTTCGGTTAGGTCCTCCCAGAATTTTCTTCTTTCTGTCCCGTCATCCTCGTCTAAATTCTATACTAATTCTTTCACTTTCCAATCTGTTCGACTATGGAATTCTCTGCCTGCAGACGTAAGGTGCGCCCAGTCTCCTAATTCTTTCAAGAGACTCGTTAAACTTCACTTTTTATCTGCTCCGTAATACTTTTACCTGTTTCCTTTTCCCTATAGCTGGCATATTTACACATATATTTATATATATATATATGGATGTATTTGTGTATGTATATGTGTATGTATATGTGTATGTATATGTATCTTATTTTATTTTATTTTTATTTGTGTTATACTGTTTTTGTATTGTGTTTTTCTGTGCTAAAATTCTTATATTGAATATGAAACACCTACTGACATGACATAAATTTATTAATTTCCGCTACCTAAAGGTTGTCTAGAAGAGATCGCTTTTTAGCGATAAGACCGCCTGTTGTTTAACCTCTTCTTCCTGTATTATCCGTATTGTTTTCTGTAATGAGGTGTACAATAAAGAGTATTTGTATTGTATTGTATTGACTGGTAGAGAATGCCATGAGGCATTACCTTTACCTTTTTAACCGCCTTCAAAAAAAAAAGGAGGTTCTCAGTTTGACCCGTATGTATGTATGTATGTATGTATGTATGTATGTATGTATGTATGTATATTTGTTCGCGATTATCTCGCGTTTGGCTGAACCGATTTTGATGCGGTTTTCAGAAAAGTGTTTGTTACATTCTGGAGAAGGTTTTAGTATACATAGATCTGAGCTGATGCTGAACCCTGGCTGTACCTAGTGGAACTCAGGTTTGGTGTAACATAGGCCCACGCTGTTTTGGTCATCCGACGCGTCTTGATGAGCACTTGGAAGAGCAGTACCCAAGATAGAGCTGATGCTGAACCCTGGATGTACCTAGTGGAACTCAGGTTTGGTGCAACATAGGCCCACGCTGTTTTGGTCATCCGACGCGTCTTGATGAGCACTTGGAAGAGCAGTACCCAAGATAGAGCTGATGCTGAACCCTGGTTGTACCTAGTGGAACTCAGGTTTGGTGCAATATAGGCCCACGCTGTTTTGGTCATCCGACACGCATTGATGAGCACTTGGGAGAGCAGTACCCAAGATAGAGCTGATGCTGAACCCTGGATGTACCTAGTGGAACTCAGGTTTGGTGCAACATAGGCCCACGCTGTTTTGGTCATCCGACGCGTCTTGATGAGCACTTGGAAGATCAGTACCCAAGATAGAGTTGATGCTGAACCCTGGCTGTACCTAGTGGAACTCAGGTTTGGTGCAACATAGGCCCACGCTATTTTGGTCATCTGTCACATCTTGATGAGCACTTGGGAGAGTAGTACCCAAGATGGAGCTGATGCTGAACTCTGGATATATCTAGTGGAACTCAGGATGTACCTAGTGGAACTCAGGTTTAGTGCAACATAGGCCCACGCTGTTTTGGTCATCCGACGCGTCTTGATGAGCACTTGGGAGAGCAGTACCCAAGATAGAGCTGATGCTAAACCCTGGATCTACCTAGTGGAACTCAGGTTTGGTGCAACATAGGCCCACGCTGTTTTGGTCATCCGACGCGTCTTGATAAGCACTTGGAAGAGCAGTACCCAAGATAGAGCTGATGCTGAACCCTGGCTGTACCTAGTGGAACTCAGGTTTGGTGCAATATAGTCCCACGCTGTTTTGGTCATCCGACACGCCTTGATGAGCACTTGGGAGAGCAGTACCCAAGATAGAGCTGATGCTGAACCCTGGATGTACCTAGTGGAACTCAGGTTTGGTGCAACATAGGCCCACGCTATTTTGGTCATCCGTCACATCTTGATGAGCACTTGGGAGAGCAGTACCCTAGATAGAACTGATGGTGAACCCTGGCTGTACCTAGTGGAACTCAGATTTGGTGCAACATAGGCACACTTTGTTTTGGTTAGCCGACTTATCGTCATGTGCCTATGTTGCAGAGTTCCACTAGGTGGGTCGATCAACTATTTTCTAACCGCCTTTAAAAAAAGGAAGTTTTCCGTTTGACCCGTATGTTTGTATGTATGTTTCTTCGTGATTATCTCGTGTTTGACTGAACCGATTTTGATGCCATTTTCGGAAAAGTGTTTGTTACATTCTGGAGAAAGTTTTAGTGTACAGTACATGGATGGTTAGAAAAACCAATTGGATCCGGTAGGTGGCGATGCTATCGGTATACCATCAAATTTAAGTTGCTGAATCCGATTTAGATAAAATAGTGGCAGTGGGAGTCGGAGTTGGACTCGGACTGGGAATGGGAGTGGGACTGGGACTGGGACTGGAAGTGGGAGTGGCAGTGGGAGTGGGAGCAATATTAATACAAATCGTTTAGCACCGAAACGTCATCTTATGTTTTGTCGCGATTATCATCGAGTTAGGCCATCAGTTCAGCAACATTAGTAGGTAGGTATTTACTTACTAGCCCAAAACTAAATGGAGATCCTAACAAACAAGTATTTTAGCCCAAAACTTAAAATAAATGAAGTACCTATCACAAAAATTAAAAATAAAATTAAATAAATAAAAAAGAATAAATAAATTAAAAATAAACAAAAAGAAAACCAAAACAAAATAACTTAATACTAAATTACACTAAAACTAAGCCTAACAAACTAGTATTTTAGCCCAAAACCTAAAATAAATGATTGACCTATCACTAAAAAGTAAAATAAAATAAATAAAAAATAATAAAAAACTTAAAAATAAACAAAAAGAAAACCAAAACAAAATAACTTAATATAAATTCTTTTTTTAAAAAAGGGAACCGCCTTCAAAAAACCAACCCACTGAAAAGCATAAAATAATTGTTATATGGCACCCCTATACATGTCCAGTCCCTATATCCCGTCGTAAAGCAAATTTCTGACAAAAAGTAATTAATACCTAATAATAAGAAAATTAATAATCATCCGGGTAATTACTTCGTTTTTGAAGGCGGTGCCAAACCAACAAAAACATTCTTTGCTACCAATCAGAAAAAAAATACGAGTATGTAGTACCTACAAGAACTAAATTAATGAGTAAACTAAGTATGTATTTATAATGCAAGTACGTGCAGCGTTCTTCGTTGTCTAAAATATCGGTTCTCTAAAATTTTGGTTTGGCACCGACTTCAAAAACGAAGTAATTACCCGGATGATTATTAATTTTCTTATTATTAGGTATTAATTACTTTTTGTCAGAAATTTGCTTTACGACGGGATATAGGGACTGGACATGTATAGGGGTGCCATATAACAATTATTTTATGCTTTTCAGTGGGTTGGTTTTTTGAAGGCGGTTCCCTTTTTTAAAAAAAGAATTTATATTAAGTTATTTTGTTTTGGTTTTCTTTTTGTTTATTTTTAAGTTTTTTTTGATGTGCAATGAAGTTTTAAATAAATAAATATCTCACTGGGTGTTGCAAGGAGGGAGGGGTCACTTAAGATAAGATACGCACGCATTGCAGATCAGAGTTGGGACGTCGCCAACAACGACAGAACAAGGAAGTGCTGGCACTTTTCCCGGTACCCACGTACGAGAGAGTACCGGACCACATTTGTGGGACTTCTATGTAGAGAATTTTCCCAGCAGCGGTACACAAAATAGGCTTCGGATTTTTTAAGTATCTACCAGAACTATGATATGTTTTAATTATTATGTCTAGACTGCATTAGTTTTAGAATCATGGCAGATTATTTCATTTCACTGCTGTTTCGAAATGAGCCCTAAGCTCAAACTAAGCTGAACACTAAGTTCAAAGTAATTTTCGACGAATATAAAATTTTTTATCATCCGTAACCTCGGTAAAGTTGAGCTACATGCATTATTCTCAAAATAAATCATACCCTAATATTATTTTAAAACCAGACAAATTACACCAATGACAAATGTCCGTGAGCCGATTCCGTTTTAACATTTTGATAAGTTATTGATATTATTTTGATACGACCTTGAGTCATGTCATCAGACATCTCACGCGCACCAATGAGAGCAAGCGAGATGCTTTATGAGACGACTCTTGGGAGCCTAGTCAAGTCGAGTAATGTATGGAAATGATACATTTTTTATTTTCGATCGGCGTTTGCCGATGTACGGTTGCCATCTTGGCGACACCCCGTGATTGCATTTCGTGGAGACCAATGGCGACTTTATGGCGTTATTCATAAACGGCTGCTAACTTAATCATTTGATGATCATCCTTTGTCCCTATCTGTAGTTATGCCATAGAGAGGGACAAACGACGGTCATCAGCTGATTAACTTAGCAGACGTTTATGAATAACGCCGTAAGTAATTAGTGTTAGTGGCTCACGCCGCTGTTAGAAGCAGCGCATGCTGACTCAGTCGTATCAAAATAAGTTAGAAACCATATCAAATTTATTTATCAGAATCGGAATATGTCTGAATTGACGTATAAATAGCTAGCTAATTTCATAAAAAGGCGCGCCGGCATTTATCAGAGCGCTTCTGTGCTCGTTCGAGATAAAGCTTGCATTATTTGTGGCTGGAAGTGATAATAAATTGTTGAGGTCAATTCGAAATTTTAAAATCTTTACGGAATTCGTTAAGTAACGTAACCAGGGACCGACAGGAACCTATAACCGACACTTTAATTTTTTATCTAAGAAAATAAAGATTTGAAGCCGATTTCTTTATATGGCAACACTGCGCAGGTACTGCCGTCGTACCATCGCCCATAGACACCTGCAACACCAGAGAGGTTGCAATTAAGATGAGAGAAAGGTCTTCACTTGAAGGTCATATCGGTCTGGAAATGCGGCGGGCAACAGTCAATTCCACAGTTCAGGTGTGCAAGACTAAAAGTTTCTGAAATGCCAACGCCTTGGTGCCAACATGGTGAAAATGATGAAATATAAAAAGAAAGTGGAAAGAAGCGGCAGGGATTAAGACAAAAGTGGAGGAGTGGAGAATAGTTGCTAAGCGGACCCCAGGTTCCCATGAGCCGTGGCAAAAATGCCGGGACAACGCGAGGAAGTTGATGACATGCGATAGAAAATGTATACCGAGGCTACATCTCCACGCAGCGCCAAGAATACTTTTATTGTTGTTCATCTAGCGAATGTATATCCTGGGCAAGCGGGAGGGGGCAATCAATCACCATCACGGAGAGTAAACATGTTTTGCGAGCTTGATTGTACATCATGATGTACGCATACTGCTGCCACTGGATTATAGGTACGCATTGTTTAAAGAGGCAAAGTAAATGAAGTTTACTTACGAGCAATAGAAAATTGTTATTTTGGACAGTTGTTCTGTGAAAAATAATCTTACATGAAAATCGTGGAAAATTATTTATTATAACTTAATTAGCTAGGATATTTACACAACACAACACAAGCCTTCTTGAGCTTATTGTGGGACTTAATCTGTGTAAGAATGTCCTCTAATAAAAATATTTATTTATTTATATTTATTTATTTAATTAGCTATCAACATTGATGAACGAATAAAGAACTGAATTGAATTATTAAATAAACCAGCATACAAAAAAAATATTCTCGTGATGGCCTTGGCTGAGAAGTACAAGTGAAAATTCCAGACAATCATTAGAAAACTAACTGGTAAAATGTTATGTAGGAAATAATCTCATTTAACAAAACAATGGCCTTCAGAAGTTAAGTACCTTTAAAGTCCAACATAATCTAACTCCACGTAACAACTCGAACGGCGACATAAATTCCTACAAACACCGTCACAACCATAATTATTTCAATTTAAAACGAACTAAGTTTAAATAGAAAGTATTTCAATCAGGCTTACAAAGACTCGGCACAAAAGGTGCTATCTCTCGTTTTATCAATTTCGAAATAAAGCCTTTGTTTCAAGCCCTCAATACGAGGGAGGTGGTATACTTGACGCTGCTAAATTATTGTAAGCGCTGGTTGAAATTTTCTTACATCCTGTCTGCCTTAAATTGTGGACTTTGCCTTTGGGCGCCGCCGCTTTTATGTGTTGATTTTTTTTTGTAAAAAAATAAGTTAACCTCCTATTTATTCGTCCCTATTTGAGCATATTATTTATCTTTCACTTTTTCATCGTTTTCTGTGGCATTCTTCAGACTAAAGTGTCTCATTGTTCACACTAAAACAGCCATTCTCAAAGTGTGTTCCGCGGAACCCTAGGGTTCCGCGGAACACACTTTGAGAATGGCAGGGGTTCCGCAAGAATTTAGAATTATGCGTATTTAATAAAAAAATACACTTCTAAAAACTATTGTTTCATTGTAGGGTTCCATCAAGTATTTCGCTTTCCAAAAGGGTTCCGTCAAAAAAAAAAGATTGAGAACCGCTGCACTAAAGGATGACTCACGCTAGACCGGCCGTACCCAGCCGAGGCGTCCGACATGTAGTTTTCTATGACGGCTGATCGGTGATCTCGTGTAGCTTTCCGTAGATAACGAAGCGCCGGAAGCTCCGGCCTGGCCCTGGCCCGGTATAGCGTGAGTCATTTTTAAATTGAGGTAAGACCAGCATTTGAACCAGTGTCCTTTGTCATTATTTGACCATATTCAAGTTTTGTATTGACAGTTGTTTTTTTGTGAATAAGGTAGTTACTTTTATGATCAAATAGTCATTTCGCTGACTACACCCCCGGCACAATGCTTCATGATCAGCATTTGAATCAGAGCTTTTGTCGCTATTTGCTCGATCGATGGCGGATTGCAATGTTCGGAAGCCTGTCAAACGGGCCGATGGAGCCAAGAAATATATTTGGTAAAGCTACGTTTAATAGTAAAGCAATGTCTACACTGAGGGTTTAAAATGAAAACCATTTGATATCTTACTTATTTGTTTTATGGGCCCTGCAAGTGCATCTCGTTTTGCCGTATCTTATGTGAATGCAAGCTTTTAGCTCATGTGTGTCAAAACGATTTTATAATACGTGAATAACGTCATCCATCTTAGACCTGCAGGATTTGCTGTAGCACACACATCATTGGTCTAAATTCTGCTTAGTGCCTGATTTGAAGAAGCCTTTCTTTCTCATTTCAACCTTGTATGTTGATTTGCTACTATATTGCTTACATTATGCGTCAAAGTCATGTCATTGCCATGCCATGTCATGTCATGCCATGTCATTGTCCATGTGCCTCTGCCCCGATACTTGGTGAGACCGTGGGAGCGTTTTTTTTTAACTTTCGCGTTTTGAATACATATTAACTCACATTTATAGACGAGTCTATCGCGAAATTTTTTTATTACCTTTATTTACAGACGTTTCGACACAGGTTTACGTGTCAGCCGTGACCACGACCAGTGGAACCTGTGTCGAAACGTCGGTAAATAAAGGTAATAAAATAAATTTCGCGACAGACCCGTATACAAATGTGACTTAATATGTGTATCTCTTCTGCCAAAGGGTTATTCCTTTCTATTTTATTTTCTATTCACAAATAGTCTCCCTTATTTGTTTTGTTAAACCTAAAAACTGAAATTACTTTACACAAACTCCAGAAAATTGCTAATCTTCTCCATAATGGAAATGTCTATGTCATTGTGAACCAGCCTTATTTTCCTCCGTATCCGTTAATTTATGTGAAGCGTTTTATTGTCTAAGAGAACCGTTTGTCTGGGCGAAAATGAAAAGTAATGATTAATCCTTATTCCGAGTTTCAATCCAAGATTTGGTTAATGAGTTTCTGGGGGGGGGGAAGGTAAATTCAAATTTAACATTTTTTTATGGTTTTGATACGATCTATTATGATTGAAGATTTTGTGTTCCATAAAAGGTGACGAAAATAATAAATTAAGCCTACTGAAAGAAAACGATTGTTGAGAATTATTAGCTTCAATTATTTCAATAGTGCAGTATTTCTTATTATCTGTGGTTCCATATAAACCATGACGTGTGATTTAAGTCTGTATAATTTTAGACTGTGCCATTTCCAAGACTTGCTACACAAGGTTCGGTCACTCCGCAGAATGAAATGCTCGCTACGAGTATAATCACTAGATAAGATAAGATAAGATTCCGCTGTTGCTATTATCTACAGATCACATTTCTCAGCAGATACTCGTGAAATTTTGTGAACAGGATTGGTTTTGATTGATTATTTTCACACTAAATTTTATTTTTTTATTTCAAGTTACTGTGGTTCTTATAAGTTCTACAGCTCACTGAGCCAGTAGCATATTATTTATTTATAACCACTATGGCTCGCCTGTATCTCATTTCCTTTACTGGTACAAGTTTCACAGCTTCCCTGAAATCAAAGCAAAGTGTAGGTATTTATTGAAACACGTATTAAAGCGGGCCGTCTATCCGTCACGCGTCCTAAGGGCGTCTTTGCGTACGCCTGGAGGTGAGCTTATGAATGGGGTCCAAGGCATACGCTTAAGGTCAATGGGAAGAAGACCAACATATACAGTTTTTGGTTAAAAAGGCCGTCATAGGGCAAAACCTCTTCTCTAAGAAAGGAAGAGCTTCGCTCCTACCTTCTGTAAGTCGAATATGTGTTGTACAAGTGCAATTGTTAGAAGCGATGACAGAGACCATATTCACCTTATAGTTAGTTTGTCAAAGGATTCTCATTTCAAACATAAACAGAGAGAATCATACTGTCTTTAGCAGCCAAAAGAAAAGGATTAGTATAGTTTTCCTGGTTCTTACTGACTGACAAATTGGTTTGACCAACTATATCTCGTAATTCCATTGAGTTATTATTACTATAAAGAAGCCATACCAAACAATGAAATTGTCACAATCACAACAATCCACGCGACCGAAACATCGTAAGCACCGTAAAATTCATGGCGATTACGCGTTTACGTCGCGAGATACACGCTCTGCCTCTATGGTTCATGCCAATCAACATCAAGGGGCTATTCATAAATTACGTCATTTCAAATTAGGGGGGGGGGGGGGTCTGGACATCGGATGATGGTAGCAAGACGTAGGAGGAAACGGGGTCATTCGAAGCATGATTTTTGGATGATTTTAGGGGGTCAAAAATCGTCGAAAATTGATGACGTAATTTATGGACAGCCCCCAACTCATGGTGCAAAATACTGGTTCTCTGTACCGGTTCTATACTTTAGTAATAATATAGTTCAATGCGTAATTCAAACTGTAACGGAACCTGACATTTCGAATGTAACATTACGTTTCGGTCACATGCAAAATGGTGAGGGATTGTAAGTTAATCTTTAGCATACCAATATTACCTATGTTTATTGCAATAAACATAATCTACAATTATATAGATAGGTACCTACATTAAAAACTAATTTTTCTATAAAATAAAACTAGAAACGAATTTTAATAAAATAAAAATTGGTACCTCTAAGAAATTTTGGCCCCTTTGGCCAAGAATGCTGGCAGCATTTCCTCTATGTTAAATAATGAAAACAGAAAATTATAAAAAGTATCTTCCACCCATTCTCTCTCTCCCCTCGCGCCACAGCCCACGCTAAAATTAATTACATTTCTGATGGAGCTTTAATTAGTTATTAGGTATTTTCGTGAAACTACGGCTGAGCCGAGCCGACGTAATAATGGTAACGCTGACTGATCGCTTTAAACTCTAATGGTTGGTTCCTTTTCCTATAGATGGCGCTAGGAAATTTAGGTAAGTATTTTAAAACGTTAAAGAAAAATACAACTATTAAGTGAAATAAATGTCTAAGAGGTAGGAAAAGAAGTGACCAAGGCTGGAATCGAACCAGCGTCCTCTGTATTCGCGTTTTAAAATGAGAGTTTAACTTGGATTTAATAAAAAAGATCTTTTTTGCGATAGGTTCGTGTAAGAATTCTCACACACACACAGATTGACTAAGTCCACAAAACACCCAAGATTCGGGAACAAATGTCTGTGCTCATCACACAAATCATTAGAATGATTGTGGCTCTTAAGGTAAGCTGAGGGACTAGCAGGTTAGCATTAGCATGGTATGGGCTTATAATGAGGAGGGATGAATGCCATATAGGCAAAAGAATATTAGATGAATGTTGATGGACGGAGAGTGGATGGTAGACCCAGAACAACGATGGATGGTGTGAAAGAGGATATGAGAAAGAAAGGAGTGAGTGCTGAAGTGACGCAAGGTAGAGCTTAGAAGAATGGAAGAGAAAAACATGTTGTGCCGACCCCACATAACGGATAAGGGCAGGATGAAGAAGAAAGAAGGTAAGTTACAGGAACTAGTGTAAAATGTCGTATTACGAGTGAAATTGTATCGTATTAAAGGAGTTCCACTGAGCGACAACACTGTAAGTCAGCGGTCGGCAACCTTTTAGCAGCCAAGGGCCACATAGTACTTAGTTAACGAAGTTGACGCGGGCCGCACTTTGTTAATATTTATGACTTTATCAGACATTGTCGTTTGTCAATATTATATAGGTACAAAATAGCCAGGGAGGCTCGCGGGCCGCAAGTGACAGGTTCACGGGCCGCATGCGGCCCGCGGGCCGCGGGCTGCCGACCGCTAAGTAATAGGTTAACGACTCAAAATATGTTTTCGGCATTGAGGTATATCTCAGGACAGGCCTTACGGGCACTAAAAATGGTACTAGTTCAGCGGTGTCACTCACGAATTCGAGCCAATCGTGCAGTCTAACGCAACTAGTTGCGACCGAACGCGCGCGTGATGCGAACTCATCATTCAATCGCGTTGTAGCGGAGTCACACCGCTGTACTGGCCCCATTCATGCCCCATTCTTATTGCCCGTAGGGCCTGTTCTGAGATATAGGTACGTCAATGGTTTTCGGTTATCATTAATTCACGACTAAATCCCTCTTGTCCGTCCGTCAAATCGTATTCATTTCACGGAAATCGCAACCGAGAGGCCCCATTAGCCGTTCCACTACTTAAGTACTCTCTAATTAAAATTTATGAGAGCGTACACAAAATTGGTAAGCAACTAATGTTATTATCAAACAGACATTAGTGTATTGCCCGGGCTTTCATTAATCATTTATGGCCCACTGCTTTTGAAAGCTTGTTCATGATACTTAACGAGTGTATATCGGGCTGACCAGTTTAAGGCTGCGTTTCCACCAAGGATGTGCGAGGATGCATAGCGTTGGGATGTGTTTGTTAAAAACCAATAGTATCACTTGATTTACCTATCCTCGCTCACTGGTGATCGTGGCCCTTCCGGCCACGTCACCAATCTTCTCCCAACAAAAGCAGTCGCTGGTCACAATGTCGACCAAACTGTGTACTAATTAAAAAAAAACTATCCTCGCTCACCGCAGCTGAACGGGACAATATTCTATTTGGTTTTGCTACGCGTCCTCATACATCTGCTGGTGGAATCGCAGCCTAAGACGATAGTGGACGATTGCTTCTTCATACAAAGTCACAGAGTAGTACCTCCAATTTTACCCCAAGACATTGACATTTTTCAAATAATTGTACTTAATTACACAATTTATTTTATATTAACTAACTAGCGACCCGCCCCGGCTACGCACGGGTTAACAAATTATACATAAACCTCCCTCTTGAATCACTCTATCTATTTAAAAAAACCGCATCAAAATCCGTTGCATAGTTTTAAAGATCTAAGCATACATAGGGACAGACAGCCAGCGGGAAGCGACTTTGTTTTATATTATGTAGTGATAGCTATGCTCTATCATTTAACTTTTGCCGCCTACCTACCAGCTTTAATTACACTAGATCTTCTTGAGATGATGCTGAGTTAATTTTGTAGCGTTTGGAACAGCCCCTGATTTATCCAAAAAGCCCCATGTGTCCAATTATCGTACTAACATATGCTCTTTTGGCTTTAGAAAAGCTGACAGGCTACCACGAAAAACGAGTATCGCAAACTGCGGGGATCTTTCTCTTTTACTCCAATGAAGGCGTAATTAGAGTGACAGAGAAAAATGCCCGCAATTTGCGAAATTCGGTTTTCGCGGTAGCCCCTCTGAAGTCCGATTCTAATGGAACAGCCCATTTGCAAGCAATGGAACTCCAAACAAATAATAATTAAATGGATGCTCTTAAAAGTTTGGTTATACTTGCTTTGATTGCTGATATTGTTTAAGTAGTTACTTATTGAATGGAGGGGAGACCGAGGTGAGTTAAATTGTGACACAGGAGACTTAAGACATTGTACCTATACTAGCAGAAATATAAAAAAAATAACTAATAAGTATTGAGTCAATAAGCTGTGTTCTGATAAAAAAGAGACGCTTAGTGTAACGCCTGAGTGGACGCTCGAGTTGAGCATGCAGCGGGGCGGGGCGTGCGGCGAGCATGTTAAACAAATGCAAGAGTATAGGAGCGGAATTAGTGCACGCTGCTCACATTACTTGTGAGCCCGACGCCACGCTGCACGCCCCGCCGAACGCCCCGCTTCGAGCGTCCACTCAGGCCTTACACCGGTGGCTGGGGCATGTGCATTGGATAGAACCCTCTAGAATACCTCAATGTGTCTTGCTGGGTGCAGTTGCGTATACTAAAAGGAACGTTGGAAGACCGTTGCTGCGCTTTAAAGACTGGGTTAAGCGAGACATGTCAGCGTATGAAATTGACCACCATGCCCGGGAAACCTTAGCTGAAGACCGTGATGGATGGCGCAAGCGTGTTGTGGAGGGGAGAAGGCTGTGCGACCAAGCCTGGTTTAATGCTTTAGATAGCAAAAGGTGTCGCAGAAAGCAAACCGGGACTGAGCAGGTGGCATGAGCTTTTTCTGCCAAAAATGTGGGAGGTCGTGCCGCTCACGCATCCTCCACAGTCACCAAACCCGTTGTCTAAACAGCAATGCATAAATCGTCTGCAACACAGACGCAAAGGCCTGTGATGAATCTTGTTAAAATTTAACACAATAACTCTCCAAAGCTTAACTGATCCCAGGCGACTATAAAAAATCATGAAACAAGAGTATTCCTATCTTACTTTCATCACTACACTGTATCCAACCAAAAAGACGAAAACATCTAAAAAGTCATAGACACATACATCCTTTTAGAAATGCGGCGTCAGCAAAAAAAAATCTAGAAAACAAGTACAATATCGCTCAGTCATCAATCCGGCTGTCATTTCACATTGTCAGTCGCCATATTTCACTTCCACACTTATTTCTGGAATCTCTTATAATCATTCTTGTTGGAAACTGAACCATAGTGCGTACAAAATAAGGCACAGGTAAAAAATAAATATAGGTGGATGTTTGCAACAAAAAAGTGGGTAGTTTGAAACGCGATGGACGCACTATACATCTCATGTCTCACGAGATACACGGTGTCATAGATTAAGTTATTGCTGTCTGTGTATGTTGTAAATCGCTTTCTGTTTTTGTTCCACTAACACTTAGTTTTTAATCTTAATTGTTACTAACCATTATGGGCCATTGTTGTCTTTTAAATAAATAAATTGAATTGTCCTAGCTAGCATAATATTTTTTTGGGAAAACCAGTGTACGTCGCCATCTTATATATCGGAGCGTCACAGGTGCTCAAAAATCTCTGAACACACATTTAACGCCTTAACATTAGAGGCGTGTTCGGATATTTTTGAGCACTTTGGCCGTTCAGGTATATCTAATGGCGACTGTACAATGTATTACTGAGATCCATAATAAGTAGGTACCTATTTGCATGCGTATACTTGTAGTAGTAGTAGTAGTAAAATACTTTATTAACATAAAACATGAAAGAACACACATCATTAGTACAAAGGCGAACTTATCCTTTTCAGGGATCTCTTCCAGTTAACCCTTAAGCAATTGAGGGAGAATTGGAGAACGGGAGACATAAAAGCTGTAATAATCGGCATAAAAATAAAAGATATAATATCCTACAAGATAGGTCAAACCTATATCCTACTATAAGTAGGTATATACAAAGTATGGGATATGAAATATAACAAATATGTAAACAGCTATTATATATTTGAAATATATAATACCGTAGAGTTTCCTATCTTCACCTGGGTTTTGACACTTTTCCTAAAAAATCTCTCAAATTTGAAAGCATTTTAATCCGTTAAGGCGAAAAAACGTTTTTTAGTGTTCCTAACTATCAGTATTCACAATTGAAACTTTGAATTTCATTGGTTAAGTTGGTAAAAAATGGCCTCAAAGGCAATAGGCGATGTTTGGGTATTTTTCCCAATCTTCGCCTACGGCATGCTTTACCGCTAATAATACACTTTTCTGTGACTAACACATGTTAAGTCGTATCTATTTGGAATGTGCTACTATACTATGAACCTTAATTACACCAGACTAGCCATATTTTAAAAAAACGGTGTGGTAGGCGAAGTTTGGTAACAGTCTGAAGTTGGTTTCATACATTTTCTATAACGAAGCTAGGGCTGCCAAAAATTAACCAACATGCCAAATAAAGGGGAGTAATGGTTTATAAGTAAAAAAATTATAATTTTTAACAAAAATATTTAATATTTAAACCTGGCTCGCTGAACAACTTCTGTTGCTGACTGTACAAAAATATTTAAATTTGGAAACAAGTAATGCCATCCACCACCAATAGGGTATTTGACTACTAGTCAAATCAGTTTCTTTTTTCGAACTGTCAAAACGATTTTGCTACTATGGGGTTTATTATGTAACATTAGCATGTGACGTCACAATCAAGTTACCTATTGTTTATAGTTTTATACCGGTTTTAAAATATAAATTGTGTCTAAAAAATAACTGCTGTCTACGTTTCTCTATTAACCTTATGATGCTTTATTTCATGCATGGTGTAAAATAATTTATTTGAAATACTTACAGTCAAATACCCTATTAATGTGGTAAAACAAATTTGACAACCCTAGGGGTAGGCGAAATTTGGCAACAAGATGGACGCAAAGTACCTTCACCAATGTTTTATCCAATTGTGACTTCTAAACGTAAGCTAGCCATTAAATAATAGTTTCATATGAAAAAGAAATAGTTATAGTATATAATCATGTAAAGAGTTTAACATTACCTGATCTGTATCACTGTTAAAAACCGAAGTTCAAACACTGGCTTAAAAAAACGTGTAGTCGGCGTCGCGAAAAAACCTCACTGAACGTAAACTGTGTGAAGTTAGCTGCAGATTGTTCGAAGAATGTTGACACCCGTAAAAAATACTTTGTATTTAGTAATTTTATGTAAGGCTTACATTAGAAACATTTTGTTAATGGCAACTTTTGTCAAAGTAGGCGAAAATAGGGAGCCCAGGCAAAGATACGAAACTCTACGGTACATATAATACATTCTATACGATATAATACATATATACTAAAACTACCTAACCGCATACATCTTTTTGATTCAGGTCAGAAAGCCATAACTTCTTTAAATTCGCCTTTAGCGACTTGTGTTTATGAAGATTGACTCTTAAGCAGTTGGAATTAAGATCCAAAACTAAATGCATTTGCTTTCAGAAATGTTCACGGTACCTTTGAGGATATTTCGTTTTAAAGCGGGCACACGCATGTATGGAATTTTCACGGGTTAGGCAGTTTTTTTAAAGTACGCTCGAAAATATATTTTTTCTACCATAGCCAGTTTTGAATTTGTAAACAGTGGTTACTAAATTGTATGTTATTTTTAAATCAAATAAAATTTAACTTTAACAAAACTACATAAAAGAAAAAAAAAAAGATAAAGATTAAAACTATCGTATCGGGCCGTCGTTCGTTTAAAATATACTTTATATATCACCCCACATCATTATGATTGACGGTTAGACCGACCTCGGATGTTTTTTCCATTTAAAGCTCAACACTGACAATCCAACCTCTAGACTGAGCTTAGGCCAATTCTTTCATGAAACCGATGATGCCAAAAATACGGGGGTGCGGGGGAACGAGGTGAGCGAATGCCGTGCCGTGATTGGTCCGTTCAAAGACACGGACCAATCACGGCACGGGATTGACTCGAAGATGGAGTAACGCGACCGTATGTGTGGCAGAGGGGTTAACGCGACTATGCTATGTCTAGAGGTTGGATTGTCTGTGAAGCTCAACCTCAATCAAAAGGGGACGTTCGATGCTTTTTTAAATGGAATCAGTTAGGTATACGTTATACACGGGTAACTTCTGCGGCTGCGATAAAAGCTCGTTGAGTTTTATTTTTATAAATGTTATTTTACTTGATTTTAAAAGCTTCTGCTTTAGTATTTGAACGAGAACATAATAATCTCCCAACTATGGTCCAAAACTAACTCGATTGGTTGCGACTAATATTTGCATTCCTTATAGGCCGGCCAATCAAAATATTTTTTCAAAAGATTTAATTCCCAGCAAGCTGGAAATCGTTTTTATACCTTCATTTGGTCCTAAATGCGTGTAATCCGAGTTTGCTCCATCCCAGGATGTGTGCATATATTTTGGGAGCCTCAGCGCCACTTGCATCATCCCACTAACCCGGGCTTAACCGGTTAAACCGTTAACCCAACGTTAATGCAACGTTTCATTTCCAAGTAGCTCAGGCTTTAATTACTAGTATAGTAGAGGGCGTTTCGACCAATCGTATTCGAGAAAGAACGGAGAGAAGCAATAACCCCATAGTTGCATTTGCCTCACTTGACCTTAAGGGTATTTGTGTGATGAGCACAGATATTTGTTCCTGAGTCTTGGGTGTTTTCTATGTATTTATTTATGTAACATATCGTTGTCTGAGTACCCACAACACAAGCCTTCTTGAGCTTACTGTGGGATTTACTCAGTCTGTGTAAGAATGTCCTATAATATTTATTTATTTATTTATTTATTGTGGGAACAACCAGTTATTTACACATTCTTGGCTTTCAAAGGGTTAAATTACCCTTAATGGACAAAACCGTATAAACCTAAATTACACCGAAATTCTAATACATCAATTAATTTCAATGAATTTCATTACCCTATGTGGCTTTGCTAGAATATACACTTAATTTAATTTCAATAATATGACCCTTTAAAGCTACATAAATCCAGTGGAAAATGTCTTAAAAACGATCCAGCATGAATGTGAAACCCAAAATGATTAGGTACTTATGAGATGCAAATTATTTCAGCAAAACCTTTTTCACCCGAGAAGACCGCCGGTTTTTTTTTATATCCTGCGGTTTTAATACACCAATCAATGAAGACACTCTGTCTTTAAGTTTCTTGTATTTTAGTGTGATTAGGGGACCCATTGCTAATATATTCGTCTGTCCGTCCGTCACATAAATTTAATTCGAAAAATTTAATGTTGATTTTAATAAAGTTTTGAACAGGTGTTTTTTGGCGGGCCAAATCGTTAGGTATAGGTGAACCAGGATCTATTGAGGGTGCGCCATGTTACGGAAATTTGTTGGTACTAATTTCTAGCAATGGCAACAATTTTAATAATAGACAACATCTACCCTCTATGATAGTTGTCAATATTGACAATGTAAACATTGCTTTGTCTAGTTTCGTGTGAATTATTATTAGACTGCAATAATCATGCCGAAAGTTTTAGATTTTACGGAGAAAAAAGTTGTAAATAGTGTATATAGTTATTTATTGGAAAAAAACGTGCGGGAGAGAAAACATAACGAAATTATCATCTGAATTGACGGGTAAGTTTCAAACTTATGGACAAATGTCACTATAGTCAGGTCGTCACGATTTGGTTGATGTCTTGTAATCATTTGATTTGTGTATTAGGTGTATCGCATGCATTGGTATCACGGATTGCTAGCGAAGGGCGTAAGGGCGGAATTAAACGACCAAACCTAAAAAAAAGAAAATTGACTTTACGCTATTCATTTTATCTAAATCGAGTCAGCCATTTAAGCGTAAAAACCGAAGAAATATCCAAACATCAAACTTCGCACTTATTAAAGTGGTCGGAATAAAACAAAAATCATCTGCCAATTTCCATTGTCCCCACTATACAAATTGTTGCTATATAAAATTCAAAACGAGCGCCCTCTTGACAATACTCCCAAAGTTCTGGTTTACCTATATATAGATCTTTAAAATAAGTTTAAACTTCTAAAAGATTAATCACGTGTATACTTTTTTAAATAATCTCTTCATAAGTCCAAAATCACGTGGATCTCACTAACTTTTGAAGGGACATTAAATAGGAAAACATTTTTTTTTGAGAAAATGTAGCTGAATAGGTAGGAAATATTTTCCACTAAAATTGTTTCCAAGATGATAGAATTTGAGGCAATTATGACTTTTATACTCCATTTCTGGCTACACCTCCTGAAATATTTCCAACAATATCATGTAAATACTTACAACATAGTGTAGGTACGTAGCTATGTGGAATATGTGGTGTAAAAATGCCATTAAAAAATGTTTCTTACCTGGAACAAAATAATTATTTGGTTAAAGCATTATTTTCATGATATTAGCCAATTTTAAATATAACTTAAAACTTAATTTCAACTAAATCAGTTCAGTGGCTTAAGCGTGAAGAGGTAACAGACGGACAGACAGACAGACAGACACACTTTCGCATTTATAATATTAACGTATGGATTTGTTAACCCGTACGAAGCCGGGGCAAGTCGCTAGTACATTTATAAAGTAGAATACCCCAATCATCTGCTACAATAACGAGTAAATAAATTCCTGTCCAGTTGTCCCTCTAACAAGCGGCTAGTCCACATGTGTGTTCCCACACCGTGTTTATGCAGCTCATCGGTATGCAACTATGCATAATATGCATGCGTCCGTTTGACTATGACACGATGTGTCTTGGATTGAATCAATTTCTCGAAACTCCGAAAACGGTTCTATGTTCAATTTGAGTAAGCTGACAAATTATACTATTATATACACTGACAACAGGCTGGTCGACAAGTTTTTATTTATTTATTTAATTATAGTTTAACAGCATAACAGTAAAAATACTAAAGCACCGTTAACTTAAACATAATATTAAAAGAAAAAGAAAACAATACACAATTCATCACAAATTACAATATTCATCATCTTCCTCGCGTTGTCCCGGCATTTTGCCACGGCTCATGGGAGCCTGGGGTCCGCTTGGCAACTAATCCCAGTATTTGGCGTGGGCACTAGTTTTTTTACACATTACAATATTAACATCTAAAAATAAATACTTTGTTTTTAGATGTTAATATTTTAAACTGTAGAAGGACGTGCATCCATCTTCTCACAAAACCTCAAACATTCATCACGCACAACCACCTGTCTGCCTGCAAACAAATCCTATTCTATCCTTTATAATAGTATCCATCGTGTTGAAGTATGGAACACAATTGTAATATTGACGTTGAAACATTGCGTTTATGTAAAGAGTGCATTAACAATCTATTTTTTCAATAAGGAATTGACTGGTACCATTTTTTGCTTTTATTTTACAAATTTACTTAAAAAATTATTTAGGTCTAGTTTTTTTTCATTTATTTCCATATTTATTTATTTTTTACATCCAATCTATTATTGTGATACACTAATTTGCTAATGTTCTTGTGATTGCTTCTTTTCTACCTTTAACGCTTTGCTCAGTCAAAAATATTAAAGATTTTTTTTTCTTGTATTCGAGTCTCCGTTGACTGGTCTAAGCCGAATCAAAGCCCTTTTCACACATGGCTGCTTTTTCACAACCCCCGTAAACCCCTAATCTACCCGCTTAAGAAAGCGCATTAAGTAAATTAGTACCCTTTGCCACCCCTTAACTTATCAAATGTATGGACACATCAAAAGCTTAATAATATAAACGAGTTTGGAGTTGATAATAGGCGTTATGTGAGGAATTGAATAGGGGTTATACAGGGTCTATTTAACAAATTTCGGGATATATTTGATTTTGATAAATCAACTTAGGTCTTACTAAGTACCTACTATATAAATGATATACTAGCAAATAGCATAATTATATCCACAATCCTTTGTCTAAATATACAGGGTGTTGCCTGTAACACGTGCAAATAATTAAAACATATATTATACTCTTAAAACTACAAAACTTTTGTTAAACAACTTTTAAAAATTATGAATTCTATAGACTAGCTCTTTTTCATACAAAACAAATATTGCCTTCAATGTACGCTGACATCTGAGTATTTGAGGTTGCTTGTCACGCTTTAAACATAACAAAGTTTGCAATACATTGCGTCTTAGAATAAACATTAAAGTGTAATAAAAACCAAAACATAATTTATTTTTAAAAGTTGCTGAACAAATGTTGATTAGGGCAAAGTTGTTGTTTAACTCGTGCTAATATTGATACCTGAACAAGCCGATGACAAGGCAATAACATGCTAAATCGGAGCTGATCTGATGATGCAGTCCTATAAGGAATTCTTCGATGGCAAAACGCATCTAGTTTTGGCTCGTTAGAAAGTTCTAGAGAAGTAGAATAGACATGAAAATGAGAAAAAGTACAGTTAGTAATAAATTTTTGTGTCACAAATCCGATTTGACGGTAGTTTTGGCGGGGGTAGGCCTATGACCAGCAGTGGACGTCTTTCGGCTGATATGATGATGATATTTGTATATCAGCGTAAGTAAGATAAGATAAGATAAGATAAAGTTTATTAAGCTCAAAAGGTTTACATCTTACACATAATTTCTTAAAATTACATATTAGGATTCACAGTCCAAGAGTCTTTCTCTGATACTTAAATTAGGTATAAACCTGTAAGTATCAACTACCTTCCATTTGTCTGTATGTACTTATACAATTATACATGTACTATATACAGACGACTATTATTTGTAGTCCCTTTAAAACTATTTTATCTCTAACTAAGCATATAAGAGACCCCTGTCACAGAACTTCCGAACATTACTCCCTTTCAAATTTATCACCCGACTTCCGCGAATCCCTTTCGCTTTTTAACTTTTTTATCTCAAAACTTCATATCGTACGTTATATCGATTTATATCGACAGGACAATACATCACCCCGCATCGTTACACATCGTCCCAATCATATCACCAGCTAAATCGACCGTAATGGATCGAATATCGGTGAAAATTCGTACTCGATACTCTTCTTAAAATAAGTAAGAAATTTTACAGTTCTTTACGGCTACCATCAGTTTGGCACTGACATAAATGCCATCGAGAACGTAATTTACTTTCTATACATCTCGCTCGTACTCGCATATATTTGTGATATTTGTCCGAACGAGATGTATAGAAAGTAAATTACGTTCTCGATAGCGTATATGTCAGTTTTGACACTGTCAGTGACTCATGGTACGGGCTCTTGACTCGATAAAAATCAATTATTAAGAATTTTAAAAATCTAAGATCCAAGTTTTCTAGCGCTGGTTCTTAGACTGGTCTTATCAAAATCAGTGTATCCGTTTCCTTGTTTTGGCGATTTATTATAGTTTATTTAAATGACGGTAGGTACTCGTATATGAAAATAAATGTATTTTTATCCTACGTGGGACACCACGACGAGCATGACAATGCTTGTACCATATTTTTACAAAAATGTTATTTTAGTACATAGGTACTAGAACAGATTAAATTATTTTCAGAAAATATTTTAATTTGTTATTATTTCAAGTAGTCACACTACTATATTTACAGTACTTATGGGGCACTAGTGCGTAAAATAGCACTTTTCGTGCGTATGTCGAAACTGTAAAGTGCCATATGTACCTACTGTAAAACGTTGTTCGATACACGTGCGAATAGGTAATTCGCAACTCGTGTCGATTTAAAACACTCCCTTCGGTCGTGTTTTAATTTATAGACACTCGTTTCGAATTTCCTTTTTTTCGCACTTGTATCGAAAATAACTATTATATTTATTTCAGTTTTATGTTATTTTAGGGCAATAAAAATTAAATTGAAATTTAGCGATGACTTTTACGCGGACAAAGTCGTGTGCTGTACGCCTAGTGTAAATTTCATTCGATATTTTGAGTTTCCAAAACGTCCCGCTTGGCGCGCTGTTCAAAATCCCATACAAAATGAGACTTAACGCAAACGCGTACGTCCGTTACGCTATCGAATGAAATGTATACTAGGGCATAGAGAAAAAAATAGATAGAGTGCTCACTCCATACATCAGTTTTAGTACCAAAAAGACTATTAGCATCTAGCATCGAGTAGCGGAACTATCAGTACTGCTACTTGACAATAGATGTAGCAGTACTGATAGTTCCTCTACTCGATGCTAGATGTAGACACTGAAATTAATAGTACACTGATGTATGGAGTGAGCTCTCTTTTCTTACTATATTTCTCTATGACTAGGGATTCTGATTCTATCTTCAATAACAATAATTATTAGATAGGTAGTTCCAACAGTATAATTAACTTACTATTATTACCAATATCAATGACAGACCTATTATCGCTCAAACTACGCCAGATTATTGGATTGAACACGGATTTCTAATTAATAATTATGCCAAACAAGCATTGCTAAGGCAGTGGTCTGACTGGCGATTACCAGCGAGTTGACTAATATTTCACAAATTATGTCACAGATTTCATTTCATTTTATTTAAACTTTATTGCACAAAAGAAAAACTTAATGTACAAAAGGCGAACTTAATGCCATGAGGCATTCTCTACCAGTCAATCTTAGGGCAAAGCAAAAAATGGCATTAATGGTTATTAAAAAAACCCTTTTGATAAACTTTGTATTCCGCAAATGTATCACTTCACAAATAGTCACTAGATTAAAAACAAATTCTCAAATGTTTACAAAGTAAAATAATTTTAATAATGTTTGTTCGATCGAAATAATAGTGTGAGAAATACGATTGCTAAGGATAAGTTAGTAAGAGAGTCGCCATTTAACCTAAACCTACCTACGTTTTACCTACTTTTCCTTAAACGTACCTACGTTTATGACATCAGTAGTGTAAATTTCATTCGATAGCGGGACGTACGCGTTTAGTCTCATTTTGTATGTTTTAGAAACTCAAAAGCCCGAGTTACCAAGACGTCCCCGCTTGGTGCGCTATTTCAAAATCCTATTCAAAATCCCATACAAAATACGTACGCCCGTCACGCTATCGAATGAAATTTACGCTAGGGCGCTAGGGGTACAGAAAATAGTCGATCGCTGCTCATCGGTGGAACATCTGCCTTAGGCATCCAGTAATTAAGTCAATACAGGTCTAGGCTTATAATTTAGTTCCTCGGCCGGGCTAGCACATGATTTGCGCGACAGTATCTCGGGGCGAGATAGACTACCCGTCCCTCTTTTATTATCATAGTTAGAAAAAGACGGGTAGTCTACCTCGCTGCAAGATACTGTCGCGCCAATCATGTGCTAGGCCTACTGCTCGGCTACCATCAGTTTGTCACTGACATAAACGCCGTCAAGAACGTAATTTACTTTCTATACATCTCGCTCGTACTCGCGTATTAGTGCAAACGAGATGTATAGAAAGTAAATTACGTTCTCGATAGCGTAAATGTCAGTTTTGACACTGTCAGTGACTCATGGTACGGGCTCAGGTCTTGTTTAACCTCGAAGTCGGAAATTATATGCGAGACCAATGTCGACAAAATAAATCCAAAACGAAAAAAAAGCGGCCAAGTGCGAGTCGGACTCGCCCATGAAGGGTTCCGTATTTAGGGGATTTATGACGTATTAAAAAAAAGCTACTTACTAGATCTCGTTCAAACTAATTTTCGGTCGAAGTTTGCATGGTAATGGTCATCATATATTTTTTTTAGTTTTATTATTCTCTTATTTTAGAAGTTACAGGTGTGGGGACACACATTTTACCACTTTGGAAGTGTCTCTCGCGCAAACTATTCAGTTTAGAAAAAAATTATATTAGAAACCTCAATATCATTTTTGAAGACATATCCATAGATACCCCACACGTATGGGTTTGATGAAAAAAAATTTTTTGAGTCTCAGTTCTAAGTATGGGGAACCCCCAAAATTTATTGTTTTTTTAGGGTTCCGTAGCCAAATGGCAAAAAACGGAACCCTTATAGATTCGTCATGTCTGTCTGTCTGTCCGTCCGTATGTCACAGCCACTTTTCTCCGAAACTATAAGAACTATACTGTTGAAACTTGGTAAGTAGATGTATTCTGTGAACCGCATTAAGATTTTTAGACAAAAATAGAAAAAAAACAATAAATTTTTGGTTCCCCATACTTCGAACTGAAACTCAAAAATTTTTTTTTCATCAAACCCATACGTGTGGGGTATCTATGGATAGGTCTTCAAAAATGATATTGAGGTTTCTAATATCATTTTTTTCTAAACTGAATAGTTTGCGCGAGAGACACTTCCAAAGTGGTAAAATGTGTGTCCCCCCCCCCTGTAACTTCTAAAATAAGAGAATGATAAAACTAAAAAAAAAATATATGATGTACATTACCATGTAAACTTCCACCGAAAATTGGTTTGAACGAGATCTAGTAAGTAGTTTTTTTTTAATACGTCATAAATCGCCTAAATACGGAACCCTTCATGGGCGAGTCCGACTCGCACTTGGCCGCTTTTTCTATTTTTGTGTGAAAATCTTAATGCGGTTCACAGAATACATCTACTTACCAAGTTTCAACAGTATAGTTCTTATAGTTTCGGAAAAAAGTGGCTGTGACATACGGACGGACAGACAGACGGACAGACAGACAGACAGACAGACATGATGAATTCATAAGGGTTCCGTTTTTTGCCATTTGGCTACGGAACCCTAACAACGAAGTTCTTTTTACTTTGTTTAAGAAGAGTAGAAGTTTCGTAAACTAACGAGTATGTAAAAATAATATTCGTTCTACCTTTCCTTGTATTTAATAAAATTTTTAGTAACGAAACCTAGTAGGTACCAGCAGAGATTATAAGTACCTATGTTACACTAGCTGTTGCCCGCGACTTCGTACGCGTGGATTTGTATATTGGTGGTTATAAATTCTACATTAGCTTAGAACATTATGCAGCAAAAGATAGCAGTAGGGACAGTTAATCATTTGTTAATTATTATACAACGCATGAGATTTGTCTTTCACAACCTGGCTACGAAGAGTACGAAGTTTCAAGCCCCTAACTGAATAAAATTGTTCACGATATAATCTCTCTCAACCCCTAGAAGATTTTCAAGTCCACTATTTAATAAAACCTACTACCTAACTACCATTTACGAAGTTTGAAGTTCCTAGCTTTAAATAAAATTTGAAACCTCTACCAACTCAACCCCTGTTTAAGTCCAACTCTTAACCTTTAGGGGATGAATTTTTAAAAACGCTGAAATTACTTTTCTTGTATTCTAATAATATGCATTTATACAACGATTCAAGTCCCGCACTCAAATAAATATTTGGGTTACATACAAATTTTCAACCCCCTTTTCACCACCTTGGGGGATGAATTATCAAAGACTCTGAAATTAGTTTTCTTTTCTCTTAATAAAATACCTTTTACGAAGCTTCAAGTTCCTAGCTTTAAATAAAATTATAACCTATACACCTTTTATGGGATGAATTTTTAAAAACGCTGAAATTAGTTTTCTTGTGTTCTAATAATATGGCTTTATACAAAGATTTAAGTCCCGCACTCTCAAAAATAATTGATCTCCATACAAACTTTCAACCCCTTTTTAACCTCCTCGGAGGATGAATTTTTAAAGACGCTGAATAGGTTTTCTTGTTTTTTTAATAAAATACCTTTTTACGAAGTTTCAAGTTCCCAGCTTTAAATAAAATTTGAACCCTATACAAACTTTCAACCCCTTTTGGACCCTTATAGAGGATGAATTTTTAAAAACGCTGAAATCACTTTTCTCGTATTTTAATAATATGTCATTATACAAAGATTCAAGTACCGCATTTAAAAAAAAATTGACCTCCATACAAATTTTCAACCCCTTTTTCACCACCTTAAATGTTGAATTTTGACAAAACGCTGACATTAGTTTTCTTCTCTTTTAATGAAGTAACTTTTTACGAAGTTACAAATTCGTAGCTTAATATAAAATTTAAACCCTATACAATCTTTCAACCCCTTCTTAACCCTTTTAAGGGATGAATTTTTAAAAACGTTGAAATTACTTTTCTTGAGTTCTAATAATATGGCTTTATACAAAGATTCAAGTCCCGCACTCGCAAAAATATTTGATCTCCGTACAAACCTTCAACCCCTTTTTCACCACCTCGAGGGATGAATTTTTAAAAACGCTGAAATTAGTTTTGTTGTTTTTTAATTTAATATCATTTTGCGTAGTTTCAAGGTCCTAGCTTAAAATAAAATTTGTACCCCAAGACAAAGTTTCATCCCCGTTTTTACCCCCTTAGGGGTTGAATTTCCTAAAACGTCGCAATTACTTTTTTTTGTAATCGGCTATTATGCCTTTCTAAAAAGTTTCAAAGCATTTGTAATGGAGTCAAACTTTCAACCCCTTTTTAACCCTGTTAGGGGATGAATTTTCAAAAACGCTGAAATTACTTTTCCTGTCTTATAATAATATACCCATATACAAAGTTTCAAGTCCCACGCTCACAAAAATATTTGATCTCCATACAAACTTTCAATCCCTTTTTCACCACCTTCGGGGATGAATTTTCGAAAACGCTGAAATTATTTTTTTATTTTTTTATATAATACATTTTTACAAAGATTCAAATTCCTAACTTAAAATAAAACTTGAACCCCATACAACCTTTCATCCCCTTTTTAACCCTTTTAAGGGATGAATTTTTAAAAACGCTAAAATTACTTTTCTTGTGTTCTAATAATATGGCTTTATACAAATATTCAAGTCCCGCACTCTCAAAAATATTTGATCTCCGTACAAACTTTCAACCCCTTTTTCACCACTTCGGGGGATGAATTTTTAAAAACGCTGAAATTGGTTTTGTTTTTTTTTTTTTAATTTAATACCTGTTCGCGAAGTTTCAAGGTCCTACCTTAAAATAAAATTTGCACCCCAAGACAAAGTTTCATCCCCGTTTTTACCCCCTTAGGGGTTGAATTTCCTAAAACGTCGCAATTACTTTTTTTTGTAATCGGCTATTATGCCTTTCTAAAAAGTTTCAAAGCATTTGTAATGGAGTCAAACTTTCAACCCCTTTTTAACCCTGTTAGGGGATGAATTTTCAAAAACGCTGAAATTACTTTTCCTGTCTTATAATAATATACTCATATAAAAAGTTTCAAGTCCCACGCTCACAAAAATATTTGATCTCCATACAAACTTTCAACCCCTTTTTCACCACCTTCGGGGATGAATTTTTGGAAACGCTGAAATTAGTTTTTTTATTTTTTTATATAATACATTTTTACAAAGTTTCAAATTCCTAACTTAAAATAAAACTTGAACCCCATACAACCTTTCATCCCCTTTTTAACCCTTTTAAGGGATGAATTTTTAAAAACGCTAAAATCACTTTTCTTGGGTTCTAATAATATGGCTTTATACAAATATTCAAGTCCCGCACTCTCAAAAATATTTGATCTCCGTACAAACTTTCAACCCCTTTTTCACCACTTCGGGGGATGAATTTTTAAAAACGCTGAAATTAGTTTTGTTGTTTTTTAATTTAATACCTGTTCGCGAAGTTTCAAGGTCTTAGCTTAAAATAAAATTTGCACCCCAAGACAAAGTTTCATCCCCGTTTTTACCCCCTTAGGGGTTGAATTTCCTAAAACGTCGCAATTACTTTTTTTTGTAATCGGCTATTATGCCTTTCTAAAAAGTTTCAAAACATTTGTAATGGATTCAAACTTTCAACCCCTTTTTAACCCTGTTAGGGGATGAATTTTCAAAAACGCTGAAATTACTTTTCCTGTCTTATAATAATATACTCATATAAAAAGTTTCAAGTCCCACGCTCACAAAAATATTTGATCTCCATACAAACTTTCAACCCCTTTTTCACCACCTTTGGGGATGAATTTTTGAAAACGCTGAAATTAGTTTTCTTGTTTTTTAAAATAATACATTTTTACAAAGTTTCAAATTCCTAGTTTAAAATAAAACTTGAACCCCATACAACCTTTCATCCCCTTTTCAACCCCCTTAGGAGTTGAATTTTTCAAAATCGCTTCTTATCTCTTGTACACTTTATAAATGCAACCTATTGTGAAAATTTCAACTTTCTAGCTTTTGTAGTTTCGGCTCTGCGTTGATGAATCAGTCAGTCAGTCAGTCAGTCAGGACACTTGCATTTATATATATAGATTAGAACATTAGTCCCTTTTTAGGGTTCCGTAGCCAAATGGCGAAAAACGGAACCCTTATAGATTCGTCATGTCTGTCTGTCTGTCTGTCTGTCCGTCTGTCCGTCTGTCTGTCCGTCCGTATGTCACAGCCACTTTTCTCCGAAACTATAAGAACTATACTGTTGAAACTTGGTAAGTAGATGTATTCTGTGAACCGCATTCAGATTTTCACACAAAAATAGAAAAAAAACAATAATTTTTTGGGGTTCCCCATACTTCGAACTGAAACTCAAATTTTTTTTTTTCATCAAACCTATACGTGTGGGGTATCTATGGATAGGTCTTCAAAAATGATATTGAGGTTTCTAATATCATTTTTTTCTAAACTGAATAGTTTGCGCGAGAGACACTTCCAAAGTGGTAAAATGTGTGCCGCTCCCCCCCCCCCCCCTAACTTCTAAAATAAGAGAATGATAAAACTAAAAAACATATACGATGTACATTACCATGTAAACTTCCACCGAAAATTGGTTTGAACGAGATCTAGTAAGTAGTTTTTTTTTTAATACGTCATAAATCGCCTAAATACGGAACCCTTCATGGGCAAGTCCGACTCGCACTTGGCCGCTTTTTTAAAAAGTGAGTAAAACATATTTCATAAATGAAAAGCACTCCGCCATCAAAAACATTAAATCGAATGAAACAAACCGTATTGAACGAACGACCGAATGAAGAATGAATGATGGATCGCCACTCGCTCGCAGTATTGTGTTGTTTGTGAATGGAAATGGATTTCTTGTTTTAATATGATTTATACTTAGTCAACCAGATCTTGACAGTAGAAAAAGGCGGCAAATTTGAAAAATGTAGGCGCGAAGGGATATCGTCCCATAGAAAATTTGAATTTCGCACCTTTTTCTACTGTCAAGATCTGGTTGACCCAGTATAGATATACAGAGGAGAAAAGGAAGAATTACAAATGCATTTAACCGAAATCTGCTTTTAACTACAATGATAAAGTGTCAATCAATAGAACTTGCTAACTATGTAGGTAAACAAACCGCCATACTAAAATTGACACTGAATGTCAATTTACTAGTAACTTTTGTTTACATAGTTAGCAAGTTCTATTGAATTACACTTTACTCAGAAACATCAATAAACAGTACCGCTAGTGTAAATTTCATTCGATAGCGTGACGTGACGTACGCGTTTGCGTTGTCTCATTTTGTATGGGATTTTGAGTTTCCAAAACGTCCCGCTTGGCGCGCTCTTCAAAGTCGCTGTTTCAAAATCGTACAACGCGATTGGTTGATGAGTTCGCATCACGCGCGCGATTGATCGCAACTAGTTGCGTTCTACTGCACGATTGGCTCGAATTCGCGAGTGACACCGCTTAACTAGTACCATTTTAGTACCTGTAAGGCCCGTCCTGAGATATACGTCAATAGTCGCAAGTGTCCCTAAGCTATATATTCATAAACTAGCGACCCGCCCCGGCTTCGCACGGGTTAACAAATTATATATAAACCTTCCTCTTGAATCACTCTATCTATTAAAAAAAACGCATCAAAATCCCTTGCGTAGTTTTAAAGATCTAAACGTACATACAGACAGACAGGGAAGCTAAACTATGTTTTATACTATGTAGTGATATGATTTTTATCATCAGAGTTCCATCGTGATAATTTTAAGAATAAATTGTAGTCGCAATTGTCCGATAAAATCAGTACGTTGACAGGTTTCTAGCGGATGACAGCTTGAGATAGCTTCAATTTAACGTTCACTAGTTCGTTTAATATTTATGTCAGCAGTAACAATAAAGTTAAAAACGTCGCTTGATAAATATTGTAAATTACAGCAGTTTGAAATTGAATTTAATGGAAATATTAGAAAGTTTGATGTTTCATGACAGTGCCATTTTTTGTAACGTTTCATATAAAGTGTCATTCAATAGAACTTGCTAACTATGTAAACAAAAGTTACTAGTAAATTGACATTAAGAGACAATTTCAGTATGGCGGTTTGTTTACATAGTTATACTTCGTTTTTTTAGGATTAGAAATTGGTAAACAATCTTGATGTGTCTTTTAATTGAAAAACACTTTTTAAAAATCAATAACTATTACTTATAAAAGCAGAAGACTATAAAAGATCGTATTAGATTCATAATTGTTACATATTTACCGTAACTTATTTTTAAAATGTGTTTTTCAATTAAAAGATTTCTTACAATACGCTTCTGGTGAAACTTTGGAACCTTGGCATCCATGGTGATCTTTTCCGTGGGTGAAATCTTATATAGAAAATAGGTCCCAAAGTGTTGTAATCGGAGGTTTTTCATCGGCTTTTAAATTAACCACTTCAGGGTCCTTCAAGGGTCCCATTTGGGCCCTTTATTATTTATTTTATATATAAATGATATCACGGAGTGTCTAACAAATTCGAAAGCTCTTTTATACGCCGATGATACTAAAATATTTCGAGTAATTAAAACAGATGCTGATTGTGCTCTATTGCAGGACGATTTAACTAGCTTTGGAACATATTGTGTGCAAAATAATCTGTTTGTAAATAGAGACAAATGTTCAGTTATTACTTTCACTCGGAAAAGGGATCCTATTGTGTTCAGTTACCGGCTGTGCGGCAGTACTCTAACACGACAGCATAGTATACGTGACCTAGGGGTGTTAATGGATTCAAAACTAACGTTTAACCCACATATAGATCATATTTTAAACAAAGCATACAAACAACTTGGCTTCGTTCTTCGCATAGCAAAACCTTTTCGTAGACCTCTCACTTATAAACTTCTTTATAATAGTTACGTTGGTAGCAGATTGGAATTTGCTTCTGTAGTTTGGAATCCTTTCTTTAATGTCCATAAGACCCGAATTGAAAGACTCGAGAAAAAGTTCATTAAAGCACTGGAATTTCGAGTGGGTCGTAAATATGTAAATTACGCTTCCTCGGCTACACATCATAATATCCAGTCGCTTTCAATTAGACGGTCCTGTATAGATTTAGTATTTTTATTCAAAATTATTAATAATGTTGTAGATGCCCCTGACTTATCTTCCGAGTCCCCCGTAAGAATGAACGTAGTTGTCGCAGTAAGGCATTATTTAGCATTTCTAACAGCAGAACGAAACACGCACAGCATTCATATATTGGGCGCGCATGTAAACAGTACAATGAAAAATGTATGGACGCAGATATGTTTGGCAGTTCATTAAATCTCTTTAAGAGGACTGTATATTCGCTATTAAAATGAGGGTGTAATGATGCAAGCAACCCGATAGTAGGATTAGTAGGCACTTGTTGTTTAAGTATTTTCTCTTGCTTAAGCATTTGTTATGTACAATTAGTAGGTACAATAAGTTTACACTTTTATTATTTTTCAATTGTACCTCGATACAATTTGTAAATTAGGAAACTATAGGTCTATAAAGGAATCAATTTGTAGCTATTAGCTAAGTTGCTCATATGTTTATTAAGACTGTTTGTTTCTCAATAAAAAAAAAAAGCTCATCAAGATTGTTTACCAAATTTCTAATCCTAAAAAAAACGAAGTATAGCAAGTTCTATATTCATATATGAGCCAGAACGCTTATGGTGACGTCACATCGTGGGATTTGACAGGTTAAATGACATTTTAATTGTTCTTTAAATTGGGATTGTTTCTTGAAATTGCGTGATATTGTCAATCTTGTGACGTCTCTCACGAAAAGAAAAAAATTCGGGCTCAACATTGATTTCGTGACGATAATTATATATTTTTTTCATTCAAATAAATTAATTTGATTCCTAAAATGTATCTTGACAATAGAGGCGTGTTCAGATGTTTGTGAGTTGCCTTGGCCGCTTCGATATATTTAATAGCGACTGTAAGTACAAGTAAATGGTGCACTTAAACAGATAGCTTAATTTTTAAGACCTTAGGATGCTTATATCCTAAACTGTGTATAGTATGAATTATCTCAGATGATTTTTTCGGGCTCGAGCACTAATCTGTTAAACAAAAGCCTTTGTTTCTTTTAAGAGCGGTCTTCAGCACGTGCCAAAGTAACCATGTCGTTTAAAAAGCAACTATCGTCATAGTATTATAGGTTCAAATTTATGTGACAGCTCATTCTGAGAACAATCAGGATGGTCTTTTCTTTGGAGATAACAAAACGTGTTATCTCCAAATGGGTTGTTTCATGAATTTGAACCATATAAATATAATGATAAATTTGCTTTTTAAACGGGTTTGTTCCCGTTACTTAAGTAGGGTCTATTAGCAGTAAACAGGTGTAAGCACTGCATAAAGGAAACAATACCTTTTGTTTAATAGGCCCGAGCCCGAAAAGATCATCTCGGATAATTCATATTATACATAGCAAGATTTCACTTAGAATTACAATCAATCTAACCTTTAAACGTTCATTCTCATTCTAATCATGTCTTCTATAACAGACCCTCGAATGATTTAAATTCCTCGCGAAGTGTGGCTATCATAGCCCCAGGAGGAGTCATTTGGCCCTTAAGCAGATCGTTTTACGTAATATTCCATTCCATGTTCGATAAGGGTCCAAAAAATGGTGAAGGGTGAATAGGTTTTCAATTCGGATTTTTAGCACATAAGTATTCCAGAATATCAATAGGTTATTTTCCTACTAGTCAAATCAGTTTCTTTTTTAGAACAGCTGTCAAAACGATTTGCTAATATGGAATTTATATGAAACATTACGTGACGTCACGGTCAACTCACCTACTAAAAATTCAAGTGAGTGAAACCGTTGTCGTATAAACAGTTTAAAATATGTCTCACGAAAGTTTAATATCAACTCACCTACTTTTTATATTTCTATCCGAATTATTAAATAGAATGTGTGTTTAAAAATAACTGCTATCTATGTTTTTCTAATAATTATCTGGTGCTTTATTTCATGCATGGTGTGAAATTATTTATTTTAAATGCAGTATAATACCCTATGGTTAAATACAAAACCAATATTAGAGTCAGAAGAGTCGTAAGATGTATTGGATTGTATACATTTCACGACTTCTCTTTCCGCGCAGACTTTATGTTTTATTTATTCGAGAGTATTTGTGAGATATGAACGAATAGTCATGTTTTAATTTGTGTTGTGTATTGTAATTAAGAACACTAATAGCTGATATAAATACGTATCCAATTATATGGATGTAGGGTTAGGTACGTATCGCGAGTAATATGTCAAGTCAATATAAGAATCTACTTTTAAAAGTTTAAAGTGCCACCACATTATTAGCACATATTATTATATTCTTAACCTTGGTAATCTAACAAACGGCACAAAAGCAAGAATATAAAAGTAGACTGTGCCAATCTAGTTTTACTAACAAACAACCTATACTCTTCCAAAGCCTTATTAAATGTAGTTCCCCGCGGAACCCAAGAAATTAACAAGCGGTCCACGTAAAAAGGTCATAAGGTGGAATGCTAGTCGATTTTCCCGTCGACGCCTGTGTATTTGCATAAACCAATATCCGGTGGTGGTACCACGGGATTGGGTGAAAAAAAGCTGAAAACCCGTGAGTTGAACATGAGATAAGAATTTTAATAACTGGGAGGCGTATATTCTGATTGTAATAGCAGGTTATGATCTGGATTTGCTATGGATATGATCTGTCATGTCAAA
Source organism: Cydia amplana (assembly GCF_948474715.1). Classification (NCBI taxonomy): domain Eukaryota; kingdom Metazoa; phylum Arthropoda; class Insecta; order Lepidoptera; family Tortricidae; genus Cydia; species Cydia amplana. The sequence goes on along the minus strand of NC_086088.1, from coordinate 12,327,370 downwards.
AGTGACATTTCTTCAACTAATCATTGAGTTTGTTATGTCAGTCCTAAATATTTATTTGGGTCAAAAACACTCCGGAAACCGGCGTCTTTTATAGGTATAGGTATATGTGAACTAGCGACCCACCTCGGCTTCGCACGGGTTAACAAATTATAATTTAAAACCTTCCTCAAAAATCAATCTATCGATAGGTGAAAACCGCATGAAAATACATTCAGTAGTACAAATACACAGACGCGGCGTGAGACTTTGTTTTATAAGTTAGTGACATCACAAAAGTTAACGATTTGGATACATTTTTCTAAAGGGGACTGATAACATTCCGCCGGACGTATCGGCCTGTCCCGATAAGGATACGGTAGGTACGACAATTAGGCTTTCATTTAAAGTCTTTTGTTTTAATTTCAACAGGAAAGTCTCATAAAGTTTGAATGAATGAATTAATGAATGAATGAATGAATGAAATTGTTTATTCACAATGAACATAATAATATGGTATTATAAGATTTTAAGTTACAAGCATTGCGTCCCGTGATAAATTCAGTCTAGGTAGACGTGTGAAAACAGTTTTTGATTCTTTTACTCGGATATAATCCACATTTTCGTGAACCAACAGTACCGCACAGGATACTCGTTGCCACTAAACTGTATTCGGCACTCTCATACTATTCCATATCCCGTACATCGCAGATTGCCCGTTACGGGCTTTTTCAATCATTCTACTTTACCTATCGCTGGTTTATCTTCTCAAATATAGTACAGATAAGTAATTTGATTGGAATGAGCTCAGATCTTTGACGGGAAAAAGTGTGTTCTAAGATTAGATGAAAGGAAGAGTGAGTACATTGAGTTGTCTGAGTACCCACAACACAAGCCTTCTTGAGCTTACTGTGGGACTTAGTCAATCTGTGTAAGAATGTCCTATAATATCTTATATATTTTTTTATACTTGAATTGGAGTAAAAGATTCGAAAACTATTAAATACGGAAATTGTTTTTAACTAGGTATAGCTTAATTTTGAGATTTAATCAGTCGTGAAATGTATAAAATCATGTAGGTACCGTAAAATGGGGTGAGTAGGCGCAAAATTGACATTCAAACCTCGATAACATTTTATTTTTACATATTATGCAAACTGAATGGTGTATATAATAAGTGTTCCGGACGTTTGTATTTTAGTTCTTATTTTATTTTGGGTAGTTCCATTTCATAACTTTGACGATAAACAGGAAATCCCACCTCACCCCGTAGTCCCTCGTAATTGGGGTGAGATGGAATTTCATACAAAGGTGATCTTGGAAGATTGTTGGATCGATTTTTTTTATTATGAGTATTACTATAGCTCCATTTTAAATTGGAATATTTTATTTTTGTAGCAGTAGCCTTAAAATCCCATCTCACCCCCCCTTTCATCCCTTCTCTCCCCATTCATAACCCAACTGTCCCCACGAAACCTACTCACCCCATTTTACGGTAGGTACCTATTATTATTGGGGTGGTATTGGGCATTTGAGTCCCGCATCGACTTTCGAATCGACATCGAAAATTGTAGGTATCTATGTAACTGGTTATGTATTTGTCGCAGTCGGATCGTATAATCCGCCGTATTACATTACGACTAGCCATTTTACAAAACAGGGGCGTTTTGAAATGCGGCGGTTCGACGATTAGCCGGATTGAATGCGGCATTCGGCGCTATACGTTCTTCAACACGGCTTGCCGTAATGTAATACAGCGAGTCATTAGCCGCACAGTGTCAGTTTTTAGTTCCCATTTGGGATTATACGATCTGACTACGACATATTCACTTACATACACGTCATACACCTACGTCACCTCTGCATATATCCACTTATTAATATTAATTATGTTTACATTAGGTACCTACTTATAATTGGAAGTAAGTACAGCCTAATTATTTGAAGTATCTGCCCAAGCTTCGCTTGAACTCTAGCCAGTACCTTTCTTACATAAACATATCATTTGTGACGTTCAATCAAAAGATACCACTTTGTCGCTTACCATAAAGACGAAATTTGCTTGTATCTTTATACGAATAACCTACCTGAGTATCCTTGTGGTAAGCGATAAAGATACTTTTTCATTGAGAACGTCACATTTGTACATCTACTCGTAGTTTCCTAATGGTTCTGCTTCTAATTTTGAAGAGTACTGCTTTTAGCTAATTCTAGCGCTCTGTCTGTTGCATTTAGTAAAACCACACGAAAACCATTCTAATATAACAGTTGAACCAGAGACAGCAAAAATATAACGAATGTCAAACTTTGTTTTTCGTCCGTGGCTAAAATGGCCAAAACTTTAGTTTCGTCATGTCCGATATAACTCTACCTATAAGTAGGTATGTTGTGTTCAGGTAATTTGGAAAAGTTGAAAATGTTGAGTAACAGACTCTAATAAGTAATACAATAATGTGATTTTCGGAATTAGCAGACATTTTAAAGTATAAACTTTAAATAAATGATGTGCCGAATGGCACAGGCACCTGCCGCGATAGCAGAGGACGCTGGTTCGATTCCAGCCTGGGGCACTGGAGGCCTTGGTCACTTTTTCTTAGTATATGACATTTATTTAAAGTTTATAATTTATATAGTAGTGTGTCTATTTGAAATAAAAACAAATTAAAATATTTTCTGAAAATAATTTAATTTGTTCTAATACATTTTAAAATAGTCTGAATTAACCGAAAATACCTTATTTACATACCATTTTGATCATGAGTGTACTTCGTTACTCGTAGTTTTGAAATTACTGTTTTGTATAGGTAATAGTGTTTTGTCCTCCGCTTGACAATTTCCTTGACAAGTAAAATGTTTCTTAGAACGTATACGAAATATAAATTAAAATTTACAATTTTATCTAATTTTGCTTTAATTACTTGTTTTTTTTTTGCCGAGTCTCCACTACCCAAAGGTTGCCCGGAAGAGATCGCTCTTTAGCGATAAGACCACCAGTTATTGCAGTTTAATTTATGCTTAATTTATATGTCATGTTTCCTCATGAGGCATGTCTTTATATGGATGACCTTGTACTGCTACCTGTCTTAATTATAAACCAGTCTCTGACAAAACCAAGCTCAAACCAACTAACAGTTAAACTAACCTCGGCAGTAACGAAAGCTATTACGGACGGAATTAAGCTGGGGCTAGTTCTAATACGGAAACTTCGCGTTTAAGCTTAAACCACTTCCGGGAAAGTGCATTTTATGCAACAAGTATTAAAACAAGTGTTTTTGTATAGTCAGCATCAAAAGCAATTCTAATAACTGAACAAAAAGACATACCTACATATTTACGTTTCTATTATGTAGATGTCTGTAACATCATATTAGCTCTCAAGCGGATAAACCGATTCCAATTAGATTTTTTTTACATATGTTTGATAAAAATCGATCCTATGGTTTGAAGTGTATCGGCTCTTTCCCAAAATTAAATGAGGTATTTTTGATATGTAAGTAAAATGTTTTTTTTGTGCATAATGCGAAGGGGTTTTTAATATATTCAAAGTTAACAAAGATAATCTGATAAAATTGTAAAAGCCACATTAAGTACTAATTCATTCATTCATATATGTCCATGCAAAATTTTCAGCGCGTTGAAGCTGAAACCTAAACTTTTTTATGTTCTCCAGACTTCCATTAAATACCTTAGAATACATCCGTATTCAGCCTGACATCAAGCGTTCCCGATTATACTACAACCCAACTCCAAAACGTACCAACCACCTAAAATCCTATACATCAATATCCCCTTTTTGTACTAGTACTACTACCAAACTACCAAAGGTCATAACCGCCTGTAACTTTGCAAGCAAATAAGGCATTATTTAAGTAACGGTGCGCAATATGAAATACGTATTTCGAATGCCGACGCGTCCCGGCCGACAGCGGTATTCCCTTATTTACTAGTATTATTTATTTACAGAGTTTCTTCAAAGGAGTGGAGGTTTTTTAACGCATGTGTCTTGTACCGATATAAGATTATGTAGTTTTAATCAGAACTCGATTCTTGTAAGTGGGAAATTCTAAATTGAAAGAGCTTGGCGAATTTTAACGAAACTGCGCTTAAATGACTATAGTTTTTCAGTGTATTTATATTTTGATTTTTAAAACGCAATTATAATCTATGTATGGTATGTATATACTTTATTGCACATATGTATAAATAAAAACACGAGAAAGTTAGACAGTTAGAGAGAGAGAGAGAGAGAGTTATTGGAGAGAGTCGAGATGACGAATCCAAAGATTCAAGTCTTTACCAACATTATTAGCATTACATATCTTCTATTATTAATAAATAAAAGTCTCCATAAACCATGAAATAATTTAACTAAGTATTGAAAAGGATTCCTGACGTTTCGAACCCTTTACAGCGTTTGTGGTCAACGGGTGTCTGAGGAAAAACTACCTACAATGTGTACCTACATACAAAAATGGGGCATTATCTATGTAAAGGGACCTTATTGTCGATGGCGTTTACGCCGCACAGCGTCGCGCGGCATTGTATTTATATCGGAGCATCGTTAATAATGGTGTAAGCACCATCGACAATTAGGGCCCTTTTCATAGATAACGTCAGAAATAATGAACCAATATAGGATAAATTCAATATACATAGTTTTATTTCATATCGCGGTAACCGAAGACAGTATTATTTCCATAAATCCTTCCAAGAGTTTGCAAGAAACACACCAATGGTTAAGACCTAACATAAACCAAACTAACGTTAATCAATATACATTATACAATACATTCCCAAAGTCGCACTTCAACTGTTTTAACGTAAACAAAGTCTGGGGGGCCGCCATTTTGAATTCATCGGAGCGACAAAGCCGAATCGCAATCGCCTAAACTTTGGTTACGATCCATTTAATATAGGTCACTGTAACTATGTTAAAATATAACAACATGTAAGTTAGAAAAACCGTAAGTGCTTGCCGAGGTGAAATTCCCACAAACTGTTTTTTCTTTTTTTTAAATGATGTATGATATTTTTGAGTAGAAATTGTTCAGGTTTGTAGTCCAAAAACTGCTACACCAAACCATATTTTGCAATTTTTCTCGAAGCAAATAAACCAACTCGTGTATCGAGCGACTCCAACAAAATTGTTAAATAATACAATATCAAAAGTATAGTTTTTGTCGTGAAAGGAAACATTTACTGTAGTGTAGATAAGTATTTTTATGCTCCAGTTCTTTTCTGAAGGTTCTTTTGACCTTCCAGGAAAAAAAAAATCGGATACCTTTTGATTAATAAGGGATCACGGTACTATCAAGTTTTACACTCGTATATCTATTGACATATCTTGTAGATTACGTAAGTTTTTTTACATGATCGCAATTTTTTTGAGTCTCCTTCCATTACACACACGAAACTAATAAAAAAATCTCGACTCCCCTCAGACTTGACGCCAAATCTTTCAACCCGTTAATTTATCAAAACTTTATTTCCCATCTGAAATCCCCCCATTACCCAAATTCCCACAAACTGTTTTTTCTTTTTTTTAAATGATGTATGATATTTTTGAGTAGAAATTGTTCAGGTTTGTAGTCCAAAAACTGCTACACCAAACCATATTTTGCAATTTTTCTCGAAGCAAATAAACCAACTCGTGTATCGAGCGACTCCAACAAAATTGTTAAATAATACAATATCAAAAGTATAGTTTTTGTCGTGAAAGGAAACATTTACTGTAGTGTAGATAAGTATTTTTATGCTCCAGTTCTTTTCTGAAGGTTCTTTTGACCTTCCAGGAAAAAAAAAATCGGATACCTTTTGATTAATAAGGGATCACGGTACTATCAAGTTTTACACTCGTATATCTATTGACATATCTTGTAGATTACGTAAGTTTTTTTACATGATCGCAATTTTTTTGAGTCTCCTTCCATTACACACACGAAACTAATAAAAAAATCTCGACTCCCCTCAGACTTGACGCCAAATCTTTCAACCCGTTAATTTATCAAAACTTTATTTCCCATCTGAAATCCCCCCATTACCCGCAGGTGTGTTGTAGCCTTTAAATTTATTGCCTTTAGGGTCAATATCGCTCGGAAGGGCTGGATTGGAAAGTTCGTATATTATGTTATAATACGGTATTGGGTATGATTTATAGGAGCGAAGTGGCGAAGGTGCGATAGTTAGAAAAGATGTAGCAATTATGTACGGTCTAACAAGTTGGGTGTGGTAGCTAAGTGACAGCGGTGAAGCAAAATATACTACATTTATAAGTGAGGCAACGTACTTATATTATACATTCATGGACAGATTTAGAGCAATGCTAAAACAAAAGTTTAATTACTAATTTTGAAATGACTTTAGTTGCTTCAATAATTAAACCTTTTTTTAGCGTTCCTCTAAATTTGTCCATGAGTATGTATAGTTGCTTTTTAACCGACTTCGATAGGATAGAGTATAATTTAATGCTATAATTTCGTCAGAGTACTTAATTTAATTTTTAAACTGTTTAGACGACAACGGTTTCACTCACTTAAAAAAATTAATTTTACATGTTTTTGCTAAAAAAATAAGTGAGTGAGACTGTTTTTGTCATCTAAACAGTTTAAAATATGTCTCACGAAAGTTTAATTTGGAATTTAATTTTTACGTCAAAATCTAAGCAAATCAAACACTCGGCACTGAAAAGTGTCATTTAAAGCCATGAAGCTGACTGCTAAAGGCCGGTTTATAGTTCCTAAGGTCATTTTACAGCCCTACTAACTCTTCGACAGGACGTAAACTTGACTGGGTCACTGGCAAAGAAGTTTGTAGGGTACTTCTTTACGACTAGCCTATAATCCTTTTCAAATAGCTTGAGTTCTGTGACAAACAACTCAAAATTTGCATTTGATTACTTTGCCTCACATGTGAATAAAATGAAACTTAGCTTTGGTTTATGAATAATCAAGCTATTTAGAGAGCCTTTTCCACTTGGTGCGGTGAAAAAGATTTTGTCCTGCCTTTATGTACCATCATCATGAAAATTGTCATAAAAAGGTTTCGAGTATATCCAATAGCCAATAGACTGTATTATAAGCTTCGTAAACGACACCCTTTTAGCTATGTGTTGACACGTGTAGTGCCTCAGTAAAAGGCCGCTATTAGACATTCGGCGGGGTGACCGTCACGTTCCTTTTACAAATCGGTGAGTACCTGGCGATACGCACGTTTTGGTGCTGCGTTTACATACGGCCGAGTATAAGGCAACAGTAGGGCTATTTGAACTAGTACTACTAATAGTGTTATGTTACTCAATTGGTCCTCAACTACCCCAAGTAATAATTGTGTAAGCCCCAAATAAAATCAGAATCAGAATCAAGTATTTTATTCGTGATTAGGGTTTGCAATTCGGATCCGAAATGTATGAAATTATCCGGATCTGGATCCGGATCCGCGGATATTCCCATACATTTCGGATCCGTCGTGCAAAACCTATTCGTGATAAACTTAAAAACTAAAATTACATACAAAAGTATAACAAAAAACTACAACTATACAACTGTATATAAAATGAACATGCGTTAGGGTGACCAATGTCATTAGTGACGTCACATAGTTTTGTTTCCTATATAAGGTAAATAACATTGCGCTAATCTAGCGAAACTTTAGTGATGGTTCCAGCAACTCGCCGGTCCAAACGGCTCGCACGAACTCGCCCGGAATACAGACCATTTCATTTCATCGACAGCTTCCAGTAACCCACTATTCCCTACTCGACTAATGTAGTGAAGGGTTAGTAGCAGTTCCAGTGACTCGCCCGTCCAAACGCCTCACACGCACTCGCCCGGAATACAGAACAGCTCCTTTCAGCATCGACAACTTCTAGTGATCCACTGTTCCCTATCCCTACTCGACTAATGTGGAGGGGTTTTATGTAGTGCGAATAAATTTAGATAGAAAGACATGTTAGTACCTTGTCTATTTAACCCTTAAGGTGACTTTCAAATATTGAGACCCCGGTGTACTTTGCGGAAATCAAAACAAACGTTATTACTTTGCTAATCCGCTAAAATAAATAATAAGGTGCTAGTAATTTAGTGCTTACATACTTAGTTGCGTATTTTTTGCATGCAAACGAAATGTGCGTTTTAGACTGTGATTTTTTTCCATCGAGCGAAAGTCACGAAATCAAGTTTCGAATCGATAAAGTTACTAAAGAAAGAACTCTAGATTGCTATTCATATTTTTTGGCAATCAAATTATGATCTAAAAAGTGCTAAGATTGTTCAAAAACTCTGCTGGCTGCATCTACTGCACCTTAATCAACGCATACGAAGTCGCGGGCATAAGCTAGTAAAACATAAAGTCATCTGCACTCTTGAGCGATTATAAAATGTTAAGAGCGGAAGTTAACTGGCCAGCGCCAGCGGCAGCTAATCTCTTAACGACTCGTTAACTCTCGACACAGACCACTTCCCTTTTACAGAAGGATGCAACTTGAATGCAGCTTGAAATTAAAATGCTTTATTGCCACAAAAAAGTACAAAAATACAAACTAAACTAATTTAAACTAACTATTCTAATAAAAAAAACCTTTAAAAGTACGCACCTCCACCGCGTTTACCGCGTAAACCGCGTTTTAACATTAACTTATAATATTAAATTAAATTAAACGAAAGAGAGGAAAATATAGTACTTTTAAACCAGGTAAATTAGTCGTATACTTATTCCTGTTGCCTGTTTGTTAAAAATTATATTTTGCAATGTTTTTATGTGAGCACTTGCAGCAGGTTAGCAGTTGCTTAATTAGTTTCATTTCTTAACCAACTTATCGTAGTAAACGCTCTACGATACATGCAAAGTAACGTTTACCATATTTTTTGGTAATTAAGAAGTAAAAATAAATTAGAATACATACAACATTCTATACTAAATCAGGCCACATTAACACTACTTCATTTTTAATTGGTTTTTCTAGTTTTATACTTGAGTATAGATCGTAAACGTGGATTTAAATGAAATGAAAATATCTTAAATATCGCTTTTATATGTAGATAGTTACTCATACTCATATCATATACTCATACATAGAATATTGTTTATTGACACACTTCAAGATATAAATTAAAGAAAAAACTCGTAAACGAATAGAGCAAAATAACAGGCGATCTTATCGCTATCATAATGAATTAAGCAGATTTCTTCTAGTGTTCGTCAATGCTTCAAAAACGTTGTCTATGACTGTTTAAACGACAACGGTTTAACTCACTTGAATTTTTAGTTGCTATTGGCGACATGTTTCGTGCCCTTCGGGGGTCCTTCCTCAGGCTCGAGTGGTCGCCGCGGCTGCACTACGTGCACTGAACTCAAGTGAGTGAAACCGTTGTCGTCTAAACAGTTTAAAATATGTCTCACGAAAGTTTAATTTCGACGTTGTCTATGTCTAGTAGTCTATGAAGCTTAAACTCTAGTCAGAGATTTTATGGCGATACAGGGTGCCCCAGTTTTGGACTGTGATTGGACTCGGATCGTAAATGGACGGTTTTTAAAATGCGGTGTTGGTTATTATTTTAAACTTTATTATTCTTAAAAAAAATATGTAGGTTCCTATATTTCATTCTGTTCTGATGATTAGTTAGCAACTCAGATTTAACAACTTGTTGAGAATGTTGGGATCACCAATTCGTTCCTTCAGGGGACCGATTTTAAAAATATAATCTTTAATAGAAAAAAACCGACTTGACTTGACACTAATAGTAGATTTTGTATGAGACATTTGATGTAGTAGTTTTTAAGAAATTATCAGGCATATCTCTTTCCAGGTTTTATCTCTATATTCACCCCGGTTGACGGTATATTTGCACACAACCCTACAGACGCGAGGTGCTTAACTTTTTCATGTCCCATCGATTTATCATATCTGTTTACTGAGTTCAAGTTCATGTAATAAAACGAACATCACTGACATAAATAAATCTCAGCTCTTTTCTTTTCTTTAGTGTCTTATCCTACATTATTTAGGTACAAAACGATAAACGTTTTAAGATAATCAGAGTACTTAAGACTTTTTTAACGTAAGTGTGTAAAGTGTGCATTTAAAATGGCGCAAGTCCTTCTATTTTTAAATACATATTCGCCTTCTATTCACTAAGAAGTATATCCTATAAAAACAACTCATTCAGATTGGTTACACAATCTTGGAGTAACCAGGGCCATTATATTTAAAAATGTACAGCACTTTATTTTTAAATTGGGAAATTTTATGTTATTTCTACTGAGAATCACGAGCTATTTCGATCCCAATAAGAGGAAAAAAGCGGCCAAGTGCGAGTCGGACTCGCCCATGAAGGGTTCCGTATTTAGGCGATTTATGACGTATAAAAAAAAACTACTTACTATATCTCGTTCATACTAATTTTCGGTGGAAGTTTACATGGTAATGTACATCATATATTTTTTTTAGTTTTATCATTCTCTTATTTTAGAAGTTACAGGAGGGGGACACACATTTTACCACTTTGGAAGTGTCTCTCGCGCAAACTATTCAGTTTAGAAAAAAATGATATTAGAAACCTCAATATCATTTTTGAAGACCTATCCATAGATACCCCACACGTATGGGTTTGATGAAAAAAAATTTTTTGAGTTTCAGTTCGAAGTATGGGGAACCCCAAAAATTTATTGTTTTTTTTTTCTATTTTTGTGTGAAAATCTTAATGCGGTTTACAGAATACATCTACTTACCAAGTTTCAACAGTACAGTTCTTATAGTTTCGGAGAAAAGTGGCTGTGACATACGGACGGACAGACAGACGGACAGACGGACAGACGGACAGACAGACAGACAGACATGACGAATCTATAAGGCTTCCGTTTTTTGCCATTTGGCTACGGAACCCTAAAAAACTGTTTCGAAATACCTTCTATTCTGTTACCGTTTTAAACCGTCTACCGTCTATTGTAAAATGGTAACGGAGTGAAAAAATTTCCTCCTATTCGGATCGAAAGAGCTCGGAGATTCCTCAATTTTGGCTAGAATATAAATTGCAAGCCTTGTGTTAATAAGAGTCCTCGCTTTACTCGCCCGCTAATGACATTTGTGCATAGAAAACGCCAATCAAAATTTAAATAATGTATGGAAAAAAGTCACGTGACTTTTCGTAGCACCTGTTATCCCAATACATTTTGTCTATTCGTGTGGGGTTTTTCCATGTAACTATTGTCAACATGGCTAAGCCTCCTTTTCGGTAAATTTCTAATACTTAGTTCAAATAAACTGGTTTTCCTTTAAATCTTCCTCTAAAAGCGTGTACAATAAAACCGGGTCGCAATAACCTTTCTCTAATCTCGCGAAAACAAAACACATCAAAAATGTCCGTCTGTCGTTCGTCCGCTACATTGACCGCTTATATATTGGAGTTGTAATGGCAGCGGGATTATGGTAGGGATTCAGTTGGGAAAAAAGAAATACTCTTATGATTTTAGGTTAAAATATTAAGTTTTTGGTGAAAAAGGTCATGTTTGATACGAGCTTTTATCACTGATTATTATACTTTTAACAGGCAACTAACACGCATCGGGTTCATTGTAATAATAAGTTGCGTTATGTTTAATCACAGAGGTCCTGCGGCCACATCCTGTGTCCATCATCAGCTCGATGGTACCATGATAAGATAAGATAAAGATAAGATAAAAGATAGTTTATTCAAGCAGGCATAATTACAATGCGCTTATGAACGTCATATAAAGCTAGGTAGACCGGCTCCAACCCTACACCTCTGCCCCGAGAATATTTAAATCCCCCCTCAATTGGAGGAGGGTATCTCGGCGGGACACATCTTTTCAAAAATAATTACATCTTATAATTTACATGCATTACGAGAAAATAAGGGAAAAAATACAATTTAAATTACTATAGAATTCATGCACTCATACACATAAGGTGTAATAGAAATTTGATTTAGAAAATATACATAGGTACATGGAATCATACAAATTCGTAGCTCTTTCAGATATTGCATTGTCACCCAAACTTAGGTATGTACGAGTACATATGTGTCGCTTACCTTCAAACTTGGGTAAATCTGTTCGACCCTCTGGGCAAATAAGTATCTACCACCTTTTCCAATTTTTCAGCTCGATATACAGAGTAGAAAAAAAATGATGCATGAATTGTTAATATCTATAACCTAGAAATAAGTATTAGGTATTGAAATTGTTACCTTGCTCTATCATTTTCTGCAGTATGAATGCAACTTAATGTTAAGCCTTTACCTGAAACAAAATTACAGTTTATTATTATGAGTGTAAATAATACATTTACTTCAAGAGATATTTTAAGAGAGAGAGAGAGAACAAACCCACCTCCACAAAAAAAAAACCTAAAAATTAACCATGCGTATTTTTAAGTGGAATTGTATACCTATTGTGAGATAAATAAATCATATCATACCATATCATATCAAAGTCGCTCATGGGTATTTCCACTTAACTGTGTACCATTAAACTGCCGGTTAGCAATCGTCACAAAACTGACGGTCGATGTCAAATCCCAAACATTTTGTCAGGAATGTGACGGTTACGTTACTGAAACAAGATTTAAGTCGCGCTTTAAAGTACTCTCAAGTATCAAGAACACGATACTATTTAAATTGTAACTAGCGACCCGCCCCGGCTTCACACGGGTTAACAAATACAATAATAGTCTTCTACTCTATACAGAGGCTTCTATACTCGTCCTATTTTCTTTTAGCAATTTATTTTGTGTTATAATATTTTGGAACAAAAATTACTTAGTGTTATTTTCTATAAATACCCTATATAGTTTGACCACTAAGCCAGCAGACTAGATTACACCCAATTAAATTAGGCTAAAAGCTAACACAATTGCCTCCATTAGCCGAGGAAACATTTTTGCTAAACCTAAACAATACACGGGTTGGTAATGTGACTATAAGCTTTGGCCAAATTGTGTATATGGCTTGATATTATTAAGATGATATTAGGTATACCTAAATGAAAATGGTAGTATCCTATTATATCCTTCCAAATATTTAATTTCAGAACAAGCTGACAAAAGGAAATTTATAAAGCATCTTTCAAACTACAATATCAGTACCTGTATTAACATAATTTTTCACGAGCTTTCGTCGGGGTTTTTTATACTTCTATAGTACTTAAGTCTTATAAAAGATTGTATAGAATTTAGGTACATCTCTTTTGATAGATGTGTATTTCAAATTTCAGGTAACAATGGCTCAAAACTCTTAGAACTTACAGTGAATAGACTCCATCATAAGAATCATAACCAAATCATTAGTTATCTACCTACTCGAAAGTTTTGTAACATAATGAAATACCTATTAATATATATCATCGCATGAACAAGCCTGAAACAGGTAGGTAACAGTTAAAATACCGCAAAGGTAAATAAATATAGTATTATGTGCAACAGGTAGGTATCTACATAATAAGGGTTCTTAAAATCTAATCACTACACCTTATAAAACTAAGCCCCCGCCGCGTCTGTCTGTTTGTGTATATTCGCGATAAACTCAAAAGCTACTGAACGGATTTTCATGCGGTTTTCACTTAGCAATAGAGTGATTTTTGAGAACTTAAGTATATCATTTGTTAAGGTTTTGTGTTACCCCGTGCCGTGCGGAGCCGGAGCGGGTCGCTAGTAAGTTAATATAGTTATCCTTCTTAGAAAAAAAGCGTGCCAAGCAATGTAAGCTTCAACAATGATTTAACGAAGTTTCTTATTTTACTTTCTTCTATTAAGAAAGTAAGAACAAAGAAAGTTAAGAATAAAAGCTTGTAAAAAGAATGGAAACTTTTCAAAAAGTTACTAAGTACTTTCTTTTGACTTGGTTCGATTCTAATAGGTATTGAAATTAGAACACTAAAAAAGACAGTCATTAAAAGTGTAAAAAACCGGCCAAGTTACGAGTCGGACTTGCGTTCCAAGGGTTCCGTAGGTACATTAAGTCCGACTCACGCTTGACTTCACATTTCTAATAGGTTTTCCAATTATCTACAGGTACTTAAAGAACTATTATGTGTATTTTATTCAATATTTTAGACTCGGTAGTTTCGGAGATAAAGAGGGAATGGTAATTTTTTGGCTATTTTCTTAAATAACTTCTAACCTATGTATTTTAAAATTATAGAAAAAATATATTTGAAATTTTTAAAATGAGCTCTTTCATTTGATATATAACACGATATAGTTTAAAAACTTTCTCATTTACCCCCCAAAAGTGGCCCCCATCTTTAAAATTTATTTGTTTACGTTACATGTCCATCTTTGGGTCATGAATTTACATATGTGTACCAAATTTCAACTTAATTGGTCCAGTAGTTTCCGAGAAAATAGGTTGTGACAGACGAACAGCACGACGACGCACGAGTGATCCTATAAGGGTTCCGTTTTTTCCTTATGAGGTACGGAACCCTAAAAAATGGTACGTTGTTAATGAACTTGGCTCGACATTCTACAGGCACGTAATTAAATTAAGGGTACAGTGAAGGACCGCTTTTTTAAACAAACACAAAACTGACAAAACGTAGTCTCAAGCTCTCTAGATATTAATTTTATAAAAAAAAATTACAAAATTTGATGCAAGTATATTGCCGAGCCCCAATGATATTGCCCCTTCGTTTGATTTTTTTTGAGATTTTTTTTTAGATTTTTTAATTAACATGGTTAAACTTAAAAAAATACACTCACGGACAAATTTAGAGGAACGAAAAATTACTTAATTAAATTTTATTAGGTACTTACTAGATTACAGCACCTGAAGTAATTTCAAAATTAGTATTTTTTTTTGCGCACTAAATTTGTCCATGATAAAAATCGAAAAAAGTCACATTAAAGGCCACATTTATAAGAAATCTACTTCTATTTGTAAAAAAATAGGTAAATTAGGTGATATCCAAAGCGGAAAATATCAACTACAAATGTACCTATCTATAAATATGGCGAATCTGTCATCCATTTTTTCTTGAACGTTTTTCCACAAGTTGGAAGCGGCAAATGAGCTGCATTGAGCTGGAATAATACAGGCGCAGACGACGCATATGCGATTTCACCGGATAGAACATTCGCAGCGGATATTGCTTTCAAATTAAAGATACTTAGTGAAAGAAAAGAAACGGCCAAGTAGGCTAAACTTAAAACGTTCACTGTCCCCATACAAAATCATATGAAAAAAAAACTACATCCTCATGCGGTTTATTTTTAGACGTTTTTTTTCTTCTAGTCATTTGCTTAGTTTATCAAGCCTTTGATCCATTTATAGTTATTATTTTTACTTAACCTTATTGAAATTCATGGTCATCGAGGTCGCCCTATAGGACGCTCAAGAAGACTTGTGTTGTGGGACTTGTGGATACTTAGACAACGATATCTATGATATACAAATACTTAAAATTACATATGTACATAAAAAATACCTATGACTCACGAAAAAATATTTGCGCTCAGCACACCAATAAATCGAACCCAGGACAACCGGCTTCGTAGGCACCAGGTGTATAGAAAAAAAATTATTTGCCATTTTCAGAGAGACTTCTATATATCCAGTTCCGGTTAGTTCTATTTTATAAGTTAGCTTTTAACTGACAGCTTTCAGATAAAAGTTAGCCGATATTCCGTAGCAGCTATATTTCATAAATGCTGACAGCATTCCGTTTAAAATCCGTTAGTATTCACAACAACGGACAGCAAAACTGTGTTCTATTTTTTATTTGTATTCAGAACTGCACGTTTATATTTATATTTCATACATAAAAATAACATTTTTTTTACTTTTTTCTAACTGAATTTAAAGATTCTTGTTAAAATTACCAAATATATTATATTAAACTAAAAAAAATCTACACGTATTATAAGCAAGTATTATTTAAAAATCTTCTAATATTTCGACAGTTATTTATGTAGCCATACATATAAACAATATTATTATTTGAAAGCACTGAGAATTTCGATCTTCGATAATTCTAAAAACTTGAATGTTTTTTTTTTCAAAATTAAATAAATAGCATAAATGAAAATCATTATAGTAAATATAACCCAAACAGTGCACGGCACAGTTTTAAGTTATGCGCCCATTTGCGAACTTGGCCCGGCCGCCCGGGGCACCTTTTTAAGCAATTTAAATGAGCCAACTTTGACTTATTTTACAAGCAGTTTTATTGGACGGTTTTTTCGGTGAAAGTCCGCTTTTGTATAAAGTTTGTCGCTGAAAAGAGAGATAAGTTGAGTGTTATGTTAATGTGTTTTACAATACAAACTTGAAAATACTCTGAATCGTGGTATCTAATCTAATCTAAAACCTAAGAGTAATTCTTGTATATTTATTTATAATATATATGACACCGTAAGATTGTGAACCCGTTAGTTTATAATCTAACGTAGGTTAGGTTAGGTTAGATTATAATCTCCCTACCGTCAGTTTATAATGTAACTAGCGAGATTATAATATGACGAGTGTTTACAATTTTACGGTGACGTCATATATATGTCGGAGAATGGCTGAATTGTGCCATCTATCGCCTTGAAGAGGCGTTTCATCACGCAATCTTTGACAACTAGAGCAAACTAGGGTGTACACCTGACTGGCGTTCGGCACAGTTCCGCCAAGGCGTCATAGAGTGCGCTGTCAAAAACAAATGAAAGCCAGAACAATTGAAGTGATGCTGTCAATCAATCTTCAGATGAGAACATGATGAGAATGAACGGGAGAAGATGACGTCTGTGGCGGTTCCTGGGTCTAATCCACTGGTTTGCTTTGAATAAGAGGTGTAACGTGTGATATGATTTGTAATCAGTCTTATCCAGTAAAGACTGTGAGTTGAATAACGTATTTCATTGTAGAGGACTCGTCATCCATGATTGAAGGTCCTGATGTGCTCCTGATAGTATGATACGCCCACGATTCCGACATATATATTTCGGGGATCTCGGAAACGGTTCTTACGATTTCGATGAAATGTGCTATATGGGGGTTTTGAGGGGCGTAAATCGAAATCTCTGAGAAAATGCGCATTTTTGAGTTTGTATATTATGTCTCCCAGATATTAGTTAATAAATGCTGTATTGAAAACTCAACAGTTTCCATTTCAGCTCGGGTCAAAAATGCTTTCGTATTTCTGACCAGCTAGCTATTCTCCTCTACAGCTCGCATTTTTCATATAGGTACCATAAATATGTAGTAAAAGTAGGTGTAAAATTTACACTGTAAATACAATTTGTAATAGGAACGAAACTCTATATTGCTTGATATTTGCGTCAGTTAATAGAGTCGGACCAAGAAAAGTCTGCAGCGGATTTGATAGCCCACGCAGTGCAAGTGTCATTTATGCGTCATAATTTCATAGAAGTTTGACGTTTAAAATAACACGTGCACTGCGTGGGCTATCAAATCCGCTGCAGACTTTTCATGGACTGACTCTAGTATATATTTACTACTTTATTGGACTGACAAAAAAAATAAATTTACTGCGATAATTTTTACTTTTGTACAAAGAGATTCACGGCTGAGAGCTTTGTCTGATATGCTCTAACGGGACAGAAATAAGTCCATTTCAAATATTTTTCAGAACCGTCCTAATTGTTAATAAACCGAACCGGGTTCAGCGACCCAGAACCGTGTTTCATAGACTACGTCCAATAGACTCCTTATTTTGTATTTACGAAAATTCGCGAACGCCGTAGGTACATTGGCGCTCGTCTATTATCTCGCAAGAATGCAATATAGGTGATGATTTTTTTTTTAATTTTAAAGACATTATGTTTTACCTTGTTAATTACAATTATTTATTATTGCATTAGGTTTGGGCTTTTTTGAGTGCCAATTCGACCAACAGTGATCTAATTGTGGCGGCCCTTAAAAAATCATTACTAATGCCGTTGAATCTGGGAATTTCCATTTTCTGAAGCCTGTTACAGGCAGTGAAATGTGCTGTACCTCATAAACTCATAAGGTTGCAGTATATGGTGCCCTAAGTAGGTACTTCTTTTTGACATTACAGCCTCAGTCTCTCACTTTTCTTGCGCCATCTACACGGCAAGTAATCTGTACTATCCCAAAGCAAATTGTCCAACCACACAGAAACTTATTCGTTCAAAAAATCCCCATTAAAACCCTCAAGCAAGCCTGCTCAAGTTTAATTCATTGTCGTCTCAATAACTCAATCACGGGTCTAAATAATTTGGGTCTGTAAAAGCATTGTTTGGAGGTCTTGGTGCTAGCGGAAATGAGCCTGGAATTGTGTGGGGACACGCCTTATAGGCAGCGGAGCGATGTTTGATTTTTTTATTTATTTTTTATTGGGTCCGTTAATAGCACATGAAGAGTTGCAATTGTTATCACGTTTGCACATTTTCACGTACATATTTCTTTTTTAGTTATTTCGGACATTTTGCAATGAAAAAGCATGGTCGCTGGTATACACTGTCAATCTTTACATTTTTTCAGTTGATTTATTTAAGAGAAATAAAAATACATTGTAGAACTTCTATAAAACTCGGTAAACTGTGACGTTTGATGGCGGGGTACGCTATTTCTTGTGCTTATAACTTAACCTTTTTACTTAAATCTAACGGTAGATACACCGACAAATGGCCGCAGATCGACTCAAGGACATTTAAAAATAGTGATGTTTAGTCAACTATGAATATGAAACAATCTATCGACAACTTCTTTCATCAACCCTTTCATTTTCGTAACAGAGTTATTTTTATTTTATTATTTGTGGTTACGATTACCTAAAAAAAAGTCTGTTTTGACTTTGTAGGTACGGCAGCGTACAAACAGCAACACACTTAACTGTCCATCGGTGGACCTTATGCCTTTTGTAATAAGGTTTACGAAATATCAGTTAACAGTAGTGTTTGCAATCCGGATCCGGAATGTATTAAACTATCAGGATCTGGATCCGGATCCATGGATCTTCCGATACATTTCGGATCCGTCGTGCAAACCCTAGTTAACAGTGTGGGCAAGTACGAGTAGTAAAATCGCCAACCGCTCCGCCCGGGGCGTGGCCTTAACTGACATTTCCTTCCGCCGTCAATCTGGCCCCGGACAGCTGAGGCGTTTCCGGTTATCTTAGTTGACGGTTTTTTAATGTTCTCCCTTTGAATGCGGCCTACATTTATTGTGTAGTAATATCTTTGACGGAGTTTTTCGCCGACTTTAATAAAAGAAGTTGACGTTAATTTAAAATGTTATGAATGGTTATTTTTTTCCTCAAAATGTAGGTATGCATAATATTAAAGGAGGCATGTCTGTGATTATGTACTATGGAGTGATATATCTGATGGCGTTGTATTACAGAATATCTGGGAGACCGAGCTTTGCTCAAAAATTTTGGAAAACTCAAAAATGCGCGTATTTCCAGAGATAAGACCAAGCTAGATCGATTTTTCGGCCCCGGAAACCCGCATATAGCAAATTTCATCGAAATCGTTAGAGCCGTTTCCGAGATTCCCGAAATATACCTATATAAATAAATAAATACACTTAAACAAGAATTCCTCGTTTAAAGGTATTAGACAGATACATTAGATGGGTCCATACGTCCTACCAGATTAGAACCCAGGACGCCCATTTGCGTAGGCAGAGGGACGTTAAATTGTACCGTTATGTAACATTGATATATTGTACAAAATTTACAACACACGTCAGAAAGAGTAATTGGTTTCCTTTGGTGTTATGCCTACATTTCCAAGGACATGGGAAAACATCTGTCTAGCCGAGATAACTTAAATAAAAAATAGCTGTGTGGCTCTTTTCAGAAAATATCATTCCAAAGACGTTAAAATATTTGAATAGCACAGTACCTACCTATTACATTTTGACACTGATTTCGAAGAGACAGTAAAATCTATCCGAACCCGCAATTTATCAAAACGTTGATGATGGTTATAACTAAATATAATATTTATTATTAAAATTTTATTCAGATGTCAGTGTATTACAGTCACCATCAGATATATCGGAGCGGCCAAGGTGCTCACAAATATCTGAGCACGCCTCTATTGTCAAGGCGTTTGAGTGCGTGTTCAGATATTGTGAACACCATTGCCGCCCTGATATATCTGATGGCGACTGGACGTTCGAATTGGCCTGTTAGTTTATGCGTACTTTCGATTATCCGAAATTATTTAGGTAATTTTATATTTTTTTCTACTCCCGTACTTTTATTTGTCATTTAAACTTTAAATTTTAAAGAGTCGTGCACACACCTTTAAAACCCTACCTTATAGTTGTCAAGACAAGTCTTTAGTCTATTCCCCAAAACAGAATTTGTGCATACACGCAGTATCTTTTTGGCGATTTTACGATACTTCGTGTAATGACCACTTAAAAAATATAGAATGAAACACAGTGCTGCCAGCCTTATTTTAAATGTCATCTCTGACAAATAAGTGAACCATAGACATTTGTTTTTTTTAATTTCATTCATTCATTCAATCTTTTCCCGCCCGTACCCTCCATTTTTGCTACTTCTTGAATTACAAATATTTGTTAAATTTACAATTTTATTTCAAAGTAAGTGCTTGGTCGTAGAAAAAGTATTGTATGCAACGATGTTTAACTGAGTCAAAAAATACTCGTAGCGTCTTTGTTAACAATTTTCGGCTTCGCCTCAAATTGTTATTCACGCCACTCGCCTTTTTTGACCTCTCTTAAACAACGGTTGCATAAACTATATAACGTTAATTGTGTAAGTCAAATTTTAATATACTGTACTTTTTTATGTAAAAAGCTTTTGTTTATAGGTACTTACTAAAGTTTCGGTTCCAAGTTTTTCGGATAATCGAGGTACCTACTTACCTGTATTATGATAGTTTTTATTTAGTTCGCGATGCGTTCTCATTCTATTTAATACTTATGTTTGTTAATTGATTATATAAATGGATACAATGAAAAATATCAAGTAAACTTCACTATAAAGTAAGAAAAAGTCTTTTTAATATCAATCTATAAATATAAAAAAAAAACGTTTGTAACGGAAGTAGCCAAATTAAACTATAATATTTCACCATTATAAACAAGAAAATCGAACACACTAAATCAAAAGGACACAAGTAAAATAAAACAAAATCAATATAATATCTGTTTTTGGACTTACGTAGCTTTCGCCCTTGGCCTTATAAATGTGGGCGTTTTGCCAAAAAGGGACTGAACTGAGAATCGGAAGAATGTACGTTTGCTTACTTTGTTAGAATAAACATATTAGCCGAAATACTTCTATAGCTGGACATAAGTAAGCCTTCCTCAAGAATAAAATAAACAGAAAAAAGCGGCCAAGTGCGAGTCGGACTCGCCCATGAAGGGTTCCGTATTTAGGGGATTTATGACATATAAAAAAAAAGCGGCCAAGTGCGAGTCGGACTGGCCCATGAAGGGTTCCGTATTTAGGCGATTAATGACGTATAAAAAAAAACTACTTACTAGATCTCGTTCAAACCAATTTTCGGTGGAAGTTTACATGGTAATGTACATCATATATTGTTTTTAGTTTTATCATTCTCTTATTTTAGAAGTTACAGGGGGGGGGGGACACACATTTTACCACTTTGGAAGTGTCTCTCGCGCAAACTATTCAGTTTAGAAAAAAATGATATTAGAAACCTCAATATCATTTTTGAAGACCTATCCATAGATACCCCACACGTATGGGTTTCATGAAAAAAAATTTTTTGAGTTTCAGTTCGAAGTATGGGGAACCCCAAAAATTTATTGTTTTTTTCTATTTTTGTGTGAAAATCTTAATGCGGTTCACAGAATACATCTACTTACCAAGATTAAACAGTATAGTTCTTATAGTTTCGGAGAAAGACAGACAGACAGACATGACGAATCCATAAGGGTTCCGTTTTTTGCCATTTGGCTACGAAAACAACACCACTACTACTACTACTTTTTTCGAAACTATAAGAACTATACTGTTGAAACTTGGTAAGTAGATGTATTCTGTGAACCGCATTAAGATTTTCACACAAAAATAGAAAAAAGAAACAACAAATTTTGGGAGTTCCCCATACTTAGAACTGAAAATCAAAAAATGTTTTTTCATCAAACCCATACGTGTGGGGTATCTATGGATAGGTCTTCAAAAATGATATTGAGGTTCCTAATATCATTTTTTTTTTCTAAACTGAATAGTTTACGCGAGAGACACATGACTTCCAAAGGTGGTAAAATGTGTCCCCCCCCCCCCGTAACTTCTAAAATAAGAGAATGATAAAACTAAAAAAAATATATGATGTACATTATTATGCAAACTTCCACCGAAAATTGGTTTGAACAAGATCTAGTAAGTACTTTTTTTAATACGTCATAAATCCCCTAAATACGGAACCCTTCATGGGCGAGTCCGACTCGCACTTGGCCGCTTTTTTTTTCTATTGTGTTGTTTGGCGTTTGTGAATGTACAATTGTCATCTTGGCTAGGCACTCTAATGTGTACTCGCCTTAAGAAACCTTTACCATCGTCGAAAGAAAACCAGTTTTGTCCTATACAAAGCTAACAAATGTAATTATGTAATTATATCCATTTGTTTCGTTCGGAGTGGAGTATCTGTGAGAAGGGATGTCTTTGTGACAAGCTGATAGGACTAGCATGGTGTAATAAGTAAACCGTATATGTGACAGAAAATTTGATAAAATTCCAGACATCAAATATGATGGCTGGACTTGTCAACGATAATAACCGTCATTTCCAATTGCGCGGTGCTAAAAATTCATCTGCGCTTCTCGAACAAAGTATAGATTAGACTTACACAAAAAAACAACGAGTTGCACTCAGGGAGTGCCGGCAGAAGTGAAAACTCAATGACTAGTGCAAAATGCACTATGTTATAATTGAGGTTAACGCCATCTAGCGTTAGCGTTAATTACTTGAAACCCCTAAGCACATCACTGTTAGTACTCGAGTTATATTAATACCAGTTAGAGCGCAACTCACTAGATGACTCAATGACTAGAACTCAATGACATTACATGTAACACAGTTTTTCGATCAGGTCACGTGTCCGTCTTACGGTCACGTGATCGTCTTACGGTCACGTGATCGTCTTACGCTGTCTCGAGTTTAACTTTTTTCCCCACCTCAAAGTGCACAGCGCCGCTAAAGAAGTTTTCACTTCAAAAACTACTTCGATGTAGTTTGGGTAGGTATCGAGATTCTAGGCATTTGTTGAAATTATGATCTCTTAGGAACAGAAACATAAATTAGAATCAGAATGTGTGTTGCACCACGAACACACAACGAAGCAACGCTTAATATGGCTGTAGCTACCCATAGGTTGTTTAAAAAGTATTTCTCATAATTTTCATAAAAACGAATTTAAAAAACTACGATGATGGTGACAGATAGAATTCGGTGCAAATGGCCTATTTGGATTGTAGGCAGATATTTAACGTTGATCGCTCCAACTGGCCCTAATAAGAAGTCAGAGGCAAAACATAACAGATAAAATGTTCATAATGCAGTATCATGCTAGCTCGGCACTCATTCCATTACTCAGGAAAGATCCAAGTATAAGTTAATCCATTATTTACGCGTAGAGGGTAGTTAACAATGCTTTTATATCATGACTGAAAATTTTCGTGAAAAATGATAAACAAAATGAAAATTATTCCTGATTTTTACTTCAAATAAAATATACTTAACCTTGATAAAACTACATAAAACTAAAAAAGGGAAAAAAAAACTTTGAGTATTAAGTGCAAAGGTGAACTTATCCCCTCTCATCCAAATAACCGTAGACGGTGATTAACAAACATCTTTTAGCAATTAAAGGCCCATTCCATATACATACATATTTAAATTATATTTAAATTATTAGGTATGTATATGTATTTATATTATATGTTTCGTGTATATTATGTGTGTTAAATTTTTTAAATTAGCTTTGCGGTTTATATTAAATTTTGTTAGTAGTAGTAGCAGTTGCACCGCCCACAATCTCTCTGCTTTGCCTTAAGGTTGACTGGTAGAGAATGCTTTTGGCATTAAGTCCGCCTTTTGTACGATAAGTTTTTCTTTTGTGCAATAAAGTTTAAATAAATAAATAGGTAGGTATATAAATGCTAACAACGTTAATTTATATATATCATAGTAACCCGGCGGTCCCTTCGAGCCTATAATTCTTAAAGGTCAACCCAAGGTCAGCTGGCAGACGGCCAGGCCTACAAATAGCTATGGAGATTTTTTCCTGGATCTGTTTGCCATTTCGGCTTTATTTGGGCAAATAATATAGAATTTTATCGATGTTTACAATGTAAACTAGGGGTGGGATACTGTGAGGTTGTAAATCACGTAGTTCTGTCTTTTGAATAAGAAAAAAAAAGTTTATTTCAGATTTTAAAATCCATATTGTGTTAGTCTACTTACACCGAAAATTAAAAACTAGATGTTAGTGCATATGTCGGCGGCCGATCGTAAGATCAGGCATATCGTGAACTTCCTAGGCATATCGTGAAACGTGAAAATCTTTGACCCGTTCCCTGTGATTTCTGGGCAGTTTTCCCTTCGGGCATCTATAGCAACCTAACGAACTTATCCTACCTATATATTGGTTTAATGTCACTATCGTCAAAACATTACACAGGAACATTACGATCTGCCTGATCTTACGATCGGCCGCCGACACATATAAATATATAAACATCATTAAAACAAAACAGAAAAAGACACAATCTACTATGCCCCTCCCGTCACAATACTGACCCAATATTGTAACATTGGACAGTCAAGACGTCTAGATACCATCCTCAGAATGTTGTTATTACTGTCTCGCACTCGTCTCAGCAAAGAGGCTACCCTCTTGCGTCTGATGGCATGGAAGCCATCCGTGTGCGCCTCGGCAAACATGCCTGACGCACTGCAGTGGCGAGGCAGCTTCAACAACATCCTGAAGATGTTATTGTATTGTATACGGAGCGCGTTACAAATGCGCTTCGTATGTTTCACCCATAGACTGCACGAGTAGAAGGCTTAAGGTGACAGTACATTTCTAACCGCATCTCCACTACTGGTACCGAACGCGTCGCTGTTACTGTCAATTTCCATAGTAAAACGAACAGTAGTGCAGAGAGGCTACCGCGAAAACCGAAATTCGCAAATTACGGGGATGAAGGGGTAATTAGAGTGAAAGAGAAAAATGCCCGCAATTTACGAATTTCGATTTTAGCGGTTATAGCCCAGCTGTCGTTGGAAATGGACTGTCACTTTTACGGATAGGGATACACGGCATAGCTTACGGATCCCTTGGTGGGCGAGCCCGACTGGCACTTATCCGGTTTTTCATTTCAAAAAATATATGGGTAAATATTATGGGATAATCTTATAAAAATTAACCTAGTTAGTAAGCTCAATAAGGCTTGCTATACTTGCTATACTTGCTAAACTCACCAGTTAGGTTATGTATATTTATATATAATATAATTTTGATATATATTTATTTATAATAGTATTAAATATTATTTGTTCCCGTCGTCCACAACGTGTCCTGCACTGCATGCTGTCCCGCACACTCCGCTGGCTCCACAGAAAACCAGCGCCGTTGGCCACGCTAGTCGTGCCAGCTGCATTGCTGAGTGGAGACCATTTCGGCTTCACATCTCTATACTATATCCGCTGATTTGTTTATCTTTGCCTTGTATCTGCAATATGTGTTTTGTTTGTATTGATGTGTTGTCTGAATAAATGATTTCTATTCTATTCTATTCTATTCTATTCTATATGAAAAATAAATGCATATGACTGATTTTATAGATAGATTTTTCATGTTAAAACTACGTTAAAACAAAATATTGCATATAATTGAATTATTCATTCGGTACAATGTATTGTTTAGTCGAGCGAAACGCTAAAACGGATAATATTTTATAAATCAAAAAGTTTTATTTCAAAAACGGGAGCTTTAATAAAAATGTACCGCAGGCTTGCAATATAATTTTATTTTATTTTCGGACTATATTTTCCATTAGCGCTCCGTTTATTTTTATTGATAGACGTGTATTTCGTTGGGGTAACTTTTGGAAACAGGCCGGTTATTGCTTTGAGGTAATATTACAATAATTTAGGAAATCGAATATATAATTTTTGTTTTAATTAAGTATCTAACTACAGGTTAGCCATTAAAATACGTTGTTCATTCGTAAAACGCTCCATAACTGCAACATGCTTTTCATGCGACAACTGTAATAACTGTCATATTTGCCGCCAAAACAAAATTGCGGCAAAAAAAGGTGTATACCTCTAAGTTGGCTACCCTATAGCTTCTGCCTCGACTTCGAGCTTCGTCTGCGTGTTATGATGATGATGATGATTGTTCAAAACCATCCTATGCCCTCCCGGTCCTCGAACTGTCTGAAATGTCCACACTAAATTGCATCTAAATCGGTTCAGCGATTTATGCGTGAAGAGGTAACAGACAGGCATACAGAGCTACTATAGCATTTATAATATTAGTAGGGATTAGTAGGGACCTAAATGTGTAATAAGTGTAATAACAATGTTATATATACCTTTTGCCTCAAAACTATAAAACACATTACTAAGCTTATCCTCTGTAAGTTTAGTTTTCCGCATTACTGCTCTCTAAACAACCATAAAACTAAAACCAACCTTAAGCACTATAGATTACAGTTCATATTCCCTAACACAGTATTAGTATCAAATTAAGTTTTTAGGAAAAACTTCGGGAAAAACGGAGCACCAGGGATTTTGGGCGAAAGTTGCCGCGTTTCTTATCAAATGAGTTATAGCGGCACAAGGAGGTATATTTCTTGCCTTATTTCGCAGATCGTTTCACTGTTGGATTAACGGCCTAGCCTAGCCGGTAATGACAAATGAAAGCAGGAGGTCAGGTTCGAATCCTGGCAAGGGAATTTATAATATGTGTGTTTATCACGAATATTTTGTTCTTGAGTAATGGGTCTTATAAATAACCAATATCTGGGTGACCGAGCTTCGCTCGGAAAACATATAAAAACTCGAAAAGAGATAAGACCTAGCTAGATCGATTTCTCGCCCCCGAAAACCCCCCTATAGTAAATTTCATCGAAATCGTTAGAGCCATTTCCGACATCCCCGAAATATATATATAAATAAATAAACAAGAATTGCTCGTTTAAAGGTATAAGATACAAATATTCTTTATTTTTCTCCAATATCAAACGAAACATGACATAACAATTAACCATATAAATTAAAACTGTGTAGGTTTGTATAATTATAATATATAGGTGTATGTACCCAACCCATTACCTATATATACCTATCGTACCCACAACACAAGCCTGTGGGACTTGGTCGGATTTATGTGAGTTTCTTCCCATAATATATTACGATACTAATATTACGATATTTATTCAAGTTAAGCATGACCAGTACCTACCCGTACCTACCACGAGTCACTGACAGATAGGTATGCCAGTACGAGCGAGATGCATAAAAAGTTACGTTCACGCTAGCGTTTATGGCAGTGCCAAACTGGTGGTAGCTTAGCTGTACTGTAGTAACAGTACGTAAAAAACACTTACAAGTTTAGTACCTACCTAAATAAAATAACGTCAGCGCCAATGTGTGGCGAGTCTGTGGACTTCGTGAAAGCTTTGCGGAGTCTGTGGAAAGTCGTCTATGACTTATTTACAAAATGGGTCGGAAATTTAGATGTTTTGTTGCGAATTGTGGGAATTTAGAAAGGTTACTTTTTGAGCTTGACTGTCGTTTTCTTAGGGGTTAATGGGGGAGAGGAAAAGTTAATCCTTCTTTTCTGTAGATTTTTTCCAAACTTATGAATTATAATAATAGAAGTAAGGTAGACGACCAAGTGCTCGTCATTACTACAGTACATTAATCGCCATGATGATATATCGGAGCATCCAAGGTGCTAAAAATATCTAAACAAACAATGTATCGCCTTGACCACTAGACCACCCGGCGACGGCGGTAGCGGTACCCGTCCCAAATTATCTGTGTAATTGTGTATGCTATCTTTGAAAGGCTAGGCGCCTTTGACCAACTCTAAGGGCGAGCAGTGTGTGCTTAAGATAAGATAAGATAAAAGATAGTTTATTCATGTAGGCATATTACAATGCGCTTATGAACGTCAAATAAAGCTACACCGGCTCCAACCGTACACCTCTGCCTCGAGAGGATTTAAATCCTTCCTCAATTGGAGGCGGGTATCCCAATATGAGACCGGCTTAATTTCAAATAATTTGATTTCTTCCCTAGTTAAAAAGTTCTTGGTCTAATTCTAATAGCCGGTCATACGCTCGGTTACATTTTAAACCCTTTTTTTTAATTAGGCGCCTCCAGACCTCTGCAAATAAAATTAAACTCGTTCTAATTTCGTTCCGCCATATTTAAATGTCTATAATTAACCGCCTTTCTTAATAAGGAAATTTGGAAAGGTTAAAACCGGGTCACCGAAAAGTTCCCTTAATGACGCATGTATTATAATAAAATTATCGCGAGTGAAAAGTATGTTAATTTGTCGGTAATTAGCGAAAGTTTAGCTGCGGGCGCAGCATGGTTCTATTTTTATCGCCTGTCACTATGCCCGTCACTTGCGCACTTACATACTTGTTAGAACGTGACAGGCATGGTGACAAGCGATAAAAATGCGACCGTGCTACCGCCGCTGATATTAGGATGTAGTCTAAAGTAAAATTAAAGGATTTCAGGGACCATTTGAGCTTAGGTACTGTGGGGCTTACGGCTTGATTCGAACTTTAAGATACATCAAATATTACATCTAGATACGATATGGATTGGATATGCCAGTGATAAAAGTGACGTTTTTGTTTGAAGAGACGTCACTTTTAACACTGACATATCTAATATTCAAGTTCGAACGTATCTTAAAGTTCGAATCGGGTTGTTAGTCAATTTGTGTAAGGATGTCCTATACCTAATAGATATTTATTTATTTATTTCAGATAGTCTCCAAAATAATTTTTAATTTTATTATTATTATTTAGCCACGTTTCGTAAAACTGATTGACCTCACAACCGCGATGTCACGAGCTATCAATTAAAACAGTGGAATGTTGTTAACAGGCCCGATGGAGCGTGCATTCAATCAACGAAGGGTCGGTGACATTGCAAAAAACCGGTCTAGGCATCTAGGTTATACGTACTTTAGTACCTAGGTATTGTAGCGCCAATATTGGATTAGGATGGCGTGGTGTACACTTGTACAGTCAGCATCAAATAGATAGTAACGCTCAAAGTGGCTAGATATCGATAATATATTTAGCCATTTTGACCGTTACTATCTACCCCGATGGATACATCCATATTTCTAAGGTAACAAATGTGTGTTACTATATATATATGATTTTTGATAAAAATGACAACAAAATAAAGTAGGAAAAATTTAGTCAATTTACACGGAACTGTAAAATTAATTCATTCCCTTAATGACCATGCAATTTTGCAGCTGGGTGTAGGTGCGTTCATAGGTAAGTACCTATTGTATTTTACTTTGTAAGACGATTATGTACCAAAATTAATCTTATTTAAATGACTTGTGTACTGTGTGTGTAATGTACAGCGTAGTTACTAAGTAGATTATAGCTATATTTTCGTTTGGTCATAGCTATATTTAAATAATGAAGCAATAGTTATTTACAATACAAGTGCGGAAAAAAGGTAATTCGAAACGAGTGGCACGAGTTGCGAATTACCTATTCGCACGTGTATCGTACAACGTTTTACAGTACATATGGCCCTTTAAACTTTTGACATACACACGAAAAGTGCTATTTTACGCACTAGTGCGGGAAAATAGGGCCATATTATGTACTGTAAAATATTTAATGAGTGAAAAATGAATTAGATAAAACAGTCACGTGATCGCGGCGCATAGTTACACACTATTTCGCACGCACCGCCATTGGGGATATAGCTCAGTGGTAGAGCATTCGACTGCAGATCGAGAGGTCCCCGGTTCAAACCCGGGTGTCCCCTGCCTAAATTTCCTTTTTTGTTTTTTTTTTTTCCAATTTCAATGAATACCTACATTAATTTACGTTTGTTGTTTTTAATACTACGTATACTGTAATTTTATACCTACCAATTTTATTTTATCAATTGCATCATATGATGCATTACAACTTATTGTGAAACATAACTTTATATATATTTTTTATATGTAATAAAAAAAATACATGCAGGCAATGTGCCATGTGATGTATAGGACAGTTCTCTCTTCATGTGATGTATAGGTCAATTTATCTCTTAATTTTATTAATTAAAAGAGTGGTAGTTAAATATTAATTAAAGCAACAAAGCCATAAAATAAATCTATATTAATGTATAATCATTAATCAAATGTCAGATAATAAAATACACACACCCACATACCTACAAATAAAAATTTAACTTAAGTACCTATATAAATAGATTGTGTTTATTTGCACCCTTATTCATAAAACTTTACGAGGCTTAAAAAATACAAACCATTATTAGCTAATTGAGGCTTTATAGCGCATTTATTAATAACGCCATTAGACTTTATATGGGGCATTATCTATGAAAAGGGTACCTTATTGTCGATGGCGCTTACGCCGCACAGCGTCTCGCGGCATTGTATTTATATCGGAGCATCGTTAATAATGGCGTAACCGCCATCGACAATAAGGTCCCTTTTCATAGAAAACGTCACATATTTAGTCTAGTTGCAGTTGCTAGCTGTGTAGCTATTAATATAAATATACATATTATAATATAATTATAATGACGTATGCGACTAAATTGCGTCAGCATAACCTACATGTTTTATCGGCCGTTGACACCGCACTCGATAAAACATTGAGTCATCTCATGTTATTATTAGTAGTAGTAGTAAAACACTTTATTCTCCAAAAACAGGTCACATGAAATTCACATAAATACAGGCACAAAGGCGAACTTATCCCTATAAGAAGTCAAATTGAAAAATAAACTAGCAGGCAAACATTTTTACAAATAAAAAAGAAAACAAAAACAGAAAGGATGATAAAATACGTCATAAAAATCAACCAGTCAAGTCATATAAAATCAGCATTCGAATTTTTGAAAGGAACCGGTTTGAAGTGAACATATTGTAACGAAAACTTTTCTATCAAATAGGATAAAACAGGATTTCTATTAAAAGGGAGCGTTTATCTTGCTAAATTGCGTAAATCTTTGGCTAAATGGTTTGACTATCCTAACCCTGTACAAAAACCGATAACACGGTAAGCTTTCACACGATAACGTTGTACCATTAATCTTATAATAGGATTAAAATGTCAATTTGATGTCTCTTTGATTCTATAGCAGAGACAGGTATTTAATTAGAAATTGATGTGTTTATACATGGTTGTTGGCGTTATATTGAAAGGTAGCTAGTATATGTACATGTACAGAGTGCCTACGGCGAAAACCGAAATTCGCAAATTACGGGGATCTATCTCTTTTACTCTAATGAAGGCGTAATTAGAGTGACAGAGAAAGATGCGGAGAGACAATTTGCGAACTTCGATTTTAGTTGTACTAGCCCAGATGTGTCCGTGATTTGCGTTGCTATGCATAGTTATCTTGGTTTGACTGTAGGTAATCCTCGCGCTTACACCGTGCTTAACAAACTGCTCGATAATGAAACAGATAAATATATCGAGCGTAATTAAACTGCTGTGAGGGGAATTCTGAGGCTGCTCCAGTGGAATTAGATTTGCAATGAGTTAAAATAATACATTCATTCTGGTTAAGTATAGTTCGTTCACATTAAGAATACAGAGGGGCTACCGCGAATACCGAAATTCGAAAATTGCGGGGATCTTTCTCTTTTACTCCAATGAAGGTGTAGTTAGAGAGACACAGACAGATGCCCGCAATTTGCGAACTTGAATTTTCGCGGTTATAACCCAGTAAAATCATCATTTTCCGTCGGACTAGCGATGCTCGTAACCAATCAAATAATTCCTAACTAGAAATTATGCCTTTAACTGGTGACTGTGAACTTGGTTTAAACCAATTAGAACCCATACCATGAGTCACTGACAGTGTCAAAACTGACATTTACGCTATCGAGAACGTAATTTACTTTCTATACATCTCGTTTGCACTAATATGCGAGTACGAGCGAGATGTATAGAAAGTAAATTACGTTCTCGACGTCGTTTATGTCAGTGACAAACTGATGGTAGCCGTATAGGAATGATTTCATTGGTTACGGGCGTAGCTAGGCCGGCGGATAATAATGATTATACTGCATTCTTAACGCGAGCGAACTATAGTTAGGTACTTTATATTTTACGGGTAGATATACATGCTAGCGTTTCAAAATGAAAGAATGATAATTTAAATTCTCGCCAGTAACAATTCAATAGCAATGCTTCTGTGTGGTGTATAGCATATAGAGTACCTATACTTGCGACCCGATGATGATTTTACTGTATTCTTAACTAGCGACCCGCCCCGGCTTTGCACGGGTTAACAAATTATACACAAACCTTCCTCTTAAATCACTCTATCTATTAAAAAAACCGCATCTAAATCCGTTGCGTAGTTTTAAAGATCTAAGCATACATAGGGACAGGCAGCGGGAAGCGACTTTGTTTATAATATGTAGTGATTATAAACATGATTCACTACTTAAGTAATTAATTATGCATAATATTTTGACCTATCTATGTATTACGTAATGTAGGTATGTATTTTATTTTCCAGATGCCATTTTTTACTTATAAGAAAAATACTCTCACGTACCAAAATTCTCGTTTCGTCACCCGGTCCCCTCGTGCCTAAAATCTTACATTACGAGTATGTTCCATGCGTATTGTGAGACATGAAAAAAGCATTTTATTCTGACTTGCTTCACCACATAATATTGAAGTTAGGTTTGGTGCGTTGATGTTTCGCTTGCCTATACCAGAGAGAAAATAATAAAATAAATAAATATTACAGGACATTCTTACACAGATTGACTAAGTCCCACAGTAAGCTCAAGAAGGCTTGTGTTGTGGGTACTCAGACAACGATATATATATTATAGGTACAAATACATAGAAAACACCCAAGACTCAGGAACAAATATCTGTGCTCATCACACAAATAAATGCCCTTACTGGGATTCGAACCCTGGACTGCGGCTTCACAGGCCACGAGCCACTAGGCCAGACCAGTCGTTAACAATAGGTAGGTACCCTGAAACGAGTAAAATTAGTGCAAATTATAATAGCTGCTGATTGTAAAGGGCCCACTGATTACCAGTCCGCCGGACGATATGGGCCTGTCAGTTGTTCGGAACTGTCAACTTTTTGTTCTAACTGACAGACTGATGTCGTCCGACGGACTGATAATCAGTGGGCCCCTTTAAGTAAGGTATAAGTGGGCAGAATTTATCATACTGATAAATATAATAAATGCAAAAATAACTCTGTCTGTCTGTTACCTCATCACGCTTAAACCGATGAACCGATTTAGATTAAATGAAGATGATGCTTAAATAATGTTTATCACTCCACGCAAAGTCGCAGGCAGGATCTATTAGATTGGTTTTAAATTGTCACCACCCAAATACATCCCCCTGTATTGTGTCACGGCCACATCTGTGTATCCCGAATGCGTCTGTAATGAAGGGTTCAATTCGGTTGAATAAAAACTGATCATTATGTGTCATGTGAAAGGAACGCGGAAAATGTTCCGCGTTTTTGAAACGAGGCTGTAATGGTTGTAATCGGGTTTAGGAAAAGTGGCATTGTGAAACGCGCAGTGGGGGAATTACGGGTTTGCAATGTTTGCATGGATGCTTACCATGAGTCACTGATAATGTAAAAATTGACATATACGCTAACTTCTACGTAATTCACACTCTATACGTCTCGCAAGGACTAATATGCGAGTACGAGCGTGATGTACAGAAAGTTGGTTACGTTCTCGATAGCGCTTATGTCAGTGCCAAACTGGTGGTAGCCACATTTAAATAAAAAACCGGCCAAGTGCGAGTCGGACTCGCGTTCCAAGGGTTCCGTATATTAAGTCCGACTCACAGTTGACTGCACATTTCTAATAGGTTTTCCTGTCATATATAGGTAAAGAACTATTTTGTGTATGTTTTCAAATTTTTGACCATAGTTTCGAAGATCAAGGAAATGGTCATTTTTTGCCTATTTTCTTGAATAACTGCTATATATCCTAAAATTATTTAAAAAAATGAGTTTCTTACAATGAGCGCTTTCATTTGATATGTAACACGATATAGTTTGAAAAGCTTTATTTTTTAATTTTCTCATTTACCCCCCAAAAATGCCCTTCATATTTAAAATTCATTTATTTTCGTTACACGTCCATATTTGGGCCACAAACTTACATAATGTGTGCCAAATTTCAATTTAATTGGTCCAGTAGTTTCGGATAAAATAGTCTGTAACAGACGGATACCTACACAGACGCACGAGTGATCCTTTAAGGGTTCCGTTTTTTTCCTTTTGACGTACGGAACCCTAAAAACGTTTCTTCAAACGTTTAGCACTGACATATCTAATAATCCATATCGTATCTAGACGTAATATTTGACGTATCTTAAAGTTCGAATCCGGCCGCAAGTCTGATAAAAGTATACCTAATTATGTAGGTTTATATATGAAAAAGGAAAATTTTGGAAAGGGCCTGGTATGGTGCCTGCAATAATATGCACTGCAATATTTTTGCAACATCCGTTTTTGCAAGATTTTGCTTTTTTTTCATACGATAGGTACGTAACTGGACGAGAAAGATTTTGATTGTAATTCTAAGTTACGTTCATCCTTAAAAAGAATTAAAAGAAAGTGCCTGCTTTAGTTAAAAGCTTTCTAAGCGAAGATATTATACTAGGCATGTGTAAAAACACTAATAAGCTGTGGGCGTAAGTCAACGCCCTACATATTAAAATCTAGCTAAGCTATAGGCATTCACAAGTCTGTTTGTGTCTGTTAGGTTTAGGTATAAATAAACGAAATTACTGTTTTAAGCAAAGCAAGCAAATACTTGGATAGGCCTATTCGACTTGTCAGAAACAGGTCAGGACGTCGCCACATTACGTGCACGTTTGTGTAAAATGAATAAAGTGGAATCACGAGGACTATCGATTTAAAAAGGAAAAAAAAATCCGAAATAGAGTCAGTTTTGTGACGCATTTTTACATACATTTTGTATGCACCGTCACAAAACTCTCACCCAAGATTTGTATGAAAATCACACGCCCCTACGACATATCCGATCCATGTAGTATCTTTAGTAAATTTTTGACGTATCTTAAAGGGGCCCACTGATTAACAGTCCGCCGGACGGTATCTGCCTGTCAGTTGTTCGGAACTGTCAACTTTTTGTTCTAACTGACAGGCCGACTTAAGGCCGACAGGCAGGTTTAAAGGTCGAATCAGGCCGACTGCCAAATTTCACTGGAGTGGCATCCCACTTTTCCCAAACATCTAAACTGTCAATATATACGTAGGTACGTCCCCTGAACATATGTCATTATAACTTCTCGCTAATTTGGGGGGTGATGGGGTAATACAAGTTGGGGAAACCAATAAAAACTTTGCGACACAAGTTTTGTGTATGATTGTGACGTAATACGTCGGGACGGTGGATAAAATGTGATTTTCTTCGATATGTTTGGGTCCTAGATGCAGAAAAGTTTTTGGCAAAAAAAAAAACATTTTTGGTTGAAGCTTTTATTTATAGCCATAGAAACTCTGTGATAGAACAACGCAACCTATTGTGTTTGAGGTTTTTAGAATTGTCTCGATGAGTATTAGTTGTCTGTGGAAAGAAAAGTACAGTCAGCGATAAAAACTTGTAACAAAAATGATTTTTTTGCCAAACACATACTTATTTTAAATTTGAATCTAAGGGGCACTTGCTCGTTCCAGGGTTAGCCGATTATCTAGGGTTAAACTGTACGGTATAAAGCAGTGTTAAATGGTTAACTCCGAGTTAGTTGGCTAACCCTGGAACGCGCAAGTGGCCCTAATTGACTTTTAAAAACCGTCAAATGTCAACAAGCTTGTATTCGCAAAAACATTTCAACATTTAGCTATTAAAACATCGCTCAGAACACAACAGCCAACCCAATAGCAATTACGACTGTATTTATCGCCGCATCCGGTGAAAAACGCACCGGAAACGGCAACACAGCCAACTTCCGGTGGCGACAGGAAGCTCGCGTGTCCGCAGTAATGGCGGCTTCCGGACGCACGTCATTAACGGTGGCTTTTTTTTTTAATTGTATGTGTTGTAGAGAGAAGTAAATAATAAAGACTGCCAGTAAGTAAGACTTAATTTATTGCTGTTTGTCATTTGTTTTGTTTAATCTGTTTATTTTTGGGTACTTACCCATATTATACTATTTCGTAATTTTCGTATACCCTTATAAAACTAAATAAATTCTGAGTCTGCTTCGTATAGGTTTAGAAAAAAAAAACTAGGGTTTAAAAGCCTTCATTCTGAATAAATTTACTAAATGATATTACAATTTGAGAATATGAGGAATTTTTACATTTACGACATTTACGATTTAAAACAAATATGAATCAGAGGCTTTGGTACAACATAATTATGTCAATCTTAGGTATTTCATTAATGATGAAAAACTTCCACATTTAATAATGTCGGTAACTTACTTACTTACTTACTTACTTGGCTGGCGTGATGACCTAAAATGAGTCTTGGCCTCCAACACAAGAGCACGCCACTTTGCTCGGTCCAGAGCGGTATCACGTCAGCTTTCGCCGACGCCGAGCTCACGGAGATCTGCCTCCACTCTGTCCGCCCAGCGATATTTAGGATGACCAACAGGACGAATGTCGTGTGTGTAATGTCGGTAAGATCTCATCTTTTAGTATGGCGATCGCTAATTATCTTTTTCAAAATGAAAGTCTCCATAATTTCCTATGAAATTTTCCGGAAATTTCCTAGAACATATCAAACTACATATTTTGAAATTTACTCCAACTTGTATATCTGTATTTATTACTCGTCTTTAGTTTGGATGAGCTTTAAGTGCTTGGAACCATTCTCATTTAGACTCTGCTTGGTCCATTTGCGCGTTTTGACTACTTCGCGTGGGATGCATCTACATAACATTTGATGGAGCAATTAATGAACGTTAAGATAAGCTAAGATAAAAGATAGTTTATTCAAGTAGGCATAATTACAATGCGCTTATGAACGTCAAATAAAGCTAGGTAGACCGGCTCCAACCCTACACCTCTGCCCCGAGAAGATTTAAGTCCACTCTCAATTGGAGGAGGGTATCCCAACATGGGACCGGCAACAAACTCGGCAGGACACATCTTTAAAAAAAATACATTTTATAATTAACATGCATTACGAGTTACGAGAAAATAAGTAAAAAAAATACAATTTAAATTACTATAGAATTCATGCAATTATACACATAAGGTGTAATAGAAATTTGATTAAAAAAAATTATACATATATATGTACATGGAATCATACAAATACGTAGCTCTTTCAGAAAACATATCAAATTCTTACAAAAGGAAAAGAAAATTAAGTTATTAAAATAAATGGGAAAACCTATATAAATCTGATTGATTGTTATGAATATCGATGCCGCTGTCTTTACATGTCGAAGCGAAGAATTGCTCGTGTCAAAGTTATGCGCCGGTTAGGTTTATTAATTCTTTTCATTCATTCATTGTTATTATACTTATTATTTATCGTATGGTATAATATTTACATTTCACTGCGTTATAAAATTTAAATTTAAAACTAGAGTTCTTAAAATAATCCACGGCTTTCCCAGTCAAGATCTCGGAGCTCTTCAATGTTGCCACCGATAGTTACCTGGCCCTGCCCCGGTTATTTTGAAATTAATAATAATAATAATAATTTGAGCCTATATACGTCCCACTGCTGGGCACAGGCCCCCTCTCATGCGCGAGAGGGCTTGGGCTATAGTTCCCACGCTAGCACAATGTGGATCGAGGACTTCACATACACCTTTGAATTTCTTCGCAGATGTATGCAGGTTTCCTCACGATGTTTTCCTTTACCGAAAAGCTAGTGGTAAATATCAAATTTATAATTAATTAGAGAAAATATCCGAAATATGATAAATAAATATATATTATATAAAAACATTGCTATCATAATATCAGAATAGGATACAATAAATATTCACCCGGCAAAAACCTATCATCATAAGTGGCACTAAAGGAAATTAAGTCATTATCTCTAATCATCGAGGAAACGTCGCGCGCGATAAATACGACGTGTCATTTGTCATCTGTCCACTACGTGATAAAGTGTTTGTGACTATAGTTGATTAGTGTAGCATTGGTAGGTAGGTTCACGTTGTAAAGTTATTTTTTGCCGGCAAACTAGTTTGCAGAGCTCTAGTATATACAGTGCAGAAAGAATATGATTCAAATATCATTCTGATGTCAGTGTACGTTTGAATTGACATGTATATTTCAAAACCGTATTAGAAACCCCCCTCCGTATTAGAACATAATAACGAGGTTGAAAGCATATTCGCGGCCCGATTCGAACTATCTTATACGTCAAATATTACGGCTAGATACGATATGGATTGGATGTGTCAGTGTCAAATGTGAGGTTTTTGTTTGAAGAAACGTCACTTTTGACACTGACACTGACCAAGCCCCCTTACACACATTATACATCATTTACCACACTCATTCACACCAAATTCCGCGCAAGGCCGCACTGGCAGGGTCGCCATGTGGTGTGGGACGTAAAGAGACACTATCTCTGGAGTATAGGTTTATTCTGATATATGATACTTAAGCTAGGATATATATAAGGTACATGTGAGAGAGTGTGCGTGTCATATATGGTGCACACTACATTACAACAAGTCATTATTCGCGGAACCCTCTGCTTCCATTTAACTTATTTGCCTCCATTACATTCATAACCTTGTTCTTTAATTGTATTATTTAATAGTTGTGAGTTTGCGTGCACTACCTATATGTATCGGATTATTCAAGCCGCTGTTACTTACTTAGTTAATTTACGCATGTAGCTGATTTTCACGACACAGGCTTAGCCTAGTGTGGAAGTCGTCGATAATCTGCATACACAATTCTTCTTGGTTAATAAATAATTTTTACTTTTACATATCTCATATATCGTATCTAGCCGTAATATTTACCGTATCTTAAAGTTGGAATCGGGCCGTCGTTCTCAGTAGGTACATTATGCATTGTGAAGGCAAATATAGTAAAACAGCGGATGTAGGTCAAAAGCTTATTCGCAGGCATTCTCACAGAAAGCTTGTTAAGCTGGCGCTGGGTTGTTAGATATGAAACTAAAAGTCCGTACTAATATACAGAATACACCTTATAAAACAAAGTCCCCCGCCGCGTCTATATGTATTGTGTTTGTATGTTCGCGATAAACTCAAAAACTACGTAACTAGGTAACTAGGTAGGTCTAATTAAGTTGTGAAGGAAATGTTTTTGGAAAAGTAACACTTCGTGCGGTGGGACTATATAGTAAAAATAAATAAAAATAAAGTGCGACCACGGTTAAAATGCGAAAATTTCGCACAAACGATGATTCGCTCAAACGGCACATCGTATTAATACAACACGATCAAGCGAGAACCACACAAAGAAGCCTATATTATACCCAAACACTAAAAGTTAAAGTTGAAGACGATACGATACGAGTATAACTTCGGTTAACAATCACAATTCAATTTTAACAATACAAATGTAATGGCAGCTGTGCGAGCGGGATGTGCAGAGAGGGATGGAAAACAATTTTTCCCACGACACTTAAGACGGGGGTGCGGGAAGCCGGCTGCCACAGAAGTTAAAGTTTACATCATTTAAGAACACATACAATACAAGACATAGACAATAAAATTAATAAAATTAGGTACATGTTTTTCATTTCTCATGCTCTGAAAAAGGGTCATTGTTGTTCTAAAAGGTGTGCTTCTGCTACTGCTTAACACCAAATTTCAATTATTAATCTTAAACAAATTCAAAAAATCGTACATGGAAAGTTAAATGCTCTAGTGCAGAAAAAACGTATCATTTTCTGCACAGCTTTTAGAACAACAACAACCCTCTTTCCGAGCATGAGAAATGAAAAATATGTACCTAATTGTATTAATTGTCTATGTCTTGTATTGTATGTGTTCTTAAATGATGTAAACTTTTTTTCTTGATAAATAAAAAAAAATTGCATGTTTTTTAAATTGTACTTCTACAATTTCTATGGCAGCCTGCTTTTACAGCTTTACGCCGAAGCGACAGCGATCCCGTCGCGAAAATACATCAAGGAAACGATCTCGCACTTACACCGACTGAAATGAATTCGAATCAGATTAGTGATGGGTAGGACATCAATTTAAAATGAGTTTGTATGAGTACCTCATTTTCTAAAATGAGGTGTTACAATGTCTTACTTCAAATGAGGTGAGGTACTAGCATATATTCAGCGTCGACTATTCCATTAATTCCAACGGCGACAAAAATATTTAATGTATATAAATATTTATGTATTCATCACTTCCTTTATAAATAAATAAATAGTAACATCTAATTGGAGTGCAATTCTGGAGGTTAAGAATAGAACTTTTAGTAGAAAGATAATTTTAGAATCAAGTAAAATGAATAGAGGAGTGAAGTAAGACATTTTCACGGTACGAAGTACTGCGACAAATTAACAAAATGAGTGGTACAAATGAGGTGCCTCACGAGTGAGCGACTCAACACTAAATCAGATGCCGTTACCCGACTGGCGAAGATGGGAGGGTAATGTTTTACGATTGTACGCTTACACAGGATTCTGATTCTTGGAGGCCCTATACATCTCCAAAGATAATTTGATAAACTAGGTATGAGGTATGTTATCTTATAGTTCTAACACTTAGAGACATTTACAACTCTAAATAAGTTTAGTTTTTTATCTTTTTCTATGTATCTGTTTTTGTTTTAATAATATTATTATGGTTTTTTTTTATGTAATTCGAGTAATTCGACATTAAGAGACCTTATACATCTCTAAGTAATTGTAACACGTTAGATTGATTTCGTAGTTGCAGTTAGTTGTATTTTTCAATTGTTGATGTATTTTTTTTTGTTTGTATGTAAATTCAATGGTGACGTGTAAAAGGGCCCTTGTGGCCTATTTGTTGAATAAATGTTGAAGTTTGAAGTTTACACTGATTGAAACTTTCACGATTTTTACACATTATTCTTACTTAATCGCTTATTTAAATTTTAAGATTTACCTCCGACGTTTCGAAGACGGAAATGTGCGTTTAAGTCCCGTTGTACAATTTAATAATGGTTGTATCCAATGTGTTCTTTAATTATTTATTACTTTCTAATACTTTAAGCGACTCGAATCTTGCCATACGATTTAATTAATTAATAATGGTTGTATTGTTTTTTTGGAACTGCAGCACAAACCGTTTAATGGATTGTGTAAAGTGTACACTGAACAGTATTGCTATTTTTATTTTTGTTTATTTAAGCACTGCACAACTCAGTACCCAGAGACGTGGAAAAAAGCAGCGACAGCACCAAGAAGAACTAATGATGGATAAATTGAAGCTATAAATAAATAAATAAATATTATAGGACATATATTCTTACACAGATTGACTAAGTCCCATAGTAAGCTTGTGTTGTTGGTACTCAGACAACGATATATATAATATACAAATACATAAATACATAGAAAACACCCAAGACTGGAACAAATATCTGTGCTCATCACACAAATAAATGCCCTTACCGCGGGATTCGAACCCAGGACCGCGGCTTCACAGGCAGGTCACAACCCACTAGGCCAGACCAGACGTCCATATGTAAAGATTAAACTACCCTCAAACGATCTCACA
Organism: Cydia amplana; assembly: GCF_948474715.1. Taxonomy (NCBI): domain Eukaryota; kingdom Metazoa; phylum Arthropoda; class Insecta; order Lepidoptera; family Tortricidae; genus Cydia; species Cydia amplana. The sequence continues at coordinate 12,285,516 of NC_086088.1, read as the reverse complement.
GACCTTCAAAAAGCCCCTGTACAAACACCAAAAAGGTCAACCACATTACAGTTCCGCGTGTTTATTCTATGTACCTATATAAGATTCAAAATCGCTTAACCTATATGTTACTCCGCTTACTTTACCACGTTAAACAAGTAGCTGTACTACTTATTACGCTTGATATAGAGTAGAAATTGCCACTTTTATGTGTGTTTTGTAACTTGGTGAAATGATGTTTGGTTAGGCCGGATCAATTCGAGAGAACGACTTTTTGAAAGGATAACACGCCTTCTGGCTAGTTTTTAGTGTAAACTCATACAATACCACGATTTTAGGGTTAGAATTTTGGTTATACATATAATTTGCGGAATCTAGGCTAAAACTGTTAGTTTTATATATTGTACCGTAAAACCACCCCGCTACTATTTGTACCGTATCATTAATAATGATAATTTTGTGATCGTTTATAATAAAGAAGGTGACCCAATTTTTTTCTAAAGTCATTGCACGGTATAATTATGAAGCTACAGTACAGAAGGTCCACTTCTAACAAAACCTACGTTTGACACCTTAGGGCCACCTAACACTAGCGTCTTTTGAGCGTCGGCGTCTATGCTATGGACAATGGCGTCGCTGCGCAGTTGCGCCAACGTGGCGTCGAGCAGCAGCCATAGAGTTGACTAGACGCCGACGCTTGCGAGACGCTAGTAAGTGTGGGTGGCCCTTACAGACGCGGCTAGAAGTGACAGTTCAAATAAGTTGCAATACTCAGTACTCAATTGTGTGTGACATCCGCTTTGTGCAACCATAGTTTAAACCAATAGAAACACTACTCGCTGGCGTGAATGTGTTAACTGTCAGTGTTAACCCTCTAGGCGGGTTCCCTGTGCTTTTCGCTATAAGCATTATTTTTCTTACAATTTAATAAATCGGTTCGGTGTAATAAGTGGCCACATTAAAATGTAGAAGCGGCAGGCAGCTTGGATGAGATTTAATTTCCTAAAGGCCGATCCAAGCGCCACAGTCACTTAATGTATCTACAGTGGAATTATTCGACACCAAATGGAATAAAACGATAAGACCGCCTGTCGTTAACTAATGTAATGTGTGTTCTTTCTGTATTCTTTTTTCGTTATGTGGTGCGCAATGTGTTATTATTATTTATTTAAAAAACTCACCTACTGTATCTATCTCCGCTGCATCTCGACTACAGTTAACTGGTTTCGTCAAATCCTCGGTGTTGGCTTACCTGAAATGGAAACATACCTTAATAACAACCACAATTTTAGCGACGGACTGAGCAAAGCCACTCAGCAGTAAACTGTGAAATCACTACATAGTACAAAACAAAGTCGCTTCCCGCTGTCAAAGCTACGCAACGGATTTTGATGCGGTTTTTTTAATAGATATAGTGATTCAAGAGGAAGGTTTACGTATAATTGTTAACCCGTGCGAAGCCGGGGCGGGTCGCTAGTTTACGATAAAAACAAATCAATAAAATGTGCGAACATTTAAACTGTGACAGGCTTTTCAATGGCAAGCAGTTTCGTTTGTCATCATCATCTACCTCGCGTTGTCCCGGCTTTTAGCCAAGGCTCCTGAGCCTGGCGTCTGCTTGACAACCAATCCCAAGAATTGGCGTAGGCCCTAGTTTTTACGAAAGCGACCGCCATCTGACCTTCCAACCCAGAGGGCAGACTAGGCCTTATCGGGATTAGTCCGGTTTCCTCACGATGTTTTCCTGTACCGAAAAGCGATGGTAAATATCAAATGATATTTCGTACATAAGTTCCGAAAAACTCATTGGAACGAGCCGGGGGTTCAACCCCCGACCTTCGGATTGAAAGTCGCACGCTCTTACCGCTAGGCTACCAAGGCTTCGTTTTTCGTTTGACTAAATTTAATAAGATAATATTTTTAAGATAAGATAAGATAATATTTATTTCATTAAAAATATCAAAAATTATAACAATCATAATACACTTAAATAGTACTTAAATTATGTAGGTAACTATACAAATTTGGTTTTAAAAAGTACCTAAACAATGTTTATTTAACATTAAAATATATAAAATCTTGTAAGTAAGCAATAATTGTAACTGGCTCTAACATATTTTACATCTATACCTAAAATAAGTAACTTAATACTTGTATCTTAGGTATTTCGTGTTAGTAGGTCAATGTAGTGTAACGTAGCTGTGCTTATTGGGCAAAAACAATAGTATAGAATAACAAAGATAATTTACCTTTGTGTTTATATGAAACCAATCCGTAATATGAAGTGCCTTAAACATACAGGTATCTGATACCATTTAGGTATCTACAATCAGAATCCATCGCAACCGCCAAATTACAACCAATCAAGATCAAAGGGACGAGAATTAATGCTCAGAAATCACGACGCCTATTTTCACCACAGAACAAGTTAGAATGGCGATGCGAGCAGGGCACGTCGTGTCGCCGCCGGTTTTGAGCAAACGCTCGCATGCTACTCGCCCGCGCTGACCGAAAAACGAAGTAAACATGCCTTTTTGCGCCACAATAACGTTCAGATTAAGAAGCCAGACATCAAATCTGTCTACGTATCCGTTCACCACGCACACAAGGCGCTAGCTAGTTTTTACTACCGTTGCGCGAGTGTTAGTAAATATGGAGAGGAACGAGCGGCGACACCGGTTCCGATACTAACTGCGCTCGATAGCCATTCTAACCTCTTTAATATGTTCTGTGGTTTTCACAATTTGATATGGAACCCTTTTTATAATATAGGATTAAAAATTGTAAGGCGTCACGGTAGACCTCTTCGGAGATGGCGGAACGAGCTTGACGCCTTCGCGTCACTAAATGGCGGACCGCGGTCCGTATCCGGAGTCCGGATTCCGGACCTCCGACCTATTTAATTTTTTTGCTTCAATTACATATTATAAAACAAAGTCCCCTGCCGCGTCTGTCTATGTCTGTATGTTCGCGAATAACTCAAAAACTACTGTACGGATTTTCATGCTGTTTTCACCTATTAATAGTTCTTGAGGACGGTTTTGGTGTATAATTTGTAAAGGTTTTTGTGTAAATTCTTTGAACTACCCGTGCGAAGTCGGGGCGGATCGCTAAGTATTTAATAAACTCAAGTAGAAACGGACCGCGATGGTAATTTTATTCTATAGAACCGGATCCCTGAAGAAACTTAAAGTCCAGCGACGCACTAACAACCCCTCTAGTGTTGCGGATGTACATGGGTGACGGTAATCGCTAAAGATGACAGTCCATTTCCAACCGCAGCTGCATTACTGTTCATTTTACTAAGGAAATTGACAGTAGCAGCGACGCGTTCAGTACCAGTAGTGCAGCTGCGGTCAGAAATGGAATGATACCCTTTAAGGTGATAGTCCATTTCCAACCGCAGCTGCACTACTGTTCATTTTACTAAGGAAATTGACAGTAGCAGCGACGCGTTCAGTACCAGTAGTGCAGCTGCGGTCAGAAATGGAATGTTACCCTTACGCTCGTCTGATCGTTTGCCTCCCTAATCATACAAAATATAAAGACCATTTCAAATTATTGAATTAGAATCGGCCTTCGCGCTCGCTCAATTTGAGCAATTTGTCGCCATATTTGATAACAAGCCAATTAAATGGAGCATCTGAGATGAGCTGAATGTTTTGGTTAATATTCATAGATATTAATTATGATAGACGGGGACAGTCCACGGGAATTACGGTTGAGCTTTGTGTTGGGAGACTAGAAAAGTTGATACTTGGTGGTAACATTGAGGGCAGCCGATATCACGAATTATTTTTCTAATATGTGTATTTAGATTATATGAAAGGTACGCGGAAAGAACATGTCTAGTCACTTTTTTCGGAAAATGAGATTTTTATCTCAAAATGTGGAGCTCTTAATGAACTATTAGCCTTTATCTTTTGCTACCACTGTATAATAAATGTAACACAACTTGATTTTTAGTTAAATAATACCTGGTCACGGAATTACCATACGTTTTGACATTGTTCCAAATTTTAAAACCGCGATTACTCAAAATGTTACTAAAGTGACTTAGACATGTTCTTTCCGTGTACCCTTCATATGTCTGACCTAATACGAGAAAAAAAATGTTGTCCGTTTGATTACGTTTTCAATACAACTTATACAACCTTCTATGACCGTAATAAAACGGACAACCAAAATTTAATTTAATTTTGGGGCCACTTTTATTCTCGTATTAGGATCGAAAGACAAATACAAATACTCTTTATTGCACACCTCATTACAGAAAACAATACAAAGAATACAGAAAAGAAGAGGTTATTCTTGTGTTGAAATTATTACTTTAAATCCAAATGCAACTGTTTATTATAATATAGGTGCTTGCTTATTGCGTAACTTGTAATTACTTTAAGTTATCTATTTATGTTGTCTTTAAGTGAAATTTCTGTAATTTCTTAGACAATAAAGTTCTTTAAACCGAAACTGCAAAATATAAAATGCAAGTTTAAAGAAGTATTAAAAGCACAACTTTGAATATCCCATCCGTCATTATTATACCCATAACATATTTTAGTTTTTTTTATTTCTAATAAATAAACAAAATTAGATCTTACATCAAGCGTCTAACGAAAATATATTATCTCTGAAACTCAAACTAATACGTACTCGATAAAGTGAATTACGAAACACCTCAGCCAGCTAACACAATTACCCCGTTTTCGGGGTGATTACCCCGCTCGGGTAATTTCCCGAGGGTGCTGATTGTAACCTTAGGTTTGTGTAATATGATAAGGATTGGCGGCTGGTGGTTTGGGGCATGTGACGTGACTGGATTATGCGTAGGTAGCTAAAATCCTCACAATGGTATGTACTTACCTAATTATATAGAAAAAAAAACCGGCCAAGTGCGAGTCGGACTCGCGCACGGAGGGTTTTGCACCATCAACAAAAAATAGAGCAAAACAAGCAAAAAAACGGTCACCCATCCAAGTACTGACCTCGCCCGACGTTGCTTAACTTCGGTCAAAAATCACGTTTGTTGTATGGGAGCCCCACTTAAGTCTTTATTTTATTCTGTTTTTAGTATTTGTTGTTATAGCGGCAACAGAAATACATCATCTGTGAAAATTTCAACTGTCTAGCTATCACGGTTCGTGAGATACAGCCTGGTGACAGACGGACGGACGGACGGACAGACAGCGGAGTCTTAGTAATAGGATCCCGTTTTTACCCTTTGGGTACGGAACCCTAAAAACACATATATACAGTATAAACTATTAAAAAAGATTATTTTTAAATAATAAAAAGGTAGCTCTTTATTCTCCTCACACAAAAGTATACAGGGTTCATTTTAACTTGTACTTTAAAGCGCGACTCAAGACGTATTTCAGCAATCTCCGTCACATTCCTGACTAAATGTATGGGATTTCATGTTGACTGTCAGTCGTACCGGTCCGGAAATAACACAAATCCGTCTGTTTCAGAAATGTCCTGTCAATGAATAATCTAAAAAAAACGGCCAAGTTCTGTTTTTTTAGGATTGTGTAAGTAAAACCCTCTGCTTAGAATCCGGGATAATTTCGTATGTTAGCTGAAATTGAGGGATTTTCTACGGAACCTCGGTTTTAGAGGGGATTAAGCTACAAAATGGGGTTGTGATGGAATACATATCATTACATATACAATTATACAGGGTGTTGCCTGTAACACGAGCAAATAATTAAAACATATGTTATACTCCTCAAACTATAAAGCTTTTGTTAAACAACTTTTAAAAATTATGAATCCTTTAGACTTCCTCTTTTTCATACACAATAAATATTGCCTTCAATGTACGCGGACATCAGTGTGTTTGACATTCCCTGTCACGCTTTATACATAACAAAATTTTGAATACATTGCGTCTTAGAATAAACTTTAAAGTGTAATAAAAAAAAAAAATAAGTTATTTCTAAAAGTTGCTGAACAAATGTTGGTCAGTTTGAGGAGTACAGCCTACAGTTTAATTTATTGCTCCTGTTACAGGAGACACCCTGTATACAGTATACACATATAGGAAGATTTACGTACCTATCGATAAATTCAAGAAAGATTTACATTCTGATGGGAACTGGTGATTGAAATGGTAATTTGGAGATTATGCTGATTTATTGATAACTGAGGACATTGGTTTCCACTTGTAGATAAATCTCCGTTCTGGTTTAGGTAACAAATAAGCGATTTATGTTAAATGCGATTGCTGATAGATTAGAAAACCATTTTGGTAAGGATCTAATACGGAATAATTATAATGGTGAAGAGACTGTACAAAATGATTACCGGAAGTTTACTCGATATCCCGGTAGATGGCTCTGTTTTGGATGATTAAAAAATACAGTCAATATTGAGTAAGAAAAATTAAAAAAAAGGTTTTTTTATGATAACTTTTTAACCCATTTTAGTTCCGAATTCAAAAGTGTAATTTCAAACCATAATATCCACATTATACTAATTAATAGCAATAACCTATTTATTACTTGGAACAAGAAACAAAATTCTTCGCTAATTGTTACAAATGAGAATAATTATAACTAATGGTACCTTATTTCAATTTACTTTGCCATAAATTTCCGGCTAAACAAAACTCGAAGATATCTTTATCTTAACCTTAGTCCAGTCAATGCGGTTACTCCATACGAATTTTATTTAAGATAAGAGTTAAATGATGCGTCGGTATCTCTAGGTCATAATATTTGTGCCGTTTATCGTTCCCATTTATTCAATCAGAAACTTCACTAACACACTTCACAAACTTTACCCTGAGATATCAGATCCATATCTAATTCAGATCTAATTCTTAACCTATTATTAAAATCGGAATACGCCTGTTTGACATGTGTAAATATTGTACAGTCAAATGAACTCTAATCATATGGAAATTTCAATAAATACTTACGAATTATTTTTCTACGATTGTCTATTTATGTAGGGTGACTGCTATAGTTATTGGCCACTCCACAGTAATTGGCCACTCTTTACAATAAGGCTTCAATTGCCTTGTTTCTTTCTGATTTGTTAGGAGTGGCCAATTACTATGCCTTTGTACTTCTTACTAATTGTATGTTATTTTTAATATGTCTTTTTGTACAATAAATAGTTTACTACTACTACTACTATGTGCTGATGATGATGCTTTTCTGATATCCCTCATTTAAGGGTCATAGGGATCGCAAAGGAATCCTCCATTTGTCGCGATCTTGGGCGGCTAATTACTATGTAGTGGCCAAAAAGCCACCCTAGCATAAATAAGAACCACGTTGACTGGTGTAAATTAGACCCGCTAAAGCCTTGGCCGATTTAGAAAAGGTCGTTAAGGTTATGTGAACATTACGGCTTCTGTTTAAATTTAACTTAAGATTTATCCGGTACTTTATCTCCAATTAAAATTAAGCCTTTTATACAATAAGTCATCATCTTCCTCGCGTTATCCCGGCATTTTTGCCACGGCTCATGGGAGCCTGGGGTCCGCTTGGCAACTAATCCCAGTAATTGGCGCGGGCACTAGTTTCTACGAAAGCGACTGCCATCTGACCTTCCAACCCAGAGGGTAAACTAGGCCCGTATTGGGATTAGTCCGGTTTCCTCACGATGTTTTCCTTCACCGAAAAGCGACTGGTAAATATCAAATGATATTTGTACATATATAAGTTCCGAAAAACTCATTGGTACGAGCCGGGGTTCGAACCCGCGACCTCCGGATTGCAAGTCGCACGCTCTTATTTACCGCTAGGCCACCAGCGCTTGTTACCTTTTATACAATAAGTATTAGTTCGAAATTACGTCGTGTAATAAAATTTTATTGTGTTTTTAACCTATAGTCCGTCTAAGACACTATGGCCCACTTGCACCATTCCACTAACCCGGGGTTAAGCGGTTAAGCCGTTAACCGCATTGGTAACCATGGTTTAACCGCTTAACCCTGGGTTAGTGGAATGGTGCAAGTGAACCTAAGTCAACTTTGCACCGACTTAAAAAAAGGGGTAGTTATTATTAAATACGATGGCATACAGACATTGTCTTTGCTAATGTCATATTGATGATATGTATTAGGTTCCTAATCAGATACAATTCTCAACATATAAACACGAGCACATATGTAACATCTCTGAGATTACAAATTACAGCCATATGCGTGTCACGGTCTAAGCTCTGAAAGGAATACATTAACCGACCACAAACCCATTCAAAAATAGCTCTTAATCCCATACAAATATAGCTTAAAATATCTTAATGCGTAGTGGACTGTACAATTGCCACAGAAGTTATTCAAAATTAGCTCATATCTACATAGAAATAAAGTTGAAAATGCTTTAGTGCGCGGCCGAGTGTACAATCGCCACAGAGCGAGGAATATTAAGAAAGGTCGTTTAAGGCGAAGCACGCCTGGAACGCACGGCGCCTTTTATTTAAGGGGCTGGTGGTTTAAGTCACGAGAGAATGTTTGGAATTTAGCTTAAAGCTACCGTTATAGGTATCAGAAATACGAGATATTTAAGAAAGCTACTATTTTTTACATATTTTGTAAAGTAGTTACAATCGATAGTCATGAAAGGCGGATATACTATACTATGTTATTCATAAGGATCTCTGTTTTTTCAACGCAAGGAGGAAATGTTATAATATCGTAACATAACTATTAAATAAAAAAATAAAAAATCCCTACGTTAATCATAACATTTTTAAACATTTTATTTATGCCAAACAAGCCTTGCATTATTTTGGAAAAGAGCAGATACTCTTCAAACTGCTGGATCAATTTTTATTAAACCTAGCTAAGAACCACCGCAAATAAATTCGCTTTCACGTAAAAAACCGCATCGAAATCAATCCAACCGTTTGAGAAATACGATGTCACAGAGAGATACACAGACAGACATTGGCGTTAAACATATAACATCCCTGTTTTTGCCAAGAGATTTCCCTTGGCAGGATTATAGGAACTAAAACTAACTAACTAACTGGTCCTTAGGACCAAAGGATGGATTTAAGAAGTGGAGCCACCGAGATTTTTGATGTAAAATCTCTCTTATTCACGCAACGCCCTATTTTAGGGCTTACACTCTCGACTAAAAAAATAAAACGCTTGATCTCGTGACTCGCGACATAGTGCAATAAAATGCGGAATGCGAACAAGTATTCCTCTCATAGACTAAATCCTGAGGGCGCCTAACTTGCCGTGACGTCACGGGGACGGAAAAACTCTGACCTCTGACTTAACCCCTACGAAAACAGTAAACATTCGTCACAACTTACCTTTTTTACACGACTGCCCAAAAAAAAGAGTGTATTGTAATAGGTATAGGTAAGTGTCTTATTTTCTGTATTGTAGAAAAAAGACAAAAGCAAATAATAAAGATAATAAAAGTTATTTCATTAAGCGCACTTGCACCATCCCACTAAACTGGGGTTAAGCGGTTAAACCGTTAACCCAGTGTCAAATTGTACTGGTAACCATGGTAACTCCAGGTTTACGATGACAGTTCGATTTTAACTGGGTAAATGGCGCTATCATTTTGTCAGATACTTTTTAATTTTTTTTTGTTACTTCTCGTAATACTGATGATTTAACAATGACTTGGATTATATTATAATTGTAAAACAGACAGAATAAAATCTATCTGAACCCATTTGCGGAGTTTAATTTCGAGACCAACTAATCCCGCAAATGTGCGATTCATCACGCGCCGCTAAATATTATTTAAATGACTTGAAAAATTACAGCATTTTATTACAAAAAACTACAGCATCTTATCACAAAAAATTACAGCATTATTACATTTATTACATAAGTACTACATTTTTTTATGATAGAAGGCATTGAATGTAAAAAATCAAAGTTACAACAATAACATTAACCCTCAAACCATGAGCACCTATCTCGTCAAAACACAGAAGTAAATGTAAAAAAAGTATTTCGCTAAAATAATCGTAGCTAAAACTTTTCATGTCAAAACATCCCAAAAAAAACTGTAGGAGGCCAACAATCCAGAAAAAAAAATTACCTACAGTAAAGTTCTTGTCACTCATTAAATAATGTAAAAAGACTTATATCGATCGGGATATGAACCGTGACTACCTTTTGTAGTATTGTCTTTGAGCTCCCGTGACCGTGAATCATTCAAAACTGTACGGCTACCACTAGTTTGGCACTGACATAAACGCCATCGAGAACGTAATTTACTTTCTATACCTACATCCCGTTCGCACTTCTGTTAATGTAAAAAGTTTCATTTTTATCATCATTTCATTTTCATTTCTAATACCTATCTCGTCACACAAACCACATTGAAAAAAAAGCGTAACTTTCCTCTGAACATTGCTGGCCTGATAAGTCGTGTTTGGCCGCGGGCCAGGAAAAATTGAATTCACCTGTGTGCACCTGCGTCATTTTCTTTTAAAATTTGTCGAATGTCGAAATGTCAATGTGACACCGCGCTGTGTTAGCGGAAATTGTGTTAGGGCATACAGCATGAAATGTTGACACTGCACACAAACAGTGTAATAAAACAAATTACTATATTATTTGGATTGGAAGCGCTGGTGGCCTAGCGGTAAGAGCGTGCGACTTTCAATCCGGAGGTCGCGGGTTCAAACCCCGGCTCGTACCAATGAGTTTTTCGGAACTTATGTACGAAATATCATTTGATATTTACCAGTTGCTTTTCGGTGAAGGAAAACATCGTGAGGAAACCGGACTAATCCCAATAAGGCCTAGTTTACCCTCTGGGTTGGAAGGTCAGATGGCAGTCGCTTTCGTAAAAACTGGTGCCTACGTCAAATCATGGTATTAGTTGTGAAGCGGACCCCAGGCTCCCATGAGCCGTGGCAAAAATGCCGGGATAACGCGAGGAAGAAGAAAAATATATTATTTGGCTTTACTTGCAGCCATGTATATTGCTAAGTACACGTATTATATTTTATTTGCTCTAATGAAAGTTTCTTTTGGTATCGAGTATTTATTAGTAAGCATTTTATCTAATTTTCTTGTTATAGCCTGATTATTTAAATAAATATAGAGGGTATGTACTTTTTCGTCTTGCTGTACTCGCTAGGCACGTTCAAGGGTACACAAACTATTAACTTTTATAATTATTATGTCCACGTAGAAAATGACCTTTTTCCGGAACCATGTCACATCATTAGAAAATATGGTTTAAGACCCAAATTTGCGTAAACACGCCCCAAATTATAAACAGTAGCGCACCCTTTTACTAAACAACATCCGTACACAAATTACTATTTTTACAACCATATTACAGTTGAATTCCACCCCAAAAGAGCTTAACCGTATGAAATGTATCACTCTCATATGAGGTTCTAATAAAGGAGGGTATGGACACCCAATGTAGACCAACGCATAATCTTTATGAATAATAAAACGCAGGGAAAGTTCTGTTTACGACTCAGGTATGTAATAAAAGCGGGGGCTGATTCTGATTCAACAATTTGTTAAGGTCTTCATCTTATCATTCCTTGACCAAAGAATCGGCATTGCCATTCAATTTCAATTCAGCGGGGAATGTATAGCATTATGGGTACTTTCCGCAGGGAACGGGGAATTTTATATAATGTTCTGAAATTGTAAATGTGAACAATAAAAAAAAACATTACTCCCTAAAAATAAAATTTTATCAGTCTCGCGATTCCTAGATAAGAAATCTTCCTAGCAGTCATAAATAAAATGGTTTTACTTGACATTTTTTTATCGCACCTTGAAACCCTCGCAAACCCACATAATTCTACTTACCTAAGTATATATAAGTCAGGCATTGTTTATCAAAAGAATCTATTTCTATGGGGACCCTCCCCATTGCACTTTTACCGACTTTTTCGTTTAGTTTTCTTCCGTCGCCATTCTCTTTGAAGTGACGTCACATTAAACATACATGAGCAGATCCGTTGGCATCGCTTTTTAGGGTTCCGTACCCAAAAGGTAAAAATGGGACCATATTACTAAGACTCCGCTCTCCGTCCGCCCGTCTGTCTGTCTGTCACCAGGCTGTAACTCATGAACCGTGATAGCTGGGCAGTTGAAATTTTCACAGATGATGTATTTCCGTGGCCGCTATAACAACAAATACTAAAAACAAAATAAAATATATATTGAAGTGGGGCTCCCATACAACAAACGCGATATTTTTGCCGTTTTTTGCGTAATGGTACGGAACCCTTCGTGCGCGAGTCCGACTCGCACACGCGGTCGGTTTTTTGTGTAGTATGCATATTTTAGACTTAGACCTTTACTCTAAACAACGACGAAGTTATTGCAGCTTGGGGAATAAATCAAATACATTCCATTTGTGTTTTTTAACAGTCACACTTATGTTTCTAAATTATAAGCTGAAATAGATGTCTTATTAATCGTAAAGTTTGTCTTTGACCTTAATAAGGGTGTCTTCAAAACAATCAGAACTCATAAACGTCAAAAACTTAAACTTGTCATTTAAATACTCATATTACACACCAATAATTATTTGTCTCATTGTAACTAATACCTAGCTTTAATCCAGACAATGCCTTAACAAAAAGCATGCCAAATTTCAGCAAGTCTCAACATTAAATAGTAAAACGTAATATTACTGAATCGCGATTAGAAAGGGATTGAGATAGCTGTCAATCCATATTGATTTTGACGTAAGTGTATGGAAATCTGTTATTTCTAATCCCTTTCTGATCGCGGCATGATAATATTAGCCGGCCATTTTAGTATTTCCCAAGAAAAAAGGTTAGCAGCTAATTTCCAGAGATTTACAGCTTCCCTTTTAGAACTAACGCCGGGTACAGAAATAATCTCGTTTTCTTTATTTATAGCGTCTGCTGCTGACCGTACGAAAACTTAGTTTTAATGTTAGCTGTTCTTTACAAGCAAGCTAAGGGGCTTTATTTGTTTATTAGGATCACCAACAGAAGATACTTTTTACATACTAAGTACAGTGGAATCCGTTATTATGACTCCGCCTATACTGACCAACCGCTTACTATGACGTAAGTAATTACTGTGCGAAGTTTGGTTTTCATATAAAATTAATAGTGACAAAGTCGGATAAGATAACTTCGCTTATAGTGACAAACCGCTTACTATGACCTAAAAATCCAATTTCCATGAAATTATGTCCGGTTATACTGACACTTCGCTGGTTTTCGAGGCCGTCCCCACATCTTTCCCTGCGAGGACATTTAGTGCGTGCGTGGCGTTTAAGTTGTTTTAGTTTTGACTCTCGGTGACAAGTTGATAATTGGTTCCAGGTTATTAAAACTCATTTCTTACAAAGGAATTCGAGATTAATTCGGAAAAATTAACAATAATAAGAAATTAATCCACTATGCTTTATATGACATCCGCTTAGTATGACGTGTTTGTCACTTCCCTTCGATGTCATTATAAGCGGATTCTACTGTATAAGTAACATACTAAGGGGCACATTTGTTATTGATCCCCCACTTAAAGGCAATCACAGTAGGCATTATGTATTATAATGTTTAATTTAAACCTTAAGTTATAACACTCAGAAAAAGACTAAGTATAAATTATACGTATATAGTATACATATAATTTATATGTACCTATAGTATATATTATAATTAAGTATAAATTATTTAAGGCATTAAACTTATAAATACAGTCACCTGCAATAATTTGTTACACGATGAAGGCCGCAATAATATCTGACACGATCTTATTTGTTTATAAGAGCGTATCACATATTTTTAGGCCTTTGAAGAGTAACATATTATTACAGGTACCTAGGAACAAGGCAATGTTAGTAAATTCCTTCTACATATGATAATGTTAAATCTATATCTGACTACGAGTACTAGATGTTTATTAGGAAATCAGAAATCATTTAAACTATTTGTGACAAACTTTTTGCATACAACCCCTGTAGTGTAAATTTCAATCGATAGCGTGACGTGACGCACGCGTTTGCGTTAAGTGTCATTTTTCTATGGGATTATGAGTTTCCAAAACGTCTCGCTTGGCGCGCTGTTCAAAATCCCATACAAAAATAGTCATAACGCAACCTTTAACGCTCTTCACGTTATCGATTTTTTGTCTATGTATAAAATCTTTGAAACTGTCTGAGTTGTATCGACCTATAACATAAGTTCTTACTCAGCATATTAAGCTATATTTCGACCTATTATAGTAGTTTATGCAACAGTGATATAATAAGGGTTCTTAAAATTCAAGGGTCGAAGTTACAAAACGAGACGTAGTCGAGTTTTGTAAAAAAAGACCCGAGAATTTTAAGAACCAATTATGAGCTGTTGCATACATTACTTTTTCTATGACAGCTGCAGCAAAAAAAAAAAAAGAGTTATTATTTAAAAAAAAGAGTTATTATTAAAAAAAAGAGTTATTATTAAAAAAAAAGAGTTATTATTTAAAAAAAATTGAGTTATTATTTAAAAAAAAAAGTTATTATTTAAAAAAAAAAAAGAGTTATTATTGTAAATGAAAACATACCTCTTTCAATCAAGATGATCGGAACTTGTATCTTTAAAAAAAATAAAGCAGTTGTATTATACTCATAAGATGACTGCCAGCAGTCATCTTATGAGCCTATAGACAAAGCATTCAAATGACATTGCTTTAGATATCACTGTCAGTCATTTAATTGACACATTTAAGTGCTGGAGTAGAAAAAATATATTAAAAACGGGTGACTCACGTATTTTAAGTCTAAATCCCCCGTTTTTAATATATTTAATATATCTGTGTCTCACGGAGGTTTTGTTACTAAAATATCCCGACCTAGGTTCTTAATGAACCTATTTAGCTAACTCAGTTATGAAATGTACTCCTAAATAATCATAAAATCAATTCACAAACTCCGTAACACGCCACCAACTTTTCGGAAGTAATGGCATTGTGTCGCCAACTGTACGCACTTGCTTCACTTAAGAGCTTGTGTCGCTGATTGTACACAGAATACTAAAGAAGATCCACTTGAAATACTTAAATTAAGTTTTGCAAGTTAGCGGAGAAGTTTACAGGTCTTTCAAAATTAGTATTTCAAAGTAACAAGAACAAGAATAGAGATTATTCACTACAAAGTACCGACAAACTAGTCCACGTTACTCGTTTTATTCAGGAAATACGCGTATTTATATACTAAAATAAATGTCATATACTAAAGAAAAAGTGACGATGCCCTTCAGTGCTGAATGCTGGATTCAAACCGGCGTCTTTAGCTATCTGTGCTTACCGCTTTGAACCCCTAGGCCACCCAAATTCATTCTTTATAATATAAAAACGAACTTACCTATAAACCCACCGAAAACCCACTTTGATCCCGATTGTTTTGTTTTCACAAGTAATAGGTTTGCGATTTGTCCGAGTGCTTAAGTATTTACGTACCCTTTATTTTTACTATCAGTATTGTTAGCAGTTCTATATCCTTTATAATGATAAGTTTTGAGTTGTATACAATTATTATTGTTGTTTATATATATATTATTATTATTATTCCTTTATTTATTTATCTTCTCTAAGTTAGGGTTTTTATTATTATTATCTCCTTTATTCATTTAATTTCTCAGATTAGGTTATTTATAATATGGATATAAAAATAAAATACAAAAACACTTACAAAAACAATACAAAATACTTATAAACATATTATAAAAAACCTAACCTAGGGTGCCGCCAGCAGCGGGGCAAGGCCCAAGCTGCCGGTGGTCAGGGCCGCAGAGAGAGGAACCGGCGGACTATCCGCGCCGTGTCCAAGATCACCGCCTTCTGCATCTGGCCCTTGATCCAACCACCTAGCGAGAGTCTCTCAAGATGTTGGTCGAGACTCTTCGCTATTAGACCGTTCGCTGAAACAACTAATCGGGACAATGATCGTCGAATCAACATCCCACATGGCGGTTATCTCGTGAGCCAAGTCTAGGTACTTACTGGACTTGTCCTTCTCGGCTTTCACGAGATTCTCATCATGGGGGATGGTGATGTCAACGAGCACGGCCCGGCGTTGCGATCGATCTATTATCACAATGTCAGGCTTATTGGCTACAATAGTCCTGTCAGTGATGATAGATCGATCCCAATAGAGCGTGGCACGACCATTCTCGAGAACTGGCGCAGGTGAATACTTGTAGTACGGTACTTCGCGGTCCACAAGGCCGTATAGAAGAGCAAGCTGCTGGTGAATAATCCTGGCTACGAGATTATGTCTATGCAAGTACTCGCCGTTAGCAAGATGAGAGCAACCGGAAATAATATGCCTGAGTGACTCTCCGGGACGGCGGCATGCCCGACAAATGTCGACCGTACCGTCCTTCAGGATATATTTCCGATAGTTGTTCGTCATCATTACTTCGTCCGCAATTGTGACGAAGGTGATCATGTTTGTGCGAGACAATATAAATATGTACGAACAAACAAGAGCGCCTGAAATACAATCTCGCCGGCCATCCCGATTAAGAATGATCTCGCATCGGACGGCACTAGCGACAAAGAACCCACGCGTAATAGGACCAAAGGTCTATGAACATCTACCTGCTGATTTAAAATCTGAAACATCGGACGAAACATTTAGGCGCAAACTCAGAAACCTTTTATTGAATAACCCTATGTACTCCGTTAAGGAATTTATGGATCTTACTTTTGCATAATATACATTTTATTGCCTTATTTAACTGACATATTTCTGTTATTAAATATTTTATGGTAATTACTCTTTATAATGAAAAATTGACATATATTTCATATTTATATTTATTGTGAATTACTACCCTGACGATCCTTTTTGGGAGATATAATATTAAATTATATAATGGTTTATGGAATTCATGCATGTTAGTTTTTAGTTTTTGACGATTGTGATGTAAATTCTTATAATTTTGGCTTAGGCAAAGTTGTACTGTAATTTATTTCATGAAATAAAT
Organism: Cydia amplana; assembly: GCF_948474715.1. Lineage (NCBI taxonomy): Eukaryota > Metazoa > Arthropoda > Insecta > Lepidoptera > Tortricidae > Cydia > Cydia amplana. The sequence goes on along the minus strand of NC_086088.1, from coordinate 12,268,617 downwards.
AATCTAATCTAATCTAATCTAATCTAATTGCACATGCAAAACCCTCGGTTTCTCCGAAGAGGTCCCCGAATCGTAACCAGTTCACCGACGCGAGCAGGTCCACATCGATTATTATTATTATTATTGCGAGCCTATTGTGTCCCACTGCTGGGCAAAGGCCTCCCCCCTCTTCTTCCACTCCTCCCGATTTTGAGCTACATCTGGCCAGTCGCTCAAAAAGGAGTCTAAGTTATCCCGCCATCGCCGACGAGGTCTGCCGGATCTCCGGTTCGACTCACGGGGCACCCACTCTGTGGTTATCTTGGCCCATAAGTCATTCGGCATGCGGCAGACATGACCAGCCCAGTCCCACTTTAACTTAGCCGCTTTTCGAGCTACATCTATTATTTGAGTTTTAGAGCGCAGCGTGGTGTTCCGGATGCGATCCCTTAGTTTCACACCTAATATGCTGCGCTCCATAGCTCTCTGACAAACCCCGAGTTTGGACTTCTGAGCTTCCGTCAAAGACCAAGTCTGAGCACCATAGGTGAGGACTGGAAGTATGCACATGTCCATGAGCCTACGTTTGAGAGACAGAGGTAGGTCTCCCTTCATGAGGTGTTTCATGGACCAATAGCTCTTCCAGGCGTTCTCGGTCCGTCTATCGACCTCTTTTTCTTGTCGCGCCTGGAAAGAGACTATTTGGCCCAAATAAAGGTATTCATGGACATATGCAACGTGTTCTCCGTTTACCTCAATCCTACGTTTTATGCCGTTAGTCATGACTTTGGTCTTTGACATATTCATCTTCAGTCCAACCTCGAGGCTTGCGTTGCTAAGGTCTTCTAGCATATGATGTAGCTCGGATGCCGTTGGGGAAAAAAGGACAATGTCATCGGCGAAACGAAGGTTAGTTAACCTTTTCTCGCCGACAACCAACCCCTTGTCTCCCCAATGCGGCGCAAGCTTCTGGAAGACATGTTCTAATGTACTGGTGAAAAGTTGGCATGGTGCGATATGCTGTCAAACGCTTTTGAATAATCTACGAAGGCTAAGTAGAGGGGGAGATTATGTTCGTGGCATTTTTCGATAACTTGGTTTAACGTGTGCAGGTGGTCGGTGGTAGACAAGCCGGGGCGGAATCCCGCTTGTTCGGGTGGTTGGTGCAGATCAAGTTGACCCGAAATGCGGTTTTCTATTATTTTTATAAATATTTTATAAAGATGGGATACAAGGCTAATAGGGCGATAGTTACCTATATCAGCCTTGTCGCCCTTCTTGTGCAACAGGATTATATTCGAGTGGCACATATTTTTGGGAAAAGTTTGAGTTACTATAATTTTATTAAATAATTTACAAATATGTGGAATTAATGATGGCTCCCCAACTCTCAATGCTTCAGTTGTGACGCCATCCTCACCCGCGCTTCTGCTGTACTTCATTTTCTGAAGTGCTAGGAATACATCATGCTCTGTAATTGGTGGGATGGCGTTGAAGCTATCGTCTTCGATTGGTGAATCTTGGGTTCGGAGGGGATCAGAGTAGAGAGCCTTATAATATTCAGTAGCAATATTCAAAATTGTATTCCTGTCTCCCTGTTTTATTCCTCTGCTGTCCCTTAGGCTAGTTATCCAGCTTTGCCCCTGAGATGCACCTTTTTTTGCGGCCTTGAGGGACTTGTTTTTTGTTAGAGCTATTTCTACCAGTTTTGTATTATGGTGCCTGATATCTGCACGGATACTACGTTTTACCAATTTATCTTTTTGTCTATATTCTGGGCTATTTCTTGCGTGGTGTAAAGACTGTCTCTCATCTATAAGTTTTAATGTTTTTTCTGTCAGCTTTTTATGTTTATTTTTGGTTGCTTTTATTTTGTTGCTAGCATTTCTGATACTGTTGACTATATCGTTATACTGACTATCTACGTTATCTTCTTTATGGTTTTCCAATATATCAAAGTAGTTATTTATTTCTAAATTAAATTTATATATATATATTATTTTTATATTATTTTTTTAGAAATGTATAAAACGTGATAGCATTGTGTGAAATTGCGCGCAAAGTTTGATAAATTGTTTATTCCACTTCTATCTGTGAGTACCTGTAATTGGCTTTGTATTGTTACCTAAATCTGTATAATGTTTTTGTAGCTGTTGGTACTCTTTAAAAATAAAAATAAAATAAAACTAATAACTAAATAAAACTAAAATACATGTGGCCCCTTTGGTACGTTGCCGAAGATGCTGGCAACATTTCCGCGCTGTATTGCGATGCTAATACGTTGCGCGAAAAAGCTGCCATCTTAGAAAAAAATATTCAAAAAAGTGGACCATCTGTAAACTCTGCTCTGTGTACTTTTCGTCGGAGCGGCATTACTTAAAACTTGTGTCATTGTCGTTTTGCCTAATTTGCTCAAGTTGACGCCAAGTGTTTGGGCGTGAAACAATACTGACTCGAATTACGGAGGCGGGGTAAATTTATTAATTTACCCGTAGTTACCCTGAATTTCGTTCATCATCATCATCATCATATCAGCCTTTTATCGCCCACTGCTGAGCGTAGGCCTCTCTTCGAGTACGCCACTTATACCGGTCCCGGTCCTGGTCATGGGAATGAGCCGTGGCAAAATGCCCGGACAACGCGAGGAAGATGATAATGATGATGATGATGTGACCTAATGTACCATGTTTAAAAAGCAAATAAATCATTCATTCATTCATTCAAATTATTAAATCTGAATCTGGCTCAAGGTTTTATAAAAGTGATCCCGAAAAGTTAAGTAATATTCTATAGGTATGCAACGGATATGATGGGTAAAACCACAAAATAAATACGACGAAATTTTCGTCAAAAAATCTCTCCAGCTCCATATACCCACGATTTAACACGAGTTTTCCATTAAAAACGCGAACTCGCATAAAAATCATTCGTTCCCTCGTGTTATTAAAAAACAGACGAAAAAATACTTCATTTAAAGCAAATGACGTGTGAAAGAGTGTGACGTCACGAACGGGGTCACAACAAAAATGCAACGAATGAGCGCGGGCCGTGGATCACCTGTTCTAGATCCCGTAATGAAAGTAACACGACAAAACTTTACGGCTTTTGGGTGTTATCGGAAATTTTCTGGAGGCAACGGGCATTAGTAATGAACTTTAAAGGGCCGTCACAATAGATCAATGCTTAGTCGATGCGACACTCAAAGGCCCTGTACCACCCCAATAATAATAATAAACACGACAAAGGTACGAGCATTTAATTCTATCGGTTAAGTTAGTTCCCGGCCAATAATGACTCACACTCACGGCTGAAATCAGAGGGCCAACCGCTGTTATTTGCCTCTCTAATCTCTGTATCGCTGTTCCAAATTCGTGCGGCAGAGAGTCGAAAATTCGATTTTCGTTTGACGCGGCCTACCGCGTGTCCTAAGAGGTATATAATTTAATATAATTTAATTTACGTTACGTGAAACTTGGCATGAAAATTTACGTAACATAATTATATCTAGCGGCCTTTTCAAATAACGCTTATATGAATTCACAGTGGTACGATACCGATCTATCAGTGTCGAAAGTGACGTTTTTTGGTTGTAGAAATGACACATTTGACACTGATAGATTGTTATCGTACGGATGTAGGTAAGTATGTCTGGTGCTGGTTTTCGTTGCTAAATATTGCTGTACAAACTATTAAATCTGAATCTGGCTCAAGGTTTTATAAAAGTGATCCCGAAAAGTTAAGTAATATTCTATAGGTATGCAACGGATATGATGGGTAAAACCACAAAATAAATACGACGAAATTTTCGTCAAAAAATCTCTCCAGCTCCATATACCCACGATTTAACACGAGTTTTCCATTAAAAACGCGAACTCGCATAAAAATCATTCGTTCCCTCGTGTTATTAAAAAACAGACGAAAAAATACTTCATTTAAAGCAAATGACGTGTGAAAGAGTGTGACGTCACGAACGGGGTCACAACAAAAATGCAACGAATGAGCGCGGGCCGTGGATCACCTGTTCTAGATCCCGTAATGAAAGTAACACGACAAAACTTTACGGCTTTTGGGTGTTATCGGAAATTTTCTGGAGGCAACGGGCATTAGTAATGAACTTTAAAGGGCCGTCACAATAGATCAATGCTTAGTCGATGCGACACTCAAAGGCCCTGTACCACCCCAATAATAATAATAAACACGACAAAGGTACGAGCATTTAATTCTATCGGTTAAGTTAGTTCCCGGCCAATAATGACTCACACTCACGGCTGAAATCAGAGGGCCAACCGCTGTTATTTGCCTCTCTAATCTCTGTATCGCTGTTCCAAATTCGTGCGGCAGAGAGTCGAAAATTCGATTTTCGTTTGACGCGGCCTACCGCGTGTCCTAAGAGGTATATAATTTAATATAATTTAATTTACGTTACGTGAAACTTGGCATGAAAATTTACGTAACATAATTATATCTAGCGGCCTTTTCAAATAACGCTTATAAGAATTCACAGTGGTACGATACCGATCTATCAGTGTCGAAAGTGACGTTTTTTGGTTGTAGAAATGACACATTTGACACTGATAGATTGTTATCGTACGGATGTAGGTAAGTATGTCTGGTGCTGGTTTTCGTTGCTAAATATTGCTGTACAAACTACAAAGGAAATGGAGCGAGTATAAATTGTATTAATTTTGTACCTACCTACATACTTCATTTTTTTAACAAGTAGATACGTCTGCGAGCGATATTCCAAATTTTATATTAAAGTAAAAAATGCAAAAAATTACGCTTCCGGCAGGACTTGAACCCGCATCCTCCGCAATCCGTGCGTTTAATATAAAATTTGGAATATCGCTTGCAGACATATCTGCTTGTTAAAAAAATGATTTAGTATGGGTTAGCACATTTTTACTGGTGAATTCTCAATGCAACTTGAGACTCCGGTACCGTCAAAAGATGTAATCGTCTTTCGGTAGATGTCGCTATACGCCACCATTATGGCGTGTATGCATAAAGGAAGGGATGAGAAAGACTTGCGATGTACAGGCTTCCGTAGCTCAATTGGTTAAGAGCAACACACGGATTGCGGCGGATGCGGGTTCAAGTCCTGCCGGAAGCGTAACTTTTTCCATTTTTTCCTTTAATATAAAATTTGTACCTACTTATGTAAAACCTGATCTTAAGCAGCCACCGCGGGCTGTATGGGCGCTTGTAATGCTTCTTTGTGCAAATTGTATTCGTTATATAGGTGTACTCCATCTAGCAAACTATAATCTATAACGCTCACCGAATTTCACGGAGTAAATATGCTGAAAATCGCATAATTAACGACGGAAACTTGAATTTTTATGTAACAAATTGTCGAATGGAAGCGACTGATACTTAATTCAATGGTAATAACGAACGCATTTTCCGAATCCCGAACGTTCGTTTGCCGTTTTTGTTCTTTAATTAAGTTGGTGATAAAATTTCTGGAACGGTAGGTATTTTGTTGATTATTGGTACGTTTTTTGCGATGTTCAAGTGAAATGTCGCTCGATTATTTCGAATTTCTGGTAAAAATCTTTGTAGGTACCTACTCTTTTTGATGTTTGTCATTAATACTAGGCTTTTTACTTTTGGTATATTAAGAATAGGCTAGTAATAGATTAAACCTAGACACAGAATAAATAATAGTACTAAGTACAGAAGACTCACTCTCTAACAAAACGCGTCTGTTACGATCAGCACAGATATGGCCGCTAGGTGGCGACAGCGCCACGCGCGGCTTATGGCTTTCCCAAAATTGGGGCCGAACGGATGTACTTTTAGCTACCTGTAGCAAAGCGACGAGATCGCGGAGTGAGACACGCCTGACCTAGATAGGAGCCTTGGTTTAAATATTTGGTCCTTCGATCCGGATTAGTATTTCTTTCCTTTATATTTCGTTATTTTTGTCTGTTACCTTCCGTGGTTATTTCTCACTTGATGGTCTCATCGGAAGATCAGCGCTGGAAGTCGCCAGCAACATGCTGAGATGGCATTTCTTGACACTTTAATTTCACTATGTTATTTTTGTGTAATTATATGTACTGCCTGTGTGTTTACCAATTACCTTTTATTTATGTAGACGTGTGACGTTCAGAGTTGACAAAACTAAAATTTGATCCAACCATTTTGACAACTTGACAGGTTGGCGTCACCCATAGGACTAACTAAATATAGGTTCCGTAACCTATATTTAATGGCTCACGATCGTGCGCCTGGTACCATTATATCTACCTCATTGTACTTACATCTATGGTGTTTAGGAATATAACTATTCTATTCTATTCTCTTACCTTGCACTGTGGAAACTGCTGAGGCGGCCTGGTGACCCTCCAGCCCAGGAGGGGGGGGATGCAGACTAAAGCTGACATTAGCCAGACGGCTGCTATCATGACGGCGGCGCGTGCTGGTGTCCGCTTCTTTAGGTAGTCGACCGCCTGGGGACAAACGAAATCAATGTTATACTTTGTCAAAGGACTGTCTCATTTCAAACATAGAGAGAATCATACTATCTTTGTCTTACACTAGTACTAGCGCCCGAAAGAAAGGGCTGAGTATAGTTTTCCTGGTTCTTATTGACTGACAAATTAGTTTGACCAACTATAGTATCGAGCAGTGAATACAGTGTCAACAGAAATATAATCGTATTGATCGTATAAGATACTTCCCTATGCCAGAAATTGATTAAAACTGTTTTGCTATTAGTGTTTAAGTAGTTATACTTATAATTCTGGGATGCAGTATACCTACTTCAAAATAAGTGTGAGGTGTGTTGTATGCATACTGCATGTAGGTTATGATACTTATGATAAGTCTTCTGTTGACATGTGTCTATTTGCGATGTTCATTCCTTTAATACAGATAGTTTTGGTAGCGGGTATTTTCAATGTTATTCCCGTAGTAGTCCCATATTTTACAACTATAATCAGATTAAGATTTAGATTTTTGCTATGCCATCAGTCGATCAAGTTTGTTTCGAGGGTCGAATGCCTATGGACTCATGGCATTAAAGCAGTGATTCCTAACCTGGGGGTAATTACCCCCGTGGGGGTAAAACTGGTATTTTACAGGGGTAAATAAGCTAACCTAATATAACAATACGACAAACGTACACGTTTTATTTTTTATTACCATTGGGAGGAGGGGTAAAATCAGTTTCCCTAGTTAGCCATAGGGGTGACCGGACTGAAAAGGTTAGGAACCACTGCATTAAAGCAATACAAAAGTCAGAAATACTTATCTTAATATCCTCCGTTCAGTCCCTAAGTCTATCAGTTATATACAGATCATTAATATTTACGATTTCCTCCAACTGACCTACTCCGGCAGCCACACGAATGCTTTTAACGATTAACAAATTTACTATCAATATTTTAGACTAGTAATATTGGTTTCCCGGAAATATGTTACTTATTTTTCTTATATTTTTGTCAGCAGAAGCAAGATATTTTAAAGAAGAGAATGTTACCTTGTATGCGTCTTTAATATAATTGAACCTAAAAAAAGTACTTAATTGGGAACAATTCTCTGGGGAACCAGGTACAGGCTGCGCCTTGCTTGGGGCCGATGGATATTAGCTTATTTTGTAAAATTTAATTTATGTTAGGTTCAATCTGTTATGTTATGTCTCTTATGTAATACGAGTACAATAATTATAAATATTTGTGTGGCAGCCGCCATTGACCACTTAAGTGAAGCCGAAATAAAGGCAGTCTTATACTTATGTGTCCTGCCCGACTGCGCCAAATAGCAAACCGTTACGCTGAAGCACAGACCGTTTACCAAATTGCAAAGATTCATCGATGTATAAGATAAGTAAAGTCTAATGATGGCTATAAAGATGACGCTTTCGCCCTGTATTTTGTAACTGATTGTCAAATGTTAACTTCTGATAGCTACTCGAGTTAATGCATAATCTAAGCACCTTATGGGTCAATTTCTGAACACGATTTTTTTTCTGTCCGTGATGAAAATCGTGGGTTAGCATCAGATAATACTTACCATTTTTTTTTTACATAAAGAAGTCACACTTTCACACCGAGTTCCATATGAATTCACTGATTAATTGGTTTTTAGAGTACACTTAAAAATACCTAAAGGCTCAAATTACTGCTCCCGTGCCCTGTCCGGAATCTACTTTTGAGCATAATGAAAAATCCTACGAAAAATTCTACATTAGTATCACTAATTTAGTGTCAAATACTTAAACTAGATGATATTTACTATCACTGAGCACATACACTATTAACTTCATTGTGGTAAATAACTCGTGATCGATGTTTAAATTTTGTCCGAGCGCGCGAGTACAATTTCGTCGGCAAAACTCACAGGGCTCTGACAGCCGACGTCTGTATTTGAACCGCCTCGTGTCCCGCCTCACCTGTACTGACAGTATTCGGCTGTCTTTCAAAGCAAACGGATGTACGTCAAGCCGTGGCGTGTTTGAGCAAATCGCGTAAGTATTTCGGAATCCGGGTGGGCGACAATTTTTTTCTAATTTCGATGCCCCTTATAAATTTTATTTTCCACATAGCTTTTCAATAACAATTGTCATATTTAGGAGCCCTTTATGTATCTTTATGTAAGCGATAACATAACAGTTTGGTCAAACACGATTTAAATTTTTGGCGAATTTTTTTATTACGAATTCTAATTTCCGTGCCCTAATTCCCATAGCAAATTTACCTAAAACAGCTGATTAAGTGGCACGGGAATTAGAAAGTATTACATTTATTGTCAACAAATCTTTTATTGGGGGCACTTTAAGTTAATTGGCAATGTTTACGTCATATTATTATTACATTTATGTATATTGGCATTGAATATATATTATATGTAATAATAATATGACGTATATCTTTCTATTTTGCATTTAAGGAAATCTTAAAGAATGCACAAAAATTTGTGAACGGTTTTTTAGTATAAGTACTATAGTACATACAGGGTGGACCCGAATAACCCGGGCAATTTTAATACGTAAGGTAAGGTGGGGTAAGACGACACCGGGGTAAGACTATCACTTGTATGGAATCCTTGTACTGTTAGTCTTGCCCCACCTTACCTTATTCATTGATCATATTATAACATTAAAATATTATATAAACATAAAACTATTTCTGGAATTATTACATATTATAATACCTGTACCTAAGGTTACATGAAACAAAATGAATCAAATTTGCAATGTTTTTTTTTTGTAAATTTGACAGCTGACAGCGTATACCGTATAAAGTTTAAATATCTGGGAGACCGAGCTTTGCTTGGAAAACATATACCTACCTAAAAACTCAAAAATGCGCGTTTTCCCAGAGATAACACCTAGCTAGATCGATTTTTCACCCCAAAAAACCCTCATATATGATCAAATTTCATTCGAAATCGTTAGAGCCGTTTCCGAGATCCCCGAAATATATACAAGAATTGCTCGTTTAATAGATTAGTTGTTATAAATTAGCTTTTCTAATACAAGAATAAATATATATCCTATTCTTACTATATTATAAATGCGAAAGTATCTCTGTCTGTCTGTCTGTTATCTCGTCACGCTTAAACCGCTGAACCAATATCATCTTGATGATATTTGGCATGGAGATAGTTTGAGACCCGGGGAAGGACAAAGGATCTGGGGGCACGGCAGTGCCGCCGCCAAGTCGAGCAAAACAAAGTGGCACGGCCGTACCATCAAATCTCAATAACATTCTATCAAAATAACATTTAATGCACTTTACAATCCCTTAGTTTTGTCACTGACACAATCACTCACGATCATCATTATTTTAAGGTACTTCTAGCATACCCAAATTTGAAACGTAATTTGGTTTTAGCTTTTTAAGCCAATAAAAATCTAATAATACTGCAATATTAGTCACGTTCTAAAGATCTAATAACTGCATAAATAAGGTTGTAATCCCATAGAAATATATGCGATAACAACGTTACCTTTTAGTTCTTACAATTAGTAGGGAAAGTAAAGGTACACTACGACGTACGATGTGAGTATGAATAAAGATGTGTATACATAGTATCAGTATGGTATGGGTATGATTACCTGAAAAGAAGGACAGCCTACAAAAAGAGATGGGATCCTATCAAAAACATTACATGTAAAAAGATGCAAGTCTCGCAACGCAGTTCTTCTACTACAAAAAAGTTTTGAGATGTAATGGGAAACCAAGTCGGTTATTTTAGTCAGTGCCAGGGGGTATTAAAATCGTAATACTATTAGATACCTTATTAGGGTTCCGTAGCCAAATGGCAAAAAACGGAACCCTTATGGATTCGTCATGTCTGTCTGTCTGTGATAGTCTTACCCCACCTTACCTCATATGTGGTCAAACAATTTTTTGTGTTATGAATTTATGAAGGCAGCATATTCGATTTCTTCAGATTAACTTACACAATAACTTCTTCTCACTGTGCCCCTATTTACTTATTTCTTAGTATCATTTCCTATACGGCCATATACCAGATCATACGCCTTGTACCTATCTACATGCAGATACATCATGACACTTTTTAATTTAATGAATAGTTTTGTATGTATGTAAGTAGGTATTGTTTTGAAATATGTACATTTTACTAAGAAAGAGAGATTAGTTGCCATTAAAATCAAGGAAACGATTAGTCAAATACGTAGTTTTTAGTGTATCATACTTTCGTAGATTTGTCGTCCGAAACTAAAATTAAAGAAGGTAAATATGTTCGATGCCGCTTCAGTATGGTTAAAGTACATTATTGTAGATTAAAATATACATAAATAATAGTTTTAACTACCAAAATAAGTTAAGAAAACAATTCCTGTGCCATGTTCTAATTTCCGTGCTAGTAAAATCTAATTCCCATGGACACACTAATTCCCGTGCCCTGACCAAAATTTTAAATTGAAATAACTTTTATAGTTTTATGAATATTTTTACCCCATAAGAAAATTAATGTTTATTATATTTTTTATCAAATTATCAGCATAATTTTTTTTGTGTAATGTTAGTATTTCAAAATTCCATGGGAATTAGACAAAAATGCTCGTTTGGTGAAATTGACCCTTATACAAAAAAAAGTGCGGCCAAGTGCGAGTCGGACTCGCGCACGGAGGGTTCCGCACCATCAACAAAAAATAGAGCAAAACAAGCAAAAAAACGGTCACCCATCCAAGTACTGACCCCGCCCGACGTTGCTTAACTTCTGTCAAAAATCACGTTTGTTGTATGGGAACCCCACTTAAATCTTTATTTTATTTTATTCTGTTTTTAGTATTTGTTGTTATAGCGGCAACAGAAATACATCATCTGTGAAAATTTCAACTGTCTAGCTATCACGGTTCGTGTGATACTGCCTGGTGACAGACGGACGGACGGACGGACAGCGGAGTCTTAGTAATAGGGTCCCGTTTTTACCCTTTGGGTACGGAACCCTAAAAAAGATTATCTTGGTAACTGGCACGCATGTCACGCTCGACCATCACTTAAATTCGCGTGCACCAATCAGTGTGACCGATCTTTAAGGTCTTATCGTAACCATACAAATTTATAAATCTGAATCGAACTCACTTCCTTCTTTCCATTTTAGGGTTCCGTAGCCAAATGGCAAAAAACGGAACCCTTATGGATTCGTCATGTCTGTCTGTCTGTCTGTCTGTCCGTCCGTATGTCACAGACACTTTTCTCTGAAACTATAAGAACCATACTGTTGAAACTTGGTAAATAGATGTATTCTGTGAACCGCATTAAGATTTTCACACAAAAATAGAAAAAAAAAACAAAAAAAATTGGGGGTTCCCCATACTTAGAACTGAAACTCAAAAAATGTTTTTTCATCAAACCCATACGTGTGGGGTATCTATGGATAGGTCTTCAAAAATGATATAGAGGTTTCTATTATCATTTTTTTCTAAACTGAATAGTTTGCGCGAGAGACACTTCCAAAGTGGTAAAATGTGCCCCCCCCCCCATGTAACTTCTAAAATAAGAGAATGATAAAACTAAAAAAAATATATGATGTACATTATCATGCAAACTTCCACCGAAAATTCGTTTGAACGAGATCTAGTAAGTAGTGTTTTATTAATAAGTCATAAATCGCCTAAATACGGAACCCTTCATGGGCGAGTCCGACTCGCACTTGGCCGCTTTTGTTTGTGTGTTTTGTGTATTTTTGATAAAAAAAATATCGACTCTAGTGGTACCGATATAAAAAAACCGATCGAACTCCAGTTCTAATATCATTAGAGCACCATCTATATTCAATATCCATTGCTCTGACTAACTATATATGTCTTTATAGCAACGTGTCCGTCCACGGATCAAACGGTCATTCACCCCAAACTTATCCAATCTGACGTCCGACGTACGGACGTAAAACGGAATGCATACAATTTGAATAGAGCCTCGTTTGCTCGAAGGTGGCGGTATTCCACGTTTTAATCGAGACATTGCTGTGATTAATTGATTATTCATCATCTCAATATCACTGATCAGGGGCCCGTTTCTCAAACGCTTGTAACTTGTAATACAAGTGAAAGTCTTTCTCTAACAAAAGCTGTCAAAAAGTGACATCTGCTTGTATTACAAGTTACAAGCTTTTGAGAAACGGGCCCCTGGTGTTTTGCTACAGCTTACTAATTGTGGAGCCCCGGATTCACACGGAAACTAAATCCCAAAGACAGTTAAATATTTATAAACAGAATACCTATGTCTGCGAAAGATACTAGATGTTTTTAGGGTTCCGTAGCCAAATGGCAAAAAACGGAACCCTTATGGATTCGTCATGTCTGTCTGTCTGTCCGTCCGTATGTCACAGCCACTTTTTTCCGAAACTATAAGAACTATATTGTTGAAACTTGGTAAGTAGATGTATTCTGTGTACCGCATTAAGATTTTCACACAAAAATAGAAAAAAAAACAATAAATTTTTGGGGTTCCACATACTTAAAACTGAAACTCAAATTTTTTTTTTTAATCAAACCTACACGTGTGGGGTATCTATGGATAGGTCTTCGAAAATGATATTGAGGTTTCTTATATCATTTTTTTCTAAACTGAATAGTTTGCGCGAGAGACACTTCCAAAGTGGTAAAATGTGTGTCCCCCCCCATGACTGTGTACTAAACTAAACTAAAAAAAATATATGATGTACATTAATTACCATGAAAACTTCCACCGAAAATTGGTTTGCACAAGATCTAGTAAGTAGTTTTTTTTTAATACGTCATAATTCGTAAACCGCAATTTACCTTTCATTCAATTACTTGCTGCTACGGAACTCTTCATGGGCGCGTCCGACTCGCACTTGGCCGCTTTTTTTAAATAAAGGAAACATATAAAGATTTACCGCTTTGGGCAAAATTTAAACTTGGGCATTACTATGTATTTAAAGATTAGCATTTTCAATTTCGGAATTTTATAGGTATTATTTCCACTCAGAATCACGAGCTCTTTCGATCCTAATACGAGAAAAAAAAGTGTCCCCAAAATGTTATATATTTTTTGCCGTTTTGTTACGGTCATAGGTTATATTAAAAACGTATCTAAATGGACCAAAAAAATGGGGACATATATTTTGCAGTAAAAATGGAAACTAGTATCTAAGAAATGAAATAATATAAAAATTCCCAAAAAAAATTATACATTTTTTTAGGAACAACTTTAAATAAAACCCTCTTCCCTCTTTCTCTTAACCATTTGAGCAACCGAAGTTTACTACAAGTGTGCGAATCTTTCTCATTTTCGCTTTATCGTTGTCGGGTAAAAGTATTGTATCTTCACAAGTATGGTCATACAACAAGGATGAAATCATAACAACCCGAATGTGCCTTTGAATTAATGCACGTTCAGCACCATTTAATTCTTTCATGTGTATGCAAGACTTGGGTCCTGTTTTATAGACGTTCGATGTCTCTGAACGTATGAATTCATTTATATTGAGACTAATTTTATAAGATTATTTTATGAATTTATAGCTCGAAGCAGATAGTGGATTGGTTCGAATACTTCGAATATAAAATTGAGAAGCAATATTCGAGTTTATATGGTGAATAACTGAAACAAAATGAATGAATATAATATTTATTTAAGACTAGCTTCTGTCCGCGGCTTCTTTTACGTGGGATGATGATGAGGACAGATAAAACTATTATATTAATGTCCTTCTTCGGACTTGAAACGTATCTCCATATATAGATAGGTACCAAATTCATCTAAATCGGTTAAATGGTTTATGTGTAAAGAGGTAACAGATCAAAATGTCACCACCACGTTACCACCGCGTTAGTGGCAAAGAAGCAGACGGCCCGCAAAAGTCCGATAAGCGGCCACCGTAGCCTATGAATACCGGCAACTCCAAGGTTGCATGCATAAATGCACGTTGCCGACCCTAATGTTTTATTATTTGGAACCTTGTCATATTTAATAAAAGTGAAAATATTTTTTTTTAAATAAAGAAGCCTTTATCTATCCTTATCCTGTCTCTGGGACTCAGGGGGATACAACATACTATAAAACACTCAGCTCAAGAATACATATCTGTGCTTCATCACACAAAATAAAATAATGTCCTTACGGGATTCGATACCAGGACCATCGGCTTCATAGGCAGGGTCACTACCGACTAGGTCAGACCGCTCGTAATTTAATAGTAATTGGCAACCAACCAAATCGTTAAAAACCCATTTCAACACGTGTTTAGCGACATTACTACAAAACTAGTTTATAAAACCAATAATATCGTCAACCAAAACATTATCGAATACTAATATCAACGTCAGTCCGAATTTCAAAAGATACGGCGTCAAATAAATTTCAATCGGCAAATAAAAGAACGGAGTGACAGGCAAGTAGGGAGAGGCACACTGGGAGCGAGATTTTTTAGTCTGTCTGGGAGTTACATCACCAAAGAATTATTAGAATCTCTATATCTCCTGAAGAAAGGCCAGGGGCCTATTTCTCGAACGGTATTAGACTAATATTATTAGTCCACGACTGTCAAATCGTATGGGTTGCCATGACAACACACAAATAATATTAGACTAATATCGTTCGAGAAATGGGCCCCAGGTCAAGAGCACCCTAAACCGGCGAGCGTTTATGAGGAATGTTATGAAAGTAACGGAAGCGAAAGAGGTATGTCAGGATCGTAGCAAATGGAAATCCGTGGTCTCTGCCTACCCCCCGGGAAATAGGCGTGATTATATGTATGTATGTGTATGTATATCTACGACTCCACCCGACAGGCTAGCATAATGTAAAGGCACATTGAAAAGCGACGGAGTCCGTCCGCGTTCGCAAGAATTAGGGATTGCTCCCGGTACTGAGTTTGTATGGCGAGAACCGGGAATTCCCGGTTCTAGCAAGAATCCGACCGACTTGCGGCCGTACAAATACGCTCCTCCCATAAGGAACTTTCAGTGATATAATGACACTTATCTGACGCTAAATGTCAGTCATACGAGTATGTACCTATCGAAAACTTCGTCTTTATTATATTACCTATAT
Organism: Cydia amplana; assembly: GCF_948474715.1. Classification (NCBI taxonomy): domain Eukaryota; kingdom Metazoa; phylum Arthropoda; class Insecta; order Lepidoptera; family Tortricidae; genus Cydia; species Cydia amplana. The sequence goes on along the minus strand of NC_086088.1, from coordinate 12,253,132 downwards.
TCACTAAGTTTTTCTACGAGTATGTACCAAAAACTTCGTCTAGGTATATATTACATTCACTATAAAGTCCTTTGTGCTATAAAGTTTAAATAAATACTTGATCGCTATGTATATCCCGCCCGTGAAACGAAGAGGCGCCGGCGAATAGACTGCAGTGTTTATTTGCACGTAGCTTTTATTGCTTAAGCCGGAACGAAAATTCAGTGGACTGCAGCTCTCTTTGACGACTGTTTCGAGTGAATCGATTCTTTGACGAATTGTGATAGCTTTTTTCTACCCAAATACGAGAAGAATGGCTTACGGCATCAAAATCACTACACAGTATAAAACAAAGTCGCTTCCCGCTGTCTGTCTGTACGTTTGCTTAGATCTTTAAACTACGCAACGGATTTTGATGCGGTTTTTTAATAGATACTCGTAGAGTGATTCAAGAGAAAGGTTTATGAGTAATTTTTTAACCCATGCAAAGCCGGGGCGGGGAGCTAGTTAAATGATAAATGGGAAAAGGCATAACATATTCACAAATAATATTCTGGCTGAAAGTTAAAGTTCAAATTTCTGTAATAAGAGCTGTCTCCATTAAGTGTCAGAAGTACGAGACGGCGTTTGAATGCGAAGACGGAGCAGGAATTCTGTACTGAAAATTATACTGAAGGTCCCTCAAGATTAATGTACATATAGTTTTTAGGGTTCCGTACCCAAAGAGTAAAAACGGGACCCTATTACTAAGACTTCGCTGTCCGTCCGTCCGTCCGTCCGTTCGTCCGTCTGTCACCAGGCTGTATCTCACGAACCGTGATAGCTAGACAGTTGAAATTTTCACAGATGATGTATTTCTGTTGCCGCTATAATAACAAATACTAAAAACAGAATAAAATAAAGATTTAAGTGGGGCTCCCATACAACAAACGTGATTTTTGACCGAAGTTAAGCAACGTCGGGCGGGGTCAGTACTTGGATGGGTGACCATTTTTTTGCTTGTTTTGCTCTATTTTTTGTTGATGGTGCGGAACCCTCCGTGCGCGAGTCCGACTCGCACTTGGCCGGTTTTTTTATAGTTAGTACGTAAACACGCACGCATATCGGGCTTTTCAATGACTGTTAGTTATACTTTCTAATATAATTTAATTTTCACTGTACAGTATTTAAGCTTATACTTAATAAATTTAAAAGAGGAAAAAATTACCGTCTTGGATGTGACTTGAACTCACGGCCGCTGTACACTATTTGACGAACGTTAAATAATTGTAAGTTAAAGTTATTGTTTTAAAAAGTACTAAAAGTTATTATTTAGAAAACACATAAAAAAGATAAATGCTCGTACTAAAAGTCTCAACTTAATGCTCAAACAACAATAAAACATTTTAACTCACGTAACTTTAGTCGTAAGTGAAATGAATACGTCTATAATAAAGTTACTAAGTTTTACTTTAACTTCAAAAGGCCATAATTGACTAACTTTTGATAGGAAAAATGTTCATTTAGTATTAGTTATGGTAAATTTTTTTGCCGCCATTTTATTTTGGCGGTAAATATGACAGTTATTGCATGAAAATTCGTTTGTGTAGATACGGCAAATTTATTATGGAGCGTTTTACCGCGGAACAACGTGTTTTAATCATTAAAAACAATAGAAACATTAAAAATAACGTTTTCCGGTCGATTAATTTCGAGAAACGGTGACATTGATTGGCCCCCAAGATCGCCTGATTTAACAGCTCCTGACTTTTTTCTGTGGGGCTATCTAAAGGGACGTGTCTATGCTAATAGGCCAACGAACCTTCAGCAATTAAAACAAAATATTCGAAACACTGTCGCTGAGATAACGCCAGAAATGTGTGAAAAAGTGATGAAAAACGCGATGAAATGGGTTCGCATCTGCCATGCTGCTGGTGGACATTTGTCTGACATTAATTTTCCATGTGTAATTGCTGACCCTACATATTATATTTAACAAGGAATACTTAATATTTTTTATGTTTTATAGAATAAAATTTCAAAAATAAAGTGTATACCTCTTATTTGGCCACCCTGTATTTTGAAACTTTTTTCTCTTAACGAAATACCTTTTTTGCAGTCGGACAGTAATAAAAACACAAATAAACCGACGGAATAACAAGACAATTATTTAAAACAGATCGCGGTCCGCGCAAATTGTATGAAAACGACGATTTTGCGGTATTGTATGTAAACGAGTGAGGTTTAATCGACGTACCAACCGCTATTCAATTGGGTTGGGTGACACATGTTTAAATTTAAAACATCATAATGTTTTACTGTAAAAAAACATGTACTTCATAATAATGTAGAAATTTAAGTTATACTTTCATGTCCTATCTGAATTATAAACTGAAATAGATATGATAATATATTAAAGAAAAAGTGACGAAGCCCTCCAGTGGCGAAGGCCGGATTCGAACCGGCATCTTTAGCAATCCGGGCTAACGTCTTGATAATTTGATTTGTTCCCAAAGTTGTGAATTCCTATCTGATTCTAAATCCTACCAATAAACTATGTATTTCTGTTAAAGCAGTATTACTTTCTCACTCTAGCGGATAATTGCATCTTGCTCTAGCAAAAATCTAACGCTATCGCTAACTACCCTAAAGTACAATGAAAATGAGCAATTGTCTATGGATAGCTCCTTACAGTGCTTGCATCCATGGTCATATCTGGAAGTATGCATTTTCATTTCTGAATAGGCTTAGCCAAGACACAATCAATTATAAAAAAAACGCAAATTGAAACTGATATAATGTATGGATATCGTCACGTGACTTTTCGTAGTATCATACACACGTACAGATAGACAGACGGGGCGAGGGACTATGTTTTAAAAGATTTATAGATTTATATCATCCCAAATAAACATTAAATCACCAATAAATTCAACTTCAAAAGAATCCCCGCTCCCCAATCAAAACTCCCCGCAATCCCAAATCCCATAATACGTTAATGGTGGATAGATCACTGCGCTTACCCAGGCTCATTGTAAAAGGGCGTGTTGTAGTACAGAAAAGATGGCGGTTAGGACGTTGCGTGTGCAGTGCGGTGTAGGAGTGCTGTTATTCGATGCCGCATTTGGCTGGATTTAGTATTATGCGTGGTGCGAGTTTGGAGCGGTCAGCGATAAATATTCTTGCGTTTTTTTAACCGCGGTGAATTTGTGACAAGGCTGGTTTTATCTTAGAAATCCTCCATCATGGGGAAGAAACACAGGTTACGAAGAGAAATTGCAGGCATAGGATAGTATTGCATTATCCTCATGACGACCGAGTTTCAAAATTTGCCATATTGACAAACAGTCATTCATTAAATTGGAGCCTATAGGTACGTACGAGTACTATACGGTGTAGGATGCTGGTCGTCAGGAGTCACGTGTTACTTTACGAAAGCAACTCGTACCTAATTTATTTCTTCTTTGAAAGCACTTTAAAGCCGAAGTTTGACTTGACATTGTATTTTATATCCAGACATAAACAAACCAGCTTCAGTATCCATTTAAAGCTTGAAAATATATTTGATGGGCAATTTTTAGGGTTCCGTATCCAAAGGGTAAAAACGGGACCCTATTACTAAGACTCCGCTGTCCGTCCGTCCGTCCGTCTGTCACCAGGCTGTATCTCACGAACCGTGATAGCTAAACAGTTGAAATTTTCACAGATGATGTATTTCTGTTGCCGCTATAACAACAAATACTAAAAACAGAATAAAATAAAGATTTAAGTGGGGCTCCCATACAATAAACGTGATTTTTGACCGAAGTTAAGCAACGTCGGGCGGGGTCAGTAGTTGGATGGGTGACCGTTTTTTTGCTTGTTTTGCTCTATTTTTTGTTGATGGTGCGGAACCCTCCGTGCGCGAGTCCGACTCGCACTTGGCCGGGTTTTTTTTGTAAGTAAATAATTTCACCGATCGTCACTTTATTGATATTTGTATCAGGGGAAGCTGAGTTTTGATTTCATCCCCTTCTACGTTCCAGGAGCATTTTATTATTGTTTTGTTTTTGAATCTATAATCTAGAACGCTCAGCTTGTGACTTGTGGCACAGTCCAGAGTGCAACAGTAAGCTAAGCGGTGATCTGGGCGCTTTGGGATCACTGTTGTTGTGATGGATGTAACGATGTAGGCCGAGCAACTGCATTCGCGATTTAATAATACAGAAATACAGACTTTATTAGCAAAATACACATAGGTATAAAAATTATAGTACATTTTACACGTCATAAACTGAAAACTATTTAGTTCGTAATTATGTTCTTATCATTAGATACAAGTTTACATTTTTAGGTAGCTAGTTAAGTAGTTACTAGAAACCTGTTTCTCAAACGGCATAATTTAATTAATAATAATCGGGGCGGTACTTTCGCGCATCAGGTTTATGTAATAAATATTCTCATAATCTTGACATTTATCCGGGTCCTACAAAGAGCCTAAAATTCGTACCAGGATCCTCAGAATCGGCGTATGTTCTTAATTACTTACTTGTCATTTGAACTTACAGACCTTACTAACCGTAACAAGATCGGAATTATGGGCTACGTTGACTACTTACCATCTAATCAGGTGAACCGTATGTCTGTCTATATTTGAGCAGAATTTTGGCGGAAAGTATCACGTATTAATCCAATACCAATAAACTTATTCGCGGATTCACCTCCGTTGAGAATTGAGAACGGAACGTGTTTCAACAGATATACAATGGCTATAAACATTAAGTTTGCTTTACAAGGCGGAGATCCGAATTCATAAACTATATCCCGCTATACACCGTTCATTTTGTGGTGACTACAAAATATAGTGGCTATCAAAAAAGTCAACAAAATAATTGTGCCATGCATTATTGAATCATTACTATCATGATCATAATTATTGTAATTCTGGTTAGGCTCTTCTTAGTAGAACATGTTCCATTGTATCTCTATCTAGTGCCTTTTCTTTAACCGATTTTAATAATCTTTATGTAATCATTATGTCGCAAACGATGTCTCAATGTATCTTTTCCATTCTTTATTTCATAGTTTTCAAGCATCTCTTCTCTTACATACAGATCTGGCTGCCACATATTTGTCTACAATATCTGTCTCTTTCAATCGCATGTTAAAAAGTGACATTTTATCACGTGGATAAAGCCATCCATTACGCCTGCTGGTAGCTTTCCAAGTGGATTTTTCCAGAAGTATTAAAAATTTTACAAGCTTTTATAAGTTTAACTTGCAATTGTAGGTATTGTAGGTATGTATATAAAAATAAATAAATAAAATAAAATAAAATGCATTTATTTCAGACAAACATGGTCCATATTTTGTTAGTACATCTTAATCTAAATTTAAAACTTATAGCTAAGGTTAACTTAAAATAAACTTAAATAACTATTTTAGGTACTAAAGATAAATGCAGAGAGGACCAGTGCCTTATCAGGCCACTGTCCCATCTGCCAGCCACGACGGCCGGAGACTGTGTCGGCTGTCGCGCACCCTGCGGAGCGTCGCGGCGCAGCGCTTGCGCAGTGTCGCGTGGAAACCATCCACATGAGCATCAGCGAACATGCCGGACGCACTGCAGTACCGAGGCAGCCGCAACAGTACCCTGAACGCGTCATTATATTGTACGCGCATCGCGTTAAAAGCCCTTTGCGTGTATCGAGTCCACAGGCTGCAGGTGTACAGCGATGTACAGAACGCTCGAAATAATGTTATTTTTACTTGCGCTGTACACCGGCTGAACCTGCGAGCTATCATATTGGCCCTCACGGAGTCACGGCCAAGGCCCTCCGCTCCCTCTCGATATCAGCGTCATCGCGGAAATCGTCGGTTACCAAGTGCCCAAGGTATTTAAAAGAGGTAACCCTTTTCAGTTGCATGCCATTCAAACAAATGGGTGGGATGTGTGATGGACACTTGCTTCCCGCTTTGAAGACCATATACTCGCTCTTGCTTACATTATATTTAAGGTTATGCGCTAGGGCATATGACTCACACCTCTCAATAAGCAATCTCAGACCACCGACCGACGGGCTCAACAGTACCATGTCATCGGCATAGCTTATGTTATTGAAGCATACCCTATCTATATGACAGCCCACACGTGTACTGCTGAGCTCGCCGATCAAGGCATCGATATACAAATTGAAAAGTTTAGGTGAGGTCAGTCCCCCCTGCCGCACCCCGCACTCTAGACCGTACTCGTCCGACAACACATTACCCCAGCGAACACAATTTCGTTGGCCAGCATACCAACACCTGAATATGGGTGTGAGCTCCTTAGGAAAATGCACCTCATCAAGCTTATTCCAAAGTAAGTAAAGTAATGTATATGTTCAGGTCAAATATTGCAAGATCAATTGAACCCAAGATGTGGTCATAAGAATTAAAGATAAACAACGCAACCTAATTGTTACATTTGTTAGAAATGACTCTATTTAGTTGGCTGTTGAAAGAAAAGTACCGTCAGCGATAAAAGCTTGTACAAAAATTGATCTTATTTTGACAAAAAGTTATTCATGGATTATTTTATCATCCTTTAAAAATTCAGGAAGCTCTCAAACTTTATATGCACGTCTAATGCATGAGCTGCATTTCATTGCAGTCAACAATCTGGCATCAATCCCCCATCCGTGCACCGGTCGTAACATCGCCGTAAATGCAACTCTGTATGCGTTATGCCTCGTAAATGTTAACTTATTCATGACATTTACAAGTGTAGAAATAGCTTCCGCGATGAAACTCGAAATAATTTAAGTGCTTTGTAATGGGAATAATTTAATTTCGGTACGGAATGGTATTTTAACCCCGTTCGAACCCCGCTCGTACCAATGAGTTTTTCGGAACTTATCAGAACGGAACTTATGTACGAAATATCATTTGATATTTACCAGTCGCTTTTCAGTGAAGGAAAACATCGTGAGGAAACCGGGCTAATCCCAATACGGGCCTAGTTTACCCTCTGGGCTGGAAGGTCAGATGGCAGTCGCATTCGTAAAAATTGGTGCCCACGCCAATTACTGGGATTAGTTACCAAGCGGACCCCAGGCTCCCCGAGCCGTGGCAAAAATGCCGGGCCAACGCGAGGAAGATGGTGACGGAATTATATTTTATAGCGGCTCTTAGTCTATTTGGGTGTGATATGCCCACAAAGCTGGTGGTCCTGGGTTTGAATCGCAATGAGGAGATTTTTGAACGATTGCCCATTCATTGTTTAGTATGGCTTCTCTATATTAATTAAATTGAATGAATGAAAGAATGAAAATCTTTATTTCAGGCAACTAGTGACCCATAAATACCTTAAAACTAGCATACATATTATAAAAATATATTATACGAGTATGTATGAAGTAATAGTAGGTAACTCAATTTACCTATAACTCGGCCTTCCACGTGTCTCGCCATAGTTTCCGAGTTCTGTGATTGATAGCCCTGTCAGCAACACGCACGACTCTCACTCTAAAACTAACTAGTTAAACACAGCAAGTGAGAGTCGTGAGTACGAGTAGGTAACTACCTAACTAAATTAAACTAAATAAACCGACAGTATTTTATAACCCAATCCACCTTCGTCATGAATATTCGATCACTTTCCTTTTTACGACTCGACATTTGATTGGCTAAGTCAGTGCACCGGAGTGAATAACCGCCCGGTAACCAATAAGTAGCGTTGGCAAAACGTTGCATGCACTTATTCAATTTAAACCTAACTAGCGACCCGCCCCTGCTTCGCACGGGTTAACAAATTATACACAAACCTTCCTCTTGAATTGTAGTTGTAGACGTTAAAATGGAAAAAACAGTTTAATATCACTACATGGTATAAAACAAAGTCGCTTCCCGCTGTCTGTCAGTTCCTATGTATGCTTAGATCTTTAAAACTACGCAACGGATTTTAATGCGGTTTGTTTTAAATAGATACAGTGATTCAAGAGGAAGGTTTGTGTAATTTGTTAACCCGTACGAAGCCGGGGAGGGTCGCTAGTTACAAATAAACCTCGGTCCTAATAAGTCGGAATCGCATCAGTATGTATCCGCGTTTCCTCTTTGGCTAGCCAGTTGTAGGTATAATAATAAAATTGTAAAAGTCGACACCCTTCAATGATTTACGAAAGACTTACAGCCGTATTCGAACAATCAGATACGTCAAATATTAGATGTTGAAACGATATGGATGGGATATGTCAGTGTCAAACAAGTGTCAAAAGTGACATTCCTTCAAACAAAAACGTCACCTTTGACACTTGTTTCACACTGACATACATATCCCATCCATATCGTTTCAATATACTGGGTCAACCAAATCTTGTCAGTAAATAGGAACAAAAAAACTATACTCATCCTTTTCTTTTGGGTGCTAGTACTAGTGTAAGACAAAGATAGTATGATTCTCTCTGTCTATGTTTGAAATCAAACAGACCTTCGACACACTATATCTAATATTTGACGTATCTTATTGTTCGAATATAGCTGTTATTTTTACCCTTCTTACTACATTCACCAAATCGTCAACGTTATCAATTCATGTCCAACTATTTTAGTATAAGATCTGATTGTTACGTATTCAAGCAAATAAATTATATTCTATTCTATTCTATTCTATTCTATTCTATTCTATTCTATTCTATTCTATTCTATTCTATTCTATTCTATTCATGTCCAATCCTCCCATTCAAACGGGTCCCCTGAACGTACCCGGTACCGTCGGCAGAGGTGCGCCGACTAATGGCGGCCGTTTGTTTTGCCGACGGTACACCCGACAAGATTGAACGTATTTCAATATTCTGAGAACGAACAATTGACTGCGTTGGTTGGGGTACACGGCTTACTTATCTACTTATCTCATTTTATCTTATACCTCTAAACGAGCAATTCTTGTATATTTATTTATTTATACCTATGTATATATATTTCAGAGATCTCGGAAACGGCTCAAACGATTTCGATGAAATTCGCTATATGGGGGTTTTCGGGGGTGAAAAATCGTTCTGGCCTAATACGACTAATCGTATCTCTAGGAAAACGCGCATGTTCGAGTTTTTATATGTTTTTCGAGCTTTGCTCGGTCTCTCAGATGTTTTTATACCTTTAAACGAGCAATTCTTGTATATTTATTTATTCATATATATATTTCGGGGATCTCGGAAACGGCTCTAACGATTTCGATGAAATTAACTATATGGGGGTTTTCGGGGGCAAAAAATCGATCTAGCTAGGTCTTATCTCTGGGAAAACGCGCATTTTTTGAGTTTTTATATGTTTTCCGAGCAAAGCTCGGTCTCCCAGATATTTAAATTTACGCGCCGATAATTGCATGATAATATCTGGGAGCTTTGCTCGGAAAAGATATTATGAATCTAAAGAATGCGCGTTTTCCCAGAGATAAGACCTAGCTAGATCGATTTTTGACCCCCAAAATCCCCCATGTAGCAAATTTCATCGAACTCGTTAGAGCCGTTTCCGAGATCCCCGAAACATATAAAAGAATTGCTCGTTTAAAGGTAATTGTTACTATTATTGATTTTGTAAATACACACCTAATATTGTTTTTAACCGAGCAAAAGCGAAGCGAGCGAAAGCGTATTTATGTTCCACAGTTTCGCTGCGCGAGGCAAGAATTTTGCTAAGCTGCTTTCAAGTATCAAGAACACGATATTATTTAAATTGTAATACCTACAGCTCCATAAAAAACTGCGTTACTTACATTGCGTCTATTTTGCAACCAGTCAGGAAGCCGACCGCGGAAGCCCCGGAACTTGACACCTCGCGGCGCAAAATTCTACCGCAGGTTCAACCGCAAAAGAATGGCGTCCTTTTTTACTGGTTTTTGAAACGGGGCTTATTTTCACCCTTTGGCCCTTGGTAGATATTTAATTTGACTTCTTCTTCAACTTCAACTTCAACATTTATTCAGCAAATAGGCCACAAGGGCACTTTTACACGTCAACATTGAATTTACATACAAATTGAATTTAATTACATGAATTTTTAAGAAAAGAGCAAACCACTTTAAGCAATATATTATTTGACTACGGCCCACTTGCACCACCCCACTAACCCGGGGTGGTAACACAAAACCGTTAACCCAGTGTCAAATTGTACTGGTAAGCATGGTAACTCTAGGTTTAACCGGTTAAACCCAGGTTAGTGGAATGGTGCAAGTGGCTAACGAGTGTATGAAGTTAGAAAGATATAACCTACGTTTTGTCTTTTGAGTTTTTGCTGCGCTGATAAGTCATTATATGTATTTGTATTACAAATTAAATATATCTTATTGATACGGTTTTAACACCCCCTGGCACTGATTAAAATAACCGACTTGGTTTCACATTACATCTCCAAACTTTTTTGTAGTAGAAGATGATGGCTGTCATTCACGATCCACATTCCACAGATAACACACAGATGACACGCGATTTTGGAATTATTCGAACACAGTGTTGCTAACCCGCGATTTTTCAAATTTGCCGCCTTTTACTACTGACAAGATTTGGTTGATCCAGTATATACTATAATTTGGTTCGACTTCTGGTCATGCCCATCTGTGCCATGTCATAACTATTATATTGCCTTCCTTTTTAGCCAGGGACAACTCGTGCGGGACTTTTTGACTAGGCTTAAGCTAGTCTTAAGTTGGTATCAGGGATGCGGATGCGGCTGTGGAACAGGTCGGTACTGGAACGTCTTAGCATTGGCGTAAGTGCTAGACTGCTAGGTAATTTAGTCATTAACCAAAAAAACCTATTAGAAATGAGCAGTCAAACGTGAGTGGGACTTAATGTACGGAACCCTTGGAACGCGAGTCCGACTCGCACTTGGCCGGTTTTTTTAAATAAAAATTACTAAAATGTAATATTTGACGTTTTTTATGGTACTAGGTATCTTGACATCCGCATCCGCATCCGCATCCGCAGATTGGAGCCTTTAAAAATCCGCATCCGCATCCGCGGATGTCAAAAAATCGGCATCCGCAACATGCCTGGTTGGTATTGTCTTTTGTATTTTTATTTTTGTGTTGACTTTTATTGAATAAAAATTTTAGTCCAAGTGAAATAAAAACGGCTGAACTGATTCAGGCCAGTCTTTTGCCGGGTGGTATTTTATTTCAGTTAATTCGACTGTACAAAAGTCAGTAAAAGCCTGATATTTCCATCGTGTATTTTCCCGTCGCGTTACCACATCACGCGGCTTTGTGATCAGAAATACGTCAAATATTTGTAAAACGACCAGAGGCTGGAGTGCGTACGTTGTAGCCTAACAACGTTAGTGGCTGAATACACACAGATACAGTAGGCTCGCTTTAGTGCTGCTACCACCAATTTGACACTGACATACAGCCATATTCGAACTTTAAGATACGTGTCTTCAAACAAAAACGTCACTTTTTACACTTGTTTGACACTGACATAATCCGATCCATATCATTTCTAAAGTATTTCAACAATAGCAGCAATGTTTATAACATTTTTAATTTTTTATATATTATAAATATTATGTACCTACATTACTTATGTAGTAGAACATTTCTTGCTACGGGCCACCGTTTAGGAGTTATTTACGAAAAACTATAAAAAGGGACCTTAAACCCCCCCCCCCCCCCTACCCGTTAGCTTCACCCCCACCCCCCGATACTCTTATTATCTTGTTTAATACATCATTACCTACACCCATGCTAAAATTGGCTTACACATGTATTATTTCCGCTGTAATTCCTTCGTTTGGTGGCCTATTTTTAAAGAAAGCCTCTTAAAGATACTACATACTCCTAGTTCTACTGCGCCTTTCTCCTCTACGTTTTTTACACAAAGTCCCTTGATTGCGGGCACGGATCACCGCTCCCACAACAAGCGCACGGAACCACAACATCAGCGGCCCCCATCAAACAACAGCACGTGCGACCTTGTCGAACTAGACACAACACGGCCACGTAGCAACGTTAGTGTTGGTTAAGGCCCCGTAGGTAGTTCTCCTCTCACTTTTACTTAATGCGGATATCATGTTTTTAGGGTTCCGCACCTCAAAAGTAAAAAAGCGGCCAAGTGCGAGTCGGACTCGCCCATAAAGGGTAAACTATTCAGGTTAGAAAAAAATGATATTAGAAACCTCAATATCATTTTTGAAGACCTATCCATAGATACCCCACACGTATGGGTTTGATGAAAAAAAAAATTGAGTTTCAGTTCTAAGTATGGGGAACCCCCAAAATTTATTGTTTTGATTTTTATATTTTTGTGTGAAAATCTTAATGCGATTCACAGAATACATCTACTTACTTACCAAGTTTCAACAATATAGTTCTTATAGTTTCGGAAAAAAAGTGGTTGTGACATACGGACGGACAGACAAACAGACAGACATGACGAATCCATTAGGGTTCCGTTTTTTGCCATTTGGCTACGGAACCCTAAAAACTGTGCCCTTACTTACCTATAGGATCACTCGTGCGTCTGTCTGTCTGTATGTCCGACCATTTCCTCCCCCCCCCCCCACCCCTTTATCTCCGAATCTACTGCGTCAATTTTTTTTTGTAAATACACAAAATATATAGTTCTTTACATATAGATGACAGGAAAACCTATTAGATATGTGCAGTCAAGCGTGAGTCGGACTTATTAACAAAAAAGTAATCGATGATTGCGAATTTTTAAAAGCAATTTTAATGTTTTTTTTTTAAGTTTTGTGATGAAGCTTTTAAGAATTTAATGAAAATTCTTACTTAGACATTTTTACCTAAACTCTTTATTTCATAGAAAACTAGCGACCCGCCCCGGATTCGCACGGGTTAACAAATTATAAGTACACAAACCTTCCTCAAGAATCTATCAATAAGGTGAAATTCGCATGAAAATCCGTTCAGTAGTTTTTGAGTTTATCGCGAACATACAAACACACAAACAGACATACTTACGCGGCGCGGTGATCTATAAAAGTTCTTAGTTATCTGCTATATGACTTGGGTGCGTAACCAAGATGATAATCTTTCGCTAACAATATGGTAGCCTCACTCTATCATTCCATAATTAGTGCGAGGAGGAGGGTATTGGCATCTTGGCTAAGCACCCTGTACTCCAATAATACCCTTATCATGTACAACATTGTTAACTTTCAAGCTCTCAGAATCAGAATACACCTCCGTTCAGTGAAACTGACACATTTGGTAAGACGTCATATTTTGAAGAATACCCAGAGAACCTTGTTAAACTTTCAGCAGCAGAAGCGGGTGTTAAATTTATTTTGGCTCGGATACATTTTAAGGGGTTTTAATATAATTAAACTCTGTGAGCAGTAGATTTTGCGATAAGCTTATAAATAAATAAAAAATAAGTTTTTGTCAAAAATTTCATTTTTGGTACAAGCTTTTATCGCTGACTGTACTTTTCTTACGACAGACAACTAATACTCATCGAGACAATTCTACAAACCCCTAACACAATTAGGTTGCGTTGTTTCATCACGGAGTTCCTATGGCCACCTCCTGTCTCCATCATCAGATCAGTTCGACAGTACCATATTATTATATTGTCATCAGAACTACATACAGCTGCCAATTTTCATGACGCTACGATCCTTGGAAGATGGTTAAATTAGTTACCTTAGATTCCATTAGGTACATACGTAGTTACATACAGTTGGTCGACCTAATAATAAAAGCTTGTTAATAGTTCATTGAGCCGATGATTATATTATGTATACTCTGTCTTTTATTAGTTTACCTACCCATGTAAATCGTTTTATATGTGATAAGTGTGTGTAATGTAATGTATTTTTATCTTATTGCTGTCTTTTGTAGGTATGTTCTAATTATATTAATTTTGTTTTGTATTCGTGTTACCTGTCGTGATTGTTTCACCGGATGGTCTCACCGGAAGATCAGCGCTGGAAGTTGCCACCAACATGATGAGGTGAGACCATTTCGTGGCACTTTATCATTTTATGTGTCTCTGTTATTTATAATTTTCTATTTTGTGTTTGTGCTCATGAATAAAATTATTTCTATTCTATTCTAAAATCGGTCTCTAAATAATTATGTTACTAACTGTATAAAGCTTAAAATAACAATCTAATTAACAAGCATCAGGCTTAGGAATTCAATATCAATAAAATTATACAGCACCAACAAATTGTGATTATCGCATACATTTGGAGATAACAAAGTTTAGTCGTAATGCGGATCGTTCCGTAGACTGTTACCGCCATAGACAGGCGAAATGTATGAATAAACCCAGTCGAGGTGTAAACATTTTTAAGCCATTTAAAATCATGTTAAGAAACTCAATTTAACTAACTTAAAATACGGTGAAATAAAACTGTTAAATAAGTAGTCAATAGTCAAAATATACTTTATTCATGTAGGCCTAGCAACAAGCACTTATGAATCGTAACATACTTATAAATTATCTTAAGCTAATTATCAGAGCAATTTATTGATGTTATTATTCCATAAGAATATTGGATTATTATACAAATCAAATTAAACACAAATTAAATTAAATTAAGAATTTCACAAAAGAATCGTCAAACATTAAAAAAAATTGTATAAAACGGATTATATCACGTATATTGAATACATGCGTGTTTTAATAGTTTTAATTCATGAGTAACTATCGCGGTAACTGAAGACAATAATTATGAAAATACAGTGAATGAAATGTCAATTATCATTAATTTACAATAAATTGTGCAATAACCATATTAATATAATGTGCTCGATTTTTGATTGACAAATACATACGGTATTAATTGGTATTTTGATGTCAAAGTGTACGTTCAAATTGACCGGTCCCACAGTAAGCTCAATAAGGCTAACGATATGTATAATATAGTTAATACTTATATACACAGAAAATATCCATAACACAGGAACAAATATTTGTGATCAACACACAAATAAATTCCCTTACCAGGATTCGGTCTTAGGACCTCCCGTATTGAATAATCCCCGGTACCTCCTGCTTCGTACCAACTAGGCTGGGGGCAGCCGTTTCATATTCATATTTATTAATGTACACAACATACATTTACACAACATACATTAGACGTCAAATTTACAATGGGTGAAATAATAATTAAGTAATTTACATCTAAATAATGGTATGACAATTATTCACAAAAGTCGCCGGCTGAGAATACGTTTGTGCCATATCCATTTTTAAGCAAAATCGTTTTATGATTTTTAAAATAACAAAAAATATGCTATAATTGACACTAATCGGTTTTTATAAAATATATATAGAATAGGTATTATATTTAGAAAAGTTATTATATATAGGATATTTATACTTTATTAACGGAAAATTATCACAAAAGTCTGACATATCCACAACTTTTGTGTCATATCATACATTGTACGTTTAACATTTACTCATCAAAAACGAATATGGCAATAATAAAAATGCTTTTATTTCATGATTAGCACTATATTCACAATATAGGTACAAACTATAGTTCTATAAATAGTAAACATATGTGCCTAAATGACAAATAAGTTCAATATTTCCCAAATGTAGAACTTTTTGAGAAATTTTTTTTTGCTTCTTTTCGCTCTCCTGTAAACCAATGTAAGTGGCGTATGGCACAAACGTATTCTCACCAGACGAAGTGTTCGATAAAATTACAAATTAAAACTATACTTAAGAGCCAACAGGAGCTAAGATTTAAATATTTTAGGTAAATATACCCGTCTCGCTAACGGAAGCGGCTCCTAAAACTAGTGCGATAAGGACAAGGCGAAAAATCCTGCGTAAAAATATCAAAAAACGAGGTTTCGTACTCGACTGTTTCCTCCTCCAAAACTTAACCAATCGTAACCAAATTTGGAAATCTAAATGATTATGACATTATCTGTGTCGGACCGTTTTGCTTTTTTGACTAATTGATGTCAGTTTTGAATAGCACGCCTCTCATTGCGGCATAGTCAATTAGGCCATTTTGGCCATTTTTGAAGGGCTCTAGCGCCTTAAAAAACAAAAATATCAAAAAAAGCAAAACGGTCCGACACAGATATTGACAATATTAATCTGTGTTGAAAAAATCATTGCTCTAGCTTCAAAACCCACGGAGGAAACAGTCGAGTACGTTTGTATGGAGAAATGACCACTCCTGTTGGCTCTTAATTCAAATGGGCTCATGATGGTCTATACGCCACAGGTCGTTGGCGTCACCGAAGTTATTTTGATCGGTAACGGTGTGGACCATTTTGTAAGTTTGTCTATAAATCTGACGGGTTTTAAGGGTGCCCTAATCTATAATAGTAACTGTAAACGACTGTAGCTGTAGAAATTGGCGTAAGTTGGAGGTTTTCGCGTGACTTTGTGGAATCTTAGTAAAATCATACTGTAATATTAATCAATCATAATATAAACTATGGATCAGATACAAAAACGTTAAAAGTATGAAATTCTTATCTTTCCTAAGTGCAGTTACAGTCAAGTGTAAAAATATGGGTGTCTTAGACAACTTACTCAAATATATGTCCCATAGTTCTTAATGCGCTGACTTAAGAGCTATGTATGGAACATAAATAGTTTTGAGATGATTTGTGCACCCATATTTTTACACTTGACTGTACCTTACTAACAGTATCGCCTCATACTGGCAACAACCACACCAACTTAAAATTGAACAGCAATATAAATTCATCCGATTCAATAAACCGGTCTGCAGTCAGGACTCGCTCAAAAGCGGTATTAAGCACCTAGCGGTGAGCTGTGCTCTTCCAATATTGGCAGCTTACTGTATGGAGTCGAATGATAGCTTGACGGCTAAGAGAAATATAATATTTAAAACTTTCGCGTTTTGAACACATATTAACTCACATTTATAATGAAATTTTGTACATGTCTGTTTAGTTTAGACACATTTCATCTATAAAATGAATTCCAATTCGAGTATTTATTTACATATTTAAATGGGTTAGAAAACATCTGTAACACAGGAATTCATCGAAATCTCTCAAAAGACACCTCCAGAAGTAAACTTAGCTATACATATAAAGACCTGGAGACTGACTAAGTTAGCTGGAAATGCAAAGAAACGTCACATCGCCGCGACTTAACCAATCGCGACGGTTGAGAAATTACTTCGCCTCTATCGGAATCTTGGATGAGTCCCGCAAGAAGGTGAAATAGAGCTTCATTCTTTTTCCATTTTTTGAAAGAAAACTCAATGGCTAGCTCCACGCACAGAGTGTGATGTGTGTATTTATTTAATATTTTGTCGACAATTTGAAGGAAAAACTGAAATAAATGTCATATACTAAGAAAAAGTGAAGAGGCCTCCAGTGCCCCAGGCTGGAAACGAACCAGCGTCCTCCGCTATCGCAGCAGTTGTCTGTGCCATTCGGCCACCGAGCCACAGCGGCATATGTCGATTTTTTCCAAGTATAAATGAACTTCTTAGTGAAGGCCTATGCTGGCGCCCCCTGGCCACCTCTCTAAGGTAGAACAGTATGGTTCGACCTTCTAACTGGATCATTTCAGGTGATACCGAATTAGCGAGAGAGATGGCGCTGCCAATCAATACTATTAAACTTGGACTTAACTTTGTGACTTGTTTCTATGTTAAGTAAGTCTGACAAATACGAGTATACTGCATTTAAATTTGAAATAAAAATGGCGACAGAAATGGTAAGCAAGTGGATCGCACTATGAAGGAATATTTAAAGGCATTACAGTAATGCAATATAATGCAGTCATTCTTTCGCATAGATTTAAAACGAGAAAGGGTGGTCTACTTTCCGCCATAATTTAGATTCCTCAACTGAACTGCAGTAATGGTTTCACTCGAATAATTTTTAAATAATAAAATAAAACTCTTTAAACTGTTTAGATGACAACGGTTTCACTCACTTGAATTTTTAGTCAGAGTTGGCGACATGTTTCGCTCAGCCGCCGCGAGCACTCGAGCCTGGGGAAGGACCCCCGACGGGCCCGAAACATGTCGCCAATAGCGACTAAAATTCAAGTGAGTGAAACCGTTGTCGTCTAAACTGTTTAAAAATAAAAGTCCACCAAAAGCGAACCAAAGGGCCCATCTCTAACACATGCTATAACTCTTATATCATTTATTACACCCTGATGGGTGCCTAACCAAGATGCCAATCGTTTACGCCCCGTAGCGAACGAAACGCTAATGTCTCTTTCATACTAATTTGGCAGAGTGATAGAGATTACCGTTTCGTTCGCTGCCGCGTAAACGATTGGCATCTTGACTAGGCACCCAGGAGGGCTTGTAGTTTCCTAAAAGTCATTGGAAAGTCACGAACAAGATAAAGAAACAGCTAAACTATGGAATGAACTGTCGCTTCCGACATTTCCGGCCCGTAACGACGTTCACGGCTCGGCTACGACATTGCGCGACTAGCGACGACGGCGGCGGCAACCATAGGTTGGAGTGAGACACAGCGATCGGACCTTTCGTTCCCACCTATGGTTGCCGCCGTCGCCAGTCGCGCAATGTCGAGGCCGAGCCGTTAAACTCTCAAGAAAAGAGCGTAGTCAACTCTTAAAGGCCAACAACGCAGTTGCAACTCCTCTGGTGTTGCAGGTGTCCATAAGCGACGGTATTTGCTTACCATTGCTTTTCCTAAACAAACATAGTTCCTTCTAGTAATTACATTTCTGTGTATGCAAACCGCAAGCTGTCGGCGACTTGCTTTGATGTGTAGGCACATTCAGATTTAAAAATATGATACCGGCATCGTTCATTTTGACCGCGTCCCATTCATTCATAGGAAGGTAGTTCCTAATGTTCCTATATATCTAAATAATCTCAACTATCGATACTTTTACCAGTTTTACTTCGCACTGAGATTAAGCTTTGTGTCTATTTCAATGAAAAAAAAAAAACTTTTTATTAAATTAGGAAAAAAGTAAATGTTTATGTAAAAAATTGTAAAGCGGTTATTATTATTTTTAATTTTTATATTTATTGTTGGTACCTATTTTGAATTATGATAATATTGATCAAGATGAATTTTAAATGATTATTAGTATAGGTATATTTTTTGTACAATGTCGTATGACCTTTTTAAAAACTGATTATGGTCCTTGAAGCTTGAAATAAAATTGCTTTTTTTTTATTAAACATAGGTTCTAAGCTTTCAAGGTTATTCCTTAGCAGAGCCATTTTTCCTTACATTTTTAATGTTTATTTGATCAAAAGCACACCATCTGAATCCGCCCCTCTCAGCGCCCAAGAATGCATGAAACGTCACTTCGCGCCTCTAACCAAATGCGACGATTGAGAAATGACTTCCCGAATGTCTGACTTTGCTGAAAATTCAATATTGTCACACCTGCTTTTCAAATATACTTTCGACGTTAAAAATATTTTTCAGCATACCAACCGGTAAAGGGTCTCTTGATTGTTCAAAACCGGCCAAGTGCGAGTCGGACTCGCGCACGGAGGGTTCCGCACCATCAACAAAAAATAGAGCAAAACAAGCAAAAAACGGTCACCCATCCAAGTACTGACCCCGCCCGACGTTGCTTAACTTCGGTCAAAAATCACGTTTGATGTATGGGAGCCCCACTTAAATCTTTATTTTATTCTGTTTTTAGTATTTGTTGTTATAGCGGCAACAGAAATACATCATCTGTGAAAATTTCAACTGTCTAGCTATCACGGTTCGTGAAATACAGCCTGGTGACAGACGGACGGACGGACGGACGGACGGACAGCGGAGTCTTAGTAATAGGGTCCCGTTTTTACCCTTTGGGTACGGAACCCTAAAAAAACTGATAGCAAAGTCGCATTTTATTCACATGTGAGGCAACATAATCAAATGCAAAGTTTGAGTTGTTTTCTTATGTTTGCTGGTAGAATTTACTTTTAAATGATGATTTTGAATGATAAATATTTAATAACATTCATTTGGATTTGATTTTGTTTGATATACATTTAATATTTTCTTCGGGTTGGTGTGGCGAAAAGTTTTGTTTCACTCGGAGGCATATTTTGTTTAACCCTCGTGCTACGAAACCCTCGCAACGCTCAAGATTCCATTTTTGGAATCTTTCGCTTGCTCGGGTATCAATATTAGCACGAGCGGTTAAACAGCAACTTTGCCCACTTTGTGATACATAGTTACTATTACCTCTTTGTGATAAGAAGAAAATTGTAAACATATTTTTGACGTTTCATGTATTTTTATTCGTGGGATAAAAAAAATTGGTATGATGTGTCAGTTTTGGTATTTTGTTGCATTTATACTTATTTTTACTCCATTCACGAAGAGTCAAAATGGTTTTCGAAAAGCTGTACCTACCTATTATATGTGTCTTTAGTACACTCAACCCGAGGCGATTTCATTTGTTGAGGTATCAGTAAGGAAGGTTTCTGTTGCCGCTATAACAACAAATACTAAAAACAGAATAAAATAAAGATTTAAGTGGGGCTCCCATACAACAAACGTGATTTTTGACCGAAGTTAAGCAACGTCGGGCGGGGTCAGTACCCAAGTACTGACCCCGCTGACTGAACTAAGGGACAAATATTTGTGATGAACACACAAATAAATGCCCTTACCGGGATTCGAACCCGGGACCTCCAGCTTCGTAGGCAGGGTCACTACCGACTAGGCTACGGAGGCCGTTAAGAATTAAGAAGCACAAGTTTTCCATCCTATATACCATACATATAATATATCCAATAATACCATTGACCAAAATTCACAAATTCAAATAGATAAATTGCATACTACACAAATCATGAAAATTATTTACTAGTCCCACTAAAACCAAAATTGAATCCTAACACAAAACATTAAAGTTAAAAATCCCAATTTGTACATTAATCGTAAACCGTTACCAACTGGCAGCTTACAAAAGCTTCGAAATTCAAACTGAAAATGCATTCGGCCGGTTGGCATAGACAAAATAATTGATTCACTGACAATTGATTCCACATTCAAATAATGCGATTTCGCAATTTTCAGCTTTCCTCCTCGAGTGCTCGCATTCAAAAGTAGACTTTATTCTATGAAGTTAATAGTTATTTGTACAACAAGAGATCAAAGTTTGATATTTCTTCGAGTGCTTATTTTGAGTCCCGTGCAAGCGAAAGATTCTATAATAGATTCACGAGCGTAGCGAGTGAATCTAATTTAGAATCTTGAGCGTAGTAAGGGACTCAAAAGCGCACGCGATGTAAATAACTTTGATCTCGTGTAGTACACAAAATTTTTCACCTCAGCAGTGAGAACATATTAGAGAACCCGAAAAATGTATTCCTTCTTCATCACTTACCTCTATTCACTCATGTTTTCTTAAGATATACCAATAATTAAATTTTCACCTCAGCAGCTCGAACAAGGGTACTTTGCTACTTAAAAACAGTGAGCAAAATCGAATTTTGCTCACTGAGTGAGCAAAATCGCATTTTGCTCATTTTGTCTCACTCAGTGAGCAAAATGCGATTTTGCTCACTGTTTTTAAGTAGCAAAGTACCCTTGTTCGAGCTGCTGAGGTGAAAAGTTTATTTTGGAATGGTTCTGGTAAGCGTTTTGCAATTTATTCGTGAGTAAAAAGTGGCATTAGCGATATGGGAGACGGACGGCTTTTAGTTGGGCGTTTATGCGTAGAATTACAATAGTGTTTGAATATCGATGGCTTTTTATGTTTTGTGTTTTTATGTTGTATGGTAATAACTGGCCACCCTTCAATAACTAGCCACCTTATACTAAAATGAATTATGTTTATAGGTGAATAGAATTATTTTTTAGTATAAGGTGGCCAGTTATTAAACAGTGCTAGCCAGTAATTGACGAATTACCGTATCACTCGTAAATAACTGCATAAGTGGCGATGCATGGCTTTAGCAACTACATTGATTGTATGACAATTCATACAATCAATGTATCATTCTGTATCTGTATTCATTGATTGTGATACAATTATCACTCACGTATTTTCAGTATAAGATGGCCCAACAGTTCCCAATGCGGGCTCCCGTTAAACTCCTCGTTATGGAGCGAAACATGTCGATCTTAATCTAGTTAATATTAAATCTTACTATCATATTACAGTATAAATCACTGTTGAAGCAAACTTTCAAGCCTGCCTATCATCGAGTTAAGCGAGCTAACGAACTAACTGGCGGCAGGAGATTACTTTACGTAGATTCCACATTACCTATAAAAATTACAATCACGCTTGTTTTTTTTAATATTTGTAGATGTTTAGAGACTGTGCAGAAAGAGAAGAGTCGTGAAATGTATGGGATCCAATACATTCTACGACTCTTCTCTTTCCGCACAGACTCTACTTGTGATGTGAATTGTACAATAGCGATGATGATGATTGATGTTTATAAATTCACCTAACTACGGGAATTATGATTTTAAGAGTCTATCAATGGACGTATATTTCAGTTGCGTGTTCAACCTTGGCGTTGAAACTAAGGTAAGTCAATAGGAATGGGTGAAATCGTGACAAAGTGAAGCATCGAATTCACATCCGCCGATGTCGTTTGTATGAAACCGCCACTTTAATTCATGTTTTTGAGGGAGGATCCACCGAAAAACCTTATCTCCATCATAACCTGATTTAAAAGTTACACAGTACGCAATTGTATCTACATGTTGACTTTGAAAATTATTGCTGAATGTTAAAAACGTTTGCTGCATCTATAAGGTAAATGATCTGCGCCCAACGTTTGATGAGAAAATGTAACCAGGTTACTCGGCTATACCCATAGTCTGTCTCTGATCACTGATCAACTGACAGGCCTATTCGAACGTGCACCTGACATCAAACCGATATTAATATTGGAATCATATCAGTTAGCTGTCATGCACGCGTCCATTTTGTTCAAATATCGTTTTTGTGTCAAGTGCACGTACGAATTGGCCTGCAAGTTGTTGTTGTATATATGTAAGCATGGTTGTTTTAACAGAATGGATTACCCCAGTCAAAGCCGTTTAGTAATTTCATCGATTACGAGTAAAATAAATTAACACATGACGTAAGTATCTCCATACTTTTTTAAGAAAAATAGCTACCGTAGAAAGAAGAAAAATAGGTATCGTAAAGGTATCATACTTCGTAATTCTCATTATGCCGTGAAAAGTCACCATTTTTGATTTTTTATGTTTTATACCTGTAACAATAAACACATAAGTTAAGAACACAAAAAAACAAGCAACAACGGTTGCACTCCAGGAGTGCCGATAGAAGTGAAAACTCACCTCACTATGCTACCGAGGCCCGGTAACACGATACATACGTTTAGCGGAGGTATTCTATTTATTTATTATATATTATTATCATTCTCAAATAAGATCACACTTTTTAGGGTTCCGTACCCAAAGGGTAAAAACGGGACCCTATTACTAAGACTCCGCTGTCCGTCCGTCCATCCGTCCGTTCGTCCGTCCGTCCGTCCGTCCGTCCGTCCGTCCGTCCGTCCGTCCGTCCGTCCGTCCGTCCGTCCGTCCGTCTGTCACCAGGCTGTATCTCACGAACCGTGATAGCTAGACAGTTGAAATTTTCACAGATGATGTATTTCTGTTGTCGCTATAACAACAAATACTAAAAATAGAATAAAATAAAGATTTAAGTGGGGCTCCCATACAACAAACGTGATTTTTGACCGAAGTTAAGCAACGTCGGGCGGGGTCAGTACTTGGATGGGTGACCGTTTTTTTGCTTGTTTTGCTCTATTTTTTGTTGATGGTGCGGAACCCTCCGTGCGCGAGTCCGACTCGCACTTGGCCGGTTTTTCATTAACATGTTTATTTACATACTGCCATGACAACGTCAAATTATTTGAACATAGGTAAAGAGTCTTGAAAAGGAGTCCGCAACATAAATGTCAAATAACATTCATTATTAAATTATACAACGGGACTTAATCGCGTATCTAAGTTTTAAGATTTACCTCCGACGTTTCGAGGACGGCGTTGTCCCCGTGGTCTCGGAGAAGACTGGCTTAAGTTGACATCAGCATCGTCTAACCGCGCGAGTTTTTCGAACTACCCGCACTTGGTCTTGTTTATCCGCTTGAACGTTTTGCGCACTAGGGATGTCACTCTGTCGACACACAACACTAACGATATTCGATTTATCGACTGTCGATATTCGTTTACGCTTACATTTACTAATGACTGGATTCCATGTGGATGAGATCTTGAAACCCTCGTCCCGATTGAAATTACTATGTTTTTTGATTTCAATGGCTTCCCGTACTTTCCTGCTGTAGAAATGACGATCCGTGGACAGGATTTTAGGGTTATGCAGCTCAATCCAGTGGTTTGGTCCTGACTCCAGTAAATGCTCAGCCACGGCAGACTTGTTCACCTGACGATTTTTGACAGCTGCAATATGTTCCTTAACTCTTTCTGCTATTGTGCGCTTTGTTTCTCCGATATAGGAACTACCACAACTGCAATCAATTTTGTAAACGCCAGGTGACTGATACGGAATAACGTCCCGTTGTATAATTTAATAATGTGTAAAAATCGTGAAAGTTTAAATCAGTGTTAAATAACATTCAGTTTTTCTTTATTGATTTAAATGCCATTCAAATTATGAGTGGTCAGCTTACGGTCACGTGATCGCCTTACGCCCTTACGGCCACGTGATCGCCTTACGCTGTCTCGAGTTTATCATTTTTTTCCCACGTCAAAAAGTGCCCAGCGCCGCTAAAGAAGTTTTCACTTCAAAAACAGTATTTCTGAAAAAAAAACACAAAACCAAAAAAAATCATCCACTGTGAAATCATATTAACATAATCTTATACTATCGTATAATATGCAGTCCGCAATAATAATGTGTTATAATAATTATTTCATGCGATTTTCTAAATACATAGAATATTTTAAATACATACATACATTCATTCATACAATTTATGATAGCAAAGGCAAATTAATGAAACCATGCATAGAACTTTCTTTATGTAAGTAACATGTTTCACTTTATAATTCTAATTTTAATACTGCCCAACTCGTTAAACAAACTAAATGTCACGTTTTCAACCAAAAGGTACCACATTGTCGCTTGTCGATAAGGTTGATTTTAAATGGAAACTATATGGAAATAGCGCTTTATTGACCACCGAAAATAAGTACCCTTTTGGTTGAGAATGGCACAAAGAGCTTTTTTATCATCATATCACTCACCGCTCCCAAACAAAACCCCATATATTAACAAACAACCGTACGTGATTTTAATCACTGAATTCATAATTCAGCTTTAAAAGGGTCATAAAAGCGTATTGCAAAAGCAATCAGAAGTAAAAGCGCTATAAAAGTCACATAAAGATCAGGAAGCCGATTCTGTTCGTTTACAAGTTTGGGAAGAAACCAAATTGTGATTATTATGAGTTCATTCTATTGTAAAATCAATTAAAATATTTAAAAATTACATAACGGCAGTGTGTCTAACGGGGTCCCGTTGTTTCCCATAAAGTTTTGAGTCATAATGTATTGTTTGTCATGGTATCATAAGTCATAAAACTGAAACCGTTAACATTTCAGGATTTTTGTTAGGTTATCCTATAGATAGAGATAGGTTAGGTTAGGTTAGAATTGTTTTATGACAATCCGAGAAAAGTGACGCGTTTCTGAACCAAATGAATTATAGGTAACTAACGAAAATGCGGGCAAACAATAAATACATTATCGCTTAAAACTATTTGGGAAACTATAGAGACCCGTGTCTAACGTTATAGTTTTATGGACATCGACTTGTGGTTAATTCCTTTTTGTTCTCGTACTTTTTAAACATCAAATCAACTTGCACACTACAAACTAGGGTATGGTTGTCTCTTGCCCGCTCGCACTTATTGAAATATTGATGCACGCGAGATGCCTGATGGCACGACTTAAGGTCATTTCAAAATGAGATGAAAACCATATCAAATTGTTGAAGCAGAATCGGCCTCCAGAATGAATGCGCTTCCGTATCTGATTTCCCTGTATAGTTTAATAGGTCACCCTGTTGTATGTGAGACAAATTTTATTTTAATTTGGTTTTTATTTGCAAGCGGATCTGTTCAAATACATTTAATTAGCTCTGTTTTCATTTTACAAACGAGTTGGCATTATTAGCAGTTTGTGTGTAAGTATATAATATGTGTAATAAATTGGTGTTTGCAAATAGAATAATATTATTCTATTTGCAAATACAGAAATGTCGATTTCAAATACAATTAGTGCCAACGAAAACGAGTCAGTTTACATATAAAGTTCTATGTAAATTGACCCGAATTCAATGCAGTTAAATGTATACTAACAGTTTTCATCGCGTCACATTAGCGTTCACTAATTGGCACAGGAATGCATGGATCCAGTCAATATCTAGGCATCTAGACCGAATGCTATTTCTAACACTAGCGTTAATTCTAGCTAGCTTTCAATAACGTAAGCCATGAGTCAGACGGTTAAACGTGCAGTTGATTGGTCGAATTACTATAATGTTTTTACCTTATATCAGTATAAAGTATTCAGATATAAGGTAAAAACTCACGCGATGACCATTTCTTTCGTAGCAAGTTTCACGCGGCGTGGCATATCTTTTGTCCCCTTCTAATTTCCTGGCTTAACGTTACGCCCCCTCTTAATAAGTAATTGATCCAGCAGTGAATCCATTCAATATCCAAGTAAACTATTTCTAGTTCAAATCGCTAATTCTAGCTTTTCATACGAGTACCGTAAGCCATGAGTCAGGCTGACGGTTCAATGCGCATCGTCGAATGGAGAGATTACTATTTGTTCCAATCCAGCGAGCTCCATAACTTTTGTGTTAATAAGTTTATAATTAAAATCCTCGACACGTTTTTCGAGACGTCAAACGTGTCAAACACGAACCCAAATATGTAGATTTCGTATAATATATAAGATCCTTCACAGCAGACTAGATACGAAAAAAGTGTTTCAAAAAATCATAAAAAATTAAGCATTCGTTGCTTCCGATCGACAAAAATCCGGTCAACAAAAAATGGAGATAAAAGATTGAAGAACTGATAGCCGTTCGTCTCATAATTCTAGCTGGTGCAAAAGTAGGAGATACGATTCAAAACTTGCCAAAATCGATGAAAACTGCAAGTAGCCCCTTATCATCATTGCGAGGATCTTTCTCTTTCACTCCAATGAAAGCGTTGAGTGATAGAAAAAGATGCCCGAAATTTGCGAACCTCGATTTTCGCGGTTATAGCCCTGTAGGGCTAAGATGGCCGGCTCTTTATCATTTGTCACCATGGCTGTCACGTTCTAACAAATATGTAAGTGCGAAAGTGACGTATAGCATGACAAGTGATAAAAATGCGGCCATGATACGCTGCCTGGTATTTCAAGCTGATTTGTGAAGTTGGTTTCTGGTTAAGTACTATTAGTAAAGAATACATGTTTTTAAGAGCTGGCGAAGCGCCTTATGGAGGCGACGGGTGACAAGAGACTGGCTCCTACCTCGCACAACGCATTGGCATTATTGTCGTCCAGCGCGGCAATGCCGCCAGCCTTTGTGGCACCCTGCCACAAGGCACTGAGCTGGAGCCAGTTTTTTTATTTATATAATTTTAGTTGTTGTAGTTAGTTGTAGTTTTATGTACTTAGTTTTACATTTTTTGTTCATTTTACTTGTTATAGAATGAATTATATTTAATTAAGTATCTTGTGTAAAGTAACAATGGTAGAGGCCGCAAAGCGGATTCGCTGTCTGAGTGATATGCGCCCGTGCGTCTGGCTGCTGACTTCATATTGCCAGTTGTAATACAGTTGGAGGCGGTTATTATAAAATAGTCCCTAAGCTTGCGCAATAAGGTGGGTTTTATAAATTAATGTGATTAGATTAAATAGTTTCAAAATAGGTGCACGTATTCTTAAGTATTTTTCACTATTTAACAGACATCATGTAGAAAGAAATCATCATAAGGAAAGAAAGAAAGAAATAAACATCATTGGAGCTAAAGAAACCTTGATATTCGCCAAGAAACGATTTCTGTGACCTGTGACCTGGAATAACCTCCGATGAGCACTCGAGATTTTCTGTGTCTTTTTACAGCTCTCAAACGGATGGACCGATCTCAATGCGATTTTTTCACTTGAAAACGAGTTTCCTTGCGGCTATAGAATTGATCGAGCAGTTTGAAGAGTATTTCAGCACTTTATCAAAATGGTACTAAATAGGCATTTTTTTGCATAAAATGAATTATTTGACAGCGTAGCGGGTTTGTAATATTTCTAATTGAATAATTCCGTACACGGCGGGAAGAAGTTGATAACTCGCGGGAAAAAATGGAAGAAATTGGAACCTTATGCAGTTTAATTTTAAGTTAAAATTTCTTCAATAAAATATCTCGAGTTATCAACTTCTTCCCGTCGTGTACCGAAACTACCGAATCATTAATTGGGGGTACTCTAATATGACTCAAGTAGAATGAGTGTCAACATCATATGTGATTAACTATCATCTACTGACTTGCTTTTGGCAACTGTAGTTGCCAGCTGTCACCCTTATTTTATTATAATAATAGAGGTCACTGAAAAATATTAATCATGAGAGTGGGTATAGATTGCAACTATGAATATTCTAACTCTATCCATCCATCTATCTAAGCTATTTCTCACATGGTAGTTTTTACTAACTTAAATAATAATTATAGGTACCTATTTCCGGTTCCCAATAGAACAATGGTTCAACAAAATATACATTTCACGTGTATATAAAACAGAGATTCTCTGCCAGTGCATCTCAACAGAAAGCCAGTATCCTAGCGTCGCGAATACCAAGTAGTAGTGATTCACATCGAGTGCAGAGTCGAAGACACTACAGACCGGTATAGAGACGGACTTAATTTGGGGCATTATCTATGAAAACGGACCTTATTGTCGATGGCGCTTACGCCGCACTGCGTCGCGCGGCATTGTGTTTATAGCGGAGCATCGTTGATAATGGCGTAAGCGCCATCGACAATAAGGTCCCTTTTCATAGATAACGTCACATTTAGTTTTCTTGCCAAGTACTAGCGGGCCAATTCGAGTTTTAGTTATTCGATATGTTTCCGATATGACACTGATCTATCAGTGTCAAAAGTGATATTTCTTCAAGCAAAGACGTCGCTTTTGACACTAACAGATCAGTATCGGAAATAGATCGAATCACTAAATCTCGAATTGGCTTATACGTCAAGCATGGCGCTCTTGTGTATAATGTATTGCGTTGTCAAATTGCATTGTCCAAGTCAGTGCAAACTTAAGTGCCTTTTCACTGAGGCTGAGATGAACGGAAAGAGACGTCAGTATTAAACCAATGGTATTAAATATGTTCTTTTACAACTTTTATAGGGTCCGTCTTATGGAAATCTGTTAACTTAGTTATGGATATGTGCAAGGGTAATGGTATCGCAAGAGCAAACGCCCTACAGTAATAGTAGTAGGATTGTTTCTTCTTCTTCCTGCTAGACCTGTTCCCATTTACTTGGGGTCGGCCTTCCTTGTCCTCAATTTCCATCTAGCGCGGTCTTGTGTTACGTCTTTATTTAAATGAGCTTCTTTTAGGTCTTTTTCAACCGTCGTCCACCAGGTGGTAGGTGGTCTGCCTGAGTTGCGTGTAGTGGTTGGCAGTTTTAGGGTAAGCTTCACCATATGGTCTTCTGAACGCCTTTGGACGTGACCATACCATCTTAAGCGTTTCTCCTTGACCTTTTCGACAGTAGTAAGATTGTTTATTTGACAGTTGGCAGTTGTCAAATTGGTAGTATGAAGATTTATCGTCCAATAAAAGTTCTTATTTTCACCACGTCGTGCATTGGCGTCGCTTGTATTTCCCCTACCACCAACTTCGCACATAGGTACCTACAAAATAAACTTAAAACCTTTGATAGAACGTTGAAGAGGGAATTAATCTGCACCAAAATTAAGATTCTAAAGATATAGAGGTCCCTTTACGTTGGCTTACTCGAAAATTCGATTCTTCAACAACGAAGTAACACAGTTCAGTTCCCCGAAACTGTTCCACAATACAATATCAAACAATACTTGCGGCACTCGGTACAAAACAAATGACACCTGCGCGTGTCACGTGTCTCAAGATTGGAATATAATTTGGCCGCCATGTTTGTTTGCTGAATGTTTTGTGGGTACAGTGAATCGAAGCTATGTGGAATAGTAATGTTCTTTCTATTCGAGATTCCTGTGGAAATTTTGAAGTGAAAACTTCTTTAGCAGCGCTGTGCACTTTTTGTGATGGGGAAAAAATGTTAAACTCGCGAGAGCGTAAGACGTAAGATGTCATTGAGTTCTCACTTCTGTCGGCACTCCCGGAGTGCAACTCGTTGTTTTTTTATCATTTTCTGTGTGTCTATAGGATATAAGTTATAACTATACCTATTGGTGGTGATTTTTCTTAAATCTTGGGGTAGGAACGTCCGTAATCGTAATAATGAAAACTGAAGGAATTTTAGAGAGAGAAAGATCTTACCTCAATCTTTTAAAAATGTAAGTTAAAATAGTCTAAATTTTAGTCAAACATGTTATCCAAACTGATAATTAAATTAAGTTTTCTACGTATATCTTATACTTTTAAACGAGCAATTCTTGTATATTTATTATATTTCGGGGATCTCGGAAACGGCTCTAACGATTTCGATGAAATTTTCTATATGGTTTTAGGGGGCGAAAAATCGATCTATCGATTGATAGCGCATTTTTGAGTTTTTAATCATATTTTCCGAGAAAAGCTAGGTCTCCTAGATATTTTTTTATATTTTTTTTGTCTAATTTAATAACTCTAGCATTCTTAACTCGCCCAAAGCTTATTACCCTTAATTTAAACCCAATAACAAACAATTTTATCCCCCAATCCAGTAATTTCGCCTTCTTCATATTAATGAGTCACTTAGAATCTGGCATTTGCATGATAATGTCTAATGTATGTCATTGTGTTTCGGTTGTTTTTGCAAAGCTAATAAGGTGTTTTAAGGAAAGTATTTGAAGAAACCGAATTAAGTACGCAAATCACTTTTGTTGGTGATGGAATTTTGAAACTATTCTTTTTAGGAGTGTACCTAATAGGGATGTTGACATGAATCGCGAATATATAACATGTTATGTTTTTACCATAGCAGGGAATATTAGAACGCGGAAAATCATATTTTGCAAGTGTAAATATGCGTAATAAATTAATTAAAAATAATCAAAAGTATTTAAAATAATGCCCAGTATCACGTGACTGCAAACGCCAATCGGAGCGCGTGACGTAATCACAGTGGAATCACCAAAGACAAGTTATAAAACCTGCCTAAGTGTCTACAGATTATCGTACCGAAACGCGATCTTGGTGCGGTGCGGCGCACGAATCGATAGTGTGTAAGGTGGTGCGTTATGGACGCAGCTATAAGTTAGAGCGAGAAAGAAGGTCGCTGTCCGATGCGGTAGTGTGTTAACGCTTTAAAAAAATTGTCAGTTGCCATATAAAGAATTTAAAAAAATGACTGACAGCAGTTTGTTTAAAACGCCGTTACGTCATCAAGGTCACGTGACAGTTTGGAGCGTTTAGGCGCGAAATTTAAACACGAAACTTATTATACATGTTTTTTTATTTAAAATTAATGAATATATTTTTTTAATATTCTTTTCTGTAATTATTACGTATCTATCTACAAAATTAAACCAGTTCCAAAAAATTGTCAACATCCCTATTCCGATACAAAAATGCAATCAAGAACATTTTCATTTGTTAATAAAAACAGTTTTGAATGATTCACGGTTAGTTTCACTAGACTTATATTATAGACCGGGATATGAACCGTCGTCGTACCTTTATTACTAAAATGAAGGCGATAAAATCGTCGAGAAATTTAGCAAAATCAGACCTGCTAGCATGAGTTGCGTTCTCGCGCGCGACTCCATACATCTAGCGCGACTTCAAGTATGGACTCGCGCGCGAGAACGCAACGTATGCTAGACCGCCAGGCATGGCTCACTCCGCGATTTCGTCGCGTCGCTATAAGTACAACAAGTACATGCGGCCCGCACCAATGTTGGTGTCTAGCCATAGTAGTTGCCACGCACCGCTACGGACCGGACGCCCGCTCGCACTTGCGCCACCTATTAGCGGTCATATCTGTCGTAAAAGACGCGTTTTGTGAGAGAGTGAATCTTCTGTACCTAGGTATTAGGTAAGTATTTATTCTGTGGCGAAATGCAAGAACTGTAACCGAAATCAATGGGTCCAGTCCGAATATCTCGTGGTGTCTGCAAGTTACTGGCGATATTGGAGTGGTCCAAACTAAAAGCCACAGCGAGAAAGGTTTTAAAAACTACATCAAAATCATACATAACGTCGCTGAGACATAACTACAACTCCATAAAAAGTTTTTCTAGTATATTTTATACTTTTATACGTTCACGCACACATTCACAACTCGAGGTTCGAGCGGGGATAACATTGGGTAAAACCCTATATAAAAGTGAGTATGTGTGCATGCGAATTTGGCGTGTCATAGAGGCACAACTCCGTCATAGTGACGTGGTGTCCGTTTATTTTTCGTCCATGATCCTAATAGCAGCCGAAAGATGTCCGAACTGAACGAAGGCTTCTATCGTTGAATTTGACAACAGGGGCCCGTTTCTCAAAAGCTTGTATTACACAAGCGGTTGACACTTTTTGACAGCTTTTGTTAGAAAGGGACTTCTACTTCTATTACAAGTTACAAGCTTTTGAGAAACGGGCCCCAGGTCATGCGCTAATTTTAACGGTCAAATAACTTCTTTAGGACTTCTTTAGGATGTAGGTATGCGCTTACGGTTGGT
The DNA here is from genome assembly GCF_948474715.1 of Cydia amplana. Lineage (NCBI taxonomy): Eukaryota > Metazoa > Arthropoda > Insecta > Lepidoptera > Tortricidae > Cydia > Cydia amplana. Next base: position 12,220,395 of record NC_086088.1, on the reverse strand, counting down.
CATATTTTTCTCGAATTTACTTCCAAGTAGCGGGCCAGCATGTTTTTAATATCGTCCATCTATCAAATGAGGGCTCTGTGATTGGTTTTTTAGAACTAATAATAGCAACGGTGAAATTAACTGTCGCCCGTGATATTTCCAAACCGATACGAGCTCCAATATCTTCAAGAAAATAGGGTACTAGGCAAGCAATGCACTTGTAGGGCGTTTTTTTTTTGTTGTCCCCTACACTTTTTTTTTCAAACTTGGGATTTTTTATTATGTTATTTCTACTCAGAATCACGAGCTCTTTCTGTCCTAATAGGAGAAAAAAAGTGTCCCAAAATTTCCATACATTTTTCGATCTTTCCATTTCGCGACCGCCATACAAAGTCTATGAAAAATGGTGACGGAATGGAAATAAAAATCTTAGGACGCTTTTTTTCTCCTATTAGGATAGAAAGAGCTCGTGATTCTGAGTAGAAATAACATAAAAAATCCCAAATTTGAAAAAAAAGTGTAGGGGACAACAAAAAAAAACGCCCTGTAACCCAGAGTGTTGCGGGTGTCTGTAGACGACTTTAATTGCTTATGATCAGGCAATCCGTCTGCTCGTTTGTCCTAAAACCCTTATTGATTTTGAAGGATTAAATAATGATTGTTCATTCATGTTAAAACATTGGTTAAGCTCGCCTAACGCTTACATTTACACCACACTTTGATATCCAAGCTTAGTTTGAAAGGAGCCATTCGTTCGGAAACTTACGGGCTAGGGATTAATTTCTATACATAAATATAGAGATATTGGCATGAATGGGTGACATGTTTTTTGATGGGTCCGTCTGAGCAGTGAGATTTAGCAGGGAATAAGCTGTTTATTTTAGCGCGCTGTTCATGTATGTTTGTTTGTGTTGTGCTTTTGGTTCTGGAGTTGCAGGCGTCCATATAGGAGTCCCTTTGTTTCCCATAAAGTTTTAAGTCATAATGTATTGTTTGTCATATTATCATTAGTCATAAAACTGAAACCGTTAACTTTACAGGATTTTCGTAAGGTTATCCTATTGATAGGTTAGGTTAGGTTTGTTTTATGGCAATCCTGAAAAGTGACGCGTTTCTGAACCAAATGAATTATGACTAACGAAAATGCGGGCAAACAATACATTACGACTTTAAACTTTTTGGGAAACAATAGAGACCAGTCCATATAGGCTACGGTGACTGTTTATCATGAGGCTAGTCGTATGCTTGTTTGCCACAGACGTAGTATTAAAAAAAGTCTTGAATACCCTTTGTAAAGCATAGAACTTACGTCATTCGTTGATATTATACTAATTATTAAAACCAAACGCTGATAAACCAAAGGTTACCAGAAATTCGGGTAAGCTTAAAGTTTCTTCCTATAGACTTGTAAAAACAAAAAAGACCTTCTTGGGAAATTGTACAAAGTTCTACAACAAAATACCTTTAGAAATTTGTGAGCTCACGGATGCAAAATTTAAAACCGTTGTAAAACGAGCACTCATTGCTAGGGCATATTATAAAGTTACGGACTACATCACAGATCGAGATGTATGGAAAATGTACTTAAGTGACAAATCAAGTAAGGGTTAAATAATTGGCTTTTTTAATGGCTATTGTACTTAATGTATGTTTTAGATTAATTGAAATATTTAATTTGTTAAATAATTGAAATTGATTTTATTTATAATTCTTTATTTTGTAAGTACAATGTATACCAATAACGTTATGTGTTCCTAATGGCTATGTATTTAATGTATGTTGTGATTTTTTGTAATGTTTAATTTGAATTCTGTACAACTGTACTTTTTTGACATTCATAAGTGCATTATATTAATGCCTAAATTGAAAAATAAAGAATTGAATTGAATTGAATTGAATTGTACAACGGGACTTAATCGCGTATTTAAGTTTTAAGATTTACCTCTGACGTTTCGAGGACGGCGTTGTCCCCGTGGTCTCGGAGTACACCGACGTGGTCGCGTGGTCTTCTCCGATACCACGGGGACAACGCCGTCCTCGAAACGTCGGAGGTAAATCTTAAAACTTAAATACGCGATTAAGTCCCGTTGTACAATTTAATAATGTGTAAAAATCGTGAAAGTTTAAATCAGTATTATACTGATTATTGCCACACAAAGCCTACATACAAACGCGTTAGAGCTTGAGATTAGTCGTCGGTCGGCATTCTCTTTGATGTGAACGTCTTGCAGATTATAGGGTGGCACAAAGCGATAGCCATCAGCTCAGCCTAGGTAATGATAGATATGGTATTATATGTTTAATGAATGTTTTAATTAGGTATACAGGATTTTGACTCTTGGAGACCCTATACATCTCTAAGGATAATTTGATTAACTACTATATATTGTAATCTTTTAGTTATGATGACACTTAGAGACATTTACATCTCTAAATAATTTTAGATTATAGTTTTTGTATCTTTGTGTTTTTTTTTCAATACTATTGTTATTTTGTAATTCGACATTTAGAGGCTTTATACATCTCTATGTTAGTTTGATTTGATATTTACGGCTTAGTTGTATTTTATAATTATTGATGTGTTTTTTTTTTTGCTGTATGTAAATTCCATATTGACGTGTAAAAGTGCCCTTGTGGCCTATTTGCTGAATAAATGTTGATATTTGATATTTGATATTTGATATTATAGGGTACCTATATTATGTAAGATAAGATATAGGAGGTCGTAGGCTCTGAACTCAATTCGTACCAATGATAAATATTTTATCAATCAATATCATCAATCATTACATATTATATAACAAAGTCCCCTGGCGCGTCTGTCTGTCCGTTATGTTGGCGATAAACTCTAAAACTACTGTACGGATTTTCATGCGGTTTTGACCTACCTATTAATAAAGTGATTCTTGAGGAAGGTTTTGTGTAAATTCCTTGAACTACCCGTGCGAAGCCGGGGCGGGTCGCTAGTTGATTATAAAAATGATTAATCGAAGATGAAAATTTAAAACTTCGCCATATACTTAAGATTAGATTAGACTAGATTTCTGATTGAAATTACGTTTTTTTTTTTTTCATTTACTTAAAATAGCACAAATTCAGAAGCCTCAACTTAAAAATAGATCAATCAAACTTAATCTGTAATATTTTATGCAAAGTCAAATAATGAGAACGATAACACTCCCACACAGCAGCTCCGAGAATAGACAGTGAAAATCATTATATCATAAATCTGGATTTATTGAAGTTCAACGCTAAATAAATTAAATTTTAAGTGGATTTCATTTATTAAATTTAAAACTGATTATAACTTACTTTGAACCCTGGTGTCTCTCTTGCAAAATACCCGGTGATGTTAATAAAATTAGTCCGCAAAATGGCGAACGAAAATTGAGACTTCTGGTTATAATTGAAATGATAAATTGTATACTATGTCTACTCGTATGTTCTAACATTGATCCAAAATACTCGGTTTAGGCGGAGTATGTCACTTTCTTACGACGTCACTTTCGAGTTAGGTCACGTTCTGAGGACATCACATTCTGAGTTTGTCACTTTCTGAGAACGCCACTTTCTGAAGACGTCATTTTTTTAGCATGCACGTGCAACGTGCGCCTGCACAAACAATGGATAACAGCAATCATATTAGCTGTACGGCATAAGGCCACTTTTATGTATGACATACAGGGTATTTTTTTCAGCGGTCATTGAAGGGAAATACGAATCTATAGACTATAACGGGATACTGTCGTTGACGTTCGGATTCAGACTGCAAAAGCAATACTGCAAATATCAAAATCGATGTTGCGAAACACTCTGTATGTCATACATAAAAGCGGCCGTATGCCGTAGGTACAGCTGATTGCTGGTACTCATTGTTCGTGCAGGTATGCGCTTAAATGTTACTATGAAAAAAAAGTGACGTACTCAGAAAGTGACGAACTCAGAAAGTAACGTTCTCAGAAAGTGGCATTCTCATAAAGTGACGTACTCAGAATGTGATGACGTCAGAAAGTGACAAACTCAGAATGTGACGTCCTCAGAAAGTGACAAACTCCGAATGTGACCTAACTCGAAAGTGTCCCTACTAGGGTTTGCAAGATCCGTCAATTTTTCGGATCCGGATATTTCGGATATTAAAATTTGACGGATCCGGATATCCGGATAATTCGGATAATACGGATCTGTATCAAGAAAGGTGACGAAATTTACAACTTACATACAAGGAACAGCTAGTAAAATGTAAAATGTTCATATTTTAGTTAATTACAATTATTAATAATTATTATTATTATCTCAAAACGATATAAATATGTATAATAAGATATTCAGTGTAGTCTTAATTAGGTATTCCTATTAATAATATAATGCATTTTTTTAGGAGGCCGTAGTCGATTTGTAACCGAAAACGCCAAAAATGAAGTAATTAAAGCAAACTTATTTCTATATATCTGCTCAGAAGAATTAATTCTAAAGGTGCCTAAAAACACCGCTTTACATTCGGCGTTTTTTCTTAAATTTGCCACTATAAGCTCACAAAATAGAAAATGGAGAAAAAGTTACATTTATGTACTTTTATTATTTTATACCGGTGTGGTGTGATATAATTTATACTATTAAAAAACGTACTTCCTTTACCTCGGTAAAATAGCTATACCTTCAGTCGTTCGACTGAGAAAAATGGCTTAGAAAAAGTATCTAACTCATTTATTCAGTCCCCATTACAACAATCTTCCATTATAGGTATATATAAATCCAGTTAATTACTGCAAAATAATGTAAAATTACTACAAAAGTTTCGGCAAATTAAGAAATTTGGGCTACAGCTTCTTAATAACGAGAAAAAAATATCAATATTAGTTACTCAGCAGCACATCAAGCACATGTTATTTATGTTAACAGAAGACTGGGAACCGACACGATAACACAAAAAAGTCACTGATAACAACACGCACAAGCACTAATGATGTTCCAGGTAGACGACCCAAAGGCGACTGAGCGAAAACCTGATAACAATTACTTTAAAACATATATATACCCTTATATATTTACCCTTATTGCAGTCAGGAGGCATGCAGGTAGCTCGTTTTAATACTGTTACTGTTACTACTGTTTAGTTTAAGCAATATTTGTATTTATTTTATGAAGTTATCGCGTACCAATAACGCGACCAATGCAATATTTAACGGATCCGTGAGATCCGAAATATCCGGATCCTATGAGACGTTGGATCCGGATCTTAGATTTGACGGATATCCGGATATTTCGGATATCCGGATATCCGGATCTCAAACCCTAGTCCCTACCCTTCCTCAAGAATCACTCTATCGATAGGTGCAAACCGCAAATCAAAAACTACTTTCAAACCACATTAAAATAGTTTTTGAGTTTATCGCGAACATACAAACACACAAACAGACAGACGCGACTTTTTTATATCGGTGTAGGTGTGGTGTATAGTGATACTTACCTAGGTTATAATTATCTGACATTATTTACAAATCCTACAAAGTTAATTTAAACGCTACATTAAAGTCACCGCAAAGCTCAAATGGCCAACATCAAGATTGGCTACCAATCTAATTCTATAAATACGCATAAAATTTCCTTCTCTCAGATGGCATATCCAATCGGACCTTTAAAGGGCAAATCGTGCATTCCTAGTGCTTAAGTAATCGAGTGATTTGAGGTCTTGGACTACTATAGCGTGATCTCAAAATCTCTAACAATATCGGGTGGAACAGAATGAGGGATTTTTATGCAAACGGGGAATTTTTTTAGGCCAGCTGCACCATCCGCATTTGACAGACTGATCAACGCCACCCGCCGCGCCGCGGTGGTTTACTATGAAACTTTCCATACAATCAAATTTAGCGAACTCTTTAACGATGACAAACAGTCTGGTGCAACCGACCCTTAATCTTTCATTTATTAATCACGTTTATATTTTTAACCGTTTTTGAGATACAGTTTGTTAAACTTTAGTGCAAAAATCTGAATGTTTCAACCCTAGCAAGTAGATCCCATGAAGGACATGACCTGTGTCAATTTAAAAAGTAAATAACTTTTCTCAAACATGCAATGAAATGTCGTCGCTCCGGGCGTTATATCAGGCTTCGAAGTATCACGTTTAGGGCGGAGCAACTCCAGAGAACTGTAAAGTAATTTCATACGAAATTGAAGGCCTAGGCCGGGAAGTAATTTTTTTTTTAAATTCTAATGTAAACATGGGGTCTTTGTCCATGAACAGGCTAAACAGCCGAATTATATTTTTTTTTTTTATATTTTTAGTGAATGAATGATTATCGCACCAAAATATCCGTGTTAACGCCTGTTATACACGAACGTACTGATATTAAGAATACGAATCTGTATGATTCAATGTGTTGATGAATAAATTTAAAATTTTGTCTATACGTAAGTCACCAGAGACCATAGACAATATTTAAAATCCTCTGCGTTTATTTTATTTATAGAAATTGAGATTCTTATTATCAGATTGTGTATAATGGCCCTAATAAGGTCTATTCGAACACGACACACGCGAAATACGGACGACTTCCGTAAAAAAAAAAACAATTATGGCGGGATTGGAAGGAAAATTAAAAAACTTTTGTTGTGAAGTTGGATTTTTATTATAAAGATTATAAATTTGTTTTTTTTTGTGGTGTATTTTTTTATTTCATTGCATGTTTGAGAAAAGCACTATACATGCCTAGCCGTGAAAAGGTCTTGCCGGCTTCGTATCACTATCCGGCCTCCCTACGGTCGGCCGGCTATACCTACTCACCCGGCAAGCCCTTCTTTCCCGGCGTCTGCAGTAATGTACTATTATAGGGTTATCAGTGATATAAAAATATTATTTCATTTGAATGATTTTGTTTCACTCTTTAATCCAGCTTTATACGATTATAATAATTCGATTGTAAATCGCTTAGATAACACTATACTTTCAGCTCAGTCTCTAGAAATGTTTCACCCTGTATAATATCTTAACGGTCTCCTGTCCCTGCTTACGAAGACTTACATATCATCAGCAAATTAATAATAAGCCAATGTGTTTGGATCGGCCAGACGTTCGCCCTGACCTGCGGTAAGGTCAACCAAAATAACTAATGACAAACCAATTTAAATGCAGTTATAATCAATATATTTGGTATTGAAAGGGCAACTCAATACTAAATATATCCACTTTATTACAAACTAGCGACCCGCCCCGCCCCGGCTTTGCACGGGTTAACAAATTATACATAAACCTTATATTAAAAAAATCGCATCAAAATCAGTCGCGTAGTTTTAAAGATCTAAGCATACATAGGGACAGAAAGAAAGCTAGAAGCGACTTTGTTTTATACTATGTAGTGATGCTTTATTCACAAATATCTGAGCACGTCTTTTGTCAAGGCGTTAGAGTGCTTGTTCAGATATTGTGAACACCTTGGCCGCTCAAAAATATCTGATGGCGACTGTACCTGTGTGAAATTACCAACTTATATTTTAAAGCCAAATCTAAATTCACGTTAAGCCACTTCCTAGTTAGTCCGCGGAGTGACTAACAGTTATCAAGTTAGTTAGTTACACTATTGAACTTGGTACGGCAGTTGGCACACCCCTATGTGTGATTTAGTTTATTTGATCATGTTAACTAGGGCGGAAGTCAAGACAAAATTCTAGCCACAAATGTTGACTAAGTTAGTGCTTGAATGTGACATAATTTTTGCTCTTATTCGGTAAAGTAATTTTATTATAATGATAGAACGAGGTGCGCTCGAAGTTTCCCTAGGAGACAAATCTAATGAGGAGTTCTAGAAAATCTAGGTTTATGAACATAATTAATGCCCTTACTGGGATCTAAACCCAGGCTTCACTGGCAGGGTAACTGAGGTCGTAATATTTCTAATCGCAGACGTGTAAGTTACGGAATGTTTTGATCGAATCGACACAATTTACATATCAAACGATTGTTCAATTAAAATACGTGAGTTACACGTTTCAAATAATTTAAATACCCCGATTTTTTTTCTAAAATCTTTTCGCCAATTCTTGGAAAATTACACAAGATATAGAATATTTAAGTTTTCATTGAAAAGGGTACGAAGGAAAACTTTGCAATTTCGAAAGTTTCCGTCAGCAGATAACCTAAATATTAAACGCATATGGTTCAAAACCTGCGACGCCACAAAGCCTCTGAAACCAAACATCCTGTATAAACTCCGAGCATACAAAGAGAATTCATATTGTTCTATATAAATGTTGCGCCGTTCGAGCTACAGGTTGTTTCAATATCCACGAACTTTGTGCGCCAAGATTAAGTGTACATGCATTATGTATTGGCCTGGCTGTTGGGACACACTGCTCTGAAGGATGGATTTCAAAATGAGGCGGCCTAGCTAAGCTGACTATCGCTATCGCTTCGATAACGAAACGCTTTGTGTCCCTCTATCGCTCTTTCATATTAGTGCGACAATGACAGTTGCGTTTCGTTCGCTACGTAGCGTTAGCGATTGACACGTTGGCTACACGGCCTGCCGGCCTAGCCAAGATGACGATCGCTTGCGCTTAGCTATCGAATCGCTTTGTATCTCTCTATCACTCTTCCACATTAGTGCGACAGTGAGAGTTGCGTTTCGAACGCTACGGAGCGTTAGCGATTGGCACGTTGGCTACGCGGCCTCTATATAAAGCGGTGTTTCGCCTATATTCTTTCGTCATCTCTGAAGTTGCAGGCGTCCATAGTCGATAGTGTTAAGGTGACGTTCAGATGTCAACTGCAGCTGATAAGTTGGGTGTGTTTCAGTGCCTATAGCAGGCGTGGCTCACTCCGCGATTTCGTCGCGTCGCTACAAGTACCTACAAGTACATGCGGCCCACACCAATTTTGGTGTCTAATAGTAGTTGCCGCGCACCGCTACGGAACGGACTCACTTAGCCGGTTTTTGAGCTCTAGTCAGACTTATATAGATATTTTAGTTCGTATAGGTCTTCCACTGTCCTCCTAAACTTTAGGAGCTTTAGGATCTAAAGGTTTGACAATTTCAACGCCCGTGTGTCCATCCTACCATACCGTAAATACCCGACTTATTGCGCCATAGCTTTGTTCAACTAGTTCTAAGCCTCAGTGTTCAAAATTTTAGTAAACTGAAGTACGCGTTAGGCGAGTTTGGGTGCAGTTTGGCGTCAGATGAACTAGTAACGCTGCTGTTATTTGTGAAGTTCGAATTGAAACCCTACTTACTCTGTGTGCCTGTAGCGACTTCGTGGTTCTGGGAGTTCTGGGTTCAAGTCCTGATAAGGGCATTTATTTGTGTGTTCGTCACAGATATTTGTACCTGAGTTATGAATGTTTTCTATGCATATGCATAAACTATACCTATTATAAATTTACCGTCGTCTAAGTAGTACCCACAATATAAGCCCCATTGAGTTTACCCTGTATACATATAATTATACCTATTTTTTGATTAAGTTGCAATTATATCTCTTAATTTTAACCCACACGGAATTACCGTTCTTTGATTAATCCCACACCCGATTGTGAATTGTAAAATGGGATTATTTATGGCATCCGAATGTCAAAATGACGAATGCTGTTGCATTGTTGTTGTGAATTACTGCTGCAGTGCAGACGCGGGCAATGTCACTGCCAATTTCCTAAATAAAACGAGTAGGTAAGCAAAATTCAAAAGTACACTTGACATTAAATTTATATGTAAATGATGTGAAAGTCATTCGTGCGTGCACATCGCTCGTAAAAAGACATCATTTACTTAGATATCATTTTGGTGTCAACATGTGTTTGAATGGGGTTAGCCAGTCGAAATATTTAGCGCCATCATAACTCAGGACGGGCCTTAGGGGCACTAAAAATGGTACTAGTTCAGCGGTGTCACTCACGAATCGAGCCAATTGCATGCAGTCTAACGCAACTGCATGGTTGTCCAATCGCGCGCGTGATGCGAACTCATCCACCAATCGCGTTGTAGCGGTGTCACACCACACCGCTGTACTGGCCCCATTCATGGCCCATTCTTATTGCCCCTAAGGCCAGTCCTGAGATATACGTCAATGACCTCGAGTATGTTTTTTTCCCAACAGTGGTTATTGAATGTAGCCTTCTAAATCCAAGGTAGAAAGACACAATGTCATATCCAAAGCTTCTAAGCGCTCAATAAAAAGGGGTGAATGTAAAACAGTGTGCAACAAATTGTCGATTCCCGGCCTACCCGTAACTTATTACGTCGGAGCGGCCATCAATCTTCCATTGTTGGAGATATTGCCGGCCCCGCAGAAATATGATTCGGGATGGAGAAACGTTGGACAGATTTTTTGTGGGCCCGTAATGATCTTTCCGGATTTAAAGCTTGCTGGAAAGGTCTGGTAATACGAATTATTAGGCAGCGAAAGTCAGGGCAAGTGACAAGTATAAACAATATCAATAACCTAAAAGTGTTAGACCGAGAACATACATAAAATTTTGTAAGCACACATAAAATACTTAAATAAAGTTTGTCAAAGTGACTGTCTCATTTCAAACATAGACCGAGAAAACCATACTACCTTTTTCTTACACTAGTATTTACTAGCACCCAAAAGAAAAGGATGAGTATAGTTTTCCTGGTTCTTACTGACTGACGAATTGGTTTGGCAAACTATAACTGCATAAACGACCAAAGGGAGTTAGTTTTGCAAAATTTCCCAGAGCTTTTAGTTAGACACTTTAACCAAACGATGTATATTAAAGAGGATAATACCCTGCACAACATTGCACCCTCCTCTGACCTCCTTGGGGTCCACAATTAATTCACTAAAACCCCAAAACTAATAATTATTTTTTCTCCTAATCTATGTGACGGACGAATTCCCAGTTTTGGTCAAATATTATTGGTTATTATTGGTTTATAGCATCAGTTGCAGACGTTTCTGCTTGTAAAATTAAATTAATAAATATTATTGGGACAACAGGCTACAAATTTTGAAGAAAATTAGAGCCCTCTATCATGTGTGCGTGTTCTGCATAAAATAAATAAATAAACAATTTCAGAATCTTTACATCTCGGTGGCATACGCCCTGATTCAGATGGCATTACGGATATCACCAGCCCCCATATTTGCTACCCCTACATGTCCCGCCCTCCGCAATTGATTTCCATTTACCGGTTAGGATATAAGCCACTTTTTAAATGTAATCAATTTAGGATATTTCAAATGTATTTATATGAATATTATTTTGTCGTTGGAATGGAAAATATATGTTATTTTTTACAAAAATGATAGGTACAGAATTGTGTAATAAGTAAATCTACAACTAAATTAGGTGTTTTTAATCGTAAAAACAAAATCTTCCAACAGATTTCGGTTAGCAATTTTGCGTAAGCCCCCTCGAGCTTACCTACGAAAAATTGTAGATTTTGTATTGAATTTTGTACACATTTTAATGAAGGACTAATGTCACAATAAAAAAAATGGAAACTTGATTATATTTGCAAGGGCAGACTCCAAAAAAACCTTTTTCTACTCCCGTACTTTTATTTGTCATTTAAAGGGTCGTGCACACTCCTTTAAACCCCTATCTTATAGCTGTCAAGACAAGTCTTTAGTCTATTCCCCAAAAAAGTATTTGTGCATATACGTAGTATCTTTTTGGCACTTTTACGATACTTCGTGTAATCACCACTTAAAAAATATTGTATGAAATACATTTTTGCCAACCTAATTTTAACTGTCATCTCTGACAGATGAGTGAAGCATAGACAATTTTTTTTTATTTCATTCATTCTTTTCCCGCCCGTACCGTACTTACCCTCCATTCTTTGCTACTTCTTGAATGAAAAATATTTGTTAAATTTACAATTTTATTTCAAAGTAAGTGCTTCGTCGTACAAAAATACTCGTGGCGTCTTTATTAACAATTTTCGGCTTCGCCTCAAATTGTTACTCACGCGACTCGCCTTTTTTGACCTCTCTTAAACAACGGTTGCATAAAATACTATTAAAGGTGAAAGTTGCCTCGGTAGAAAAATCATGAAAACATGTAATAAATGTAATATTTTTTTTTCAGTTTAATAGGTACTGCATACCATAACAGTATACAATAATAAGTCGCGCGATGTCCATATCTTCGGTCACAAGTATCGAGCGGCGCGTCATATGTTTTATTTCTTTCTAATTAAAATCCAGAAGGCTTTACGCTTCCTTTTAACAATGAAAACTATGGTTTAATAGTTTAAATGGTGTTTCAACACCTACTTATATAAGTAAGCGAAAGTAAATATAAGAATGTTATAAAAAACAAATACCTAACTTAAATCTAACATTTCTCACGAGTTTCAAGCCATAGAAAATCCCCAGTTATAGAACTAGCCTCAAAATATCCACGATTTCACGTGGCACAAGTTCATTCACGTACGTGGTGGGTACTCCAGTTAGCTGAGACTCTGCAGCGGACAGACAAGTTGCGTTTTCACCAAATTAGAGGTAAATCTGGGGGCTTTTGTGGAAATACGAAATACGTAGGATAATACATGAATTTACATATCATTTGAAGAATTAATAGTAGTAGTACCGTAAAATGGGGCGAGTAGGGTTCGAGGGGAGAGTTGGGTTATGAATGGGGAGAGAAGGGATGAAAGGGGGGTGAGACGGGATTTTAAGGCTACTGCTACAAAAATAATGTATTCCAATTTAAAATGGAGCTATAGTAATACTCATAATAATAAAAAACCTTTGTATGAAATCCCATCTCACCCCAATTACGAGAGACTACGGGGTGAGGTGGGATTTCCAGTTTATCATCGTCAAGGTTATGAAATGGAACTACCCAAAATAAAAACTAAAATACAAACGTCCGGAACACTTATTATATTATACACCATTCAGTTTGCATATGTAAAAATAAAATGTTATTGAGGTTTGAATGTCAGTTTTTCCCCTACTCACCCCATTTTACGGTAGTAGTAAATCACTTTATTGTACAAAAACAGGTTCACATGAAATTCACATAAATTTAGGTACAAAGGCGAACTTATTCCTATAAGGGATCTCTTCCACTAACAGTTAGAGTTAATGAGTGGAAAAATCGAATTGAATAGTAATTGGCGTTTGCTAGAAGTAGAACGCTACGGGCTACATCTAATCCTAATAAAATTACATCTACAGGTCTTATCCTCTCAACCGATTCTCATGAAATTTGGTGAAACGAACCTGCATTTTTTTTAAACATTACATTGTTTACATTATAAAATGTATTAACATTATAAAAAAACAGGTTAGGTTTGTAACACATTTAGGTAGTGGGGTTGAGCCTCTGCCTCCCGAACTAGGTCCGAGCCTGTGATTGCATTCATCAACATATTATAGTTTTATAGTCAACTAGCGACCCGCCCCGGTTTCGCACGGGTTAACAAATAAACCGCATCAAAATCCGTTTCGTAGTTTTAAAGATCTAAGCATACATAGGGATAGACAGACAGCAGGAAGCGACTTTGTTTTATACCATGAATTAAGTTTTTGATTTTTTTTTTCAAAATGGTGAAGCTATTGGGAATTTCAGATTTCAGATTTTAGATCATTTATTCGTAAATATATTTATAAGTCAACATAATAGCTACATACATTATGTACCTATTAAGTATAAAATTATTACATTCCTTTGTTTTTAGTAAACATACAGGTTAAAATCACGCGATCTAGAGCTTACAAATACAAAGGCCCCTTCTATATATATACTTCATCTTCCTCGCGTTGTCCCGGCATTTTGCCACGGCTCATGGTAGCCTGGGGTCCGCTTGGCAACTAATCCCAGTAATTGGCGTGGGCACTAGTTTTTACGAAAGCGACTGCCATCTGACCTTCCAACCCAGAGGGTAAACTAGGCCCGTATTGGGATTAGTCCGGTTTCCTCACGATGTTTTCCTTCACCGAAAAGCGACTGGTAAATATCAAATGATATTTCGTACATAAGTTCCGAAAAACTCATTGGTACGAGCTGGAGTTTGAACCCGCGACCTCCGGATTGCAAGTCGCACGCTCTTACCGCTAGGCCACCAGCGCTTTTTTCCCTTCTATATACTTATCAAGACTTAAATACCAAGCACATTTAACCTCTAATTACCTATGCATATAATCAGCAAATCAAATCAGGCAAACTATGGTCCAAGTAGTAACAGCGTTACGGCGAGTTGGCAGTTTGGGCGCAAACCTAGTTTATGTAAACTGTGTTATGACGGGGATGGCTGAATAATAAGTAGGTACCGTACACTCAGCATCAAAAGCAACGAATTAGACTTCACGTTAAAAATATATACCGTTCCTAAACAGCTTAACAAAAAGAGATTTGTCTCACCTTATATACAATACTAGTGACCCGCCCCGGCTTCGCGCGGGTTAACAAATAATTATACATAAACCTTGAATCACTCTATCTATTTAAAAAAAACCGCATTTAAATCCGTTGCGTAGTTTTAAAGATCTAAGCATACATAGGGACAGACAGCGGGAAGCGAATTTGTGGTAGTGATCTATTAAAAAACGTAAGCGCGATGTGGACATCGACATATTAAATAAAGCGACATCTACCGAAACAACTTTGCAGCTAAACTCACAAAAACACTAATTTATAACCGCGACAGTAAGGCTAAATAAACCAGTATGGCCGACTGACGGGAACACTCGCAATTACTTTCATTAGATCTTATCTTTCAGTCGCTCTTTGTTACAAATTGAACTCTATTGAGTAAGTTCAAGAGTATATTTTTCATAATAAAAACCAGTATGGCCGACTGACGGGAAAACTCGCAATTACTTTCATTACATCTTATCTTGCCGTCGCTCTTTGTTACAAATGTTATTTGCTGCCAGCATCGTCACAAATTCCAAGTTATTGGCCCTTAAATATGTACCTAGTATGTATGTGTGACGAACTCTATACGCAAGTTCAAGAGTATATTGTTCAAAAGACAGTATAACTGTGTTATGAGGTTAGGTAAGCATGTGATCGAGTAAGGGCGATCACAACGCGTAATTTTCGTGACGTGTTATCGATGCCTCACATTCGGGTCCGCTTTTCCAATTTAGTCAACACAAAAACGAATGGAGAAGCGATTTTTGTTCTTACTTGTTCATCAGCGGTTGTTATATTAGGTTTTTGCTCAAGGGTTTGAAATATATTAAGTTATGTAAAGGAAGCAAGTGTTGTAAATTGGTCGATTTATTATTCGATATTGGTATCATATTTTCACGAATATTCTACTATCAGGCAAAAAATAGTGATTCTCTCAAAAACTGTAACACTGTATGAACCAAAAGTAAGAAATATTGGTCTAGTTTATTTGTAAGTACAAGAACCTAATGATGGTATATGTATGAACTGTTTGTAAATTAAATTTTAGGTATCATTTCGAGGGATAGTTTTTTTTTACAAAATAGCAAAGCGTTACAAGGCGTTTATCTACAAGAAAAGTAGATATTTAAACAGATTATGATTAAATTTGACTATTATGTGATATTCAGCTAACGAAAAAAAATATTTTGACTCTCTTTCAGACAACGTAAGCCAAAGACACCTTTTTAATATAATGTACCTATAAATACAAGATATACTTAAATAGTATCTTGTACTTATTTTAATATCATGAACAAAAATAAAATATAATTCCGACACAAGTTTTAAATGGAAAACCGCCGATCGCACTATATACTGTATACTGTCTACGATATGTTCAGCTTTGTTCTAATTCTTGCCAACTTACGAATTATACCGGGTGAAAGCACATCGTCAATCGAAATAACTTTTACAGTACATATGGTACTACATTACCGCCCTAGTGCAGAAATTACCACAATACGTGCCTTTTCATCGTCACGTCAATTTTCGAAATGTCGAAAATTTAAAGGGCCATATGTACCTACTGTAAAATGTTGTAAAATATACGTGCGAATTTCCTACTTTTCGCAATTGTATCGTAATGTACTATTACTACAAACTTTATAAATATTAAAAATCAAATTTAAAATTTATATCGACATTGTTGCTGTATTTAATAATAAATAAAGTCCAGTAAGTACTTAGACTTGACTCACAAGATAAGAACCATGTGTAATGTTGATTCGACTATCATTGTCCCGATGGTCGTTTCAGCAAATGGTCTCATAAGCGAAGAGTCTCGACGAGCACCTTGAGAGACTCTCGCTAGGTGGTTGGATCAAGGGTCAGATGCAGAAGGCGGTGATCTTGGACACGGCGTGGATAGTCCGCTGGTTCCTCTCTCTGCAGCCCTGACCACCAGTAGCTTGGGCATTGCCCCGCTGCCGGTGGCACCCTATGTTAGGTTTTTTATAACATGTTTATATCGTGTTTTCATATTTTACTTTACCTAACCTAAGACAAGATGAACAAAGCAAAAAAAGTATTTTGACTCACGGCAGATTCCACCCTGTATGAAATATCCGGGCCTTTGTTTTAGTCGATATTGTTTCTTAGGCCTTCGTTATTGCCATTATATAATATTGGTTTTCTTCCGTGGATTCTTTTCATGTTTATCTTATAGGAAAATATTCCTTTTGGATAAATTGTGGTCCCTTTGTTCGATTATTGCGAGTTTTATAAACAAATATAAATATAAAATTGGACGGATTTCTAAATATAAGGCATATAATACTACGTATACTATGATAAATTCATTGTTATTCATAAAATATAAATAAATTGTTCCAACTGTTAAAAATAATAAATTTATTTGTTCCACAGACGTATGAAGTCAATTCAGATACCTCTCAATTCAATACATTTCACCTTTGAAAGAAACTATCGCAGTAAAGATAGAGGTCGTTCCTTTGAGTAGTAAACTGTGACCGACCTTCATAAAGGGGGTGATCCAACAAATCTATCAACGAAAGAGGCACGCTGAGCAAAATTCATTTATATCTTTAGGACACATTCCGATCGCTCACTAAGAACTATCGAGTGGAGAGTTTAGTAAGAATTTACTCGTTTCGGAAAGAGTAAAGGAGCCCACTGATTACCAGTCCGCCGGACGGTATCGGCCTGTCAGTTGTTCGGAGCTGTCAACTTTTTGTTCTAACTGACAGGCCTATATCGTCCGGCGGACTATTAATCAGCGGGCCCCTTAAAGTAATAGTTACTTGTTTTACAAGGGGGCAAAGCTGTTGTTCAACAGTTCGTGCTAATACTTTTTCATAGTATTGATACCCGATTAAGTGAAAGATTCCAAAATTGAACCACGAGCGTAGCGAGTACCTTTCGAACCTTTAGGTACCAACGGATCATCGGATCTCTATTGTCAGGCCTGTGGTAGACCATGTCGGTCTCGCCACCAAAAATCGTGTTTATCCGGTGTTACACCATAAATCGTCTAGAATAGACGCAAATGATGATGATGAACCAACGGATTATTACGGATCTTGAGGTCACAATACATTGGTTTTCCCGAAAACTAATATAAAGAATTATATTAACGTATCGTAAGAACGCAAGTGTCACATGCGTCCACAAATATTACTACGTAAGTAACAGAGTGTAAAAGAAGTAAAGTAGTATATCTCTTGCCAAGTACTAGTCACGGTTCATTCCGAAATCATGTGACATTAATTTAATCCTCGTAAGAACCAGGGCAATTATGGCGGTTTTGAATTTGGAACTTTCTTTTATTTCTATACGAGTTCAAAACTCGAATTTAATTTGTATTTGTACACGAGAACTTACTAGGTTAACACGACGGGAGGTTTGAAAAATCCCTGCTAATATTATAAATGTGAAAGTATAATGTAGGTATATTAGACAATAACGAAAGTTAGTTAGAAAGTTGTAAAGAAAGTTATTATTTCCGGTACATTATACATACTGAGGCTTTAATCATACAGCTTTTCAAAAGTAGGTTGGAACATGCCTATGGGTCCGGTAAAAAAAATATCCTTCAGACTCCATTCATCATGTCCAGTACGTACGGTTCCGTACCATTACGCAAAAAACGCCAAAAAAAATCGCGTTTGTTGTATGGGAGCCCTATTTAAATATTTATTTTATTATGTTAAAAACATTGTTATTAATTTATTATTTAATACCAAGCTAGCTATTTAATAGCTGCAACAGCTATCACTGTTCATGAGTTACAGCCTGGTGACAGACAGACAGACGGACAGACATACAAACGAACAGCGGAGTCTTAATAATAGTGTAGGGTCCCGTTTTTGTTCTTTGGGTACGGAACCCTAAAACATTGTGCTTAGAGAAACTACTTTTTTCACTCTGACGCAACTGTCACATACCACTATATTCACACCATACATCTCAGTGATGGATGCACGTCCTTACGCACAAAAATAGGCCCATTCACGATCAAATACAGTCCAATCTAATATTATTATGATTTATATGGGAGGAGGAAATTGGTTTCAGTTTTTTGAATAAGAATAGCACAATTCGTTACGTGCGCAATAGTGAGAAAAACCGTCGGCATTAGGGCTTCCAATACCGGGATCCCGGTATTTCGGGATCCCGGGATCCCGTCTTTTTACACGCATTTTTCAATACCGGTATTTTTAAATGCAATACCGGGATCCCGGTATTTATAAAAATAAGAGAAATGCGCAGTATAAACCCTTTAAATCCATTATATTCGGCTGTATCAAAAAGCTTACTAAACGTCAGACGCATCTAGAGTTAGACCAAGAAAAGTCTGCAACGATTTTAATAGCACGCGCAGTGCAAGTGTTATATTAAACGTCAAACTTCTATGAAATTATGACGTACAAATAACACTTGCACTGCGTACTGCGTATGCTATCAAAATCGTTGCAGACTTTACTTGGTCTAACTCTAACTGGTCTCTAGCCCGCATTTTATCATTGAAACAAGATCGTTGCCTAATGCGTCAGATAAATATTTGGTGGTTGGTGGTGGATGAATCCTGAAGTTATGTGAGTGATGAATATGATGATAGTGACATTAACATAATTAGTTCTTATAATTTTATCAAAGAATAAAACGAAAGAGCAAGGATAACTGTAATAATGGCAAACCAATTTTGACGGAAATTTGAAAAAATGTTGTCTGACACTGATTTAAACTTTCACGATTTTTACACATTATTAAATTATACAACGGGACTTAATCGCGTATCTAAGTTTTAAGATTTACCTCCGACGTTTCGAGAACTACTAACTCTAAAACTTAGATACGCGATTAAGTCCCGTTGTATAATTTAATAAAATGTTGTCTGGTTGGTTAAGTTGGACTACAATTGTGTCTGGTGAGGTGAAGTCAACAAATTGGATAAAATTATTGCCGACCGTTGAAAATTGAAAGTTGATTGTTGTAATAGGTTTTAGGACATATCTGGTATTCCAGTGAGCCTTTCTAATTCCCCTTTTTAATAAAACTATATATTTTTAAGCGATTCATATCCAATACCGGGATCCCGGGATCCCGGTATTGATGAAGACAGTTTCGGTATTAATACCGGTATTGTGAGAAGTCCGGTATTTGGAAGCCCTAGTCGGCATTTTTTTTCTAGGCATGAGAAGATAACAAACGATTCAATCGTTTTAATTTAAATACCAAACACCAAACAGCTCTGTATAATGTTTCTGGTTTTTTGGGTGACAGAATTATGATTGATTGAAAGCTTTAGGTGTTATGTGCAGTGGATTATTTCAATAAAATGAAAAAACTTTTTACATATTTTATGTTTCTTTTTACAGCATAATCCGTTGATACGTGTCAGCATACGTTTCTATATTAGCTGTTTTACTATTGCTATTTTTAAAGCCCGATTTAAAACTTTGTTATTCTTTTTTTTATTTAAAAGGTTACTCATTAGTATTTGTGTAAACTAGAGCTTTTGCATACATTTAGGACTTACACGGCCGTGACATTTAAAGTATAATTTTAACTAATAAAAATTATTTTCGTCCCGAATCGTTAAACAATGATATCATTTAGTCAAAATATTTACACTTCTTTTACTTATGCAAAAGTTAAAATTTCACATATTTTTAATTTTCTTTTATCAATTTTCTTTTAGAGCAAATCTACACAGTCCAGACTATTATTTAATTCAACTTTAATTGTACAAAGCAAGAATCCGGCATTTATTTTATTCACAAATTTTCTAATTAAATTCCACACGAAACCGCAAATGCTACAGAAAATACCGCAAACACACAAGAGTCCAATTCTGAATTGATTCTTTTTGTACGGTTTTGATCTTATTTTGAAACGGCCTTGAAAATGCACCTGGTCTACTTAATATTTCTGGTTTAGCCCATTGGTTGACTGGTAGAGAATGCCTTAAGTCATCATTTGTACCTTCATGCATTGTGCAAAAAAAGTTTAAATAAATAAATATAATCGCTCACACTGGGAGCATATGTAATAAAGTGAAGTACTGCCCCCGGTTTAAAACTGACATATTCGCTAGCGTGAGCGTAACGTATACTTTAAACTAGTTTAAAACCATAACAAATTCTTAAACTAGAATCGACTTCCTAATCACGTTGTTCAATCAGAATCAGCACCCGCGTAATTTTATCCGAGAAATTCAACTTGCCCGATATTCTTCCAAAGATTCAAGACCGTCAATTTGATACAGATAAATGGGAGAAAAACTTGAGCGGAAAGTTCCAACGCTCTGACAGTTTGTTAATTAGCGTGTTGACCTACTGGCCGGCTGGTACTGTGGCACAGTACTCGTGTTATTATCGTGTTCTACTCATCCTTTGGAATAAAATGAAGAATTCACTGCTTGAATAAGATGTTTCCAGTGTAAGCAGTAGTAGACCTCGCGAACCCCCAAAGCTCACAAATATGTATGAAAATTCCCCAAAACTGACCTCCACAAAAAAATTGCCTAAAAAATTCACGAGCATCGGTTGATGTGATCTGTAGAAAGGCATACCAAATCATTATTTCTCAAGCTGACACAGAAACGCTTAACTTCCGCTACGCTCTGGTTTGGTCAAAAACCGTGCCCCCAAGTTTGACAGCTGAAGAGATGAACAGCGCCATATTTTTTGTGGTAACTGAAATGTCAAACGTCAAATTTTGACAGCCAGAGTTAGCGCATCCTGTAAGCCATTACTGTAGCCTATGGACGCGTGAAACACTATAACGGCTTAGGTATGACATGCGAGTTGTTGGCCCTATAAAAACCTGAACACTTTTTTTAATACGGTCTCTTTGGAAATCGTTGGCAAATAAATGTTAATATTTGTAGTAAAATAACTAATTTGAAATAATGAATTAACGTAAAATACCGTTCTAGAGTCTAGCCATCCTTAAGCTACTTTACTGCTAAATGAATGTCTACTGCGACTCAACCAACATTCGCAAGGAGGGACTTTTGAGTACTAATTGTTCAGTAAATAATTTTAGCGGCGTTCGCAAACCGTAGATAATTGCAGGAAAGCACTGTAACTTACACAAACACTGCACAATGCACTACAGTGTTAATTTGGTTCTGTAACTTGTTATTATTGCAGTTTGGTTAACAAGTTAATTAACTGTTCATTGTCTTTTAGATATATACATTTTATTTACAATATTCGGTCTCGGTTGGATCTCGGTTTATAATATTAATATTAAGGGCGTAAAGATGTGACTAATGGTTTTCACTAACAATAAGTCAACGCAGCTCACTTGTGGTTAGCTTTTTACAAGTGATTCCACATACTGGATTAGCCCTTCTACATAAGTGGTTCCTCTTAGGTCATCTTTGATCTAAGTTTGGTTCATTATCTTAAATTATTCAATTTAATTATTAAAGCGCCAGTTTGTATTAACTTTGGCTCCTCTAAAATGTCCGCTGCTGTTCCAAATCTATCAGGTATTCTTAAATCGCGATCTTCATTATAAACAAAGACATTAGCAACGTGTAACAAATTGTTATGGAAGTAATTAGGGCCCAACACTGTACCCTGCGGAACGCCGGGCGTTATCAGCTATTGGCGATGACTCGGCGCGTCGGTGACGAAGGTCTGACTGTTTAAATGCCGTAATGAAGATGAGTCCACAATCGTTTGGCATCTTTGAGATAATTTGAGGCATATACAGGATAATAATGGTCACCCTACAGTGTCGGATGCCTTTGATAAATTCAAAAGCCATTGTTGTAACAAATTAAGTTTATGAGAATAAGTTAGGTGGAGGGAGTCATTCGTTATTCTTTGGTTAAATCAATCTCCTATAAATGTCTTAACTACACTTCGTTTTTTTTAGTATTAGAAAAAAGGTAAACAATCTTGATGTGTCTTTTAATGGAAAAACATGTTTTAAAAATAAGTCACGGCAAATATCTAACAATTATGAATCTAATACGATCATTTATATTCGTCTGCTTTCATAAGTATAAGTTACTGATTTTTAAAAAGCGTTTTTCAATTAAAAGACATGTCAAGATCGCTTACTTTCTTTCTAATGCTAAAAAAAACGAACTATAGAGATTCAAGATTGTGCCTTTCTTAGCATATCCTATTTGAATTGCGACATTTACAAGCAAGATTTAGGACATTATTTGGTGTTGGAATGCATTAAGTTGATTTTATATAATGTTTACATTTATATAAATAATAATAAATAAATAAATATTATAGGACATTCTTACACAGATTGACTAAGTCCCACAGTAAGCTCAAGAAGGCCTGTGTTGTGGGTACTCAGACAACGATATATGTATATAATATACAAATACATAAATACATAGAAAACACCCAAGACTTAGGAACAAATATCTGTGCCCATCACACAAATAAATGCCCCTACCGGGATTCTACCCCAGGACCGCGGCTTAACAGGCAGGGTCACCCACTAGGCCAGGCCAGTCGTCAAACAAAAAAAAACGTATGTATTTAAAAAACATCAAAATAAAACAACAAGTACTATACGAGTATCATAAATGTCGCATGTCAACATAGAAAAGTTTGCAAATTTTCACACCCAACTACACCAATTCACTTAAAAACGGCTATAAAATCTACATAGGCAAATGATATTGTTAAAAATTCCACTTTTCCAGCCACCTGTACCAACAAAGTTTGTGTAAGTGAAAAGTACAGTCCGGGAACAAAGTGCAAAAACGTTTCCCCATTTACCGTGCTAGGGTTGTCAGTCACTTCCGCGGGGGCGTGTAGCCCGACGCCAAAATTGAAAAGCAAGCGGTTGCTTGCATTAATAATTTAAAGACAATTTGATCTGAGCGGGAATTGTTATATTGTTAGCTACGAGGGAACGGCAACAAACAACACATATTGATCGATACCTGAATTTTCCTTTATAATATTGTTATTTTGGATAAGATAAGATAAGATAAACGATAGTTTATTCAAGTAGGCATAATTACAATACGCTTATGAACGTCAAATAAAGCTACTTATGCTATGCGATCTTATGTATTGTCTGAGAGTTGTACTTTTCGTATTTTTACTTTAAGTTGACCTCATACATATGTACTATGTAGTAGACTTTATTAGTTTTTATGCATACTTACTTCATTTCCATAAAATAACACTGGGATAATGCAAGACAGAAAAAGTGTTGTAAAAAATAAAACACTAAAAAATTAATTGAAAAGGTTATAATTGAAGGATACAGTAGATAATCTATAACCCCCTTGAAAATACTTTAATAAATTTAAGCAGCGCATACCAAAACATTTAAAATTCAACCGATTATCAAAACATAACATTCATTCATTTAAGTAAAAAAGGGTTTGTGGGTGACCTTAATTCCACCGTCGAGTCGCCAATGTCACTTTTTACTTTACATCATTGAATATTTTTTGATGGAGGTTTATATAAACCTAAACCTCCATCAAGATACAACCACGACTCTCCTGTTTTGTTTTAATTACTCCTGTTCCTTTTATGTTTATTTGTGTTTACTATTTGTTAAAATAGAAAGCTAAGCCTAGTTTTGTTTAGTGTTTAGGTAAAATAAAAAGAGTGTAAAATAATTTAATTTTTAGGGTTCCATACCCAAAGGGTAAAAGCGGGACCCTAGATAACCTCCTTAGGCCCAACGAAAAATTGAGTGTAGTCAGTACGGCCCGTAGTCCTACCAGTAGTACTATTGTTTTATACTCATTCAGACCCAAGTACTTAAAAGACTTTTTTTAATGTTATTGTACGTATACAGCAATTTGTACAGCACTTTGATTTTTTTTTTACGAACTTGTTAAAGGCCTCACAGACAAAACAAAACAGTCCTTTAGAAGTTCGTACACGCCAATTTCGATAAGCGCAAAATTTGAAATGGGTTTTCTATTAAGTCCTACTGGTAGGACCGTGGTACGCTATGACTACACAATTGTTGTAGGAGCTGGGTCTGAATAAGAAAGTTAATAAGTACTATGGGTAGGACCTTGGGCCTTAGGAGGATAAAGATAAAGTATCTCAGGCTGTAGGTATCTCATGAACCGTGCTAGACAGTTGACATTTTCACAGATGATGTATTTCTGTTGCCGCTACAACAACAAATACTAAAAAGTACGGAACCCTCGGTGGCGAGTTCGATTTGCACTTGTCCGGTTTTTAAAGACCCAGGGCATTTTCTTAACTTTGAAATTTTGAACTTATTTTTTTTCCATAAGAGATTATAAATACTCGAACATAATTATGTAATTTGTACTAATACAAGTACAAGCACGCAGAGACTTACGAGGAAAACTAATATTACTGCAGTGACAGCCCTAAGTGCGCCTTTAAGCACGTGCATTTATAATTCGAGGACCTAGCCGCTGCAACAGAATTTAGACCCACGTGAAATGCAATATTTATTTACCGAATGTTGTCAAGTTGGGTTGTACCTTCAACGCGCTAGTTAGATATCTAACTAAGTATAAATAAATGTCTCGCAAATGTCTCGTAATTAAGTTGACGAACTGGCTTGCGTAAATCATTTATTTCTTCTTAAGGACATTGTATTGCATGCATGCAATATTTCTACGTAAGTACCTACTTAAATAATTTTAATACCAAAACTTCCGTGAGACACAGACGTATTAAATATATCGGCATCGGTCCGCCAATGTGCGTGCTACTGATGATGTTACTCGGTACGGAATGAAACATGTCAAGCAATATTGGACTTAAAATACGTGAGTGACCCGTTTTAATATATATATATAGTGTTGTCTTAAATAGTGTTATCAGAATCGGGGCGATGGGCTAAGAATGTAGCCTAGAATGAAAATGTTCGAGTAACCAGCTAAATTTAAACGCATTTCCGTCAGTAAATAACTGAATATTTATTTAACGAACAGCGATGGCGAGCGTTTTTCGAGTGTCGAGATTTTTCGAGCTAAAGCCGAGAATTTTCGAGTTAACTTCCGTGGTGTGGAGATAAATCAGGATTGGTATATTTTAATGCGTTTATATTTTTAAATTGAATATTGTAAAATGTTAAATAAATATCAATATGTGTAAAATAAATATCAATATACGGCATATTTTTCTTCTTATCCTGTACGGCTACCATCAGTTTGGAACTGACATAAACGCCGTCGAGAACGTAATTTACTTTCTATACATCTCGCTCGTACTCGCATATTTGTGCAAACGAGATGTATAGAAGGTAAATTACGTCCTCGATAGCGTAAATGTCAGTTTTGACACTGTCAGTGACTCATGGTACGGGCGCTAATACTATTGTCACTGTGACAAGGTACTAAATGGGCCCAAAGTTGAAATCTTTGACTGTGGGTACATTGGATTCGAACACAGCTCCTTCTGTTTAGTAGACAGGGTCAACACTTGGACTAAGCTTGGAGGCCTTCGAAAAGTAAAGCTTAAGAGTAAAAATTACCATAGTTACGTATGTAACGTATAAAACAAACTTATGCCTATAAGGGATCTTCCTTTTTAGGGTTCCGTAGCCAAATGGCAAAAAACGGAACCCTTATGGATTCGTCATGTCTGTATGTCTGTCTGTCTGTCTGTCTGTCCGTATGTCACAGCCACTTTTTTCCGAAACTATAAGAACACTGTTGAAACTTGGTAAGTAGATGTATTCTGTGAACCGCATTAAGATTTTCACACAAAAATAGAAAAAAAAATCAAACAAATTTTAGGAGTTCCCCATACTTAGAGAAACTCAATTTTTTTTTTCATCAAACCCATACGTGTGGGGTATCTATGGATAGGTCTTCAAAAATTATATTGAGGTTTCTAATATCATTTTTTTTTAACTGAATAGTTTGCGCGAGAGACACTTCCAAAGTGGTAAAATGTGTGTGTGTGTGTGTGTGTGTGTGTGTCCACTGTAACTTCTAAAATAAGAGAATGATAAAACTAAAAAAAATATATGATGGTCAACCAAATCTTGTCAGTAAAAAAAGGCGCGAAATTCAAATTTTCTATGGGACGATATTCCTTAGCGCCTACATTTTTCAAATTTGCCGCCTTTTTCTACTGTCAAGATCTGGTTGACCAAGTATACATTACCATGCAAACTTCCACTGAAAATTGGTTTGAACGAGATCTAGTAAGTAGTTTTTTTTTAATACGTCATAAATCCCCTAAATACGGAACCCTTCATGGGCGAGTCCGACTCGCACTTGGTCGCTTTTTTTAATATGTATTATAAATTATAATTACCTTATAAATTCCGAAGTTTCATCCATTTTGTTTGCTCGGGGTGTTTGCGTTTCTGGCAGACAATTAATACCTGTCTTAAAGGGGATTTGAAAAATAATTGGTTATGGCCCGCGCTAAGATTAATTTTGTTGGATAAATTCTTGAAAATTTTATAAGGTTATAGGGGGAGATAGCGATAAGGAGCAGTTATCTGCTTTATGAAAGAACAAACCTTCAATTAGACCTTATTAACACCCTTCTAACCTTGACTATAAAGTTCGACGTTCCGGGTTCGAATCTTGGTAAGGGATTTTAGGTGTACCCTTATTTTACCGCCAAATTGTCTGGCGAATTTTGTTTTAAAGAAAATTATTTAATAGTATAATCAAATCCCACATTTTTGTTACAATTAAATTTGTTTTTTCGATTATTCATTTCAAAGAAACATACTGTGTAATTTTATTAAAATTTAGAATAGGTATTTATTGAAAGATATTAAATATTATTTTGCAATATGAAATTACTTACTTGAATTTTTTTTCTGTGAAACAAAATTCTACAGAAATATCGTCAACAAAACAAAGGTAAACCTTACCTTTTCGACGCCGTGTCAAACACAAAATCTGTCACTCAGAGGCCACGTCAGCACCAACGGAACCGGCACTAACATGACTGACTAGTAAGATGAGCTCCGGCACTTCAAATAAAAAAAAAGTAATCTATTGTCGCAAAGAAAAGAAAAGAAAACCATACCTTTCGCATTTTACAAATGAAATCTACCGTCTCCAAATATTATAATTATATACCACTTATTTAATTTCTTCTCTTTATTTTTGGACTGTACTCGCCACACGGGACCTCAAAGGACCTCAGCTTTAATCCCAAAGTGAGCTCCCGGTATTTCATTAGATAGCTCTTTACCCAATTTTCGACGCTCAATTTTGAATTGACAACTTTTCTCATTACATTCTTTGTTTATTCGGAGGGAACCCTTTTTAGCACAAAAAGGTCTTAAATCCTTGTAATGGTCAAGTATTTTTGGACTTTTTGTAAGGTTATTTTAGGTTTTTTAGGCCAGAGGGTTTAAACCTTATATTATAATGGATTGTATTAAAGGGTTTCTTGAATTTCTGGAATTTCTTGGGATTAAAATGGTTTTTATGAAAACACATTATATTAAAAAGTTTTTAACCGGCTAGAGTTTGTTCCATAGTTTATGATAGGTACCGTAGGTACCTATTTAACCAACATATACATTATAGGAGGTTTTATAGGAAAAAAAACTTTATTCATACGAGTATTAAAGCTTTATTGTTACTCGTAAAAAAATAAGTCGCTATAAACGTATCGTGATACTGCGTGTATTTAAATTTCCATACGAAGTAAACCATTTTCATTGCTATTTGATTGTATTGGTTAATTTAATCGGTTGAAAATGATCTATGGTCTAACATCATCCTGACAACTATTACAAACCGGGTCAGTAAAAAAAACCGAACCGGTGCGAGTCAGACTCGCCCACCGAGGGTTCCGTAAAAAAAAACATTTTTAGTATACATTTGTTGTTACAGTGGCAACAGAACTACATCTACACTACATTGGCCTTAGCGTCTAATGCAGACGATTTATGGTGTAAAACCGGAGAAATATCCTATTACACCGCCTGGGACGAAATTAAGGAAACCCAGGGATGCCCAGCACCTGCATTACCCTCTCGGCTTCACTGTCTTATCCCACAGGAAAGGCGAGCCAATACGTGTGGAGGCAGGTCGGCTGCAGAAATCTGACGCTTATTTCAGGTTGGACCCTACTCGCGCCTTACGGAAACTCCATTCCGGGTTTTATTTTGGAGTATCCTTCTTCTAGATGGAAAATTCACATCATCATCTGTGAAAATTTCAACTGCCTAGCTATACAGCCTGGTGACAGAGAGACAGATGGACAGTGGAGTCTTAGTAATGGGTCCCTTTTTTACCCTTTAGGTACGGAACTCTAAAAAATGCTACCCAATGACCTTAATCCCACCGCCTCATTACAAATTATATCCGTGTGTGTGTGTTAAAATCCCAAAGGCGCAAATGTCACCGTCGGCAGTATCGCATTATTCGCATGAATTTAATTTCGACCAATCAACGCGTCGCGAACGATAATTAGCGCTGTTTGCAGCCAATTGCGACCGCGAGCGATTTGATTTGAATTTGGAACTAGGGATGGGGCTGTGTCATTTGATATTTATCACTTTGTACCTGACCTAGTTGAAATTTGAAAATTTTCTGATTGTGTTGAAATTTGAATATTTTCTGAGATTTATGAGAAATATATATATAAGTACCTAATGGTCTCTTTACATGAACACGATAAATAAAACTGGTCATTCAAAACACGCTAATGCGTTGAATTGAAATATTGTCTTTATTATGATTCCAATAAGATAAGTAAATATCTTCTTTTATATTTTTACCTGTGATCCCACAATAAGCAAACAATAAATATTTTCTATTTATATTTACGGGTAAATGTGGCTGGTCTTCACACTGCGGCCTGTATATGTCACCGTAAAATTGTAAACACTCGTCAGATTATAAACTCGCTAGTTACATTATAAACTGACGGTAGGGAGATTATAATCTAACCTAACCTAACCTACGTTAGATTTTCACAATCTTACGGTGACATATACACATTGATTAGTAGGCAGGGTTACTGCTACTGTACATGGCCGTCAAATAATAATCATAGAAAAAATGTGTTTTTTGTAAAAAAATATTTATAAATCAAGCCCTATACATGCAGTTCTGTATACTTTAATCACAAAATTACATTAAAAACATCTACAAGAAAACTTCACACACATGAATGCAATTGTTTTTTACCAAATTTAATTTAATTTTATCCTTTATATCCTTTCCACAACAGGATTATAATGTATCACATATAATATTATATTAACGGCTTTGTTGACGTGCTGTAATCCATTGTACGTATGTAATACAACGGCCTAAATCCTCTTACATACATGCAATCATCACGTTTGTAATCCATATACCTAATACATAGTACACCGATACTAATACCTGGACGGCATTTGAACATAGTAATCTAATCTGGATTCAATGATCCAACTCCAAATCCAAATGTCGCAACTGTAAATATCTGACATTTGACATCTGTAGTCATTCTGACAATTAATAAAATTGCATCGAATCATAATTCAGTCACTTGTAAAATCGATGATATTTAAAAATTACAAACGATACTGTCTTACCTACATCATTATTTTATCAACATCGACTTATAATAAGTATCGGCCCGATTCGAACTGAATTTGGACACTGACAGATCAGAGGGCCTACCGCGAACCACGTTCAACGTTCTCCGTCGCACTTGTAAATCCGTGGGACAGGGAGCCATCACGTCGAACGTGGTTCGCGGTAGGCCCTCAGTATCGTATCGCTGTGACATCTTATAGGTAAGCATTGTTCGAATCGGACCGTATGTCTCACTTGTTCTTGCACTTTTTAAATGTCAAACTTAATTGCACCGGTCAAACCGGGGTATGTCCATCTCGCTAGCTCTTTAAAGTTTGTGTGAGTGCGTCGCACTGCTGCGAATAATCTCATATCACTATCAAATCAAGATGCCACCTTAAAGTCCGATTGCTGCTTCATTAGAATCTCGAACAGCTAAGCCGCGCTGAAGGCATGTTATCTGAAGATATGTGGTGCCTCTCGAGGGTATCGAGTTCCGCCGGGGCGAATGTAGATATTAAATATGATGCTTAATAAACTTATAATAAATTTAAAAGCAGACTCCAGATGCTGTGAGTTCAAGTCTCACCCAAGACAGTAATTTTTCCACTTTTAAAAATCTATTCTAAGCTTAATACTCGTAGCATCGTTCGCAGACGTTTCTGCTTGTTGAAAATTAAAAAAAAATTACGATGTTTTTGTCAAACTCCAACGTACCCGGAGGTGTTATTCCTTGTCCTTGCCTTGTACAGTCACCACACGGGATTGGTACGGTTACCATTTAGGGTCCTAACCAACATTAGTTCAGCGACTTGTCTTGTCTGGTTATAAAAACTTGTATATTGATTTTTAGCACACTTTAAAGTTTATTCTAAGACGCAATGTAAGTATTGCAAATTTTATTAATGCAATTACACTGATGACAAAGGTTGGTCAGTTTGAGGAGTACAGCCTACGGTTTAATTTTTTGCTCGTGTTACACGCCACACCCGGTATATTATACCTTTAACTTGGGCATGGATTCAGGAAAGACGTGTACCTGAATTCTGTGTATATCCCACACATATGTGACGTCAACCACGCAAGCGTAGCATTTAGACAAGCAAGTTTAACAAGCAAAAGCGGCATGTCAGTATATCCTACATAACGCTAACAGGCGTATTCCCATGTTTACCGAGAGCCCGATTCAGAATTAAAATTTTGTTACGGTTTTGATTCCATTTTGATACGACCTTGAAGATGGCTTTCGCTGATTGGTGCATGCAAACTGACGTTAAAGTTGTGCGTGAGAGGCGCCAATCACCAAGACGATAGTCAAGGTCCTCTCAAAACCAGTTCAAAATAATTACAAATTGATAAATCAGAATCGACCTCCAGTGCAACATAACTCAATTATGTACGGTTATGTCGCCATATATCACTACTAGATGAACATTTATGTCGCACTCACTATGATGATATATTTATGATGATATGTCTAATCTACAATTTAAGATGACATGTATAAAATACAGGCTGAAATTTTAACTTAAATTTTAACACTACATCTGAAAAATCTTTAAATTTATTTTTCCCCAGTAAAGTGTGCTCCGGGTTTTTGGGCCGTGCAAACCAAAAATCTAATGTTTACCATCCCTAACCTCGTTAATACGACCGTACCAATAGCTGCATCGTAAATTTGAAAATCAGAACGGCCCGACCGTTGAACAATGTCCGTTAAATTTTGAATTTGGAAGGCAATTTAGACGCATTTCGCGACGGTTCGTTACGCGGTGTTACGATCGCATTACTGATGAGTTTAGTTGTTTAGGTTTAGATACCCAGAGCCCGTACCATGAGTCGCTGACAGTGTCAAAACTGACATAAACGTCATCGAGAACGTAATTTACTTTCTATACATCTCGTTCGCACTAATATGCGAGTACGTAAAGTTAATTACGTTCTCGATGGCGTTTATGTCAGTGCCAAACTGATGGTCGCCGTACTGCTAAACACATTTCAGATTAGGTTCTCTTCTCTAGAAAATACAATAAAAGTTAAAAACTCGGGTATAAAATATATCAGGGGCCCAGGTTTTCGTTATTTGAGCCTCAAGTATTTTAAAAGGGTGCGTATAAAATGGTTTTGAAATTTGAATGTTTAAATTTTGACATAAATTTCTGTCGCAGAAAAACTATACAATCCTTATTATGTAACTGCTATATAGATCACTATTATATCACAGCACCTGTCTAAAGACAAAAATCCGCAAATTTTTAGAAAACACTCTAAATTGATTAAACTTCTCATCGTCCCTGAGGTCTGTAATATCCATAAAGATCCAGGTCATGTCGGTGTTATCGGACCTCGATCGATACTCGACGCAAATTTGCCGAGATTTTCCTACAGGCCCTCAGAAAGGCACCATTGAGGTAATCTTTATGGGAACGACTTTGACAAGA
Source organism: Cydia amplana (assembly GCF_948474715.1). NCBI lineage: Eukaryota > Metazoa > Arthropoda > Insecta > Lepidoptera > Tortricidae > Cydia > Cydia amplana. The sequence goes on along the minus strand of NC_086088.1, from coordinate 12,188,147 downwards.
GGGACACACAGCCCCATAAAATGTACAGATAAAGATCTGGTACAACTTTCTGCTTTATCCCATTACGACGGTGATAAAAAAAAACTATAAGTAACTCATCTGTCGTAGTTTAGTTGAGTTTATAGAAACTTGAAGTTTATATTATAATAAAATACCTCTGATTCTGATTCTGTTAGCAGTAGACACCGCGAACCACCATAGCTCCGCCATTTTGAAAAAAATCCGAAAACTGAATCGCCAAATTTTATTAGATTCTTAAATCTGCTTACAAAATTGAGACCCCAGTCGACACTCATAGGTAAAGGGTTCGGCAGCAAAATTCATTGATAAAATAGAACGTCTAAAAGTACAGAGAGCGGAAACATAGTATTACGGCCTTGGCCGTCAAAATTGTATAAATATCCATTGCCGGTGCGTTTCACTGAAATACCATGGTCTCATTGGAAAATCAGCGCTGGAAGTCGTCAGCATCACGCTGCTGTGATGTGACCATTTCGTGGCACTCCTTTCTGTGTTTTTTTTTCTATTTTTTGTATAATTTTCTTTTATGTGTTTATGCTTACGAATAATTATTTTCTATTCAATAATTTTACGGTTTAGACTCACTTGTTTTAAGTCAGTCAGTAAGTGTAAGTGAGTCTAATCCGTAAAATTATTCAATGTTAGTATGTCTCACAACAGTTTAAATTCAATTATTTTCTATTCTATAATACCAACCACATGAACTCTTATAGCCTTATTATGACAAATTTACCTCAGTAATATTACCGCACATTTTTGAGACAACTATATATCTAACAGTTCTAAGCTGTCTCGCTCCAGTGCACTATACTTTTTCCGGCCCGCGACCGCCCTCCACATATCCAATAATAATTTATTTCCCCAGACAACATTGAAAGCCCAGAGGTTTGAATTTGAAATTGTCGGCCATTTCCCGATAGGCCCTTACAGACACCATCAAGTTTAATCTTTATGGGAAAGAATGTTGACAAGCGACACACAGGGTCACGGAGAACGAACAACATTAAATTATTTGACTAAATTAAAATCGCTGCCACCATGGTCACCAATGTCACCATACGTTGATTTACTAAGGGTCACTGGCATCATCCCACCAACCCGGGGTTAACCAGTTAAACCGTTAACCCATTGTCAAATTGTACTGGTAACCATGGTAACTCCGCATTTTTTTTTATTGTAATAGACCTTCATCTTTATCGTCTTATTTTTTTTTCTAAGTTTAAGGTGTTATTTTTAAGTATTAGTTCCAGGTGGTGTTTGTCTTTGAATAAATTATTGATTAATTTGAAATTTGATAGTTTTTTTAATAATTCAGATGAGATTTATACTATTAAACTGTAGAAATTACAATACCTTCGGTGATGAGAGGTGACTTATTATCATGCCGTGCTTACCTGAAAAGAAATAAATACTTTTATTAGTTAAAATACATATTAATAAAATTATAGGTACAATAAATATGTGACAAGCGCAACATTAGGTTTTAACCTACACTGTTGAGTTTCCAGTCTGAGAAAAATAATTAACCGAATTCATTCAAAACTGTTATCTTTACACATTAACTGCCGGCGACTCGCTAGGGGAGTTCACTGTTAGGCGCTTTTCGCTACATACGGTTTTTCCCGTGTTATCGGCTACGCTCGTAGCGCGTAGCTTGCGCTGGCACTGAATGTGTTTTAAGTAATAAAGGAATACATTTTGATCAATCAATTCAAGGGACGGATTGAAGACCTCGCAAACCTCAATGAAAGGGGTAACTGAAGAGTGCAAACCTCAAATCTCTAGATTCATATTTAATTTAAATCCAGTAACTGTAATGCCATATGATTAATTAATTAATTAATTAATTAATCAATAACCTTGTTCCAAACCGATATTGACTGGTGTAGGTAACACCAATGATTTATAACTCAAGATAGGTTATAGGCGTTCCAAAGTTGAAGCGCTTAACTTGTGACAAATTGGACAAGTTTCCTTTAGTCGCGGCTGGACAAGCGAGAAATTTGCACTGTGCTAACGAGCTCCCGCACACCGAAAGAGAAAGAGACGACCTTATGTTTAACAACGAGTGTGACAAAGATGGATGGAATGAGAAAATTAGGTAATCAAAAATAACAGATTTCTTCGTAGTCACAGAAATAAATATGGAAGTATTTTTTGTGCTCCTCAAGTATAAGTATAACCTATCTATGGTTATATAATATCATTGGGTAAAACTGATTCGCAAGTCTCGATTTAGACGTAGGCAAGAAGGTATGTATTAATAAAATATTTTTTTACCGTTAGGCTAACATTTTTTTTATCGCAAACTTAGTTGACATATTAAATTTAACTAAATTATTTAATATAACATAATTGAACTAAACTAGTGCCTAACTAATTCTTCTCTTATGACTTATCACTGCTAGCGGTCCTTATAAACCGTAAGTCTCAGTAACAGCAGTATTCATAAACCGCGTGTAAATATTGCCCGCCGACCGTAAAATGGTTCACGCCGAGACACGCCCACAAGAATGTCTGACTTAGGAGAGAAAGTCAAATAAAACCGAAAATATTTTTTTGGCAAAAATTTAATTTGTGGTACAAGCTTTTATCGCTGACTGTACTTTTCTTACGACAGACAACTAATACTCATCGAGACAATTCTAAAAACCCCTAACACAATTAGGTTTTGCGTTGTTTCATCACAGAGCTCCTATGGCCACCTCCTGTCTCCATCATCAGATCAGTTCGACAGTACCATATTATTGTATTGTCATCAGAACTACATACAGCTGCCAATTTTCATGACGCTACGATCCTTGGAAGATGGTTAAATTAGTTACCTTAGATTCCATTACATAGTTACATACAGGTCGACCTAATAAAAGCTTGTTAAAAAGCGGCCAAGTGCGAGTCGGACTCGCCCATGAAGGGTTCCGTATTTAGGCGATTTATGACGTATAAAAAAAAAACTACTTACTAGATCTCGTTCAAACCAATTTTCGGTGGAAGTTTACATGGTAATGTACATCATATATTTTTTTTAGTTTTATCATTCTGTTATTTTAGAAGTTACGGGGGGGGGGACACACATTTTACCACTTTGGAAGTGTCTCTCGCGCAAACTATTCAGTTTAGAAAAAAATGATATTAGAAACCTCAATATCATTTTTGAAGACCTATCCATAGATACCCCACACGTATGGGTTTGATGAAAAAAAAAATTTTGAGTTTCAGTTCGAAGTATGGGGAACCCCAAAAATGTATTGTTTTTTTTCTATTTTTGTGTGAAAATCTTAATGCGGTTCACAGAATACATCTACTTACCAAGTTTCAACAGTATAGTTCTTATAGTTTCGGAGAAAAGTGGCTGTGACATACGGACGGACAGACAGACGGACAGACAGACAGACAGACATGACGAATCTATAAGGGTTCCGTTTTTTGCCATTTGGCTACGGAACCCTAAAAATTGACGACTGGTCTGGCCTAGTGGGTAGTGATCCTGCCTGTGAAGCCAATGGTCCTGGGTTCGAATCCCGGTAAGGGCATTTATTTGTGTGATGAACACAGATATTTGTTCATGACTCAGGAGTCATGGGTGTTTTCTATGTATTATTATGTATTTATCTATATAAGTATGTATATCGTCGCCTAGCACCCATAGTATATATAAGCTTTGCTTAGTTTGGGGCTAGGTTGATCTGTGTAAGATGTCCCCTAATATTTATTTATTTTAAAATCACATAATACGTACAGTCAGCAGCAGAAGTTGCTAAGCGGGCGAAGTGTTCAAAATTACCTTGACACGCTCTTATTCTCTTAACAATAAAGTCGTGTCAAGATCATTTTGAACACCTCACCAGCTTAGCAACTTCTGCTGCTGACTGTAGATAATATTTAGCGTAATGTTATTCACGGCAAATAACTACTTATTCTAAACATATAAGGAAGTTATTTCAAACCTGCTTACAAAGTTTGACGAGGATCGTTTGATAAAGGCGTCCTTTAGAGGAAAACAGACTGACTGACATACAAAAGCATTTGGCCCATGCTGAAACGGAAACCTTCGCTATCGCTTGGTCGATAATATGTCATGGATTATTAGACACTTTACTCTAGCTTCCTCTTTTATGTTACCAACAAGCGTAACTCGAGTTACCAATACAATTTATGTTATATTTCAATGTTATTGGATAGCAGCCAAGGTTAGGATTCTAAGAGCCGCATTCGAATCTCAAACTTCTGATCCGGATATGATATACATACTAGTAAATAGTTCTGTGAGTTGTAGAACTCGCGAACCCCCATGGCGCAGCCATTTTGACAAAAAATCTAAAACTGAATCGACTAAAACTTTCAGCCATATTCGAACTTAAAGATACGTCAAATATTAGATATTGACATATCCGATCCATATCGTTTCTATAACTTATATTTGAAGTAGGTATCTTAGAGTTCGAATATGGCTGTTTATTATCATCACTTCACCTTATAAAACAAAGTCCCCCGCCACGTCTGTCTCTTTGTGTTTGTACTCGTATGTTCGCAATAAACTCAAAAATTACTGAACAGATTTTCATGCGGTTTTCACTTATCGATAGAGTGATTCTTGAGGAAGGTTTGTGTATAATTTGTTAACCCGCGCGAAGCTGGTGCGGGTCGCTAGTATATCATATATCAGAAACTAATTTTAAAATTTCGAACACCGCTCCAAGCCAGTATTGTCCAATTGACGTGACCACGGGCTAACAAACATTTATTTTGTGCCCTTGAATAAAATAACAGGTCTGGAGATAATACTTTATTTAGTCTACAAGAAATTGGGCGCCGTTTGGAGCGGATCTTATTTGGAATAAAAAAAAATTGTTGAATAAAACCGGACTTCGTCTTAGTAAGTTTAAATAAGTAATGAAATATCGGTTCAACTATTTTTGTGTTTCTTTCCTATAATACCCCTGTCACAGAATAAATAATAGTACTAAGTACAGAAGACTCACTCTCTAACAAAACGCGTCTGTTACGATCAGCACAGATATGGCCGCTAGGTGGCGACAGCGCCACGCGCGGCTTATGGCTTTCCCCAAAATTGGGGCCGAACGGATGTACTTTTAGCTACCTGTAGCAAAGCGACGAAATCGCAGAGTGAGACACGCCTGCCCCTGCATAAAACATATCAAATATATTCCATTATCAAACATATAAAATCCCGGCCAAGTGCGAGTGCAGTTCAAGTCTATTCGATTATTCAATAAAGTACGCTATAAAATATAAATAAAACCCTAAATGAGTCAACAATTCCTTCCAACCTCCTAAAGCATAATTATGAAGGATATGGTGAAAATATTCGCTGTCAAGTAAGTATCAATAGCTCAGTTGGCAGAGCGATGGGCTAGTGATCCAGATGCGCGAGTTCGAGGCTCACCCGAGACGGTGAGTTTTTCCTTTAGGTACTTATCTCTAAGCATTATAGTTAGGTGGTTTTACGGTACACGCCAACCCTTATTTATAAAACTTTACTTACCTGATTTACTTAAATTATATTTTATCCCTTTCTTACAAATACATAAGTTAAAATGACAGATAAAGACAAACGATTATTATCTAAATTCTTACCTCCCGACCCCAACAAACGATGTAAACAAAATGTCTATCAAAAATACCTTCAGTCCTTCCTTTACTTAAAGACAACCTTTGACCGCGACGTAACGAAACAAAACAAAGCAGGACAATTGCTGAAACACATATCCCACAAACTCTCTTTAAAATCGCTGTTCAAAAATCAACTCTAATCCTTCTCAGATAAATCCTAATTGAGATCGCTCATCGCCGGCGCTTAAGGCGTTTTGGCCTTAAGATATCAAACAGAGATGTATTTTCCTACCAAAATGGAACAGAATGAAAGTCCTCAATCGAATCAAGGCGTTATACTGAGAGACCACTCATCACGGGTCTCATAAACTATTCACTGAGTGATACACTCCGACTTACTTTAGCTGGTCGGCACTGGCAGGTGAATCTTACAGATCATTTGTAGTTCTTCACATCATTGTAATAAGGTTCACGATCGATCAGTACTAAGTTTTTGTTTTGCGGACGTAGAAGATATGTTTTCTGCTTTTATGACAACGGAGAAATTAATATTTCAAATTCAATAAAATGATATATCTAGCTAGCTAGCATAAAAAAGAACGAAAAGATCTGACTACTGTTCTGGCCTAGTGGGTAATGACTAGGACCCTGTCTGTGAAGCCGCGGTCCTGGGTTCAAATCCCAGTAAGGGCATTTATTTGTGTGATGAGCACAGATATTAGTTCCTGAGTCTTGGATGATATCTATGTATTTATGTATTTGTTTATCAATTATCATCGTATGTATGTATTTGTATATCGTTGTATGAGTACCCACAACACAAGCCTTCTTGAGCTTACTGTGGGACTTAGTCAATTTCTGCGTAAGAATGTCCTAAAATATTTATTTATTCTGTTATAAATATTATATATTCTGATAAAAATATTTCATACTCCTTATTTTTAGAACTTGGTAATTTTAATACATTAATTCACATAATTATCTTCCTATGTCATTAAAAGCTTAAAAACCAATCTGTGGCATCGATGGCATTTACCGAAAATAGCCCAAAACACATAATTGTACACGATACCAATCGCCATTACGAGTCAATTTATTCAATTTAATGGCATTATCTCTAATATGCCCCTCGCGTGTCCCCACTTACAAATTAAAAACATCGTAAGTTAGTTCGCCTGGTGTATACGCTTACGACTTTTTGAAAGTTATTGTTGGTAAAGAAAGTTAACAATGTCGTAAGTGAGGTCACATGGTGTACACGCTTAGGACTTTTTGAAAGTCATTTTTGGAAAAGGAAATTAATAATGTCTTGAGTGACGTTGCTTGGCGTATACGCTTAGGACTGTTTACGAAGTTTGTTGGTAGGAAATTGTAGTTTAATAAGCTTAGAAATAGTAGTGTGGTGACCAGATGTGTCTATTTTTGTGTGTTTTTAGGGTTCGTTGATAAGAAAAATCTTTATAGGATCACTAAATTTTGTCGTCTTTTTGTACATATGTCAAGCTTGTTTTTTCGAGCACTTGCAGTCGAAATGATCATCAGAATTTTTAATATTTTTTAATTGTAAAAAAGATTCTATATGAACACCAAAAGATACAGAAATGTATGTATGTATGTATGTATAAACTCTTTATTGTACAAAACACAAAACACAAATTTATGGCACAGGATAGGCAGTACAAAGGCGAACTTATCCCTTTAAGGGAAATATATGCGGCATGTTTTTATACTTCCAAGGAAATCAAAACTAGGGTCTACTCGTTGACCTAGAATCATTAAATTTGACAAGAAACAATGTCCCAAAATAATACCTAGTACAAAACATTACAAAAACAAATGTGATAAAAGAATATGTAGTTGGTAAACTGCTTGTACCTGATGCCACTCCAATGTACCTAAGAAAAAAATATATAAAAAGCGTATGCACTATGAATGAATAAATAAATGAATATTTTATTTCGTGTAACATATGGACACATTTTTATTAGTAGAGCTTACAAATAAAGGGGTTAATAGGTACAGCAAAAATTTAAAACAAAACAACACTGATGGGGGAATGTAAACCCTCACAGTGCAACAAGTAGGGACAGTCAACCCTGTCCGCTATCATTCTACAAGACTACTACTAATACTATTTTGCAAGAGATCAGATATATCTAACGGTTTTCCATTCAGGACAATCCTGGATAATTCAGTAAACCTTGTACTCGTATTATACCAAGGTCTTCGATTACTTTGTTGGCTTTATTCGAGGATCTTATCCGATATAGGTACCTAAACATTGACACAAATCGAGGATGAGTTCTTCAGAGAAAATCTTTTTGGGAAGTTCTGCTTAAAGTGCTCAAGGGTTAACTGGAAGAGATCCCTGAAAGGGATAATTTCGCCTTTGTACTAATGATGTTTTATGTTTCTTTTTGTACAATAAAGTATTTTACTTCTACTACTACTAAAGTGATGGTAACATCTTTTTGCGCAGAAACTTGCAGAAAACTTTTCATAATGTCTACTCAAGGTCTGCATTAGCCACGAGATTTCTTCTAAAATGTTAATTATTTCACAGTCTTAAACGTTAGGCGTTGGCATGCCACCACTAATATTCTCTAAGTTGTCCTATAAAAAGAATTTTAAACTACATAAAGGAACCTAAGCTCTTTTTAATGCATGGTTCTTAGTGAAAAGCTTAAAGATAAGCAGTCATATTTTAGGAAAATATGCGCTGAATAGTGTCAAGCCCAGAAGTCGGCTGAAAGAGATGCATATCTTCTGATCCTTGGAGGGCAAAGATTTTTGTGATATTGTGAGAGGAATTTCAGTGAGTAGATTTTTCGCGTATAATATATATGTTCTCACACTGATGCCAATGGGTATTATCAAAATATTTAATAACACCATTCGACTTATGCCCTAGTTATACCTAAACATGTAACAATAGTAGATTGTTAACCAAGGGATGAAAGGCACTCATTTCTGCCGAGGTAGTTTGGTAATAGTCCGAGGCTGAAATTATGCCTTTTACCCGAGTTAAACACTCTATTTTCATTTCGAATACGAGGAAAGTAAAATGTATGTTTTTTTTAAACATGAGAAAATAAATGTTTATAGTAAATCTTGAGGACACTTTCAATTAACAATTTAGGCAAAAGTATCATAATATAAAACACAAAATACAGAAACAAACAAAGAAACAAAGACACAGAAACAAAGTATCGTTATTTATAGAATGGGGAGTTAAATATCAGAATGGAAATTGTATAACAAATCTATTTAACCCTTTAGCGGGCAAGGCTCAAAAAAATCCTCAATTCAAGCCTCATCGCCAATCTATAGCACAAAAATTTTTGTACAAGAAAAAAATACAAAAAGACGATGTTATAGGGTGGTCTTTTTTGAGAGCCTTGCCCTATAAAGGGTTAAACTCAAATTTCAATTGCTTAACGTAAAAAATGTAATATTGTCGTACTTGGAACGTAAAATGCTCTAGTGCAGAAACGTATCATTTTCTGCACACCTTTTAGAACAACAATGACCCTCTTTCAGAGCATGAGAAATGAAAAGACAATTATCGCAATATGTCTAACACAAAGACCTCAAGGTCCCAAGACGTACACAATTTAAAAACCGCCAAGATATTGCTAAAGTATCCACGTTGCAGCCAATTTCGTCGTGTGTTATATTCCAGCTAAGTTGCAGGTCGAGCAGAAAAGGTCGGATTACACTGTGGCAATTTGGTGTGCGAGTTACCTACTTACCTACTAAATTACTTAGAAAACTACCTACTTTGCCTTGCAGCATGTAAAACAATATAAGTAACACGGATATCTGATTAACATTTTAGAGTATAACAACAAAAAAACCGGCCAAGTGCGAGTAGGACTCGCGCACGGAGGGTTCCGCACCATCAACAAAAAATAGAGCAAAACAAGCAAAAAAACTGTCACCCATCCAAGTACTGACCCCGCCCGACGTTGCTTAACTTCGGTCAAAAATCACGTTTGTTGTATGGGAGCCCCACTTAAATCTTTATTTTATTCTGTTTTTAGTATTTGTTGTTATAGCGGCAACAGAAATACATCATCATCTGTGAAAATTTCAACTGTCTAGCTATCACGGTTCGTGAGATACAGCCTGGTGACAGACGGACGGACGGACGGACGGACGGACAGCGGAGTCTTTGGGTACGGAACCCTAAAAAATATCGCACGGACTTTGTCTAACGTACATAATATTATCCATATTTACACACTAACAACTGTTTGCTCGCTTATAATCCGATTTATGGCTCAGTGCCCCTTTCTTGTCTCTATCGACCCCGTTTTAAGGATATAGAAGAAACAGGTGGTTTTCTGTGATTTTCCCTGAACTATGTAAGTAAAATAAAACTATTAAAACGCGTATTAATTCATGAAATAAAACTGCTAAAACTTTTAATAGTTTTATTTCATGAGTAACTATCGCGGTAACCGACGACAATATTAGGTAAGTAAAATTTTATTTTGAAGAACTAACTAAGACTCAAATAATGACGTCAAAATTATTACTTTTATCATTTGGATTCTTGTGTCTTTTCACCCTGGTTTACGATAAGTAAAATGCACTCGCAAGGCAGGTAGCTCGCACAGTCTAAACCCACTTTAATCCGCCATCTGGACAGCACAAGCCATGTCGTTGTTGTTGCAGACCTTGATAGCACAATAGGGACTGAGCTCCGTTCAGACGATGCAAGAAACTCTACAATACGCTCTTTATTGGACAAGCGAATTGAAATAGGAGGGAAAATCCGCTCTTATTTTTCACTTTGCTGGCTTGGGAGTGTTAGTTGAAGACTTTTTTGTGTTTAGTCTTATAGTTATACTAGCGACCCGCACGAAGGTTTAAATCTATAATTTGTTAACCCGTGCGAAACCGGGGCGGGTCGCTAGTTATAAATTATAACTAACAAATTGGTCGAAAACAAAACTCAAGTCGACCGGAAAAAACAAAACAAAAATTACTTACACAGATGACAATGTATCAAATCAAATCGGTTTGACCTACGATACTAAAGTCATATAACTCCGCTTTTTCGTCGCCGTAATCGAGTGATGTCAGTAAATCCATTTTATGGCAATAATAGACCATTTCGAGGTACTCGTAATAACCACATAAACCCATTTATTGCAATAGTTAATGCGATGATATCAAACAATAAAATAGTTAACGTCTGTATGGATTTGCTATGCAATGCAAATGCTAGCTATAATCAAGCTTCAATATGTGACGTTCCACGATTAAAGGCACAGTCGCCATCAGATATATCGGAGCGGCCAAGGTGTTTACTAAATCTGAACACGCACTCTAACGCCTTGACATTAGAGGAGTGTTCCTATTTTTTCGCACTTGTACCGTAAAGAACTTATATGCGCAATTTCATTTTAACCTTTTACTTTAAAGCGCGACTTCAGTCGTGTTTCAGTAACGTCTAACAGTTACATTCCTGACAAAATGTATGAGATTTGACATTGACCGTCAGTTTTGTGACGATTGCTAACCGGCCTTTACTGTACGGCTACCATCAGTTTGGCACTGACATAAACGCCATCGAGAACGTAATTTACTTTCTATACATCTCGCTCGTACTCGCATATTAGTGCGAACGAGATGTATAGAAAGTAAATTACGTTATCGGTAGCGTTTATGTCAGTTTTGACACTGTCAGTGACTCATGGTACGGGCTCTGGTACACAGTTAAGTGGTAATGCCCATATACGAAAGTTACACCGCTATAACCGCGAAAATCGATTTTCGCAAATTGCGGGCATTTTTCTCTGTCACTCTAATTACGCCTTCATTGGAGTAAAAGAGAAAGATCCCCGCAATTTGCGAATTTCGGTTTTCGCGGTAGCCCCTCTGTCTTCCTTTAAATAGGTACTATGAAGTGTTATGAACGAATAACGCTTCAGGGTTTAAAAAGTTAGCTTTACTAACTTCTCATCCTTGAAAATTCATTCCAAACTCAACCTTATTAGGAAGGCAGTAAAGGCTACACGCGTTAGGAGTTTTATAAAGTAACCATTGACGTATAATATCTAAGGACGGGCTAATGGGGCACTAAACATCGTACTAGTTCAGCGGTGCTACCCACGAATTCCAGCCAATCGTGCAGTCTAATGCGACTAGTTGCGACCAATAGCGCGCGTAATGCGAACTCGTCAACCAATCGCGCGCGTGATGCGAACTCATCAACCAATCGCGTTGTAGCGATTTCACACCGCTGTACTGGCCTCTGTCATGCCTCATTATTATTGCCCGTAAAGCCAGTCCCTAGATATATATGTCAATGAAAGTAACTCATTTATTATGTACACGAGCGAGTATTACCTCTTTTAGTGAGCTATGAAAAGGCCTCTCCTGGTGTTACGAAATGACATTTTATACACTCAATACGGGCACTTAAAATGTAATACACTGGAGTAACATAATACAGTCGCATGTGATATTATCGTTCATAACAATGGATCCAAAAAAATCTGACATAGTGTTATTTTCACCATACCGGGGGCCGATCGCATAACAACTTGTAACTAATAATATTAGCGGAAGTCTCTTTCTAATCAAAGGAATGGAAAAGAGACTTCCGCTAATATTATTAGTACAAGTTGTTATGCAATCGGCCCCAGGGGCCCGTTTCTCAAAAGCTTGTAACTTGTAATAGGTACAATCGGATGTCACTTTTTGACAGCTTTTGCTAGAAAGGGACTTCAACTTGTATTACCAGTTACAAGCTTTTGAGAAACGGGCCCCAAATCGTAAACGCTCTCTTTATTCTTCAAAACCTGATGATAAAGTTAGATTAGCTTTTCGTTTCTCTGCGAACGATTGTCAACTTGGCTAGGCCCCCAGTTCGTAGATAAAATAAAATATACAAAATTTGTTAAACCTGTAATCGAAACCCTGTATCCAACATTTTACCTTAATTGTAATTTGATCCTTATTACGTCTCATAATAAGAGTTGATGTTCCTTGAGGAGTTTTTTTATTGGAGGCACGCGGACGAAAGGACCCAGCCGTAACGAAAATAACACCAACGTTCTCATAAATATTGTAATAATTCTTCGTGGTATAACATAGATTACCTACAACAGACTCCGCATTAAATATTAATATCTGGGAAAACATAAAAACTCAAAAACCAGCGTTTGCCCAAAGATAAGACCTAGCTAGATCGATCTTTCGCCCCCATATACTTACCAAATTTCATCGAAATCGAAATAAATAAATAAACAAGAATTGCTCGTTTAAAGGTATAAGATAGCTATCCATGCCCTAGTCGGCAACGGCGACCCTAGCTAATGCGGTGTATTACTGCAATGTTCTGCCACCAGAGTGCAGCACTAGCACCCATCGTAGACCAGTTATAGTAACTTATACATACTGTGCCTTAAACTGTTTTTTTGGCAAGTTTTCACAGACAATAAAATATGACATTGATACATCAAGGCGGTTTGTTTACAAAAGGTTTAAGTATAATTATAGGACGGTTTCGACCGGTATTTATGTAATTGACCTTTCGAGTCAAGGTTAATTAATTACATTACGCTTGCCTGACGCTTACGTTTACGCCCTCTGTCGCACTAATATGGAAGAGTGTTAGAGAGAGATGACTAAGCTTCACTAGGGAGCACAAATGTTTGGTACGTTGGTTAGGCACCCCTTGAAAAAAAATATAAAAGTTCTCATATTTTTGGTATACGAATCAGAATTATCTATATCCAAAACAAAATTGTGTCCTGTGGAATTTTCCTAAATTTAAAAAGAGCGGGAAAAAATCACGAATCACAATGTGTGTTGACAGTGAGTCCTTTTATATGGCCCATCTTGTATTAAAATGGTATATGTTATACGCACAGAATCAAACGTAATATGTTTAGCAAGAATAGCAAGTACAGGGGTCTTACCATAATATCTTTATTGCGATTCTGTTTAGGACCTAAACTGAATTGCTAAGGGAGTTATGCGACTTATATAGCTCCGCCATTTAGCGATTCAGTTTAGGTCCTAAATATATCGCAATATAACCATGATGTCCTATCATGGTAAGGCCCCAGTACTCGTAACACCTAACATGTAGGTAATAATATGCTTGTCAGTTTTTCTTTTGAAAGACACGCAATATAATCTAAGCTTCAGAACATGAATGGAAATAACAAATGTCACAATAAATTTTGATAAAAATGTTATATATTATGAAGTCTTATCAAAAAATTCAACGTTGATCTTTCATACTTTAAATGGGTTAATCAACTTTTTCTTGTCACACGTTGCTATGGTTACGGTCTCCTGAGTCACTCTTAAAATTCTAGATTTTTCGTATTTAAATGAACCAAACTTGCATTTTATGGTAGTTGTAAGACCTTTCCATAATGGGACATCTACTGAGCATGTTAGTAGAACATGGTACAGCAGTTCTTCTAACAATCTATGCTACTATTTTCTCCTCGCTGATGGGACAGAATAACAACAAGAAATAGTTGAATAAAAATGTCGTAAGTATACATTTCTTATCTGTACCCCTGGTGTAATTATTTTTATGGCATTTTGAGTTTCCAAAACGTCCCGCTTGGCGCGCAGTTCAAAATCCCATACAAAAATAGACAAATCGCAAACGCGAACGCACTTCACGCTATCGAATGAAATTTACACAAAATATATTTGCGATTTCGAGGCTAGTTTCAGAAAGTATGATCTGTCTGTTAACATTTCAGAATTCGGTTAGTTATAACAAAGTTCGTCTGTATTTATGTCTGCTAACTCATTTAGACAGGTGTCGAAATTGTTTTCGATAGCGTGACGTGCGTACGAGTTTGAGTTTCAAAAACGTCCCGCTTGGCGCGCTGTTCAAAATCCCATACAAAATGAGACTTATTTTAACGCAAACGCGTACGTCCTTCACGCTATCGAATGAAATTTACACTAAGGGTTTTGACATTATGATTCTCGGAAAATGAACTTTAAAAAAAATCTTTTCTATAACCTAATTAGCACGTAATTCATGAAAACCAACTCATTATTTTTCTAGTGTTGTTGTTTTCCCGGAATTTTGCCACGGCTCAAGCCCAAGCCAAAAAATTGTCACAGCCACAGGTTTAAAAACAAGAATTGCCACAGACACACGTTTGAAAACAAGAATTGGCACAGTCAAAAGTTTTAAAAGGATAACTCAATGAGAGTAAATAAAATAATACACAGTAATAAAACTCCTTCATTTCCACTAACTCCATGGTAACAAGTGACAGCCCAATTCGAAAAATGCTTACAAGATGTCACAGCGATACGATACCGATCTGCATCAAGTGACATTTCTACAACCAAAAAGCTTTGGCAGTGACCAATCGGCGTCATATCGCTGTGAGATCTTATAAGCACTTTGAATTGGGCCGTGAATCGATCACTCTCCATAAAACATATATGGCGTACATATGGCTCATAACGCATATACATTTACAGCACAGAACGTGTCGGCATAAAGTGACAGCCGTCATGAATATGTAACGTCATTTGTTTTTTCGTGTTTTTCGCAAAAGAATAGGTACCTAGTCGAATTTGTCACCTGGGGGTGTTTTGTATAAATCACTAAGCGCCTATCCGTGACTTGAAACGAAAAACAAGTATGTATATTTTTGGGGGAAATGTGTTTTTCATTCAAATTACCTATAGTTATATTCACCAAATTTAGATTTAACAAGACTAACCCAGTGAGTATAAAGTTTATTTTGTATAAGTAGGACAATACAAAAATATCACAATTTGAGAGCTTTTAACCATTCGCCAAAAACTGCCCTAAATTTGTAGACGAACTAACCTAAAAACTAAGATTTTTTTATTAATTTCTACGCTGGTATGAGTATTTGTCAATAACGAACAGATTCATATTTGAGTGACAAAAACACATCAGTTAAAATGTTTATAGAAACGTCAACAGAGTTCGGAAATGTAGTTTTCGAATTGCCCGTGATGTAATATTTACCTACTCGTTTTGTTTGTTTTGTCATTTTCAACCAATATGCAGCATTGTTTTAATTTTTATTGGAATCACACACAGTGATTTTGAAATTAGGATTGAAACTGCCAAAACACTTGATAATAAAAAAGTCTCTCAACAAACAAGTGAGGAGTCTTACAACTTTTTTGTACTTTTCAAATTTAAGTGTCTTCCGTTTGGACTGAATACCGTTCCCACAATTACCGTGGCGCTTATAAATACCCGTGGCATTTCCGTGGCATTATCGAGGCAATCATGCGAACTTGCGGCCAGTGGGCGCAGCACGGTTCCATTTTTATCGCATATCACTATGCGCGTCCCTTTCGCACTTACATACTTGTTAAAACGTGACAGGCATAGTGACAAGAGATAAAAACGCGACCGTGCTACGCCGCCAGAGCCACGAATTAAGCTTATTGTACTGTCTATAACCATAAAAGGAGATACTAAAACGGCTTTAGTAAGTTTTCAATTTCAGCGTCTGCCGTTGGGACTGAAGACCGCTCCTCCCACAATTACCGCGGCGATTATAAATACCCGTGGCATTTCCGTGGCATTATAGAGGCAATCATGCGAAGTTGCGGTCAGAGCCACGAATTAAGCCTTTGCCACCTCATAAATTTTCCATCGACAGGAGATTATGTGCTAAAAGGAAATTTTAATTTTAGGGTTCAGCGCGAAATTACGGGTTATTATATTTATATTCTGAAGGTTAAGAGGTTTTGTAGCTCATTATGTGGTTAAGATATCATCTTGATACTTGTTGATTAATCGGTATTATTAATACCTAATGTGATGTGATGGTGTGTGGGTGTGATTTCTTGTGCGTGTGTGTGTGACTCAAGATGATGTGAGAACATTGGACTCGAGAGTCCGCAAAGAAACTAATGATACGGCAAGAAAGGACTGAAAGGAACCGAAGTAGAACTAAAATTAGAACACTTTTGTAACTAAATTCGAATACGAGTTAGCAGTCGCATGCCGTATTTAATGAGCCCAAGTCTTACTGTCGGCTTGAGAATATATTCTTCTTTTTTTTTCTCTATCGTATTTTTCTAACAAATTTTTGTTATTATCTTATAATGTGCTAGTCTAAAAGACATTAAATTTATATAGGTAAGTATAAGCAGGAGAGCTAAATAAAAAGACGAGACAAATTCGCAGTGCATTTTTTTGCCATTAGTTTAGTTTAATTTATCAATTATACAATTTTCACACAGGTGAAATATACATTTCAGTTTGTACTACTTATCATATAATGATCGTTTTTGTAATAAAAATAAGAATTAGAACCGACCATCAGTTAAAATTAAATTGAAGTAGGTAACTTATATGTACATGTGTTGACTCGATTCAAATGCTCCCAGTTCGGTCTTACAAGGAAGGGTACCCAACTGTCCGACTCTGATTTGATTTATTTTGATATATGTTATAGAGTTAGTAGTCTAAAATAACGGACACGTATTTTTTTTTAGCTGCCCAAACTCAACTTTTTGGGAGTAATTGGCCTCCAAAGTACTGAAAGTGACAAAACGCACTAACTTCTATAGAGAGTTTTCTTCAAGAAAATTGCTAGTTAATTACTTGTTTGAATATATGTTGGAGAACATGAAAAAATAATGGACACGTGTTTTTCTATTTCGGCTCAAATTCATATTTTACAATAAAAAGCACACTTCAAAGTTTCATACTTTACGCGCCTTACTTCAGTACCGTGTGTTCACGTCGCAGCACGATACAGCGCGCCTAACAGGGTATTAAAATATTTCAAATGTATACTTTTAGGATCTTTGATGTTTTAAAATATGCTAGGACTTAATGTCCAAACCGGTTAACAACCATGACAACATTCTTCACTACCGGGAAGTTTTTAGTTTCATGATTTAAAAAAACGAATAGGTACAATAACCAACGTGAAGTTCGAGTGAAAGGATGAGAATTATGCAGTATTTTTTCATGTTCTCCAACATATATTCAAACAAGTAATTAACTAGCAATTATCTTGAACAAACTTCTCTATAGAAGTTAGTGCGTTTTATCACTTTTCAGTAATTTGGAGGCCAATTTCTGCCAGAAAGTTGAGTATGGGCAGCTAAAAAAAATACATGTCTGTTATTTTAGACTACTCTATAACATATATCAAAATCAAATCGGAGTCGGACAGTTGGGTACCCTTCCTTGTTAGCTCATTCTCTTCCATATTTCAAGGGATTAAAGAATAAAAGTAGTATTCTTATAAGAAAGAGTAATTAATCATAATAGAGAGGCGTTAATTGTCTGCTGGGCGTGTTTTAGGCTGAGTAGGCTGAATTCTATAACGTGAATTACTTTTCGGAGAGAAAAGATATAGGTACTTAGCTGAAAGGGCTTGGTTATTTTTTGTGGGTTATATTACAAAATAGATTCGTAATACATGACACACATTAACATGCCATTTATTTAATCGTTTGGCTACAAAATCTGGTCATGTAAGGATAAACCCAGTCACCTTCCTTTAGGTCAGTATAGTGTATAGTATAGGTACAGCAATTACAGTCCACCTACCATTATTGGCTTTACGCTACATTTTCTGGTAAATTAAATGAATTTTCACCAGAAAACCGCGCGGTAGTTTTGTGTTCTGCAGCTGGCAGAAGCTTCTGCGGGTTGATGGCTGCTTCCTGGTTATTTACACGCACTTGAGTTAAGGTTTTGTACTGTTTTCTTGCAAATTGGGATATCATTTCTTTGCGATTCGCGCTGACACAAATAAATTCTGGTAGTAATTATGAGCCTAACTCGTAGGTACTTATAACATATACAACCTAGACATATTATGTTATCAACTGAATAGACTTGCAACTCCAGGTACCTATCCAAGACATACAAGACCAAATTCGCTAACCGCGACTAGTCATTAATAAAACCCTCCTGCCCATTTAAATGAAAATTAATACGCCCCAACCGTCTCATTTTAATGGCTTCAGATTTGTAAGCTTTCTTGCTTATATACTTAATTATATTAACCGATTTTACACCACATTTCTAAGATATTAAGGTGCTATTTAGACTGTGATTTTTGCGCAGGTTAGGTAGGTAATTTATTTTGGCGTGATTTAGTGGTCTGAACGTGAGGATTTTAAGAAGTAAAAAT
Organism: Cydia amplana; assembly: GCF_948474715.1. Classification (NCBI taxonomy): domain Eukaryota; kingdom Metazoa; phylum Arthropoda; class Insecta; order Lepidoptera; family Tortricidae; genus Cydia; species Cydia amplana. The sequence goes on along the minus strand of NC_086088.1, from coordinate 12,169,398 downwards.
AGGTCGCGGTTGTAAGGAATTTGTAGGTTTAAAAAAAAAGCAGAAAATGGACACAATTCCCATAAAAAGACCTTATGTCGAGGATATAAGGTTCATACTTATTATTTTAATACATTTTCCAATTTTTACTGATTCGTATAAAAACGTGTAGGTACTGGTACTGTCGCTCGTAACGTCGTAATGCATTATCCATTAATAGCATTAATAATCCATTACATAGTTATGAAATATTGAAATTTCAATATTTTATTACAGACCGTGATCCATATTTTGTTAGTACCTATTCATTACCTACATATTTTGAATAAAAAAATAAAAAACTCTCAATAAATCTTTGACGCTGTAAAAGCCCTTAACGCTTCAAAACTTCACATAGCCTCTGAAGTGGCATTCAGATTCCAAAAATATTTTAATAATATGATATTGATATGATATTATCCTCACCACACTCGCACCGAACGCGAGGAAGACATTGAGCGATAATATCAAATTAATAACCGATTTTTAAAACCCAAATGCCGTTCCAAAACCGTTCCATTATTTTCATTTTCATTGCTAATATTTAAGTAGTTACCAATCGGAGACTTCCAGTTATTCCCAAAAGACAGATTGGATTACGTTTGTGCCATTTCTAATGTTTTCCATTTTATCGTCTTTTTGCAATAAGTAACTGGATTAAACTGGTTTAAAAGCGAGTTTAACTGTTTGTAATATTGTTGAGAAATTTGAAGATAAGATTAGAGAAGCTAAGTAGCATTTGAACTTACAAAATCTAAACTTGTTTATATTCGTTTTACTTCTGTTGCGCGCAAAACTTACTTATCAGAATTGTGTTGAGTAAAATTAAATAAATATCTACTCAAAATGAGATTATGATAGTAGTAAGTAATGCGGCATAAAGCTTCTGTGCGGTTTTTTTCGGATTTCGCCAAACGGCTGGTTGAGGTCACTGGGGACAAAAGAGCTGGCAGCTCAACGAATAAGCGTTGTGATTCAGCGAGGAAATGCTGCCAGTATCTTTAGCGCTATGCCCTCTTTAGATATCTAGATTTTTAGTTTTAGTCAAATACTTGACCCTATTGTGTAATGGCTTCTCAGTGTCCCACTTAAAACAAAACACTGTATAAATTACAGCTCAATTCATGGAAACATCAATAAACGTTATTCTACACCGATTTAAATTGTGGAGAAAGCTATTTAAATCGCTAATATCAGTATTCTGCAGAAACTTAGCTTACATTCTCAGCTACGAAAACATATTGTTTGAAGTTCACACGGTTTCGTCAGTAACGCTACACAGACCACTTTTGCTAGACGAACCAAATAAGAGATATTATTATTGTCATTGCCATGCATATTTTTGGAAGACCGCAAATTTAACGCCTAGTGTTAGGGTCGCCTGCTTACGTCTATCAGAAATACTGATACGCTGTTTACAAGGCATTTAGAGGCTTTGGCTGCTTAGGGTACATATTATAAGTTTGATTAACATAAGATTAAGGGAATGATTAACCTACACTATGGATATATGGTCTGAAATAAATTTATTGAGTTGATTATTTTATTGAATTATTCGTTTTAGTTGAGTCCTTGTTTACAGCAATAAATATAATTATGGTATAAAATAATCATTGGCTTTTAACATCAATAATTATGATGGTTAAAACAGCGTCCATAAAAGAATGTGTACAATAGTCCACGATGAAACTCATTAGACTGGTCCGTGGGATAGTATTTGACGGATAAAAAAAACCTAACAGCTTTCTGTATCGCTCTTGCACTATAACGTGACGAAATTTTTGAATTTCGATGTTCGGAAAAGGATCCCAGTTCAAAATACAGTCATCGCTCGGATAACTGCTGCCTTCGTGAGTCTTTATCGCTTTATAACACGGAGTCTGAAGTAGGTAATCTATGTAAGACTCTTAAGCTTATTTTAGTGCATTCAGTTAACAGTTGAGTTACAATAATTCAGCTCTTTCAGCGGGCTTGGAATGTTCGAAGAAGATATAATGGTATTAAAATATTAGACTGAGAATACAAATATTAACCATTTTCAAAATTACCGCGCTTTCAAAGTTATCCTAATGCACTTTATTTGATTTCAGCAGCCTTAGACCAACTTGCACCATTCCACTAACCCGGAGTTAACCGATTAAAACTGGAGTTACCATGGTTACCAGTACAATTTGACACTGGGTTTACTGTTTAACCGCTTAACCCCGGGTTATTGGGATGGTGCATGTAGCCCTAAGTGTATAATATGTGGGTGTGTTTGTGTCATGTAATTCTCTTTATGCGCCTTGAAAATTAAAAGATTTTTGTCTCTATACCTAGAAACCAGCGTCCTTCAGCGCACTTTCTCACGAATTCAACCAGCCATATGAAATACGATCGTCCATTTTTAAGACCCTTTCCTACAAAACTACCACTTCCCTTTTATTATATTTCATCGTGAAACAGCGGCTCATTTCAACTCGACAAAAGAGCAGCGAAATAAAAAAAAAGAAACTAGGCCCCGTTTTGACATCCCTTAAAAATGGGCCAATACATCAGCGCGAAGAGCTAAGAACTGAAGTGTCAATTTGATGTGGCATCATGGTTTTTTCGTGGTTCGCTTTCGGTTTTGTTTTACCAGTTTAGATAAGAAAAAAAAAGATGATGATGATGATCCTTCCGACCGATTTCGGCCATGGCGACCACTTCGACTTCTAGTTTGCTCGGCGCTCGTGCGCCCGAAGATAAATGACGTAGCCGATCTTCGAGGTGAACCCCCGCGCACATTGAGAGCACATGAGGACACCAGCCACGCAGTGGTAGTGAATGGGAGCAGGCTAGAGGCAAATTAATAATAATTATGCAATATGGCTTCTCTGATACTAAGCCTGTAATTAAATATGACCTACAAATTGACCTAGTTCCACAGTACGTACCGAGGTGAGTAAAAACAGCGGTAAGTTGAAACAACGTCACTTTCGTGGTATTTATAATCGTCTTGAGGCAAGGACGCATATTAAAGGACCAGCGGATTCCAGCTCAATAACGGTTATCTCAAATTCGGATGTCTCAAAATTGACGTTTCAACCTACCTCTGTTTTAACTCACCTCGGTCTCCCTTAAGTTAAAGAAGGCTTGTGCTTTGGGCACCAAACACCGATACCTCAAAACGAGGTGTGCTCCTTTTCTTTATAGTACAAGAGGTCAATTCTAATTTAACAATGTGTGGTTTTGAAAATTGTTTTGATAAGACCTTGACAAGCGTCTTAGTGATTGGTACCAGTGTTGTAAATAACGCTTATTTTTAGGCTTAAAGACTCGAGCCCTCAAGACTCGTAAGTCTTGAAGACTCGACTATATTTGAGAATTGTATTTGTTTATTTTACGCGTATGGATGTAAAAAATCGTCTTTGCCGCCTTTGAGGCGTTAAGCCTCGAGAGTCTTAAGGGTTCGAGTCTTTAGGCCTCGAAATGAACGTTATTAATTGGTACGCGTCAACACTAATTGGTACGCATCTCACGAACGGGTTTCACTTAATTTTTACACTTTTAACGAATTTGCTAAAAAAGCGATACCACATCTACAATTTATCACCTTCCTGACACAGTAGAAAGACTAGAAAGGCGGGAACACCATGTATAATTCAAAATCGTGTCCTGTATATCATTGTGCCGGTTACTGGGTGTATAAAGAGACGGTTTTTAGTACTCGCCAAAATTACCACTTCCGGAAATAGGGGCTTAATAAATAAATAATAATTTATGGGGCATAGGGGTCGATGTAGACCTTCCACAGAATAAAAAAAAAACAACGGGTTGCACTCCGGGAGTGCCGGCAAAAGTGAAAACTCAATGACATTGTAACAGTTTTTCGATCAGGTCACGTCGTGTCCGTCTTACGAATTTTCAATCTGTCGGTAACGTGACCTGTCGCGAGTTTAACATTTTTTCCCCACCTCAAAAAGTGCACAGCACCGCTAAAGAAGTTTTCACTTCAATAATAACTCCTGTGCCATAAATTTGTGTTTTGTACAATAAAGAGTACCCGATACATACATACAATACATAATAGTACTAGATACAGAAGATTCACTCTCTAACAAAACGCCTCTATTACGACAGATATGAACGCTAGGTGGCGCAAGCGCGAGCAGGCGTCCGTTCCGTAGCGGTGCGCGGCAACTAATATGCCTAGACACCAAAATTGGTGTGACCTGCATGCAGTGCCGGCCCGAGCCCTTGATCAGGGTAGAGCGAAGACGGGTTTTGGCGCCCTTCGTTGAAGTTTTCAAGCGTATTTTTTCCCTGTATGTACTTGTAGGTACTTGTAGGTACTTGTAGCGACGCGACGAAATCGCGGAGTGAGCCACGCCTTGCCCTACACTAAATCTGCCCTGCTAAGCTAACTTAAATAGAAGTATCTCAAATGAAAATTGAATGCATTGGCAATGAATTGAAAATCCTTTATCTGAAAGATCCACTTTCAAGATGATTTATTTTGAAAAATCGCCTTTAGCTTAGGTGGGCAGAAATAGTACTAAGTTAAATATGAGAAATTGCATACTAAATTGCCGTTTGTTATTTTAATAGTGCTTAACTAATAAAAGCTTAATTGTAATTAATGTTTAGAACTGAAATGTTAATTTAGCTGTATTATTCATCGTAAATATAAAGGCCTTCATAATTTAAACATAAGTATGCCTGCCTTAAAATAAAGACCTTTTCAAAGGTGACTTATCCCTAAAACACACATTAGGTAGACTAACGTGCAATTTGCCACAAAAACATGAGTTTTTAGCGAAAATGTAGCGAAATGAACGACTTAATTCCCCACGAATGCGCGGAAATTGCGTAAAAGCGATTTACACCCTTTTTTGTGGGACTGTGGCAAAGTGTAATAACTCTATTTTGGGGTAATTTTTGTAAGAATTGTAGGAAAAACGCGTAAAAGTCAAGGAAATTAGAGTTCTGTAGACATGTCTTGTTTTTGTTGCTTGTTCAACAAGCAATGTTGGAATAACATTTCGATAAAAAAGTGTACAAGAGCCCGATTCTGTTTCCTTATTTTGTAATATATCATTTCACATTTGACAGCTGACAGTTTCAGAACAAATTAAATTCAAAGTGGAGTGGTTACCATGCCTTTGTAACATCGACTCTAAGATACGGCATAATATTTTGGGGCAACTCTACAGACCGAGAAATGGCATTTCTAGCTCAAAAAAAGTGTGTAAGATCCTTGTGTGGTATTCGCTTTGAGGAATCTTGTATTAGCCTTATTTTCAAAATCTTAAGATTCTAACTCTTCCTAGCCTATATATTTTTGAAATGTGTGTTTTTGTGAAATGTGACTCCCATCTATTCTTAAACTTTAAAAGCTCACGATTACGGGGTAAAATATTACACTCGTACCGAAAACGATGCTATTCCAAAAAATTGTAGTTGGAATGGCCCCAAGAATACTGATTCGAAAGAGTTACTACTCAATAAAAGATTTTTTAGATGATAAAAGGACTTGTAAATAATTTATGTAAATACCTATTATATTTTGACATCCATGCTCTCAAAATTTGTATGCCGTAAGGCGCCACATAGTGAAACTGACTGAACTGTAACACCCTATTACCTATGTTGGACAAATAAATAATTTTGTATTTTGGAGTTCCAAGGTTCCATGGCCTACAGTAACAGCTTACCAGACGGGCCGTACGCTTATTTGCCAATGACTTATGAAAAAGGGTTCGGTGCCAACTACGGAACCCTCGCTAGTACCTCTGCCCCGACAGAGACAAATTATGCAACTTTTATTATCGCGGAGTGACGGCCCTCCACCGATGTAATTGATTTATGACCGAGATATTTTATAATTACGTGAAGAAAAGTTACTACATTTAAGAGTTTTTCAAAATGACTAGTTTATTTATTCGTACTTATTAGTAAGTTAACCCAAATATGGTTTTAAGTAAACAGTACCCCTAAGCCCGTACCATGAGTCACTGACAGTGTCAAAACTTGACATATCGTCGGTGCAAATAAAAAAATCGCTGTTTTTTTACGATTTTTTGATTTTGGCATATTCTAATTCCTTTTTCAATTTCCCGTCGACCTATATCAATATTTTTTTTTATATCTATATTGGTTTTGAAAATAACTAACAAAATACGCGTGCTTGAGATAAGTCTCATTTTGAAAGCAAGGACCTACTGTAACAACTATAATAATAGAAAACGTCTCATTTTGTATGAGATTTTGAGTTTCCAAAACGTCCCGCTTGGCGCGCTCGGTGACCGCTTGTACCAATGAGTTTTCCGGAATTTATGTACGGAATATCATTTGATATTTAGGTAGGTACTACTAGTTTTTCGATGAAGGAAAATATCGCAAAGAATCCCGCGCAATTATGCGAAGAAATTAAAAAGTGTGCCTATTTATTTATTTATTTTAAAATTTAATTTAGGCAACAATATAACATAATTATACCTTATTATACGTATAATTTTATGAGTTTAAAAACTAAACACTATTTAGGCGACAGAACGGCGTGGCTCCGTTGAATCGTCTAGTGAATCGTGTAGTGTGTGTGTGTATGTGTCGTGTATTGAAACCTATGTGTGTACTCCTTAACCCACATTGGGCTAGCATGGAGACGATAGCCCAAAACCCTCTCACGCATGACAGATCTGAGGGGCTACCGCGAAAACCGAATTTCGCAAATTGCGGGGATCTTTCTCTTTTACTCTTATGAAGGCGTAATTAGAGTGACAGTGAAAAATGCCCGCAATTTGCGAAATTCGGTTTTTGCGGTAACCCCTCTGTGCCCACTTGCCGTATAAAGGCTGAATTATTGTCATAAATCTTAAACCGTACACCCTAGAGCGTGGACTGTTCCAGATGATAAGCATCCCACTGTTTAATAACAAAAGCTTATGCTAAACCTTTTCCGAAAATGTAAACACAGGGTATCCACGGCACATTTGGTTCGTAATCATCCCCTGTTCCACCAAAACTTACGAACTAAAACTATTAGTTTTCGGGTTGGACCCTTTTTACACCGCACCTAGTTTCGTATGCGACCAAGCTTGAAGTTTTTGTTTTTATTCCATCTGAGAAATCAGTTTGATGCGAAAAAGGTTCGGGCTGTGTTAAAATGTTTCTTTGTACCGTTTTGTTTATGAGAAAATAGTGGTGTTTTTTGTCGCTTAGTGATTTTTAGGGTTCCGTAGCCAAATGGCAAAAAACGGAACCCTTATAGATTCGTCATGTCTGTCTGTCTGTCCGTCTGTCCGTCTGTCCGTCCGTATGTCACAGCCACTTTTCTCCGAAACTATAAGAACTATACTGTTGAAACTTGGTAAGTAGATGTATTCTGTGAACCGCATTAAGATTTTCACACAAAAATAGAAAAAAAAACAATAAATTTTTGGGGTTCCCCATACTTCGAACTGAAACTCAAAAATTTTTTTTTCATCAAACCCATACGTGTGGGGTATCTATGGATAGGTCTTCAAAAATGATATTGAGGTTTCTAATATCATTTTTTTCTAAACTGAATAGTTTGCGCGAGAGACACTTCCAAAGTGGTAAAATGTGTGTCCCCCCCCCTGTAACTTCTAAAATAAGAGAATGATAAAACTAAAAAAAATATATGATGTACATTACCATGTAAACTTCCACCGAAAATTGGTTTGAACGAGATCTAGTAAGTAGTTTTTTTTTATACGTCATAAATCGCCTAAATACGGAACCCTTCATGGGCGAGTCCGACTCGCACTTGGCCGCTTTTTTATTTTGGTTTACAGGATGGTTTAGAAACAAATGCGAAAATGATTTTGTTTTACTTAAAACTTGACCAAGGGTTGTTTTACGATTTTGGTTGTTTTTGTTTCAAACATCATCAAAGGTCAACATTTATTTAGGCCACAGGGGCACTTTTACACGTCAACATGGAATTAACATACAAGCAAAAAAAACACACCAACAATAATTATAAATAAAATACATTTAAACCGCGAATATCAATGGAAGCTAAAGTATTACAATAACATAGAGATATATAAAGTCTCTAAATGTCGAATTACAAAAAAAAACTAAAAATATAATATTAAAAAAAACAAAAATAAAAATCTAAAATTATTTAGCGGTGTAAATGTCTCTAAGTATTTATCTTCGTTAATTTCGCGTAAAAAATGATGGATCTCGTGATTGATCCCACGTGACGGATCTCAGGGCAGGGGAATACCAAACGGCGATGGCAGGACGACCTAGACACATTTGCATAATATACAGGGTGTCCCAGAAATCGACGTCAAGCCGTAAACGGATGATAGACCAAGTCATAACAGTTATAATAAAAATACAAAAAAAAATCCAACTCATGTTCTTTAAAAATTATGGTCACTTTAAAAATTCACTAAAAAATCCACACCCTTTAATGGTTCTTTAACTCTTGTTACTACAAATTCCATAATTTTTTTTCTTTATTCATTTAATTTCTTAGATTTATTCTATTTTTTTTATTCATTTAATTTCTTAGATTTATCTATTTTTTTTTATTATTATTCTCCGTATTTATTTTTCCTCTTACGTTAGGTTATTTATAATACGAATATAAAAGTAAAATATAAAAACACTTACAAAACAATAAAAAATACATATAAACACATTATAAAAAACCTAACCTAGGATGCCGCCAGCAGCGGGGCAAGGCCCAAGCTACCGGTGGTCAGGGCCACAGAGAGAGGAACCGGCGGACTATCCGCGCCGTGTCCAAGATCACCGCCTTCTGGATCTGGCCCTTGATCCAACCACCTAGCGAGAGTCTCTCAAGATGTTGGTCGAGACTCTTCGCTATTAGACCGTTCGCTGAAACAACTATCGGGACAATGATCGTCGAATCAACATCCCACATGGCGGTTATCCCGTGAGCAAGTCTAGGTACTTACTAGCTCTTTAAATATGTATTTTTTTTTATTATTACGATCATCATATCCGTACAGGTCGATTCGAGCTTTAGAAATTGAAATGCCCATCACGTTCATAATTAGTAATTACACCCTGTACACGTCACTCGTCAGACTAAATCACGCCATTTCTCATTCTTCTTCACAAAAAAACGGAAATTATAATTTCAAACCCCTTCAAGTCAGTGTGAAAACTCCCAGTATTTATATCCGGTCATTTTTCACTTTCAACCGGCCGATCGCTCATCCTGGCGGCCATTTTGAAAAACGTTTTTCCCGGTTTTTATACGGACAGTTTTATTTGCGTTCTGTTTTTAAAATGTAGTGAGATTTATGGAGATGGTATCCTGTAAATGCTAGTTGATCGAGTATAAACAGCAACACTCTTAATTGTCTATCGGTGGACCTTATGCCTTTTGTAATAAGGTTTATAAACTGTCAGTTAACAGTGTGGTCGATGCATAGACTAGGAATCCTCTAGACGGAGTTTAGAGCAATTATTATTAAATTGTACAACGGGACTTAATCGCGTATCTAAGTTTAAGATTTACCTCCGACGTTTCGAGGACGCAAAACACAAAACGTTCAAGCGAATAATCAAGACCAAGTGCGGGTAGTTCGAAAAACTCGCGCGGTTAGAAGATGCTGATGTCAACTTAAGCCAGTCTTCTCCGAGACCACGGGGACAACGCCGTCCTCGAAACGTCGGAGGTAAATCTTAAACTTAGATACGCGATTAAGTCCCGTTGTACAATTTAATAATGTGTAAAAATCGTGAAAGTTTAAATTAGAGCAATTATTTCATGAAACCGATGCTGCCAAAAATACTGGGGTGCGGGGGACGAGGTGAGTGAGTCCCATGCCGTGAGTGGTCCGTTCAAAGACACGGACGTCACACAAAGACACTTTGACTCGAAGATGGAGTAAAACTACCATATATTTGTGACAGGGGGTAGCGCTACTATGCTCAGTCTAGAGGATGTCTTGTCGATGGTAGTATGGACACAATTTGACTTGTCAAAGTATCAGCACAGACATGGTTTTTATCTACCTAATCATAAATGTAGGTACCACTAAAATAGTAGGTACTACCTAATCATAAATTTACCACTAAAATAGTAGGTAATGTTTTGTCCGACGCATAATAACTAGACATGTTGTTATGGTGCTATCGGTTAGGGTTCCGTAGCCAAATGGCAAAAAACGGAACCCTTATAGATTCGTCATGTCTGTCTGTCTGTCCGTCTGTCCGTCTGTCCGTCTGTCCGTCTGTCCGTCTGTCCGTCCGTATGTCACAGCCACTTTTCTCCGAAACTATAAGAACTATACTGTTGAAACTTGGTAAGTAGATGTATTCTGTGAACCGCATTAAGATTTTCACACAAAAATAGAAAAAAAACAATAAATTTTTGGGGTTCCCCATACTTCGAACTGAAACTCAAAAATTTTTTTTTCATCAAACCCATACGTGTGGGGTATCTATGGATAGGTCTTCAAAAATGATATTGAGGTTTCTAATATCATTTTTTTCTAAACTGAATAGTTTGCGCGAGAGACACTTCCAAAGTGGTAAAATGTGTGTCCCCCCCCCCCCCTGTAACTTCTAAAATAAGAGAATGATAAAACTAAAAAAAATATATGATGTACATTACCATGTAAACTTCCACCGAAAATTGGTTTGAACGAGATCTAGTAAGTAGTTTTTTTTTTATACGTCATAAATCGCCTAAATACGGAACCCTTCATGGGCGAGTCCGACTCGCACTTGGCCGCTTTTTTATTTTGGTTTACAGGATGGTTTAGAAACAAATGCGAAAATGATTTTGTTTTACTTAAAACTTGACCAAGGGTTGTTTTACGATTTTGGTTGTTTTTGTTTCAAACATCATCAAAGGTCAACATTTATTTAGGCAACAGGGGCACTTTTACACGTCAACATGGAATTAACATACAAGCAAAAAAAACACACCAACAATAATTATAAATAAAATACATTTAAACCGCGAATATCAATGGAAGCTAAAGTATTACAATAACATAGAGATATATAAAGTCTCTAAATGTCGAATTACAAAAAAAAACTAAAAAAAAAATATTAAAAAAAACAAAAATAAAAATCTAAAATTATTTAGCGGTGTAAATGTCTCTAAGTATTTATCTTCGTTCATTTCGCGTAAAAAATGATGGATCTCGTGATTGATCCCACGTGACGGATCTCAGGGCAGGGGAATACCAAACGGCGATGGCAGGACGACCTAGACACATTTGCTTAATATACAGGGTGTCCCAGAAATCGACGTCAAGCCGTAAACGGATGATAGACCAAGTCATAACAGTTATAATAAAAATACAAAAAAAAATCCAACTCATGTTCTTTAAAAATTATGGTCACTTTAAAAATTCACTAAAAAATCCACACCCTTTAATGGTTCTTTAACTCTTGTTACTACAAATTCCATAATTTTTTTTCTTTATTCATTTAATTTCTTAGATTTATTCTATTTTTTTTATTCATTTAATTTCTTAGATTTATCTATTTTTTTTTTATTATTATTCTCCGTATTTATTTTTCCTCTTACGTTAGGTTATTTATAATACGAATATAAAAGTAAAATATAAAAACACTTACAAAACAATAAAAAATACATATAAACACATTATAAAAAACCTAACCTAGGATGCCGCCAGCAGCGGGGCAAGGCCCAAGCTACCGGTGGTCAGGGCCACAGAGAGAGGAACCGGCGGACTATCCGCGCCGTGTCCAAGATCACCGCCTTCTGGATCTGGCCCTTGATCCAACCACCTAGCGAGAGTCTCTCAAGATGTTGGTCGAGACTCTTCGCTATTAGACCGTTCGCTGAAACAACTATCGGGACAATGATCGTCGAATCAACATCCCACATGGCGGTTATCCCGTGAGCCAAGTCTAGGTACTTACTAGCTCTTTAAATATGTATTTTTTTTATTATTACGATCATCATATCCGTACAGGTCGATTCGAGCTTTAGAAATTGAAATGCCCATCACGTTCATAATTAGTAATTACACCCTGTACACGTCACTCGTCAGACTAAATCACGCCATTTCTCATTCTTCTTCACAAAAAAACGGAAATTATAATTTCAAACCCCTTCAAGTCAGTGTGAAAACTCCCAGTATTTATATCCGGTCATTTTTCACTTTCAACCGGCCGATCGCTCATCCTGGCGGCCATTTTGAAAAACGTTTTTCCCGGTTTTTATACGGACAGTTTTATTTGCGTTCTGTTTTTAAAATGTAGTGAGATTTATGGAGATGGTATCCTGTAATTGCTAGTTGATCGAGTATAAACAGCAACACTCTTAATTGTCTATCGGTGGACCTTATGCCTTTTGTAATAAGGTTTATAAACTGTCAGTTAACAGTGTGGTCGATGCATAGACTAGGAATCCTCTAGACGGAGTTTAGAGCAATTATTATTAAATTGTACAACGGGACTTAATCGCGTATCTAAGTTTAAGATTTACCTCCGACGTTTCGAGGACGCAAAACACAAAACGTTCAAGCGGATAATCAAGACCAAGTGCGGGTAGTTCGAAAAACTCGCGCGGTTAGAAGATGCTGATGTCAACTTAAGCCAGTCTTCTCCGAGACCACGGGGACAACGCCGTCCTCGAAACGTCGGAGGTAAATCTTAAACTTAGATACGCGATTAAGTCCCGTTGTACAATTTAATAATGTGTAAAAATCGTGAAAGTTTAAATTAGAGCAATTATTTCATGAAACCGATGCTGCCAAAAATACTGGGGTGCGGGGGACGAGGTGAGCGAGTCCCGTGCCGTGAGTGGTCCGTTCAAAGACACGGACGTCACACAAAGACACTTTGACTCGAAGATGGAGTAAAACTACCATATATTTGTGACAGGGGGTAGCGCTACTATGCTCAGTCTAGAGGATGTCTTGTCGATGGTAGTATGGACACAATTTGACTTGTCAAAGTATCAGCACAGACATGGTTTTTATCTACCTAATCATAAATGTAGGTACCACTAAAATAGTAGGTACTACCTAATCATAAATTTACCACTAAAATAGTAGGTAATGTTTTGTCCGACGCATAATAACTAGACATGTTGTTATGGTGCTATCGGGCTGGGGCCTAGCCAAAATGACAATCGATTGCGCTGTAGCGAACGAAATGCCTTTCTCTCTCGCTATCGTACTAAATGGATAGACATAAGCGTTTCGTTCGCTACGGCGCAAACGATTGTCATATTGGTTTCTGATGATGGACACAGGTGGCCATAGGAACTCAAAACAAGACAAAAAATTGATCAATGATAAAACAACGCAATCTAATTGTGTTTGGGTTTGTTAGAATTTTCTCGATGAGTATTAGTTGCCTATTGAAAGTACATACAGTCAGCGATAAAAGGTTATATCAAAAATGAAGGTAAAAAAACGCTCGTCACGCTATTGAATAAAATTTACACTAGGGGTTCCAATAGTAAACTTAATTTAGTAATAAAGTAAAAAAAATTACACTAGTAAACCAAAATCAGTAGTAGGTATATTCATATTTCCTTGAAACATCCATTACATTATAGACCCCAAAAAAGTAAAATGCAAAGTTCCAAAATAAAAAACATTAAAAAATAAATACCTAGCTAAACGTTGCTTACACCCATAAAATCATACCATTAAATAAAAAGCCCTTTTTACGTCGTTTTAGAATAAATAACTAATGGAGCTTTGAACGCAAAATGAAAAATACGTTCCTGTCAAATTATATCATTAACTGTCAGCAAAAATGGATAAAAGTAAGAGTATAATACTTTTTACCGGAGACAGAGTACCTTCATTATGGTCGTTAATAGTACTTTCCTATCGCAGTACACAGTTAAAGATAAGTAATCATTAAATATATATTGTTATTTATGTATGGGGTTATTGTAAGGAGGTATTTTAGTGTTAAGTGTAAATAGTAGCTATTAAGAATAATATATGTATTTTAATTGTAATTGTATTCCTGTTTAATTTTGTTTGTACCAAATGTAATTTTAATGTACCTATATTCCTATGGACTTTGTCAGAAATAAAAGATTTTTTTTTAATACCCGTACGCAAAACTCTAATTATATGGGTACTACGCGACGACATACATATTTAAATATATAAATACACACAAAACATCCATATAAGTAACGATTTTTTATCGTCCATAAAATAACTACAGCTACCAAAAGTAAGATAAAGAAATATTTTAATGTCTTCTTCTGTGTAAACGAGTACCTACCTGCTTACCAAATACGAACCGAAGACAATATTTTAATTCCTTCATCCTTCATGAATAAATTATAACAGAAGACAATTTCCGTAATCGACCTAGCCTTAAACTAAAGCCCTAGGCTTGGACACTAAGCACTTTAGAAAGGTAAACGTAGCACAACGCGGTTTTGAGCAATGCTTAAATTAAAATATGTCACAGCAATACGATACCGATTTATGAGTGTTAAAAGTGACATTTTTAGTTGAAGAAATGTCACTTATGACACTGCCAGAACAGTATCGTACCGCTGTGACATCTTATAAGCATTGTTCGAATACAGCCGACAGTCAACGGTATATTTCTTTGACAACATTACAGGAATGATTTCTTAAAATGCATGTTGTTGATTATTTTAACAAAGGTTGTGAAAATTGCACGAAAAAGTACATGACAACGAGATAATACAATAAATGTGTACAAAAGCGAACTTATCCTTTTAAGGGAACTCTTTTAGTCAATATTAAGGCAACTGAGAGAGATAAATAGAAAATGGTAGTCAAACTAAGATATGTAATCGATCTGAAATTTTCTGAATCTACCTATAAACTAGTTTTCTAAATTGCTAAATAATTATTTTCTGCCTGCGCATACCTGTGCAAATTCATCTTACTTTTCTTCCACTGTTCACTGTGCTTATAAAAACAGACAAATGGCGGATATCCACGCACATTCCAGCGAACGATGCAGCTCTAACGCGCCCTCGTTTACTGAGGGCCTACCGCGAACGAAGTACGACGTGTTGCCTCTCTATCGCACTTGTAAATTTGTATGTAAGTGTGACAGGAAGGCAACACGTCGAACGTGGTTCGCGGTAGGCCCTCTGAACGTAAAACACGCAAATCACTTACCAGCCAGAAGGCACGTGCACTGAACCCCTAGTGTAAATTTCATTCGATAACGTGACGAGCGTTCGCGTTTGCGTTGTCTATTTTTGTATCGGATTTTGAACAGCGCGCCAAGCGAGATGTTTTGGAGATGTTTACTATTCTTTCCTGTAATTTTTTGAGGAAACTTGTAATAACTCGCGCTTGTTAAATTACTCGTCTTATCGTTTCAAATACTTTACAACTAATTTATCTAAGCCCCCAAGTCCGGTTAGTTAACAATGCTGCCACAGACAATGTAGTAGCAGAGCTTAGACTTGTGAGAGAAAGTATATTTACCCGGACGGTAGATAGTGGAGGGTATTAGTTTGAGTGATTTATTTTCTACATAATATTTTGGCCACGCAACCCAAACCGAGAAAACGTTTTAATTTTTAAATTAAGGGAAAAATTTCAAAAAAGTCACCGCTTGGAACAAGATTCGAACTTGCGAACTTTTGGGACTAAAAATGTAATATTGACGCAGTACCTAATAATTTATGACACGAGAATAAAAATTGAACATGAAAACTTCTTTGTTTGGACAGATTTAATAGATGAGAGCAAATTTATGCTGACATGCCTGAATTCACAAAAAAAAGAGAGACACTCCATTGTTCCCATTTGATAAAATTTTCAACTAGAAATTCAACTTAAATACCAATGAATTATATTTTCTGAAAAACCTTAGGCTAATAACCTGTCATAACGCATGTAAATCTTGAAAAAATACTAATTTGATACCGTTGATACAAAAACATATCCTGTCACCGAGCATTCTTTATGAGCTGATTTTAATTGTGTTGTATTTTTTTGTCAGAATGCTATAAAATTCGGCGTTCCCTATTACAATAATTTGTACAGTATAAAATACCAAATTTTCCTGTGAGTTACGAAATCGTATGGAATTTTCGTAAATCATCGTAAAATTACATACATTTAAGTCAGTAAATATTCTTTATTGTGTACCAACCATAAACTCAAAAATCAATCACATCACAATAAAAACAACAAAATCATATAATATAAACAACACAAGAACAACACACAACAAATAAACAACTAGGAGTTTCGTGTTTATTTCGCCCAATGAGAAGCTCTTTAAAACTTCATCAAAATCTGACGAAAAAAAATTCGACAACAAGAAAATCGGCCCTTATAAATAAGTATAATTTTCATTTAGATAAGTAAACCTCTGTATTATTTATATTCTATGCCACCGCCAACCTAACTCAGTTAAGTTATTTCATTTGCAACTATTTCTAAGACGCTTTCCCCCGAGTATTATAAATTTAAACCCTAATTCAAAAGTGGTTAAGCCTCTTCAAACTTTAGGGCGCTTAAACCCTTTTAAAAACAACCCTCACACTTCAGCAACAATGTAACTGAATGCCTACATTTATTCTCGAAATGGCATTTTAGAGTTACCTGTAGCATTTGTATTCGTAAGTTGAGCGTTTGAAGGGTTAATTTTGTTTTCTAACTATTGAGAGGATTAAACTTTAAAGGTGGTAAAAGGTTGAGTGAATTTGGAATAAATAAAGTTTGAGAGTTTGTTAAGTGTTAACGTTTCCAGTTTATTTTGCTAATATTTAAAGTATCTTTGTTTTTAATTGTCGGTACATACACCTAAAAATCACATTACAACACCCTTATTTCTAACTAAATAAAGACGAATTTCGAATACCAGAACTGCAATGTTCGTAGTGCAATATTCATGATGCTTAAATGCGGTTAGCTGCGCTCTATTACAATATATTAAAGACTAATATATAATGTTGTAGCTGTATATGTTGTGGTAATGTTAAATTGCAATGTTGTTTGCGGTAATGCAGCTGCCGTCGGTCTTATTATTATGATATTAAGAGTATTTTTGGTGTAACTGAGCTTGTTTTGGGGGCGTCTTGTATGATAAAGTTGGTTGTGGACATCGCAATATGCATTCTCTTCTCTTAGATGCAACGGTACATAAAGTAGGTTACTAGAGATCCTATAGGTGCTATAGAAAGAGCAACGTTTTGGCAATATTAGGGAATAATAATTACAAAATCATAAACTGTTAATAGGTACTCTCTTAATGAAGTTGTATGCCCTATGCTACCAGTTTTAGGGCATCCATTTTAGGACAGAAAGTGTCCCATGTTTTATTAGGGTTCCGTACCCAAAGGGTAAAAACGAGACCCTATTACTAAGACTCCGCTGTCCGTCCGTCCGTCCGTCCGTCTGTCACCAGACTGTATCTCACGAACCGTGATAGCTAGACAGTTGAAATTTTCACAGATGATGTATTTCTGTTGCCGCTATAACAACAGATACTAAAAACAGAATAAAATAAAGATTTAAGTGGGGCTCCCATACAACAAACGTGATTTGTGACCGAAGTTAACCCCCTCACTGGGACTCACAAGATTTAAGGTGACCGTTTTCATGCTTGTTTTTTTTGCTTGTTTTGCTCTATTTTTTGTTGATGGTGCGGAACCCTCCGTGCGCGAGTCCGACTCGCACTTGGCCGGTTTATTTTATAAACTGTCCATTTCATGTTTAGTTAGGAGTTTTTAGACAATTCTGGATGATTACTTCTAGATGAAATTATTTCAAGACCGGGACGTGACTGACGTACTAGAAGGGAGGCCTATGCGCAGCAGTTGGGCGAGTAAGGGCTGATATAATGATGATGATGATGATGAAACAATTTGATGGAATTAGTTTTTCACTACTAAATTATAATGATCGAAGAAAGTTAAAAGGCATAGCTACAGTTAGTTAATCACTAAGTTGTGTTAAAATATTGTTCATAATGTCAATATCCAGAGAGGAAAATAAGGAACGTAGTAGAATGTATGAAGAAACGCTCGACCACACTCCTCTTAACGTTATGTTGATCTGTAGTAACACACGTCTGATACTGAGTCGCTACGGCCCAAATTGAGTTAGTATCACACGTGTGCTACTAGGGCGCTCCATGGATTAATAGGTAGCGAATTATCATTAGATAAGATGACAATGACACATCAAGCGAGTTTGCAGACACCGTTTACCAGCAACTAGTAGTCATTATAATGACGGCTATTATGACGTCACGGTCATCGGAATCATTAATGATGGTGTATAATTTCTATCGACGCAGAGTGGATCAGCTATGGAAAACCAGCTTCAGTGTAACTGCGTTATTTTTAATTATTTAGTTTTTTTTTTGGTAGAATTTAGTAATTTTGAAGAACTTCTTATTCTGGGCCGAATAAATAAGGAAATACCCTATTTGTGACAAAAATAGTATAATATAAATCATTTTCAGTTGTGTTACGAAAATACTGACTCAGAGGAAGAGTTTTTGGGGTTTTCCTATAGAATAGGGAACACTATATATAGCTGGTCAACCAAATCTTGTCAGTAAAAAAAGGCGCGAAATTCAAATTTTCTATGGGACGATATCCCTTCGCGGCTACATTTTTCAAATTTGCCTGATCTGGTTGACCAAGTATATCTACCAATTTTTTTCGAATTCTGAAGAATAAAAAAAATCGTTAACAAAAATATAAACCGGTCTTTATTCAAAAAACTATTTGAAATACAGTACCAGTCGCCATCAGATATATCGGAGCGGCCGAGGGGCTCAAAAATATCGGAACACGCAGTCTTACGCCTTGAAAATAGAGGGGTGTTCAGATATTTGTGAGCATCATGGCCGCTCCAATATATCTGTTGGTGACTGCCAGCACTTCAAATATAAATTTTATTCTTTTAGTACCGTTTGGTAACCAAAATTTCGTAACCAGCTACAGAATGGGAATCAATACTCCCAGTTTCAGCATTTCTTTATCGTTTCGAAGCTGGTTACCAATTTTTAGTTACCAAACGGCACAGAGAAGACATCCTCTAGACTGAGCATAGTAGCGCTACCCCCTCTGCCACAAATATACGGTAGTTTTACTCTATCTTCGAGTCAAAGTGTCTTTATATGACGTCCGTGTCTTTGAACGGACCAATCACGGCACGGGACTCGCTCACCTCGTCCCCCGCACCCCAGTATTTTTGGCAGCATCGGTTTCATGAAATAATTGCTCTAAACTCCGTCTAGAGGATTCTTAGTCTATGCCAAACGGTAAATACTAAAGGATTTTATTCTGGTTACAGAAGCGATTGCTCGCAATCGATGGGAACAATTTAATCATTAATTCTGTTTAAATGATTAATGACGCCGCCGATTGTCTTCGCCATTAACATTGTGTGGCTATAACTCTTCCCAAGACAGATATTTGAATTCAATGGATGATTGGCGGTAACTAGGTGGATCGGTTTTTTTTTTGTGACGTCACAAATATCGTTTGACGGAAAATGTTGCAACACGTTCTACTGACATGACTAGTCTTTAGAACGTCATGGAATTAGCTTATAAAAATCACGAAAATGCACACTTTAGGAATTGAAATCCTTTTGAAGTAGGTAGGTAATAATTTTGAAGATAGTTCTAAGCATCCAGTTTTTTTTACCGTAATATTTAACTATTTCGTTTTGTTTTGGTTGACATTAAATAAGGCCACATTAAAAATTTTCTAATGTCTGATGAAAATTCCTAAGAAAGACCATGTATGTGGTACGTAATTTCCACTTCGATCAAAAAGATTGGCAGATTGATTGATTGGATACCTCAAAAATATTGACACGAATAAAGGGTCTAGAATATATGTACTCAACCTTTAGGTAGGTATATATCACACCTTAAGGTAGTGTATAGTTTTTTCACACCACCTATTCGGAAAAGAGCTTTTTCTTCCCTGCTAGGAGGGATCATAGTGACACTTTTCTGTTCTAGCACACTATTTTTTAATTTTTTTCACATTATTTTTTTAGCTTAAATAATCTGTTTAAGCATCAGATTGTGTCAACACTAAGATTTTTTTATTTTCCTCATAGTTGATGTGAAAAGCAGTATATGTGTCACACGGTATCAAAATTATTTCGTCTTGGGCGTTAACACTTGAATCCCTCATTACGCTCAGGATTCAATGTACGCCCCTGACGGAAATATATCATTTTGATCCCTTGTAACACAAACTACTATTGCCTCTTTATCCGTAAGTAAACTGTCAAGTTTTCGGTGCTTGATATATAGCTACATATACAAAAGACATAATTATAGGCGAGCTTTTATTTTTTATCGTGCAATAATCGCCTTATACAATATCAAGCGATTCTCGCTCCAAAATGTAATTTAGATTTTCGTGTAAAATTGAAAAAAATTACAGACTAAACTCACCTGTGTGATACTCCAGTAGCGATCCAGCGAGATGAGGCACAAATTCATGATGGACGCCGTGCATAATAACACATCCATAGCCGAGTGGATCTCGCACCACCAGAACCCAAAGATCCAATACCCCATCAGCTCGTTCGCCAACGAAAACGGCATTATTATCAGTCCCAGAAAAAAGTCCGACACCGCCAAAGACGCGATAAACCAATTCTGTATGTTCTTCAACGCTTTCTCTGTCACTATAGCTATGATCACTAGCATATTCCCTACCACCACCATTATCATCAACACTGTCACAACCACTGACGCTAAAATTATGTGAAATGGACTGTATCCACTTGGATACCAGTCCTGCAACACCATGTGGCTGAGGGACTCGTTTGACGTCGCGTTCTCTGTCGCGTTTGACATCTGTAGCGCCAGGAAGTCTTCTTGGCTGATGCCCGTCGCGACCAGGAAGGTCGAGTTGAAAAACGTGCCGTTCAGGTCCGTCGGGACGGTGGTTTTCGCAACGAGAGCCGTCACATTAACCGCCGCCATCTTGGATTTCTTTCTCCTTGATGACGCCAGCTTTTTTAATTTGAACTATCTACCCGGTTAGAATTGATTTTTTTGGCCCCGTTGAAATTCAGAGGTGAAAATTAATTTATTGCCTATAGGAACGGAATATTATATTAACTTTTTATTTATATTTACACCGTTATTTTATACCCGTTTTTTTCCGAACTACGCGTGATTATACAATCGTTTCTAGCACTAACACATGTGTACGCTAAATTTTTATATACAAAACGAATTAAACAAGCGTTACCATATCTAATATTGCTTTAACACCGAAACGAACACATAAATCTTGTGAAAAAAAATAGACGCGCAAAAAATAATAAAAATATACACTCGCGATGGAGAGCACACTCAAACAAGCCCTAAGTCTATCTGTCCTAAATTAAAAAAGTTACTTTATACAGTCGAAGGACCTTCGTGACGTCATCGCGCGCTCTTCAATTTTCTGCGATCCCAAAATTTGTTTAAATCGGCCATTTTGTTTAAAAGTCAAGCGGCCATCTTGGTCACATCTCCTGCGGCGCGTCTCACTCGGCCATCGATTGTGTGGTAATGAAATATTGCGTGCTTGTCCTCGGCGTTAAGAACTGTAATTTTCTCTATTGTCAGGCGTCCTGTAACAAGGAGAGTAATTTGACACGTTAATAACAATTTCATTATAGGTTATTATGTGAAAATTCTCAAGATAAACGATTAAGGGCCGGCGTACACTGAGTATTATAGCTATGTTCATTTATAGCTGGTTTAAAGTAAACTTGGTTCAGAAGCATAATTTTGTGGAGCCATTTTGAAACAATGATAATCAGAAACTTTCCTTTCGAGTATTTTTTAGCATTACTTACCTACAATAGTTATAGGAAAACAAATGACGTATAATGTACCTACGGGTTTTAAGTTAATTATCTTCTTAAGTATTTTTATTTTAAATGTTGATTGTAATGTTGGTGTATATGTGTATAATTGACCCTTAATATTTATTTATTTATTTGAGTGTATAATGACCCAGAGCTATTTAATTATTTAAATTGAAAAAAGTCAAAAATTCCCTTTTTAGGGAACCAATTTGCCCATTTTTTAATTTGTTGTCGATTTTCCTTTTTCGCTGTCACATTTTGATAAAATTTGGTCCCTATTATGTACAATATAAGTGCAATTTCACCATACCTTCGACCTACAAAATCTTGCTCTAAGCTACGAAAACGTGTGGTATTTTTCTAACTCATAGGAAATATACTTATTTAGGTACATTCTTTTTCCAAACTTGGATTTTTTATTTATTCCACACAAACGGAGGAGCTTTTCAAACTTACTAAATGTTATCAAAATCTGACGATATAATTTTTTTACAAAAAATAAAAAATGCCCAAATAGGAGTAGGTACAATTTCAAAAATAAAGAACTCACCTACAACTTTCACAAAGGAGGCTCCCTTACCGAACCGTGTCAATAAAAAAAGTATAGACGAATCCGATAACAAAGCCGAAAAATCGTATTTTTCCCTTTGAAAATGATTACGAAAAATATTCATTTATTCGAGACCTAGTTACCGACAGAAAAAAGCGAACGTCACGAAATTACTTGCAAATCTGAATTTATTCTGCCGCAACACTTTATTTCTTTAAAAAATACCTTTTTGTCTCTTCTCTGATACTTTTTGGGGTTCCCGTTCGTCGAAATACGAGAAAAAGCGTTTGATAACAAAAAAAACAAAAAGTGATAAATTTTACTAAGCTTGTCGTATTTTTAAGTCGACTTGTACTGTTCTCATTAACAAATTTGGTCTTGACAAACTGTTTTCAGTGACACGGGGCGTATTCTGATTGTATTAGAAGGTTATTTATGTGATCTGGATGTTTTATAAATCTGTCAGTGCCAATAGTGACATTTCTTCAACTACGACAGATCATATTCATAACAAATCAAGATCAAATTCATAACCATATGATCATAAGCTCTGTCAGTGTCAACAGTGATATTTGTGTTTGAAGAAACATCACTTTTGCCACTGACAGATCATATAAATATCAATATCAAAATCATAAGCTATCACTACATACAAAATGCGCCTCCGTCGCGTCGCTCGGTCGACTAAACAAACCACGAAAATAATTTACGGCATTTCACAAATTATTTGCAAGACCCTAGGTCGTGTAATTGTAATTTCTGAACTAACTGCCGTATTCGAACTTCAAGATATTCACAAGAGACGACACGTACTAGATATATTCTAAATACGTTAGGTATAGTTTAGACATCAACTAGTTCTCTTTTGCAGCGCAATTCGGGCAACCAATGTCACTTTTACGTTAGACAGAGTTAGATATCTATTAGATGTGAATTGGATCTCTAAGTCATGTCTTGTGGAAATCGTTCAAGAGTATCTCCAGAATCGCGGAAATGTCAAATTTGACAGGTTAGATCTTAAACATATCGTTACCGTATCTTGATGATTTCTAAAAGATATCTAATAGATGTCTATTTCAAAATCCGAATCGGACCCTAAGAATGGAACCAGATAAATCCATCACGTTTCACTCCTCACTCCTACGTCACGCCATTTTTATCTAAAGTCAAACTCATTAGGAATCGAAATCCTGGTTGCTTAATTACGAAAGAATGGACCAAGTTTCAATTATTTTTTATTCATTTCTTGTTCTGATAAGTTTGTGAAGTTTTGTATTAATGATACAAGTTTTTAATTGGAGGATGATCTTCGGAATCTGTGATGAGTGGATTTTTTAGATGGACTTCTGCCGCGATATTGGTTTTATCATTTAATCATAAGTACTTGCTTATTATCTATCTTGTTTACTTAGGACTTAGGTATAGGTCATAATTTATCGTTATATAAATATTATATAGGATATTATTGCACAAATTGACTAAGTCCCACGTAAGCTCAATAAGGGTCGTGTTGTGGGTACTAGACGACGATATATATAATATATAAATACTTTAATATAAAGAAAAACACTCAAATCTCAGGAACAAATATCCCTCCTCAATATTATCACACATCAACATGATATATTTTTTGACATCCTTAATCGGCCAAATGAGATCAAAAATCAAATTATCCTTAAAAATAGAAAGATTCACAATATTTCCTTCTTGTTAAAATGAAATCAGATATAATAAGTTTTTGGCAAAAATTAAATTTTTGGTACAAGCTTTTATCGCTGACTGTACTTTTCTTACGACAGACAACTAATACTCATCGAGACAATTCTAAAAACCCCTAACACAATTAGGTTGCGTTGTTTCATCACAGAGTTGCTATGGCCACCTCCTGTCTCCAACATCAGATCAGTTCGACAGTACCATATTATTGTATTGTCATCAGAACTAAATACAGCTGCCAATTTTCATGACGCTACGATCCTTGGAAGATGGTTAAATTAGTTACCTTAGATTCCATTACATAGTTACATACAGGTCGACCTAATAAAAGCTTGTTAAAAATAAAAATAGACAACCCCTTTTGTTATTCAGTGTTAAAGAAAGTGACTAAAGGGGTCGCCAACATTTCTCTTATTTAATATCGTAATACCGATAGTTAATACTTTCATTTCATACACAAATAGCGAGAAAGCCCCATTGTGTTCGACTCACAAAGTGATAACAAAAGAAATTATTAGGCTAATTTGTGACTCATAATAATGCTCATGTTTCATGTCTCAGTCACTATTGTTACATTTTGATATCGGATTATACGGATTGAATTATAATTTTACATCGTATAATTTAGGGATTAGGGATCATGAAAATTTGATAATCTTAGACTTAGAGCATAAATTATTGATGTACATGGGCGTAGGCAGGTGCACCCCCGCCCCCCCCCCCCCCCTGCCTGCTCAATGCTGCTGCATGGAACTCAAATTTTACATATTACATGCCCCTCTGTGGCCTCTGCCCCCCTCCCCCCAGGTCTATCAACTCACCACCCCCTAGTTCACTGGCTGGCTACGCCCTCGTTGATGTAAACATAACACTCAAGACACAAAAGTAAAATACATATGTATTTAATGAATGTCGTGGAGGTCGGTTCTGATTTAACAATATTAATTCTGTATTAAAAATAATACTTATAGTAGGTACCTACCAGGGATTAATTATATAACAAATTGTATTGTATTGTTGTGTGGTTGTTATTGTTTAGTATTTACTAATTATTTTATTTTATTTCAACTCATCTCATCGATCATTTAAAATTAAGAAACTAACGGCCAGATTCAGACAATGCTTTTAAGAAGTAACAACGGTACGATACCGATCTTTCAGTGTCAATAGTGACATTTATTTAACACTGACAGATC
The DNA here is from genome assembly GCF_948474715.1 of Cydia amplana. Classification (NCBI taxonomy): domain Eukaryota; kingdom Metazoa; phylum Arthropoda; class Insecta; order Lepidoptera; family Tortricidae; genus Cydia; species Cydia amplana. Next base: position 12,144,136 of record NC_086088.1, on the reverse strand, counting down.
GTTATTGTACCGCTGTGACTTCTTATAAGCATTGTTTGAATCGGGCCTTATGGAGTGCAAGGAAAGTTTTTACACCGTAAAATATTTCAATTTTGTCGATCCCTGAAATAAAATAAAATAAAATGTAATGAAATATTATTATATCTATTGTATTTATATTGAATTTTATGTAATAATAAGCTTTAGATTTTATGTTACAAAACTGGTAAAGTTCAAATAAGGTCTTTTATCGTCCAAAATGCAATTATGGTTTGATCTTTCATCGCTAATGTATTCCAAATTTCCTCTAAAACTCTAACTAACCGAGATTATAATAAATCCCTTATGCATTTGCTTATTCCCCATACTGCCCTTTGCCAAGTCAACCCCATATAATATCATCACATAACTCATACATATGCAGGCGTCTTAACGACGTACATACATAGATACATACATAGGAATCTCGAAATTAGCATCGCCCGGCCTTTCTCGCTTGACCGAACCTAAATACCACATGTCGACTTCCAAACTACTAATCTGTGGTCCTACTTTTGATCAACACTCCCTTATCCAAAAACAAACCCTCTACCCTCGAAATATAGTCCAATTTCCTTAATACGAAATGCTAATCTTTCATAGAAGGTTGTAGCTTTCCGCCTAGGACAGGGCATTCTAATTTGTTTCTTATCAACATTAGATAGAATTCATATTTGTAAAGCTAAGAAAACGCTATATCATTTCCTGTTTTGCTGATATCGTACGCTTTAAACATGGACCATGTTTTATATGTGATAAGGTATAATTTAGATTGATGAGGGTTTCTAGGTTTAACTATTGGTGCCTATTCGATTGAAATTGTTTGAAATATCTAGTCTAACTTGTGGGTATTTCTGTGGTCAAAGCCGTGGAACTTAGGTAGGCATTTAGAATGTCCCTGCCTGGTTTGGTACTAGGTATGGGCAAAACTTGCCCAAATGATCAAAGGGTATAGATTTGAGTCAAGCATTTATATGTTACAAAGGTAATAATGTTTAGGTTTTTTAGGTGACGATATAAATATTTTTGAGAAAGTGACCGGGATATAATTATTTCTTCGGCTTATTTTGAAAAATCTCAGACAAATCAGTCTAGTTTTACAGTAAGCTCAATAAAGCTTGTGTTGTGGATACTAGACGAACAAACTAAATCAATTATGAAAATAAAAACAAGTTGAACTTGAGATACCTAAATTAGTAATTAATATCCAATCGGTTGTCATGTACAAGAGGCCAATTTGAGTCAACAGTTTGATGTCGATATGATATCATTTTGTTATCATTCGCCCGTGCATCTCGCTCGCGCTAAAACATGTCCAAACAAAATAAAAGTCAATAAAAAAAAATCCGTTCGAATTGGAAACATCTCAATTATTATTTAATAATTATATAAAATTAAATTATATAATTAATATAATCATTATAATATAATTAATATAAAATATAATTAATATAATTATATTATATAAAATTAAAAATTCCATACAATATTGTATGGAATTTTTAATTTTCTGAAATATAGATATATATATTTTTTTATTTGAACAGCCCAGATCTTTTGGTTATTAAATGATGTTGATCTAAAAGGTTCACCGCGCCTGTTTTAATATGAAAATAAATTAGATTTTAATGAAAAAAACCATTGATATAGCACAAAGTGGCCAAAACTTTTCTAAACAGTTATATGTATTTATAAAAAGGTTCACCACGCCTGGATTAATATGAAAATAATTTAGATCTTTGATTTGATAAAATATCTTGTACTTGTAACACAAAGTGGCTAAAATTCGTCTAAACAGTTATATTTACAAATTTCCTTATTTCCACAAAAAGGCATGTTTAATTCCGGCCGGCTCAACCCTCAAATGGCGAACCTGACGCTAGCTTTAACTTTAACCCTTCCGACATGTCGGGTAGATAAGCCTGGAAACCCGACAGCTCTAATAACGGCGAATACTATTTTCAAAAGAATTTTCCTTGTTTTTGTTGTTGTGTGGCGGTTTGCTTAACAAGCGGAGCGATTAGCGGATAAGTATGTTTTCATTGACAAAAAGTCAATATGAATGGACTGGAAGCAGCTTAACCCTTTGCCGCATACATGGCGGATATGATATTCAACTCTATTGACAGCTATTAAAGTTCAATTTTAAACAACTATGTTTTATTATATTAAGGGGTTGTTTAATTTTGCGACAAACACTTGTGTAGCCGAGTGATAAGTTGCTTTCATAACACAAGAGCAGACGATTCAATGGAGCCGCGCCGACCACGCCGCGCCGTTCTGTCGCCAATATATTATACATAGTGTGTAGTTTTTAAGTTTATGAAATTTATATGTACCTATTATGTTAGTCTATAAAGTAGGTATATGTAAAATGGACTGTGTTGCCTGAATCAATTTTAAAATAAAAAAATAAAAGAGATCGTGGGTTTAAAGTTTAAATGTCGTGGACAGATTAATGGCGGTACAAAAGCTAATCACCGTTTACTACTTGACTGACAACACATCATTCGACGTAATTTATACTTAAGATGGTCAAAATTTATATCAAATAATGTTTTACATAAGTAACTTTTAATTATCCAGTGCTTACGCCATTGATATCAAAAATCCCAAGGAATTAGGTTGCATAACTGACCTCCAGACTCTTAAAATACAACCAAGCAAGTGCTACTTTAAGAAGAACTTTGTGATTTCTTTGAATGGTACAAAATGATGCGTCGAAAACCACTCTAATTTTAGTTGTCTGCTTTTCTCATGATAGGCTACATGGTGCGGAGTAATAGGCTACATAAAACCACCCTAATGCTAGAAATCCGCTTTCTTCGTCACTAAAGCGTCCCCCTCACTCATATATCCGTGGCCGCTATCCAGCCTGTCAGACGCACGGAGCGCAGCACAAGACGAATGAGCAGAGCCTTCTGACATTCATACACCGTTTACTGTTTGACTGAAAAATAATTACTAGCATAATTTGAACTCTCAATTAGTCAGGGTCAAAATGTATTCCTCATTTAGGTTTCGGGTCACTGCACTTTGCTCTCAACAATAGCTCTTTCATTAGTGGCTTTAATTTTAGGGAGAGCGATACCATGCAGGCAGGGTGCGTAGCCAACTTTACAATCGCTTATACTGTTGACGGTTGTTTAAAATCTTACTCTTTTTTGTAAGCCCCAAGATCCAGGCTCAGCCTAGTTTGGGGCTTACTGGACACCTTTTGTGCATGCTTTCTTTGTTACTATTAATAAAATTTATTCTTATCCGCATTTTAGTTTTGACAGTTTTGTCGTAATGGACTGCGTCAAAGATCACTACTAAAATGTGCATGTCGGACAGTTTACGCTTTAACTTTTTATGTATTTTAATGTTTAGAGTAGGTACTAAAATATTATTATTACGTATGTAAAATATGTGTTATTGGTGCAATAAAGAATATTTACTTACTAACTTACTTAATTTATTTGTTACATTTAGAACGTGCAATCCATATAAAAACATTTTAAATAAGGTGCATGGGGCCAATTTTGACTACGGGGAAATTTCAACTCCCCTTGAAATTTTTCCGCATTCGAAAATGCCCCCCTGCACCTTTTAGAAGAAACTTTTAGAAGATACAGTGAAATCTAGATACAAAAAACTTCAAATATTCAAAATATTCCATTTGACATCAAACGCTCCAAATACTTTGGATTTAGATGGTTACGGAATGAGAGGCAATTCAAAAGGCAACCGTACCAAATATCTTAACACACGCATTCCCTCTCCGAAATTCAGCTAATCTTACGATTTCAGAGCTAAAGAAAAAACTATTAACAGCCCCAACACAGTATTTCATTCTGAACCTTATGAGGAACATTCAAAATACATTATCGCACAAAACTCGTCACAACACCAGCACAATATTAGATTAGTTTTGACCTTTGAAGATGTTTCGAGCATAGTTGAATAAGGGTTCCTTAATAGGAACACTTACAGCTATTTGGGTTCGGTTTGGAGTTTGGAGCAAACAAGAGTTGTCAAAGGAATATACACCTTAGTGCGCAGCTTATAAGGTTTAGAGTTTGGAGGTTGCATCGCTCAAGATATGAGTAGTTTAGTTGAACTGTTAGTTGAAACCTAGATGCTGAAGTTTATAGGTAATTATTAATTTGAGCTCTGAGAACAGGTTACAATTGATTTCCAACCTTAAGGCTGCGGTATCGATATAATACACATTACTACCCCTTTTCGTATTTTCTACTAATTTATTCGCTGTAGTAGTAGATTTCTTTTACAGGTGCCAGCAAACTTCTTGCACAAGTGACCTTGCCTGTAAGTTCGTTTAATCCTATCATTAATTGCGGGACAGAGATGGAAACACAGTAGCGGTACTGATATAGATAGCGGTAGTTCTGCTACTGGATGCTAGATATCGACTACGAAAATAATAGGCGTTTTGGCACCAAAACTGATGTATGGAGTGAGTACTCTATGCTTATCATATTTCTCTATCTCGGTACGGGTGTCATTCTGAATCCCTAACAACGTTTGTCCTAAAGTCACTTGCCCTAACTTGTTTGTCCTAATGGGCACATGCCCTAACGATCAATTGTCATAACGATTATTTTCCATAATGTAAGGTTCTGAAAAATGGTTAGGTTTTAGAACTTGCTGCCACAAAAGTGGGTTAGGTTAGGGTTAGAACTGCGACCCTCGCAAAAAAAGAAAATTAGCTTAATAACATTAGGATAAGCAATCAATAATTAGGGAAACCAAAATTAGGGATTTTAGTGTTAGGACAAACAATATAATATAATATAATTCAGATATAGATATAGATTCTCTCGGTACTCGGTACATTACTCGCGGCGCTTGTTAAGAACGTTTTGGACTTTTGTGCTTTATAGTTTGAACGCTTTGTTGAGTAACTTTCCTTATTCACAAAGTAAAAGTAGCTATGGAAACACCTTTTACTCTTTAATCTGTAGGAATTTTAAATGCATCGTCAACCAGAAGCGGTAACATATGTTACAGCGGTAACGATAGTATATACTCGTACATTCATAGTTATAAAACTTGAAATTACTAACAGATTCCTTTCAAAAGACAACGTCCAATTAAAATACATTTTTAAACAGCAGTTAACTATGTCATTTGATACAAAGGTGTCACAGTCAGAAAAATAAATATTTTGTCCCACACAAAGCCTTAGCCGACTACGAACGCTAATTAAGGGAACAATAGAAATATGTTGGCGGAAACGGAAATAGAATCCGTGAGGTAAACGCTGAATCAAATGCTCATTTACGTTAAAGGGTGCTTAACGATTATTGCCGTGTCTTCTTTGGTGCTGAAATCATCTATGAATATCGGATGAATAGATATTTTTATTAAAAACCTTTCATTTACTTAAAATAGGGTTGGTGAGTAGCTGAAAATGAGCAATTTATCACAATACATTGGAAACTCAAAAAACATATGGGATTAATAAAAAGTACAAGACCTTAAAGATTAAAAAAAAAACTTACAAATAGGAAAAAAAAAATGGTACCATACGATTTCTTAGATTTTATTAAAATAAAATATTGTAGAGTAACAATATACATAAACGCAATATTTCACCGACAAAATCGCAATTTCCTTGTTTGCCATACCATCGAAACGTCTTCTAACGTTACATGGTGAAGTTACTATGTATTGACATTTTGTTCGAAGCGTTTCGTCAGTGAAGTGCGGGTGCCAGACTTTGACCATCATTTGTGACTTTTGTATTGCTTTAAGACAGCGGTCGGCAACCTGCGGCCCGCGAGCCTCCCTGGCTATTTTGTATGTAATATTGACAAACGACAATGTCTGACAAAGTCATAAATATTAACAAAGTACGGGCCGCGTCAACATCGTTAACTTGGCTGCTAAAAGGTTGCCGACCGCTGCTTTAAGACAATGGGTCCCATAGAGACATTTGACCCATAGACACTGATACCATTCATAAAATATTGTCAAATACCCTATTCAAAACAACTTGCATAAGACCTTCATGGGTTCATACTAACTAACATCAACAGTTAAGACGGCTAAGCATATAGGAACCTGGAGGTCCCGGGTTCGAATCCAGTTATAGGCATTTATTTCTGTGTTTATCACGAATACTAATTGCTGGTTATTGATGTTTTCTATGAGTTATGGATGGTATAGTTACTTTATAGGTATATTAATCATTTAAACATTTTTTTTATAATAACATTTTTGAATTGAAATTGACATCTGAAAATAAGAAATGTTGTAACGTTCATTACTGCGTTTTGGTAAGATACGTTAACTTAAAATAATAATCAAATTGAATTGCAATTAAAATTAAGTAATCTCAAGTATCGAACCATAAAATCACAGATACCTACCTAGTTAAAATGCATAAAGTAAACACGAAACTGAGCATAAAACAGCGCAAACAACTCTCGAATGACGAGTGCTATAAATAAAGTTGTTCGTCCATTAAACAGCGCTTGTTAAATGCAGCGCCGGTGTTTCAGCGCATGGAGAGCTACTGCGTCAGGTTAAATATACTTCGAAATAAATATAAATAATAATAAGTTTTTCGCCAACATTTTATTTTTGGTAAGTACAAGCTTTTATCGCTGACTCTACTTTTCTTTCCACATGCAACTAATACCCATCGAGACAATTCTAAAAACTCCAAACACAGTTAGGTTGCCTTGTTTTATCACAGAGTTCCTATGGCCACCTCCTGTCTCCATCATCAGATCAGCTCGATGGTACCAAATTTTCAGCTTCATTGGAAGTCGGGAAGTGGGTCAAATTTAACATGCAAGATTTGACCCTTACAAACAGTTATATAACTACATACTTACATAGGTACATTGCAAGTTAAATAAAAGCTTGTAATAATAAAATAAAATAAAACATTGGGCATTCTTACATAAATTGATTCTGAGCGTTCAGTTTCGTGCCAGTTAACTGAAGAGCTATATCTTATGCGTAATCATAATCAAAGATCAAACAACAGGGGCCTATTGCATAACAACTTGTAACTAATAATATTAGCGGAATTCTCTTTCCAATTCCTTTGATTAGAAAGAGACTTTTATATTATTAGTTACAAATTGTTATGCAATCGGCCCTTGCTCATCTAAATACTAATGTAAGCGTTCGGAATAAGTTCAGTTCTTGTTAAATGCAGTTTTTTCTCGTTTTGGGCTCAAACTTTTTTGTTTATATCTAAGTAAAATTCGAAATTTTAAATTCATTTAGGCCTTAGGAGCCTCAATTGATGGCTTGAAAGGTCAAACGTTTTTTAAATTAAAATAAAAGGCCTAGATTTTTGAGACGAGCAATCAACGGCAGAGTAATGACTACCTATTTTTCCCTCCAGATCCTCTTTTACCGGCCTCTTAGCCTTGTCGGTCGGGTCACGGGTTCGAATCCCTGAAAAGGTATTTATTTTTATGTTTATCAGAAATATATATATGAAGGGTACACGGATAGAACATATCTAGTTTTTTTTTTAAATGAGGTTTTAATCTCAAAATGTGGAGCATTCAATGAATTATGTGTTACAGCTTCTGTTACCTCTGTAATTATAAATACAACTCCTTTTTTTCTCACTTTATAAACACCCAATCACAAAAATTGTATGGTTAATTATGTACATCGTTCCTTACAAACCGCGATAACTCAAAATGTTGTTAGAGTGACTGGACATGATCTTTCCGTGTACCTACCCTTCATATGTTCTGATGTGCTTTTTATCTATTACAATATTGTGTAACCATAAGCGGATTTTATATAATTTGTCACAAGTCATCATAATTCTAGTTACAACTAAGCTACCTATTACACTTTATTATTTTTCGTCCCTGACCTTGGATTACATAATAAAATTAACGGCACTTAGGATAGTGGGGCACAATCTCATTTACTAAGAGACTAAGACGATATTGAGCTGCCAGAAACCAAAGTGTCATAAGTCACACAGAAACAAGCGTTAAAAAGTACATTTTGGTATAAAATGGGTGGAAAAATGACCAAGAAACTTGATAGACCTAATCCGCGCCTATGGATTTTATTCTAGAGATCAAGAGAGCGCATGGGGACGGGGAAAAATACTAGGTATACTACGTAACTGGGGACTAGGGAACGGGGATAAATACTCGGTAAGTATCTCGTAATTGTAAAATTTCAGGCATTATCCTTGTTAAGGATATAGTGCAATAGTATTGAAAAGTAAGTACCTAGTCTGACTCATCACTAAATCATTAGACAACCTCATGAAGTAACTGAATGTTAAAGTTCTTAATAGTATTTAGTCCGCCTCTTTTTCGATAAGTTTTAATATTTAATTATAATAAAATAACGCAAATTTCCCAATTGACCTGTCTTATAAATTTAAAACAATAATTTCAGAGAGAATTAAAATATTTTTATTTTTAGGTAAACGCAAACTTTTGCACTATTTAAGTACAACGTTATTGTGTTATTTTATTAATACTACAGAAATAATACCATGAGGCCAAATCAAATTTATACTTTGATGTCAAAATGTTTCCATTTTCATATCAAAATGTAATTTAGAAGTGGCCTCCCAGAAAAGTGACAATACTTGGAACAATTTATTTTATTACTTTTGTCAAAATGAGGTAAGTTCAACGTTGGTTAAAGAAGATAATATTAAAACTCAAATCTCATTCAGTTAATCAAAACAACCTTCAAGTCATATCTCCATGGGACGGAAAAGCAAAAGCGATGAAAAACACAATTCCCTTTCCAGGAAATTATGGCCCAAGTGTTTTTAAACTACAAAGGGCTCCTTAATTGACTTTCAAAATCACCAGCCCAAAAATTCCTAATTAAATTGGGTCTTTGGGGGTTTGGGGGATTAGCTACTGTACGAAGTTGCTTGAAAAAAGATTTTTGTGCTGAGTATAAAGGGTACACGGAAAAACATGTCTAGTCACTCTGACAACATCGATGATAAATGAACTCATATAATAGTGATCGAATTTCACATCAGGAAAGTTCGTTTAATCTATTATCGCGGTTTGAAAGGAACGATGTACATAATTAACCATATTATTTTCGTGTATAGGTGTTTTTAAAGTGACAAAAAAGGAGTTATATAGCTGGTCAACCAAATCTTGTCAGTAAAAAAAGGCGCGAAATTCAAATTTTCTATGGGACGATATCCCTTCGCGCCTACGTTTTTCAAATTTGCCGCCTTTTTCTACTGACAAGATCTGGTTGACCAAGTATATTTATGATTACCGAGATGCTATGATGTAATGTAGGGTTAGAGCTGTATCTAATAGTTCATTGACAGATCTACATTTTGAGATTAAAATCAAATTTTTCAAAAAAGCGACTAGACATGTTCTTTCCGTGTATACCTATGTTGAAACCACTTGCTTGTCAACGATCAATCAAGGAATTATCTTTATAATTATGTTTTTTTTTTAGTTTGATGTGCAAAGAGTTAATTTCAGTTCCTGAATTACCCGCTAGATGTTGCTGTACCGTGCCTGAAAATATTTTCCGGGAACTTTGATCTCAGGCCGGGATTTTTGGTATAGTCATGTTTTTATCACAGTATATTCCAAGATATGTAACAATTTATAATAGTATATACCATCTGCCGTATCTTCTGAATGCAGCTTTTCGTATTTTCAGTGTAACCTTACATTTTGGTACTTTCAAGTCAGCCGCTATAGAATCTCAAAGTGGTCAAGTTTTTTAATCTGTTGCTTGTCTCTTTTGCACTCATGAAAAGTTTCTAAATTATAAAAGTATGAATCAAAAAATCGGTAAGATTAATTACTTTTTCAGTTAAGATCGCAAAAGACAGAACCCTGCTTAATTTAATTTACCCATCTCCGCTCGAGTGCGCACTCCTGATGAAACACTGCCCAGCCGACCGAGCTCGCCACAGATTAAACCATTTCGATTTCACTTTCATATTATTGTTGCAGTATGAAAACATTAATAAGAACATTTTGTATGGAGTTAAATTAGTCTACAATGGATTTTGGGATTGGTCTTTATTTTATGGAGTGTGATAGTCACTGCGGTAAAACTAAGGGGGAGGTTTGTCTTTGATTTATAATGTGTATGTATGTAGGTATATATATACATGTCTATTTTAACCGCCTTTACCTACAGCCGACCGTGACAATAAGTACATAACAATTTTACTGATGAAAGGAAGAGGGGGGGAGTACTTTAACAAAAATTAATGTTAAAATGGTTATATATTTTATACTTTAATTAATTATAACCTGGCCTATGTTTAATGCAACTTATGACCACAACATAATAAATTGTCAAACATCGTTTAAGTTGGATTAGAACTGTTAAAAAAGAAGGGTCAACACAATATACATATAATTAATATAAATTTTGCATCCAAGTTACAACATCGAACTTATCCAAAGAAAAATCCCTTATTCAAGAACATGCGCACACAAAATCGGATACATTCTTACAGCAAAATAGATTTATATTCTTTTGGCATAATAACGAGGGCAAAGAATGCATAATTCCAAGGGCAGAAGAAGACGTAATATGAAATCCTTTCTCCGCAAGCCATTACTTTATTTGAATTCCATACAGAAGCCTTTTAATCTGCTATCTCAAAGGCTATCTGTTACTGCCCTAAATTACTCTATAAATTAGGTAGGCCCATGATTCGATAGAATGAAATACGGAGCCGACTGTACAAGGGTCGGCAGTAAATGTTAAATTTACAGTAAACTTACTATGTCTTCTTCTCAGTCGTTATACTCTATGTAGAGTGTCGTGGTGAACGCTAATATCAGGCATATGTACACTGTACACTTAACACACTTAACATTAATTCAAAAGGTAATAGATAAATGATGATTATTTCGCGTCGATTTTCTAATACATTGTACTTTATAAACAAATATTATGTTTACTAATTTAGGGCCCTGGTTTTGTAAAATGGCCACGTCCTTTTGAAATCGGACGCTATCTAATACGCTATGTTCTGTTAAATATGTAACACGAGAATTTTTGTCATGACATTATCCTTGAATAAAGTGTGTAAATATTTGATATAGAAATTACATTCTGAGTTAAGTCCGCATTAAAGCTGTGGCCTTGTAAATTTTCTGCTTAACACCAAAACTGTAAAGTGAAAATTAATAAAATAAAAACATAAACTCACTAATTACAATACAAAAATCGTCAGGTGACAAGCAAAAGTCACTAAGTGCCACCACAAGTTCATAGCCATAGTGAACCATATTAGTACGAAAAGAAGGTTGATTTTTGTTTAAATATTTTATAGTTGACACGGCTGGTCGACGCCTCGGGAGACCATAGGGCTGGCGCTTACCTCTCCCAGCGCATATCGCTGGCAATACAGAGAGGTAACGCAGCCAGCGTTATGGGCTCCATGCCGCAGGCGGACGTCTTAGAAGGGGTGTTCTTTTTATAACTTCTTTTTATAGTTTTTATATTCGTCTATTTTATTAGTATATTTTAGTTTTTATATAAATATTGTAAGTATTAGTTTAATTTTTAAGTTGGTTTATTTTAATTTTAGTTTAGTTTTTAAATATTTAATTCATAGTTAGTTTTAATGTTTTTTTATTATTACCTTTTAAGTTAAATAAACTGTGCATTTTTTTATAGTAATTAGTGACTTTTGCTTGTCACCTGACGAAATTTACTCGATTAAAATGTGAATACTTAAGGTACTTAAATTATGTTGGTTTTGGCGTGGCTTAAACTAATTTCCGTATTTGTTACACTCCGTACTGTTCTCATACAACCTACTGTGACCTTTGTATAAAGGATTAACAGCTCTGGTTGCAGCCATAAAATAGATTGATGGCCGTTTGAGGTAGCCGGTTCGGTGCCCGACCCGACCCTTAAGACAACATATTTAGTACGACTAGAATTACATTTCAAACACAATTATGTAAATGTTACAGTATTTTAACTCTTGGAGACCCTACACATCTCTAAGGATAATTTGATTAACTATATATTGTAATCTTTTAGTTATGACACTTAGATACATTTACACCTCTAAATAATTTTAGATTACAGTTTTTGTATCTTTGTGTTTCTTTTTTTGTAATTCGACATTTAGAGACTTTATACATCTCTATGTAATACTTTAGTTTGATTTGATATTTGCGGCTTAGATGTATTTTATAATTGTTGATGTGTTTGTTTTTTTGCTTGTATGTAAATTCCATGTTGACGTGTAAAAGTGCCCTTGTGGCCTATTTACTGGATAAATGTTGATGTTTGATGTTATTTCGTCAGATACAAGACTACAGTAGTACCTACTACAGAACAAGACAGTATTTTTAACTTATTATTTTTTGGAAACACTTATAACTAATTTACCAATCGCCGGAGGTAAACGATAGTTACTTTAACTGAGCATTTTCCGCTAATCGACAACCATTGTGTTTATTATGTGTAAAAAAACGAACCACCCCAACTCCTCTACGAAACCTAGCATAGTTTTTAGGTTGCTAACTGCCTCCTTTAGTATACACGAAACTCTAGGTACCCTTCCCTTTCTACTTGCTTGCAGTCTAGAAGAATGTGTTTTGTCGTTTCCACTATTTCCATGCACGCATACAGGTAAATTATAAACTACATAATTATAATAACATTTTGGAATCCCTGGTGCACAAAACAATTAGCGATATGGAAGTTGGAACAAATTCCCACTTAATCCATACTATCCATACTAATCCATACTAATCCATACTAATATTATAAATGCGAAAGTGTGTCAGTCTGTCTGTCTGTCTGTCTGTCTGTCTGTTACCTCTTCACGCTTAAACCGCTGAACCCCATTTAGTTGTAATTTGGTATGGAGATAGTTTGAGTCCTGGGGAAGGACATAAGGTAGTTTTTACCCCATAAATCACCCTTTAAGGGAGTGAGAAGGGGGGGTGGAAATTTGTATGGGACGATAAAAAGCAGACTGAGTAAAAATAAGCTACCCACATTATTTACTAACTCCACCCAGACGAAGTCGCGGGCAAATGCTAGTCTATTATAACTTCGTAACACATAAATGTTTATACAGCAGAATGGAAAACAATCAAATACCTCGAACATCGATAACAAAAAACGGACAGTCCGAAAAGCATTATTAGAAAAACGAAAACGCCGATGTACCGAAACAAGGAGGAAGTTGGGATGCCGGCTGAGAACGTTTAATTGAGAGCCGACTAACTTTTTATACTGTTCCATGTTTAACTATTCGGTATACAGTGTGTAAATACAATACGGGCCAATATTTAAACTGTGGTTAGCATAGGACCTAAAAAGTACTTATATTGAGATAGATTTTGTTTAGGAATACAATGAAAATTTTAACCATATGAAATAATTCGGCCCGCAATACATTACATTGCATTGTATTGGATTGCATTGCACTGTATTACAATACACCACACAAGTTACGGGATACGAGCTTTTTAAAGTGACTGTCAACGCATGTTGGTATTGGACTTACACACTGTATAGGAGAGGAATCAAATGGTGAAAACTGGCCAAGTGCGAGTCAGACTCGCGCACTAAGGCTTCCGTACCATTACGCAAAAACGGCAAAATCACGTTTGATGTATGGGAGCCCCACTTCAATCAATCAATCAATCAATTTATTGCTTACTTTTACATAGGAGCTTAACTTAGGTACAAAATGCGGTGTGGTACATTGCTATACATATACAGGGTGCCATTTGAGTCTTAAATATTTATTATTGTTTTTAGTATTTGTTGTTGTAGCGGCAAGAGTAATACATTATCTGTGAAAATTTCAATTGTCGAGCTATCACGGTTCATGAGTTACAGCCTGGTGATAGACAGATTGAAAGACAGACAGACGGAACGATCGCAGCGCTCGTATGGTCAAAATGAGTGAAGTTGATGGTTTTATTTCAGTCAAACTTTATAGTCACGACGATGGCGTCATTCTACGTCATTAATAATTAATTATAGTTCGAGCCCTAATGAATTAATGTTGATAGTACCTACGTATGTAGGTACTTTTAACGTTTATCTTCAGTACCTAATCGATTTATGAATTGGTCCATTTTGCTCTTCAATTTCTTTTGTAGGTACCGTATATAAAAGGTATCATCAATTTAGTGTCGGTTATCCGCTTATTTTGAGCTGTACTGATCAAAACACGTAAATTAAAAAAGCGGCCAAGTGCGAGTCGGACTCGCCCATGAAGGGTTCCGTATTTAGGGGATTTATGACGTATGAAAAAAAAACTTCTTACTAGATCTCGTTGAAACCAATTTTCGGTGGAAGTTTGCATGGTAATGTACATCATATATTTTTTTTTAGTTTTATCATTCTTTTATTTTAGAAGTTACAGTGGGGGGGGGACACACATTTCACCACTTTAAAAGTGTCTCTCGCGCAAACTATTCAGTTTACAAAAAAATGATATTAGAAACCTCAATATCATTTTTAAAGACCTATCCATAGATACCCCAAACGTATTGGTTTGATGAAAAAAAAAATTGTGTTTCAGTTCTACGTATGGGGGAACCCCCAAAATTTATTGTTTTTTTTTCTATTTTTGTGTGAAAATCTTAATGCGGTTCACAAAATACATCTACTTACCAAGTTTCAACAGTATAGTTCTTATAGTTTCGGAAAAAAGTGACTGTGACATACGGACGGACAGGCGGACAGACAGACATGACGAATCCATAAGGGTTCCGTTTTTTGCCATTTGGCTACGGAACCCTAAAAATGAAGAGAGAAATCTCCAATCTATCTTGCAATTAAGACGAAAGTAGAGGACCCTCGCGAAATCGCGCCTTTTCATACAAACGTAGTCCTGATTTTCCTCTCTGGATATTAACATTATTGAATATATTTTGACATGATTGGTTGTATATTAAACACAGCTATGTCCCTACGTTCGATTTTTTTCGAATTTATAATTATTATAGGAGTTAGGAGCATTTAAAAATTTGTACGAAATTTGTATTTTGCTCCTAATTTTTACAATATTTAGTTTAATAATCGAAAAAAAATCAAACGTAGGGGCATAGCTATGATTAATATATATCAAAATTATGCAAAAATATTTTCCTTTATGTCAATATCCAAAGAGGAAAATGAGGACTACGTTTGTATGGAGAAGCGAATCTTTCCCAATTAGATACCTATTCAAACATACCAAACCATTCATATCAGCCTAAAAATTGCACAAAAACTAAACTGCAATGTTCCATAAAAACCTATTTCAATTCCAACCGTCCAATCAGACCAACATTAAAGCGTTTTCCCGAGCTTAAACCACTCGCCGAAAATAAACAGCCAGGGAAAACGCCCAATGGCCGGCGCAAAACGAACCTCAGTCGGGCGACCTTAGTGCATGCTGTTTTGCAGCGCTAATTGAAATCCGCCGTGAGAAACGTCCAGTCTGGTGTGGTGGGAGTTATAAAGAAACAGCGGAATCATCATTCTCTTGCCCTTGTCCCATTCACTTTATTTTTATTTTTTTTATGTGTAAGTCAGCAAACGAGCAGACGAGCCGCCTGATCGCAAGCGGTCATCGTCGCCCATAGACATAAGCAACATCACAGGAGCCGCTTAAGCGTTGCCGACCCTTGAGAACCCGCTAAATACCCGCTTTTTGAAGAATCCCATGTCGTAGTGCAAAGGAAATACCTCAGGCAACTCATTCCACATTCGGCACGTTCTGGGAAGAAACGAGCGAGATGGCCGCTTTTTCTTGATATGCCTCACTTGGGGTCGGCGCAGCATGTCTTTCTCGTTCATAGGTACCTTTCTGTCGCCCGTCATCTCATCATTCACTTGCGTTTATTTTATATCATCCCTCACACAGTTTGTCCACCTCTTCCTCGGTTTTCCTTTCCAAACAGCGCAATGAAGCTTTTGGTGAAAACAAAATTAATAACGTCTTGATTATGAAGTGTTGATTAAAACTCTGTTGAAAGCGACTGCCATCTGACCTTCTAACCCAGAGGGAAAACTAGGCCTTATTGGGATTAGTCCGATTTCCTTCACCGCAAAGCATCTGGTAAAGCATGATATTTCGTACATAAGTTCCGAAACACTCATTTGGTACGAGCCGGGGTTTGGACCCGCGGCCTATATAGCGAAGTATATATTTTTATTAACTGAATATAATTATAATTATAATCATATTTAGCGAATTTTTATCCGCTAACGTATGTAACTCACGCCACCCTGTCAGAGGAAGCGTAGTTTTTTTCCTTGAATGGCGCTGAGCGAGCTGAGCAAAAAGCGAGCGCTGGCAGAACGGAGCGCTGTTGGCACACTGTAATTACTACTGTGCCACGATAAGTAGACAAATGTATGTGTTTTACAATAGTCTCCTATAAATGAGGTAAATCAAATTGTTGCATTCAAACTATAGAACACGAACCTAGTCCCTGCATTACAATCGAAGTAATGGGGCCCACTGATTACCGATACGATATCGGCCTGTCAGTTGTTCGGAACTGTCAACTTTTTGTTCTGACAGGCCGATATCGTCTGGCGGACTGTTAATGAGTGGGCCCTTTAACGCTCTCCAAACAAATCTAATAAAATGTGATGTGCAGGTGAATTTCAGCTGAATGAAAACGAGTGACCAGGCCCCTATTTCACCATGGTGACAGGTGCGACAATTGTCGACATCACTGTTACTGACGTCACAGGCCTCCATAGGCTATGGTAACCGCTTACCATCGGACGGGCGGTGTGCTTGTTTGCCACCAACATGTTATTTTTAATAAAACTCCATTATATCGCCTATAAATAAGTACTTATTTTACGAAGCTAATGACAATTGTCACAAGAAACACGACACTTGTCCCGAAATTCCGACACAGAACTCATTTCCTGTCAAGAATTACACGAAATTCTTTGAAATCTTGTGACAATTGTCATTAACATCGCAAGAGAAATACCTGTTTATTTCCGATATAATAAAGTTTTTTTAATAATACAATGATGGTGGCAAACAGGAATACGGCCCGCCCGATGGTAAGCGGTAACCGTAGCCCATGGATGCCTGTGACGTCAGCAACAGTGATGTTTTACAATTGTCGCACCTGTCACCGATGTGAAATTGGGGCCAGATAATCGAGAACGGATGTAGCTTATTAGTACGTTTCAATAACCGCTCAAAATTTTCATTTGAATTTGTAGTGATTTCTCGCATGCCTTCCACATTTATCAATTTTTGCAAAACGGCCATATACTTTACTAGCTACCTACTTACCTACGTAAATCTTCATGCTTTAATTTAAGCTATATCGTTTTATCGATGATAGGAGATAGAGCGCGTCCTAGCGTGGAGGCCTCGTTCAAAAAGACCAGACACAGACCTTAAACAAGATGGGAGGATGACATTAAAAAGATTGCAGGCCCGCTCTGGAGGAGAGAATCGGGCTGCTTGGAGATTTGGCGAGGCGTTGGACAACAGTGGGCGCATGTGGGGGCATACTCGCTGAGGAAGAAGAAGATATCGTTTTAAAATGAGAGAGTAACTTTGTTTGTATGGAAACGGTTTGGCGGCGGTTCATGTAACTCTTAACTATGTTATGTATATGGCGACTAAATTAAAATTAGAAATGGTTTAAATAACGACAAATAGATTGCTTGCCGGTCTCTTAGGCGGCATGCCAATGTAAACCGGACTAAAATTACCGCCAGACACGTCTAGGTATAAACTGTTCATTTTAATAGAGTTCAGTTCACCGATTTCGCGAAATAGTACTCGATTTTTTACGAAATAACACTGTTTATTTAAGCTGTTTGTTTTAACCTGTTTGTTTATTTGTTTATTTTATTGTTTTAATTTTGTATTTCTATTATCTAGTTTTTAGGGTTCCGTACCCTAAGGGTAAAAACGGGACCCTATTACTAAGACTCCGCTGTCCGTCCGTCCGTCCGTCCGTCCGTCCGTCCGTTCGTCTGTCACCAGACCTTATCTCACGAACCGTGATAGCTAGACAGTTGAAATTTTCACAGATGATGTATTTCTGTTGCCGCTATAACAACAAATACTAAAAACAGAATAAAATAAAGATTTAAGAGGGGCTCCCATACAACAAACGTGATTTTTGACCGAAGTTAAGCAACGTTGGGCGGGGTCAGTACTTGGATGGGTGACCGTTTTTTGCTTGTTTTGCTCTATTTTTTGTTGATGGTGCGGAACCCTCCGTGCGCGAGTCCGACTCGCACTTGGCCGATTTTTTATGTCCAGTTTCGATGTAAGTAGACTAACATAATATGGATATTAAAATCTGAAATACACATTGATTGTTTTTTTTAGCTCGTAATTTGGCATTTCATCTACCAATAAATTTGTTTTTTATACTGATTGATATAACTAAAACTGTAAATCACCTTCGTAAAATAGGTAGTAAATGAACAATCCCGTAGCAAGTTGCTCCCGATCCAACTAAGCTATCGAGGTTTACTCTCAAATGCGATCCTATGCATCAGAAGGTTCAGAAGTTTAAGGACGTACCTAAGCTACAGGCTGATAGCAATAGCACACCAAACATCGAATTTAAACTGTTGTGAGACATACTAACATTGAATAATTTTACGGTTTAGACTCACTTGTTTTAAGTCACTCGCGCGACATGTTTCGGAGAGCCTAGGTCTCCTTTCCCAAGCACTAACAGTGCGAGCAGCGTTCACGACGGCCGTGTATCGCGTACTGCGGCACGCCGCGTCGCACGCTGCGCGCGCGCCGAGAAAACCGGTTGGGGGAGGTCTTCCGCTGTCATTGTAGGCGTGAATAGTGGTGTGTTTGGGTTTTGGTCACCTAACACTTGTAACGATACACAAAAAAAAATGTAAAATTATTCAACACCAAACATTGCTGATCGGGGGAAATAATACGTGTATAAGCCAATTTTAGCATGAATGTAGGGAATGGTGTATTAAACAACATACTAAAAGTACCGGGGGTGAAGCTAACGGGTAAGGGATTCACAGATTACTTATGTAATAGAACATTATTTTCTACGGGCCACCGTTTAAGAGTTATTTACGAAAAACTATAAAAAGGGACCTTAAGACCCCTCCCTACCCGTTATCTTCACCCCTACCCCCCGGTACTTTTAGTATCTTGTTTAATAAACCATTCCCTACAACAAACGGCCAAATAAACGGCCGTATCTTAAAGTTCGAATATAGCTGTATGTCAAAATTTGCTTATACACGATATATTTCCCCTGTAATTCCTTTGTTTGGTCGCCTATCAGGACGTTGCGGTTATAGGTATAATGTTTTTCAAACGCAAAGGGTAGAATGACTCAGTCATGTCATTTCATTACAATTTTGCGAGATTTGGCGTTTTTAGGTTATAAATTATACGGAGATGACAGGGTGTCATCCTACCCTTCGAGTTTGAAAAATATTATAGTCTCCCATATTGCGAACCTCTTTAATGTGATGTGATGCAAATGTGGTTATACATTAGTCACTACTGATACTGAGCTGTAAATATGTGGCACAATTTTATAGAAAGTGTGATAATATGGCAGTCCGTCCATAGACAGAAGATCAGCTTGTATACAATCACACAACTTTAAAAATAGGACCGTGTCTGTGAACGTGTTAAACCTAAATATCTCTCTTCAACTGCCCATCATTTAGATATTTTAGATAACACACGAGGGATACAGAACAAACTACAACTTATACGGACATACAGGGTGTGATTTATGCGGGCCGGGTGTGTTTAAATCACTACGTTTTCGGGCCGCGGCCGCGGAGGCCGATTCTGTTTCGTGTGTCCAGATTCGTCCGGAGGGACGCGAAGTTGAATCTCGACACAATGCGATTTTTTTTAAGTGAAAACTTCTTTAGCGGCGCTGCGCACTTTTTGAGGTGGGGAAAAAATGTTAAACTCGAGACAGTGTAAGACGATCACGTGACCGTAAGATTTAGATGGCCACTCATTTAGATGGCATAAAAATCAATAAAGAAAAACTCAATGACATTACATAAAAAACTGTTACATGTAATGTCATTAAGTTTTTCTTTATTGATTTAAATGCCATCTAGTGAGTTTCGCTCTAACTGGTATTAATAAAATACGAGTACTAACAGTGATGTGCTTAGGGGTTTCAAGTAATTAACGCTAACGCTAGATGCGTTAACCTCAATTATACATAGTGCATTTTGCACTAGTCATTGAGTTTTCACTTCTGCCGGCACTCCCTGAGTGCAACCCGTTGTTTTTTTTATGACAAGTGATGCGACTGAACGTCTAGCGACCTCCACCAAGGAGGAGTTTTGGCCGAAGGGTGTCAAGTTCTGGCGTGGATCATCCGTTCCGAAATGCATCGCAGCCACGTGTGTTTTTAGTCTTTGAGATATATTATCTTTCATAATAATATTAATTATTATATAGGTATGATACCTAGTTTTAAGGCAGGTATTTATCTATGGGCCAATAGTTTGCCTGAAAATAAAGATTTCAAAGGTATCAAATCGTTAAAACAGAAAATGAAATTAAATCTAATTTAACAATGTGTTATGGTCTCACACGACCTTGACGACCGTCTTGGTGATTGGCGCGCATCTCACGCATGACTTTCACTTCATTTCCCATGCACCAATCAGCGTGAGCGATCTACAAGGTCGTATCAAAATAAGATCAAAACTGTAAGAATTAGTTAAATCTGAATCAGGCCCCTGGCTTCACGGACGTAGGGCGCTCCTGTGGGAATTTAAAATTTCCCGGTAAGGGTAGTTTTTCTCGCCTGTATATTAAATTGGCAACGAGCGATGGTTATTTTTATACTTTCTGTAGGTGTTTGCCGTTTCCGTGTATTATTTATGAAGTGTTATTTATAGTGCTGTTTTGCTCTTCAAAACTTATCAGGAAATAAAAAGAGCAAAAATATATGTATAAAAAAATTAGGATTATTTTCACCGATATATTATTATAAGTGGTAATAAGTACCTATTTAAAAAAATAAAAGGCCTTAATAAGGTGAAGGAATACCTACGTTGGTTAGGATTGCAGGAAACAGTTGTATTAAGTACCTAATTAACACGACCCGTCGTTGTAGAAATCCTTGGAAAAGGGACCCTCGTTTAGCTGAAGAGGTCTTTCTGCTGATGTTGATGTTATAAGCCATTATGAATAAGTAAAAACATAAATTCAAATGAAAAATAGACTATATGATGTAAAGATTATTATCTGCCAAGTCGCCAAGTCGAGCAAAACAAAGAGGCACGGCCGTACCCTCCTTTTCTCGAAGCGATTCAGGCCATTTTTGACGTCCTGTAATTTTGTGCTGGCTGAAGCTAGAACCCTGAATTTTCAGTGACATATAGGGCTTAACATGTTTTAGATATACATATTCTCAAAAACATTAAATCAGAACTTGTAGTTTAAGAATTATTGTACTTCAAAGTTCCTTAGTTTCAACACTGACACACTCACTCATTCACTCACCTACGATCATCATAATTCTAAGGCACTTCTAGCATACCCACAAGCTTCAAATTTTAAACATACGTAGTTTTCAGCTTATCAAGCCATAGAAAACCTAAAAATATTGCAATATCACTCACGTAGATCTAAGAAGTGATCTAAGTAAGTTTGTAATCCCATATAAATATATGCTATTACAAAGTTACTGTTGCAGTTCCTACAAATGGTAGGTAAAGTAAAGGTACACTACGATGTACGATGTGAGTATGAATAAAGATGTGTTTAGTTATGATGTGTGTATATGTATATATAGTATGGGTATGAGTACCCAAAAAGAATTACTGTCTACAAAAAGAGATAAGATCCCATTAAAAACATTACATGTAAAAAGGTGCAAGTCTCGCAACGCTTCTACTGCAAAAAAGTTTTGAGATGTAATGTGAAACCAAGTCGGTAATTTTAATCAGGGGTGTTAAAACCGTATCAATAAGATATCTTTAATTTGTAATACATATAATGACTTGGCAATCGCACATAATGCTTTACTCCTACGTACCGTACTCGTAAATATGTGTAATGCTCAAACTGCAATTAGCGCTAGCGATTCAATTAGAATTATTTTATTTTTAATAGGTAACGATGATCCTTATGTCATTATGTAGCCGTGCGATGGCCAAGTCATACGTATTACCATTTGATGTATTTTTTGTTGCGTCCTGCCGAGTTTCTTGCACCGGTAACCTCTCGGGACTATGGTGTAGGGTTAGAACCGGTGGTATTTTTTTTACTATGATTGAAGATGTAAGTAATATTTATTAGCACAAATTAACAAAATATAATAACAAACTTCATTAATAAAAGCTTTCACTGACTAGCACGAAAATTTCAATCCACGACCTCCATGCCAAAAGTCACCCACCTAACCGCTCAGCTATGCCTCTAAACTGTGACACAAAGCACCAGGAATTATCACAATGACAATAAAATAATTCATAATGTAACAGTTTTCATTCCCTTTGGAGATGAAAATCTTGATACTGCATCGCTGCTATAAAACTCCCTGTAAGAGATAATAAAAGTCAGAACTCCCCTTACCCTAATTCTAAAGGGGGTATGCCCCAGGCCATAAACATCTGCTAACATTTCAGGGCAAATGTGGCGTTCCATGTCTAAAGGACCCTTGAGGCCAATTCAAATTTGCATTTTGACATAAAAATTATAACATCAAACATCAACATTTATTCAGCAAATAGGGCACCAGGGCACCTTTACACGGCAACATGGAATTTACATACAATTATAAAATACATCTAAGCCGCAAATATCAAATCAAACTAAAGTATTATTATCACTTGCCAGTGTGTCTCGCTCGTGCTAATACATGTACGGACAGTACGAGTGAAACGCAATCGCGAATGATAACAAAATGAGAACATTTAGATATCCAAAAGTATGTTTGAATTCGCCTAAATGCTTATTTATCATGCGTACTTCCAAATCTTATGATTTGTATATCAGGCAGCCTATACACTACAAAATAAATAAAAACAGCTTCTGAAAGAATACAAATTTCATAAGTAATTAGACATTATTACTACTTTTTGTATAAGCTCGTTTAAGGACCCTTTTCTACAAAATTTTGAAAAAAATTATATTTTAAATTTAAAAAGAAACAAGCTAAAAATACACTTATTTCCCTATATTTTACTAATATACAAAAAACACCAAACCTTCGATATACCTATCCTTAACTGAAAACTTTCATAAAGCCCCTTTTCACTCGATCTGCCGCAAAATAAATAATTGAACACCTCTGTGATAAGATTTAGGAAACTCTGGCGGAAAATTTTCAGTTGAGCCTCAACTTTTTCTTGTTTATGGGTCAATCAAGTTTTTTGTAGCTATAATAGAAATTGTTGTGCGACCGAAATATAGGTCAATTAACTTGTCGCTAGGTCTCTTTGTATTAAGGGGTTGTAATAAATAAATAAAACCGGCCAAGTGCGAGTCGGACTCGCGCACGAAGGGTTCCGTACCAATACGCAAAAATCACGTTTGCTGTATGAAAGCCCCACTTAAATATTTATTTTATTCTATTTTTAGTATTTTTTATAGCGGTAACAGAAATAATAATAAGAATAATTTTTATTTATAATCAGAACGACGCATGCACAAAGATGTCCGGTAAGCCCCAAACTAGGTAGGCTGAGCCAGGAGCCTGTATCTTGGGGCTTACAAAAGAGTAAGTAACAGTTTACGGAACTAAATATATCACCAATTTTAATGTGTAGGCATACCTTTGTACTTTGTCTGAAATAAAAGTTTTATTTTTATTTTATTTATTAGCAAGCGTAGTTTGGGACCCAACTACTTTGGTACATTTTAGGTCAAATCAATCTTATTTTTAACACGCTTTTATTAGGTCGACCTGTATGTAATTAACATGTAATGGAATCTTGCATTTGATCCACTTCCCGGTTTCCGATTGAGCTGAAACTTTGCATACACATGTAAGTCGGGTGATAATGTAATATTATGGTACCATCGAGCTGATCTGATGATGGAGACAGGAGGTGGCCATAGGAACTGAATCTGAGAATCTGTGATGAAACAACGCAACTTAATTGTGTTAGGGGTTTTTAGAATTGTCTCGATGAGTATTACTTGTCTGTCGTAAGAAAAGTACAGTCAGCGATAAAATAGTGTACCAAAAATGAAATTTATGCCAAAAACTTATTATTTACATAGTTCCGTAGATATTTTCGCATTGATTTCGACACAGCTCTCCGATAAGTCGCCGACGGGCAGTCATATCCGCCACGGTAATGACTCGACAGATTGCAACGCTAAGAAGATTACACATGTAACACTCTGCCATTGCAAACTATGCTGTATCGCTAGAGAGATAAAATAGTAATTTCAATGGCAGGAAAGAGAAAATATTAAAAGCCGTCAATGTAAAAGCGGAAATTAAAGGTACTAAATAAAATTTAGATTGAATTTTTATATTTAAGACTAAGGGAACATATTATAAGGATAATTTCGTTTTAATGCGAACTTTTTATAACATTCTGTCCATTCCTTTATCTTACATATTAGGATCTTATCTTACTCTTAGGGAAATCTTTAAGAACTTTGTAGCTATCAAGGCTACTAAATATTACTAAAACTAAGGAGACTATTGTTCCTAAGTACTGCAACACATTGTTGAAAATTTTAACAATTTGCTTTTGTGTATCAAAGGGAAATATTTAGAAGATTGTTTTAACGTATTTTTGTGCCACCCTGTAAAAAAATACATTTGGAGCTGGGTCATCGCCTGCAGGTTGGCCTCGACCCCTCCGAGTCATTCCTGGCGCTGAGATCTCCATCTCGGTTCAACGCGGAAACGCAGCAAGCGTGATGGGCACCTTTGGGTTGGTAGTGATGTGGGGTGGATTAGTAATCAGAATCACTTACTATAAGTAGTCAATAGTAGTCAAGGGTTGCGTTTAGGTTAAAGCTTTTGATTAGTATTTTACCATACAAAATAGAAACGTTCCTAGCAAACGAGCGCTAAAGCTTCAAATTTCAATAAATTTGGATAAAAAAATAAAACTGTGGAACATTTATACACACGTCGATGTAACATTTTTAAATCCCCGCGAGGATTAAAATGTGGAGTACCGCAAGGCTTAGTCTTTGGTCCGGTGCAGTATAAGTAATATGTTATTAAAAAAGTCTCCGCTAACTGGAAAGAGTATGCATAAGGCTAAGGCTTCTTTGTGAAGCTAAGTTTTGTTTGAGGTTTATCCCTTCTGTCTGTCTGTCTGTTACCTCTTCACGCTAATAAAGCTGAACCAATTAAGATGAAATGTAGTATGGATATATTTTTAAGGATATACAATTATTTTATCAATCATCGTCATCATTTCACGTAGACGAAGTCGCGAGCAGGAGCTAGTTTTTATATAAATTAATTACCTACATCGGAACATCGGCTGAAATGCCAATTCACCTTGAACAATTTGTTAATTTAATCTTGTTACGACACTACTTTAAGAGCACCAATAAGTGCAAGCGAGATGTCCAATAGCTAAGTTTTTTTTTTATCAATGCGTCATTATGATTAAATTCCAGGTTACAAATACAAATACCTTATTCTGTAAACTCAAAAATTCATTGTATTTTTTTGGAAACGGTACTAACTGACGTGCCCTCAACATGCCTCCTCAAGTGCGATGTATTCTAATGACACGATTCTTTCAGTGCATTGTGAGTGCACCAATCAGTGTCAGCGATCGTCGATCGTGTCATAACTAAATATTTTGATCAAATTGTTAAATCAGAATCGACTTACATAGATGGTTTTTTAATTTAATTACTAAAATTTGTATTTACATGTAATGAAAATACAGCCTACTTATGACACAATTTTATCAATCTATAAAAGTTTAATAACATCAAATATTCAACCAAATTTAATCCAAATAACCTAACTATAAATTAAAATGTCACTTACATCATCATTAATGTAATTTTAGTTACAATTTTACATAAGCATAATGCTAATTAACATACTCATCTCAACAATTTTATGAAAATAGCCATTTTTATCTGAAATTGATTCAGCTTATAATGTAACTAGGCCACGACCATTCTCTCCAAAAAATAATTTCATACCTAATTTTCTTTAAGTAGATTAATTCAAAAAGTTTCTATTTGTCCAAGATTGTTGATTCTGAGGGTAATTAGATTTTTGAAATCAAATTATGAACGATACCCAATCTGTGTCATCAAATTAATAACTTTACTTCAAAATTTCTAGCTGAAATTTGTTAAAAACTTATTTTATCGTGACCTTCAACTTTGCGAATAATTTCAGGATAAATAACTTTATTGTCACCTTATTATAGCATCAATTCGTATACCTAATATTTTATAATTCGTAGTTATAGTACCTACGAACTACTTTGTGTAAATCTAGTCAGCAGGTAAAACACAACGTAAGGGGTGCCAAGCCAGGTAAACTGATGATTTGATCAAAAGCGTAGGTACATACAACCAGCCGTTGTGATAAAATGAAATAGATATGGAGGGATGAAAGTCACGTGATGCAAAAGGTATTAAGTAAGTATGAATGTACCCCTCCAAAGCTCTATGTAAGAGGCAAAAGAAAACTAAGGAAAAGGTAGTGAGAAAAGATGGACAGTGTGAAAGATGATAATGAAATGAAAGCAAGTAAATGATGAGATGACGAACAACAGAAAGTACCCCAAGTAAATGGGAAACATACGAATGATAATGATAACCTTACTTGTCACAGTGACAATCAATATAAAAGCTGACAAGGTACGAAAACTGGCAGGTAATCTTGTAAATCGTAAATCTTTAAGTGACACTGAAATCAAATTCCTTTACCGGACGTGTCGCATGTGCTATGATGATGATGAAGATGAAGTCAATATCGGAAGAACCTACAATGGAGTAGGTAAAGCACGTGACGTCACCTACAGAGCATTGACTCTCTTGTAGGCGCAAGTGACACGCTGCAAATATCGTAGGAATTTTCTTCAAAGATCGCTTAAAATATGAACTCAAAAAATGTTCATTGGAAGGCTTGTCAAACCAAATCAAAATCATTTATTTTCTGATATGGCTGTCTGAGGACCAAACATAATTATCATACAGACTAACATACGAGTAAATACAATAATAAAACTCTAAAAAAACTATAAATAATTTTGGCGACACAGCAGCTGTTTTCTGCTGCGTCATCTGTTCCGGTGTATTTAGCTAATATAGTGCGTCAAGCAAATCTTGTCAGTAGCAATGTACTGCAAATTAAAGTAGGGTAACACCATGTAACACTCAAAGAGCAGAATTGCGCTAAGAAAAGCAGCAATGTACATCGAACCAAAACTGTTTATTTTTCCGCCCTTCATACGTCAGTTCGAGTGAATTATCATAACCTCAAATTTTAGTAATGTTTACCGTCAACGAGCATGATTGTACATTGTAGGCACCTTAGCTTTGCTTGAGGTCATGCATAATCTTGGTATTTAATGGTGACAGCAGAAATTTCTCTTGAAATAGAAACGATTCAGAATGTAAACAATAAGATGATGGCTGTCATTCATGATCCGCATTCCACACACAGATGACACGCGATTTTGGAATTATTCGAACACAGTGTTGCTAACCCGCGATTTTTCAAATTTGCCGCCTTTTACTACTGACAAGATTTGGTTGATCCAGTATATCTACGGAACTGCCGAAGTACCGCACCCTTCCTTCAGAAGTCAAAGAAAATCGGAAGTAGTTTGGTGTCAAATTTTATAAATATACAATACAATACAATACAATACTCTTTATTGCACACCTCACATACACGTAGTTTACAATAAATGTACAATAACATAAACAAAGACAATAGAAGTAAAAACAGGCGGTCTTATCGCTTAAGAGCGATCTCTTCCAGACAACCTTTGGGTATCGGAGACAAAAGAATTAGAATATACGGTAGGTGGCGCAAAGAAAAAATATGAAAAGACGAATTGAATATAATCAAACAACACAAAACATTAAGAAGGATAAACATACTTAAATACGTATAACCATAAACATACATCTAGGCATACATACATACATAAAAACCATATATTAAATAAAGAAACAACAGTGTCAATAATTATAAAAATAAAAACGAAGGTAGGGAAAGATAGTATTCCTTAAGGTAATATAGTTTGTCAAAGGACTGTCTCATTTCAAACATAGACAGAGAGAATCATACTATCTTTGTCTTACACTAGTACTAGCACCCAAAAGAAAAGACTGAGTATAGTTTTCCTGGTTCTTACTGACTGTCAAATTGGTTTTACCAA
This sequence comes from Cydia amplana, assembly GCF_948474715.1. Classification (NCBI taxonomy): domain Eukaryota; kingdom Metazoa; phylum Arthropoda; class Insecta; order Lepidoptera; family Tortricidae; genus Cydia; species Cydia amplana. Next base: position 12,115,807 of record NC_086088.1, on the reverse strand, counting down.
CTATACGAGGTTAGGAACGAACCGAACCGCTTTTAACTTGGCCAGCTCCTCTGGAATCCCCAAGCCTGCACCGCGTCCGATATTAAAATGATAAGTATTCCGCCGACCTTAATATAACCTTATTGGCCGCACCCGGATTTGGAGCCATCCCGAAAAAGGATCGTCGATATTCGATATTACCAGTTTAATTACGTTTAGCGAGAGCTCGGTTAATTTTTGAACTTAAGTTTTATATAAAGTGACATCTGGGACGTGAGCCATTTTAAATTTAAAAGTTGCACTCTACACTTTTTTTTTTTAATTTGGAGGTTTCTATGTTGTATTCTACTCAGAATCAAGAGCTCTTTCGATCCTAATAGGAGAAAAAAAGTTTCCCAAGGGTTTTATTTCCATTCTGTTACCATTTTTCATGGACTTCGTATGACGGTTACGGAATAGAAAGAACAAAAAATATGTTACGCATTAATTGGAGTAAAAGAGAAAGGTGGCAATCTGCGAACTTCGGTGTTCGCGGTAGACCCTCTGTAGATTATGCTTTTCGCCTGAAACCAACCTCTTAGCAATTCTCAACGATTTTCTATCAAATAGTGGGAATAATTTTATTACTCCAAACTCCTAGTTGACTGGCCTTTCGCCAGATTCGGTATAACTACGTTTGGGAGTATGCCAGCGCGAAGCCTAACTCACCTTAATGCTTCATATTCCCGAATTTGCCTCCTCGCTTGTAAACCTGTTGACAAATGTTTTTACATTAGTGAGATTTATGACGTTTTTCTCTATTTTGATCAATAATCCGGTACTTAAAAAATTTCTACATAAGATCGCTTTTTAGCAATAAGACCGCCTGTTGTGTGCCTTAACTTTACGGAGCAAAACATGTCAAGCAAGTCAAGGATTTTTATGCTATTTCTACTCAAAATCATGCACATTTTCGAGGTATCGTCTTGGGTCGTCCCATTCGTTTTTCGTCAAGTTCTTAAATTAGTCCTATTCTGCTTTCGCACCCATTCTACATTCGTCACAATCGTCGGTGGTTTTCAATGTAGAATTCGTGACGAAAGCAGAATAGGACTAATTTAATACCATTTTCGATCCTAATAGGAGAAATAAAGTGTCTCAAGATTTTTTCCAATCCGTTACAAAGACTTTGTATGACGGTAACGGAATGGAAGGAACTAAAAATTTATGAAAATAATAGAGGGCATCTTTTTTCCTAAAAACTCGTGATTCTTAGTAGAAATAACATACAAATTCGCAAATCAAAAAATGGAGTGTGAATAAAATGATCAATTTCATATTTTAACCTCGTAAGTCCCCGTGTACTTGTACAAGTACAAATTAAATTATATAATAAATAAAAGAGCTCCAAATTCAAAAGCGCCAAAATTGCCCTGGGTCTTACCAGGATAACTTTTACTGGTTAATATCATAGTTCATAGTATTACGATTTACATGTAACACATTACATTTACACAGTCGTAGGTACTGTGGTATCAGAAGGGAAGGGATTGCAAAGAGCGCGGTGGGCTGACTAATTAATTGCGCGTTGACCAGTGTAGAGGCTGAAGGGATGGGCAATTTAGTTTAATCCTTGAATACATTTATATCGATATAAGTATAATTCGGGCTGTTCAATTTCTGTCACAGAAACACGGTTAATTAAAAATAAAACAACGGGTTGCACTCAGGGAGTGCCGGCGGAAGTAAAAACTCAATCACTATTGCAAAATGTCTGCAGCACTGTGTATAATTGAGGTTAACGCCATCTAGCGTTATTTCGTCGCATTATTTGAAACCCCTAAGCACATCACTCGAGTTATATTATTACCAGTTAGAGGGAAACTCACTAAATGGCATTTAAATCAATAAATAAAAACTCAATGACATTGAATCTTACAGTCACGTGACACCTGTTACGAGTTTAACAATTTTTCCCCATCACAAAAAGTGCACAGCGCCGCTAAAGAAGTTTTCACTTCAAAAATAGACTTGTCAATTCTCATATGAATAATGGGGAGTGGGTCTAATTGACCCGAACATAGGTACAATACAATACAATACAAATCCACTTTATTGCACAACCTCAATAAAACATTTACAGAGAGAATGACAATATAATACACGAGGACAAAAACAACAGGCGGTCTTATCGCTAAAGAGCGACCTGTTCCAGACAACCTTTAGGTAGTGGAGAAATGATAATATGAATATTGGTACATATAAACCGTCGTTGCACTTTTCAAAACTGATCTGTAACTAAAAGCTAGGTAAATAATAAATAAAAGCTGGTAAAATAAATACAAATACAACATTTTTTTTTCACTAAAACAGATTTGAAAATGAATCGTGAATATCGATACCACGAGCCCCTCACTACGCGCCGCTCTAATTGCCGCCGCCATTTTTGCTCGATCTGCGGATTTGTCACGTGACCCCGTCGCAGCTCGACTTACAAGCTCTAAATAACTAACTAACCCAAGGGGGCAACTAATATTCATAATTCATAAAACTTTACGGGCCTGATTTAGTTACATTTTGTTTTATCCCTTTCTTACAAATACATAAGTCAAAATGACAGATAAGGATACAAGATTATTAGCTAATTGAGGTTTGTAGGGTGTTTATGAATAAGAGGGTTAATATAACTTTACTGCATTTGTAACATACACAACTTTTACAAGCTTTTATTAACTAAAATTATATGTATGCAGGTATTTATTAAAATAAAAAACCGGCCAAGTGCGAGTCGGACTCGCGTACGAAGGGTTTCGTACTTAGACGCGAAAAACGGCAATAAAAATCACGTTTGTTGTACTTATTTATTTATTTTATTATGTTTTTAGTATTTGTTCTTATAGCGCCGCGGCAACAGAAATATCACGGTTCACGAGATACAGCCTGGTGACAGACAGACGACAGAAGAACAGTAGAGTCTTAGTAATACCGTTTTTACCCCTTGGGTACGGAACCCTAAAACGCATTTAACCGATTTGCAAGACCGAAGTGTTCCGTGAACAAAGTTTTGTACGGAACACTAAAAATGAGGTGCTTCTTAAATATTACATACGTGTATGTAATAGTAATAAACCTACATCCTAAAAGATCATACAAAAGAACAGTAATATTTCGTATAAAAGTAATATTTCGTCGAAATTAAATGGCACCTCTAATTCTTTGAGGGGAGTTAACGTGGCCTGACGAGTAGGCGGTTCGCGGTTCGCTTCCCCGACGATGCCGATCCATAGAATACCTCTCACAGGATGGTGTTTAAGATTTTATAAAAAAATCACGATACACATTACAAAATGCTACTGCCGTATTCGAACTTCAAGATATTCACAAGAGACGACACGTACTAGATCCATTCTAGATACGTTATAGTTTAGATTTCAACTAGTTCTCTTTTGCAGTGCAATTCGGGCAACCAATGTCAATTTTACGATAGATCGTGTTAGATATCTATTAGATGTGAATTAGATGAATTAGATCTCTAAGTAATATTTTGTGGAAATCGTTCAAGAGTATCTCCAGAATCGCGGATATGTCAAATTTGACAGGTTAGATCTTAAACATATCGTTATCGTATCTTGGCGATGTCTAAAAGATATCTAATAGATGTCTATTACAAAATCCGAATAGGGCCCCTAGGCGGGCTCTCTGTTCGTAGGCGCTTTTCGCTACATACGGTTTGTCCCGTGTTATCGGCTACGCTTCGTAGCTCGCGCAGGTAGTACCTAAATGCCTTTCCAAATGCGACCAGGATCCCGTTTGACCACATTGACATTAAAAAAATATCAATCTACTAATCTAAAAATTCAGCGTAAAAGATTTCCTCTGCAATTTTCCTCTCTGATATGCAACCAATTTTCACCTACCACTACCACCTAAAGGCACTATACATAATATCGACCCGGATATGGATCGTGCTTCGTGCTACCTTTGGTGTTGTTTTCGAGCTCCCGATATTTCGACGCAGTTACATGCGTCTTATCACAGCCCATATCACGGTCAATATATTTTAATAAGTCTAGTAAAACTAACCGTGAATTATTCCAAACTGTTAAAGGCACTATACCTACTTATTCTTTGCAAAGAAATATTTACTGCCTTACGCGCCTATGCGTTGTCTCACTCAAATACCGAAACGCCGTCATCAATTTCATAATCGCGTAGCCAGTGACGTAGCTAGGCGTGGGCGAAGTGGGCCGTCGCCCACGCCCCCCCCCCCCCCCTAAGAGAGGCCTCGCTCGAGGCCCCTTCGGACACAGTGAAAGAAAAGGGCAGATGAGATTTCGCCCACGGCTAGATTAGTTCACGCTAAGCCACTGCCGCGTACGCGATCTAACGGGAGACATCTGTGCCGCGATCACATCCATTAGCGTGTGTTAAATGTAGCTGACTCCGCGTCGGGAAGTGGCATGAAAATACAAGCTAAATTACGCAAAATACGACTTTATAATACCGCCGTCAAAGATACGTTCACAGTTTTGGACCTTACTCCATTGTAATAAAGGCGAAAAATGTAAACATATTTCTGAGACTGTGCAAACACTGGCGAAAATCTTGGAAGTGATTTATTATGGCATCTTCGCTTTCTCAACATAAACACATTTAAGAGCCTTTTAGTCTAGACGGTAGAGTCTGGCTAGCCAAAAATTGTTGACAGATATTTCGTTGCTGTATCATCAATTGTCTATGATCCAAAAAAAAAGCTAAAAGTCAGTTGTCAATTTATGTCATTCATTCAATTTGTTTGCGGTTTATAAGGCGTTTATTTTACATAATATTAATAATGTCTATACTGAGTGAGGTCCGCAAACTATTATTTAAGGTATCTGCCCACTACACCGTACATCATACCATGACCGTGCCATGAACGTATCAAGCACGGAATGTAATGCGACACGGACTACTATGCCCACTACACCGTGTCCACATTGTTTCATATCCGTACATAACGGGTTTAGTGCCCGTAGTAACTGCGTATCATCCCCATAGCATCCGCCTATAATCCCCGTAGCATCCGCGTTTCATCCCCTTAGTACCCGCGTTTTATTCGCGAGAGCCAGACTCGTCAGAAAGAGCGAGCGAATGGTTGTCATATTGGCAAGAGCGAGCAACAGATACGGCAACGCGTTTATAACGGGCTTAGAACGGTCACCATACGCGGTTATAACCCGTATGCTCACCGTTTCGCCGCTTGCACGCACCGTTTTGGCAACGTTGCGTGCCATGCACGTAGCGTTTCGGCACCGGCAAAATATCCTCGCCGACCATTTTTGACGGTCCGTGCATGGCACGCTACGGGTATGGTCGGTGACGGAACGGGCTAGTCGGCATAGTCTCATACTTTTTAATACAAAGAATATTTTTTTGCCTGACGCGTTCATAGCACGGTCATGCTATGATACGGTGTAGTGGGCAGAGACCTTTAAGCTCGTAAATAATTACGACAATGTGCGAAGTCGACGTACACGTCTACACGCTACAGCGTTGTATAACGAAAAACTGCAATGTTTACAAGTCGTAACCAAATGTAAACAAATTAGGAAGTTGGTGCTCTATAAATGCATTTAACATATTTGGTATAGTACTTATGTAATTTTTGTGGTAATGGATTAATATTACGGTATTATCGAGCTAGGTCTTATTTACACAACATTTCATTTTTCGCCTTGTTACAATGGTACACTGTGAGAAAGTGTAAACATATGTGTTTATCTTTGACTGTACTTTACACAGTGGTATAAATTATGTGAGCTGACTTTGAGTGCACGTCAATGTATATTTAACTTATATCCTTAGGTACTTAGGTGTGCACAGAAAATCAAAAATATTTTCTAGTATCATAACTATAATTCCTACTCCACAAAGTGTGACCAGCCGATTTTTTTTTAATTTCTCGCCAAACATTTGTGTAATATTTCAGTAGCCAGACTCTAATAACACTGGAGCCCTGCTAATTTTTTACTATTTTTACAGAGTGTTAAATATAAAGAAAAATCTATTTTTACACAAAAAAAACTTTACCGTACCTAGTTTGTACCCTTCTAAGGAACCCAAAGACGGGAATTCAAATAACTATGATGTATAGAAAATTCCCCGAATCCCGGTCGAAAACAAAAGACACAACACACTTATAGAAGGAATCCACGAATATCGCAAAATTAGATTAAAAATACTCCCTTTGCTTCGGCCCTACAATAGAGTTGGTACGAACTCGAGTCTTATAAGACTAAAAAAATCGGACAAGTGCGAGTCGGACTCGCCCACCGAGGGTTGCGTACAAATTTAACTTATTTCTTATTTTATATATAATATTGTTTTATTATCATTTTATTTATTTTTTCTACTCCCGTACTTTTATTTGTCATTTAAAGGGTCGTGCGCACACCTTTAAAACCCTACCTAATAGTTGTCAAGACGTCTTTAGTCTATTCCCCAAAAAATAATTTGTACACACGCAGTATCTTTTTGGTGATTTTACGATACTTCGTGTAACTTACAAAATATTGAATGAAATAGGTACAGTGTTGCCAACCTTATTTTAAATGTCATCTCTGACAAATAAGTGAACCATAGACACGTTTTTTTTTTTATTTCATTCATTCATTCATTCTTTTCCCGCCCGTACCCTCCATTTTTGCTACTTCTTGAATTAAAAATATTTGTTAAATTTACAATTTTATTTAGAAGTAAGTGCTAGGTCGTAGAAAAAGTATTGTATGCAACGTTGTTTAACTGAGTCAAAAAATACTCGTGGCGTCTTAATTAACAATTTTCGGCTTCGCCTCAAATAGTTACTCACGCCACTCACCTTTTTTGACCTCTCTTAAACAACGGTTGCATAAAATACTATTTCATCTTAAGTTAGGTAATTTATAATATGAATATAAAAGTAAAATATAAAAACACTTACAAAAGATATTGTTTTATTTATTTTTAAATTAATAATTTTGAGATTTTTCCCTGTACCTACTTGTAGTGTAAGACGATAGATATTCTTGCTAAATATCATAGTTCCAGGTCAACGGGAAGCGTCTAGGCGACGGACGAATGGACGGACAACAAAGTGATCCTATAAGGGTTCCATTTTTTCCTTTCGTGATACGGAACCCTAAAAGCTTAGCTTTTTTAAACGGTTTACTAAGGTTTAAACATTATACTTAAAAGCATTTATAAAAATACCACAAATCACTCTAGACACACCTCACCTTAAATCCCCAGCCAGTAAAGTGAATTACCGATCGATTCCGGGCAAAGGTTAAAGACAATTTAGCTTGAGTGACAGCCCTACGTTAATCATGTTGAGCACGGTCCGCGTGACACCCCCGACTTAGTATTGAGAGCTCCCGGGTTGACTTGGAATCCTTAATGATGCTTGCGTTGGATACAGAGTGAAATTTTAAATTGTTATTTTCGAATTCTCATTAAAAAATTTGGACGAGAGTAATAAAATTAAAAAGTACCTGAATTTATACCTCGATTGGAGACTACAAACTGATGAAAACTATGAAAAAACCTTTACATTAGTCTTATATTATTCCACGATAACTGCAAGAAGTCGGCATTGAGGCTGGCATTCTTCAATATATATATTTTTGTAACATCCTTAAAAAAGGCAAAACTGTATTCACCAAAAACTGCGAAAATTTCTGCTGTATTTTTAAATTCAATAGCCACTTTCCGCTGTTGATTTACAAGTAGAACTGTGAAAAGTGGAAAACAGCAAGAACAACAAACTTCAATTACATATTTAAATGAACTTTAGCACGAAAATTGAGAATTTCAATTTTAAAAATGTGAGTGAATATTTTATTTAGTACGACAAATGTATTGCTGTACTATCATTATTTTGTATTGTAGGTAGGTAGAGCATGCATACATAAGCGTCGAGCTTGTAGCAAGTGATAAAGTACCTACACATACATGTTTAATTTGACCATAAAGATGGCAGCGAGAGTAGAATATTTGGATTATACACGGATTATAGACTATTTCAGAACTATCTGAAGTTAGTTTATTTCAGAAATATTTTTATTTACTAACCAATTTTCTATTGTACTACTTGTACCTACTCATATGTAACAAATTAACTTAGTCCAACCAATAATAAACAATCTTCGTTTCTCATTATACTTATATAAAACTAAACGTGGGGAAACAAATGAAATACCTTACCTTAATAATTCATTAATCATGAAAATTACATTTGGTTACTTACTCCATTTTGTTTTTCTTAATCCAAAATAACTTTAGTATCCCCAGTAGTCAATACAATCCAAATTGTCCCCTCGCAATTAATACAGTTTGGGACCAGGTCAATTTAAAGCTAAAGGCATTATATCACTATTACATTAGAGCCACTTCGGCCAGTTCCTCGATTAGAAGTTAAATTCGAGTCAAATAAGGTATTATAACAGTTGGAACTGAAAGTCGCTAAAGCCGTTTCTTGATTAAAGCTTGCATAAGTCGAGAATCGAAAAAAGTATTAAGATATTAGGATATCAAAGGCGTTTAAGTCGTTTTAAGATTGGATGTTGAATATATTCGAGAAACTTCCTGGCGCGTTTGCAATTGTAATCCAATTGGCCACCAGTGGCAAACTTTGGGATTCCGATTAAGCTGAACATTGTGCCTTGTTTATGGGGTGTATCTGTATGTACTTTAAATAGTATTACAGACTTGCACAGACCCTGAACTAGCACAAGGTTGTAATATATTATAATTATTAACGACAATCAAACGAATGAGTGATCCCTTTGAGACATACTTACTAAGCAATATTTGGTTTATGGCTCCACAGGTCACAGTGTCCACATATTATTAGACGGCTTTACACTCGTCTAATGCTTGCAGTTTAACTAACTCACCAAGATAACCCCAAAAGATACTATTCATACACATGTTGTTCTAAATGACCCGAATAGCTTTAATTGCAAATGACTATTAGGGTTTTATCTATCCGCGCTGTTTGAGCCGAATTTCCCAAGGGGTGGAAAGAACAACGGCCAACGTGGATGGCTGTTGAATTGTTTTGTTTAACTAGTTATTATCCGACAGTGCACAAAGGAGGGTAGTGTGTTTATCACTCTATGTATGTATGTGGGTGAATCAATTTCTTGTCGTTACTCTGTCCCGTCAGCCAGGTGAAAATGGAAGCACATTTTGTTGTTTTGTTTTGCTCTTGTACCACGTTATATTATCGTGCCTGGTAGATTACTCATTGTGGAAATAAAAGGCTTACAGCTACCACAAAAAGCATGTTTAGTGAATTTAAAATAAAACCTAGATTTAAAGACTGACGTAGGTAATCGTAAGCGTAACCATGACAACGAGAGCAAGAAAAACAAGTGCGAGTCGGACTCGCCCATGAAGGGTTCCGTATTTAGGCGATTTATGACGTATACAAAAAAACTACTTACTAGATCTCGTTCAAACCAATTTTCGGTGGAAGTTTACATGGTAATGTACATCATATATTTTTTTAGTTTTATCATTCTCTTATTTTAGAAGTTACAGGGGGGGGACACACATTTTACCACTTTGGAAGTGTCTCTCGCGCAAACTATTCAGTTTAGAAAAAAATGATATTAGGAACCTCAATATCATTTTTGAAGACCTATCCATAGATACCCCACACGTATGGGTTTGATGAAAAAAAAATTTTTGAGTTTCAGTTCGAAGTATGGGGAACCCCAAAAATTTATTGTTTTTTTTCTATTTTTGTGTGAAAATCTTAATGCGGTTCACAGAATACATCTACTTACCAAGTTTCAACAGTATAGTTCTTATAGTTTCGGAGAAAAGTGGCTGTGACATACGGACGGACAGACAGACGGACAGACGGACAGACGGACAGACGGACAGACAGACAGACAGACAGACAGACAGACAGACATGACGAATCTATAAGGGTTCCGTTTTTTGCCATTTGGCTACGGAACCCTAAAAAAATGATTCACCCATGTATGTTTGATCCTTTGTGGCACTCAAGCGTGGGCCGATTTTGATAATTCTAACGTCAATCTGTTTGTCATACCCATACGAGTGTTAGGTACTAAAGTGACAGTGCGTAGCCAACATGCCATCCGATTACGCCCCGTAGCTCTAAGGAAACGCGAATGTCTCTGTCGCCCTAATATGTATGAGTAATACATAGAGATAATTTCGCTACGCTACAGGCGTTACTGATTGACATGTTAGCTTAGCACCCTGGAAATCATGTTCAGGTTTTTAATCTCAAAAGTAAGTCAGTTAAATTGAATAGAATGGATTTTTAATAATGCGTATAATGCCGTTCAAAGTAAGTTACAGTAAGTAAATAAATATACCGCAAAATACTTGTGCTGACTTTGCAATTTTGTTCTAACTAAAACTAGCCCCAACTTTACAACTTTATCTTAACTTAAACTTGTTCTAATTTTGCCAATCTAACAATCAACTAAATTTCAAACCAGTCCATCTATTAATTAAAAAAAAACTCCGTAGCCTGTGAAAAACACGATTTCACAATTAAGCAGGGTTCTATTAATTACCAAAGCAAATTATGGTCGGATCTACCATTTAAATAAATCCGCGTTACCACGTAATTAGTTAATTAGTAAAGCGACAGCGGCTCTAATTAAAAACATCTTTTACAATCTTACTAAAAAACCCTTTCACGGCGAAACAAGTCGCATTTCTGTACATAAAAGACAAAATAAACGAATTTATTTTACACGCAATTATATTTCTAATTAGTATAGACGGTTAGGCCTAAAATGACGTGATGGTTTTAAGGTGGCGCCCTTTTTTAGGCCAACGGCAATCTCGCGAGGCTTCACCTATATCATTACTAAACGACCTGATTCTAATTTTAATAAACATAAAAATATAGATCTCTATACGATATGGATCGGATAGGAAAGTTTCAAAAGTGACGTTTCTGTTTTTTGATCTATCTATATCGTATCCAGATCTAATTTTCGACGTTTATTAAAATTAGAATCAGGCCGAAAGTTTGTGTGTGAATCAACTACTCCTGGTTTTATGGTATTTAAACTAAATCTATTTAAGTTTTTGGTTTATTTTTTATTACATTTGTTAGTATTTCATATGTTATACAGGCATACCAAATAATGTATTAATTGATTATACTTTTGGATTCTGCAAATATATTTTAAGTCAGTGTGCTGAGATTTTTCACTTTCTATTCAATGATAAATATTATTACTTGCCTATTTCACTTAAGTGTCTTATAAGTGTCTTGTAACTAACAATCTATGGATCTGCGGAATCTGAAAATAAATATATATATATATATATTTTTTTAATACTTTTCTGCGTTCTGGCATTCGTTTACGATCATAATTTCTCATAACCCTCATTCCCCCAAACCCAAAGGGCCAGTTAACGCGAAATATCTCAAAACACAAAGGGTTCTGTACATTTCTTTTTACTCGGCTGTGTCATCAGTTTGGCTATTAAGTAGAATGTGTTCGCTGAGTGCCCTATTGTGGGAAGGAGAGTCAATGAGGTATTCTGCCTTTTTAACCGACGTTGGCAAATTAAGGGTTATGTATGTGGGGTACATATGTGTGTTTCGTGTGTTTAGCTATTGAAACTGCTAAACTGATTGTCGTTTGATGTTTGCGGATAACAAAGCTACTAAGAGTACCTATATTTTATAAACCTTTCACAAAGTAGAAAGTTATATTATATACGAAAAGCACGGCAGTCTGGCTTAAGTTTTTAAAGTTGAAGACAATCGGGTATACAATAAATAAGTAATAGAAAGAATGCATGCATGAATGAATAAATAAGTAAATAAAACTTTCAGATTCAAATAGACATTCCCGCTGCAGGTGTTTGCCAAACGAAGGGCTAAGCAACATTTTTTTTTTATTAGCCTATTCGTTTTATTGCCCACTGCTGGGCAAAGGCCTCCCCTCTTTCCCGCCACTTGACTCTGTCCAATGCACACTCCCGCCACTCCGCACAGAATGTATCAAGGTTGTCCCGCCATCTCCGTATGGGTCTTCCTTTGCCCCGAGATCGATCCTGTGAGATCCAGTCCGTGGCTAATTTGGCCCAGCCCTCTGGGTGCATTCGACAGATGTACCCTGCCCAGTCCCATTTAATTATATCCCTTTATATCCCTTATATATAAGTAAGTTACTATTTATTGTTGCTTAGCCCTTCGTATTACTAGCAACCCGGCCCGGCTTCGCATGGGTTAAAAAATTATACATAAACCTTCCTCTTGAATCACTTTATGTATTAAAACCGCATTGAAATCCTTTGCGTAGTTTTAATGATCTAAGCATACATAGGGACAGACAGACAGCGGGAAGCGACTTTGTTTTATACTATCTAGTGATCTTCCAATGTCACACTATGTCTACTACCTACGAATTTCATTAATTTCTTAATCAACTGACTGCACTTTTCATTATAGAAGTGTAAAAACAATTAACACCAAGCATTCGACAATAAATCTTACGCCAGCGTCCCAGAGACACGTCGTACCTTCACAATTTTGTCCGGAATGTGAGAGCTTTATATTTGTTCTCCCGTGAAATAAGAAACACAGCCATTTCCTCTGAATCCCTGTTAATTTAACGTTGCTTTCACCTTGACAATTAACATTCAGACGCTATTCCTACAACTTCAATAGCGCACGTGAGTGAAAAATATACCGAATTTTTTTTGTAAGAAATATACCTTAGTACCTCGCAAAAACAAAACTATGATAAAGTGTCACTCTATGGAACTTGCTAACTATGTAAACAAAAGTCACTAGTAAATTGACATTCAGAGACATTTTTAATATGGCGGTTTGTTTACATAGTTCTTTAAACTTTACGTAAATGACACTTTACGTTAGAGTTCAGTCTGTAAAGAGTCACACGGCCAAAAAGCCGCTCCTATAAAAATCGAAGTTACGCTCTAATTTTAAAACAATATCCTCTAGCCGCCCATACGTCAAACCTTGCCAAGCAAAACGAAATTTTATTTTATCAACACAAAGTTCAAATTAGAATGGAACAGGAGACCTTTTTATAGGTCTCCGGGCGACTAGAGGTTATAACATAAAATTTTGGCATGCACATATAACATATATTTAGTTTTTGTTCCTAAAAATTGTAATACAAATATAATAGAGAGTGTAGAAGTTTTCATGTGCCTACTTAAAATGTTCACTGGATCTATTTTATTTGTATTAAAATCCCTAGCATCGAAAACTAGTGCCAGACATAGATATATTTATGTATTAAAATGTTTATGCCAGGTTTCATGTAATCACTAAATAGTATAAAACAAAGTCGCTTCCCGCTGTCTGTCCCTATGTATGCTTAGATCTTTAAAACTACGCAACGGATTTCGATGCGATTTTTTTAATAGATTTTTACATTAACATTATAATTGTATTATTATGTTATATTATATTATATTATATTATATTATATTATATTATATTATATTATATTATATTATATTATATTATATTATATTATATTATATTATATTATATTATATTATATTATATTATATTATATTATATTATATTATATTATATTATATTATATTATATTATATTATATTATATTATATTATATTATATTGGTTATATTTGTATTTGATAACTTAATTGTTCTAAGGTCCAAGGATCTTGAGGTCGCAACACGCTGGTCTAGTAACCTCCGATTGCTTCTAGAATATCTGCTCTAGGAATTAAGAAATACACTCAATGTCTTGGAATGCTATTCGGTGGATTTTTACCGCGCAATTGCGGTTTTCTGAATAAAATATGTTCGGATGAATTGCTTAATATTGTTGTATGCCTTGTGTGTAAGATGACTGGGTACAATTTAGTTTCGTTTGTGATTGATTACAAAGAAAATAATAACTATGGGAGATTTAATTTTGCTAGCATACATTTACATGCTTTATTATTTCAATTAAATACTCTCCTCATATTCTATCAGTCTATTCTATTAAAATCAATAACTTTTAATAATATTTGTATGTTTCGATTGCATTTTAAGGCTCAATATAAGTTTATTAATGTTGATTTACCTATCTTATTGCTTTATGTATGTTAATTCAAAACCTTTAGCAAATATATATTTGGCGATATTTGTATGTTCAACTCGCATTCCGATACTCAATTCGAGTTAATGAATTTCGGTTCATATTTAGTTATGGAGTTATGTCAAACATATCAAAGGGCAATTATACTAGTATAAGACGGAGTAATATGGTAACATTTTTAAAGTGACTGCAGCATACCTAATATACTTTAATTTTAATTAATATATGATATTAACCCCTTAAAAAGAAAATAACTACAGTATAGGGAGCTATACTACAATAATGGAAAACATAATATATCGCAAATAAAATTCAGAATTTAAATCTTAGAAATAGGGCAAAATCCCCAATAATAGCGCAAACATCTAAACCAGTTCCACTAATTTAAGTAAGTATAAAGTTTAAGCCGCCATTCGAATAGTAAGGCCTAACAAGTTGGTCCCAACAAGGATTGTATTACCATTGCATATCGAGTCCACGCGAACGTTGGCCTCAAGCTAGCTGTGGCGAGTCCATAGAACTCTATTACCACCGGCTTGCCCGATTTTCAGATAGCTGTACGGCTACCATCAGTTTGGCACTGACACAAACGCCATCGAGAACGTAATTTACTTTCTATACATTTCGCTCGTACTCGCATATTTGTGCAAACGAGATGTATAGAAAGTAAATTACGTTCTCGATAGCGTAAATGTCAGTTTTGACACTGTCAGTGACTCATGGTACGGGCTCTGAACACTTTTCCTGAAGAAAGTAAGTAACTTCTCTTTATTTTTTCTTTCTTTTTTGGAACCTTTTTAGGGTTCCGTAGCCAAGTGGCAAAAAATGGAACCCTTATGGATTCGTCATGTCTGTCTGTCTGTCCGTCCGTATGTCACAGCCACTTTTTTCCGAAACTATAAGAACTATACTGTTGAAACTTGGTACGTAGATGTATTCTGTGAACCGCATTAAGATTTTCACACAAAAATAGAAAAAAAAACAATAGATTTTGGGGGTTCTTCATACTTAGAACTGAAACTCAATTTTTTTTTATCAAACCAATACGTGTGGGGTATCTATGGATAGGTCTTCAAAAATGAATGAGGTTTCTAATATCATTTTTTCCTAAACTGAATAGTTTGCGCGAGAGACACTTTCAAAGTGGTAAAATGTGTCCCCCCCCCCCCCCTGTAACTTCTAAAATAAGAGAATGATAAAACTAAAAAAAAATAGATGATGTACATTACCATGCAAACTTCCACCGAAAATTAGTTTGAACGAGATCTAGTAAGTAGTTTTTTTTAATACGTCATAAATCCCCTAAATACGGAACCCTTCATAGGCGAATCCGACTCGCACTTGGCCGCTTTTTTACATTATTTTCTAGGTATGTATAAGGACTGTTTTGACGGTGTTTTTGTTTTAACCAGGACAAGCTGCATAATGTATAGTAATCTGTGTATTATACCTGTAACGCTGATGCAGCAGTAATTATAATTTATAATTAAATGTATTTTGAGGTAGGCAAGAGTTAAATTCACTTGACAAAATTTAAAAATGAAGATAGAAGATTTATCTAAACTTATATTCATACGAGAAATTGAACACAACACAAGTCTTGTCGAGCTGTTTGCTTTGTGAAAAATTGTCCCATAACATTTATTTATTTATGAAGAGGTTTTCGTGAGTCCAATGCTAGCTTATTCTTCGGTGGATAATCGGAATAACGCGTCAGGATCGGTGCACAACCCTAACCCTTCCAGGGTTGTTACATTGACGGTTTTAGGCAAAGTTGGGGTAAATAAGCGTTATAGATATGTCTTGTGTGGATTTCAATTGTATAGTAGACTGACCTACTTTGTAGCCAAAAACTCGTGCGCAACGATTTAGGGATTTAACCTCCCAGAGGTCCGCCATTTTGAATAAATTCCAAAAACTTAATAGACAACAAAATCCCACATTATTGAACCTGCACACCAAATTTCATGAGATTTGTTAAAGAGAGGCGTGCTGTAAAAGAGAACAGCTGGACACATTTTTGCTCAAACTGAAACGGAGACGCTTCGCTCACGTTTCACGCTCGCTCGGTCAATCAAGTAAACCTTGAGAATTGACATAAGATACTCTATTTCAAAACCATTCCTTGGGAAAGAGAGGGGAAATGACAAAACAATACCCTCGAGAGTCTGAGCATAAAGAGTATATTTATAAATATTTTACAAAATAAACTTCTCCAACGCACTTCGCAGATTACATTTCACAAATCCCCATTTTTCCAAACAAATGTAATTCGGCATGAATTCGTAAGTAACAATTGAGTAGATGAATGAATGTATAAAGGATTCATGCAATGACTTGTGCAAAATAATTCGTACTTTTTAACGCACACGCCCACTCAATTAGGGTTTTGTGAATGGAAGGAAAAACTCTGGAAATTGGTCCTTAGGCAAATGATTCGTATGTATCACCAGGCGTGTCTCACTCCGCGATTTCGTCGCTTTGCTACTACAGGTAGCTAAAAGTACATCCGTTCGGCCCCAATTTTGGGGAAAGCCATAAGCCGCGCGTGGCGCTGTCGCCACCTAGCGGCCATATCTGTGCTGATCGTAACAGACGCGTTTTGTTAGAGAGTGAGTCTTCTGTACTTAGTACTATTATTTATTTTGTGGTATCACTACATAGTGAGTGAGAAGATGGATGCACGTCCTTCTACAGTTTAAAATGGTACATTATCTTATGTTAATATTGTGTAATTTGTGATTAATTGTATACTGTTTTCTTATTCTGTGTAAGTTAGCAGTGGTTTGGTATTTATACTGTTATGCTGTTTAACTTGTTTTGAAATAAAAATAAAAACTAAATCGCTTCCCGCTGTCTGTATGTCCCTATCTATGCTTAGATCTTTAAAACTACGCAACGGATTTTGCTGTGTTTTTTTTTAATAGATAGAGTGATTCAAGAGGAAGGTTTATGTATAATTTGTTAACCCGTGCAAAGCTGAGGTGGGTCGCTAGTGTATGTGTAAACTCTTTATTGTCCAAAACACGAATTTATGGCACAGGATAGGCAGTACAAAGGCATTCTTATCCCTGTGCAATGATCATTAAAGGTTAAAATAACCTTACGATTATCTACTTGGCAGATGGTATTTGCAAGAAAATGATAGCACCTGTATATGTACCTAAGTATACATTTATCATCCTGTATTATATATTTAAATATGTATAAACATCGATTACTGGATAAGTTTTACAATAGAAAAACATGAAACAAAAAGTTGGCCTATCACAATATACACTTTTTAAAACTATATTTCCATAGACAATGTTTGGCGGGAAACTTTATTTATTAGCCCTGTAGTAGACACCCTCTCCACGGTCACAAGCTACCACCGCCGCGACTAAAGAGCCGAAAGAGCTTTATGCGGTGCACTACCGCTATCAGGCACGGCTCCCCAAACGATGATACACATGCTGTCCTGCCCAGCGAACCCGCACACATGCTCCGTGCAAGATCTACGTGACGCAACAGACAGGGCGTTAAGCGTCGCTGCCTTCTGGTCCCGCTTAATATGAAATACGAAACCATCGACACGAGAAGAAGAAGAAGCCCTGTAGTTATAAGTATTTTTTCTACTCGTCGACTGCAATGCTTGAATTAAGACTTCGTATATCAAAGTTAAATCGCATACTTTTTTCACTATGGGACCCCAACTCAACTATAATATTCATTTCGATACTGTTTAGGCAACTATAATATTCATTTCGAAACAGTTTAGTCAACTATAATGAAATTGACCAATCGAAAGCGCAGAGCAAGTACCAGGGCCTCATGAGTTACGAGAAGGTGTCGTTGACCAACCGGCCGGGGGCGCGGGGCGCGGGGCCGGGTCGCGTACGAGTATTAAGGTTAGGGTTGCCAGATGGTCGGGATTCGGCGGGATTCTCCCGATTTTTAACATGTGTCCCGATTCCCGACAAAGTGAAAATTGTCCCGAAAAACAGCATCACGTTATAAAACAATAATTTCAAGTTCTGAACTGTTGTCAAGCGAACCAGCGACCCGCGTCGAGCCCGTCAGCGCGCGCGCGGGGCTCGCTTGGCGAGATTGGGCAGAGCAGCTGACGTAGTGCCAATAATGTATAATATCGTTGTTTTTAATACAATTAATTTAATTTGAATGGTTCATTTTCACGACTTAAGGCCCAAAATCCCGAAAAATTGATATTTTTTCCCGATAATAGCGCCTTTCGATCTGGCAACCCTAATTAAGGTATCGCGGCTGCACGCGCATCTTAGCTGTATACTTTTGGTTTTTTTACCTACATATATGATTCTTCTACTAGTTTTAAGTATTTTTTTTGTTGACTCGTAGAAAAAGTATTGTATACAATAGTGATATAATCAAGCTTTTCAATCTCATACCTTCCTTAGGCAACTCAGCAAGCTTCGTTGCCTAAACACGATACTCGACTGAAAAGCTCTCCATTATATCACGATTGTATAAAATACTAATAAGTATAAATAAATATTATAGGACATTCTTACACAGATTGACTAAATCCCACAGTAAGCTCAAGAAGGCTTGTGTTGTGGGTACTCAGACAACGATATATATAATATACAAATACAATCTAGATCACCCAAGACTCAGGAACAAATATCTGTGCTCATCATCATACAAATAAATGCCTTTACCGGGATTCGAACCCAGGACCGCGGCTTCACAGGCAGGGTAGCAGGGGGCAGGCACCCACTAGGCTAGACCATTCGTCAGTATACCTACTCATATTATGAAATTACCAAGAAAAATCATGTACATTATACAGTATTCCATGCCCCAGTTTACAAATCTCGTTCTTTACTGACCCACGGGACCGTACATTAATATTAAAATATACTTTTTAACTTTTCTCGAAGGTCATGATTTCTCTGAAACGCTCGTTATACACAATTCTTTTGACTAAAATAACCGAAACGTGAAAAATTAAACAAGAAAGTGGCTAAAAGAATAACCCCAGAGAGACATTGTGCTGGACCATAGAGAAAAAAATACATAGATTGCTCACTCCATACATCAGTTTTAGTACCAAAAAGACTATTAGCATCTAGCATCGAGTAGCGGAACTATCAGTACTGCTACTTGACAATAGATGTAGCACCGACCGGAAAGTCTTATGCTGTTGAGATAAGACTTTCCGGTCGGTGCTACATCTATTGTCAAGTAGCAGTACTGATAGTTCCGCTACTCGATGCTAGATGTAGACACTGAAATTAATAGTCTAACTGATGTATGGAGTGAACACTCTTGTCTTATTATATTTCTCTATGGCTGGACTCAACTTTGCACAATACAAATGTATATTTAATTAAGTTTAAACTTTGAATCTTACTGACACTAATGGGCGTTTTTTTTTTGTTGTCCCCTACACTTTTTTTTAAATTTGGGATTTTTTATGTTATTTCTACTCAGAATCACGAGCTTTTTCTATCCTAATAGGAGAAAAAAGTGTCCCAAAATTTCCATACATTTTTCGATCTTTCCATTCCGCGACCGCCATACAAAGTCTATGAAAAATGGTGACGTAATGGAAATAAAAACCTTAGGACACTTTTTTTCTCCTATTAGGATAGAAAGAGCTCGTGATTCTGAGTAGAAATAACAAAAAATCCCAAATTTGAAAAAAAAGCGGCCAAGTGCGAGTCGGACTCGCCCATGAAGGGTTCCGTATTTAGGCGATTTATGACGTATAAAAAAAAACTACTTACTAGATCTCGTTCAAACCAATTTTCGGTGGAAGTTTACATGGTAATGTACATCATATATTTTTTTTAGTTTTATCATTCTCTTATTTTAGAAGTTACAGGGGGGGGGGACACACATTTTACCACTTTGGAAGTGTCTCTCGCGCAAACTATTCAGTTTAGAAAAAAATGATATTAGGAACCTCAATATCATTTTTGAAGACCTATCCATAGATACCACACGTATGGGTTTGATGAAAAAAAAAATTTTGAGTTTCAGTTCGAAGTATGGGGAACCCCAAAAATTTATTGTTTTTTTTCTATTTTTGTGTGAAAATCTTAATGCGGTTCACATAATACATCTACTTACCAAGTTTCAACAGTATAGTTCTTATAGTTTCGGAAAAAAGTGGCTGTGACATACGGACGGACAGACAGACGGACAGACAGACAGACAGACAGACAGACAGACAGACATGACGAATCTATAAGGGTTCCGTTTTTTGCCATTTGGCTACGGAACCCTAAAAAAGTGTAGGGGACAACAAAAATAAAACGCCCTAATAAGTATTTTAATATTAGCCTCTGCCCACAATTTTTCCGTGTAGAAGTCTTTAAACTACCTTACGTTTCGTAGGTCCTTATAATTTTTTCACATTTTCCTATCTCATATCAGATGTTAGAGATGCTTACCTTTTTCTAGCCTCAAACTATTTCTATACCAAATTTTACTTTTTTTAATACTATGTCGGTGGCAAACAAGCATACAGCCCGCCTGATGGTAAGCGGTTTACTTAAATTTATTCAGCAGTTTAAAAATCCGCGAAGAGTAGAATTTCATTAAAAAAAAACTCAAATATATGAATCACTACATAGTATACATACAATCACACATAGGTACATACAATAAATATTATATTATATATTATTATAGGACATTATTACACAAATTGACTATGCCCCACGGTAAGCTCAAGAAAGCTTGTGTTGTGGGTACTCAGGCAACGATATATATAATATACAAATACTTAAATACATAGAAAACAACCATGACTCGGGAACAAATATCTGTGCTCATCGCACAAATAAATGCCCTTACTGGGATTCGAACCCAGGACCGCGGCTTCACAGGCAGGGTCACTACCCACTAGGCCAGACCGGTCGTCATACAATGCAAGTTAAGTAAAAGCTTTTAATAATAAAAATCTTGTAAAAACAATGATTTGTAAAGTATCTAAAGGTATAAGCCTCCATTTTATTAAGGTAAGAAGCCCCTTAAGACTCAAAAACACAACGTAACCATGATTAAACAACCCCACGGCCCACAATAAAAACCAATCACATTAACCTGTAGCCGCCCAGAGACCTATAAAAAGGTCTCCTGTTCCATTCTAATTTGAACTTTGTGTTGACAAAATAAAATTTCATTTTGCTTGGCAAGGTTTGGCGTATGGGCGGCTAAAGGTTAAGCCCCAATAAAAACGGAGCACACCGTTAACACAATAAATAAATTAACTCCCAAATCCATACTAAAGTCACATAAGGAAAATATCTTTGTTTCATTAGGCCGAATATACGGGAGGGTGTTAAGGGGGCGTTTTAATTCCCATTACGCCTTTAGCAGTGCATTTTCATGGTTTGGTCAAGGGTGAGTCGGAAAAAAATATTAAAAGAACAACATAATATTATGTATTTCCCTTTCTTAGTTTATTTTTATTGTTAAATATTGACACTGTTGTTTATCTATATTAATGTTTTGTGTTGTTTGGTTATATTCAATTCGACATTTCATTTTTTTTCTTTGCTCCACCTAACGTATATTCTAAATCTTTTATTTCCGATACGCAATAGTTGTCTGGAAGAGATCGCTCTTAAGCGATAAGACCGCCTATTGTAACTTCTACTATATTTGTTTATGTTACTGTACCTACATTTTATCGTAAACTACGAGTATGGTGAGGTGTGCAATAAAGAGTATTGTATTGTAAGTCTTTAATTCTATGATTTTATAATTACAATAAATTTAAAGTTGGTACCAATGTAAGAAAACATTGAAAATCATTATAAAAGTTTATATATAAGAGTTTTGCACCGGGAACAGCATGAAGCGGATAGTCTTTTTAAATTTATAGTTTAAATTTTTATTTGTAACCTTATTTGAATGTAAAATAAATAAATCATATATTTCAACTTTATTTTTTTTTTGTGTTTTAAAAAGTAACAAAATTTGAGAACCCAAAAACTTCCAGTATGGCTCACAAGCTCTGCTGGTATTACAGCTTGGCAAAAAAGAGTAGAAATTAAAAAGTGGCAAGATTGTAGTGTCGTCCCTTTCAAACCAATTTATATAAGAAAACGGGACGACCTACAGTGTTGTCACTTTTTAATTTCAACTCTTTTTTGCCAAGCTGTAGTTCTGTTGTATTACACTAGGGGACCCTAAAAAGCCGCCATGTAGGTAGGTAATCCCCCGAACCAGGGGATTTTAGAAGCTATGTGTATTCCGGGATTAAAGTAGCTTGACCCTACCCACACTAGTAGGTATGGCGGTTGTTATACTGACATAATTATGGTCCCTTGCACAGATTTTAATGAAAAAAACCTTTTTAAATATAATAAATTTTCTCTTTACTGTAATTTACATATTTTTTTACCTACCAAAATGTTGTCAATCACTTCCAGTCCAATTCGAATGTATACTGACCAGGGATGTTGCGATTATCCGCATCCGCAACCGCGGAACTTCCGCATTATTTTCAACATCCGCATTCGCATAAAATCGATTCGGAGTTTAATGCGGATGCGGATGTGGAACAGGTCGGTACAGGAACGTCTTAGCATCGGCGTAAGTGCTAGACTGATGCTAGGTAATTTAGTAATTAGCCAAAAAAACCTATTAGAAATGAGCAGTCAAGCGTGACTGGGACTTAATGTACGGAACCCTTGGAACGCGAGTCCGACTCGCACTTGGCCGGTTTACCGGCACTTACGGTTTAATAAAAATTACTAAAATGTAATATTTGACGTTTCTTATGTACCTATCTTGACATCCGCATCCGCGGATGTGAGCCTTTAAAAATCCGCATCCGCATCCGCGGATGTCAAAAAATCGACATCCGCAACATCTCTCAATACTGACATCAGAATGTCATTTTTTTTTATATTTATTAATTGCCAGCTTTTCAATGAATAAAAAAACACAATGAGGAAGCCGCCTTAATTAAAACCAGGACTACCTCTGAGTATGATTTGATTACTTGTGACAAAAATTATGTGGCCAAACTGACTCTTATCCAACTACTTACCTACTACGCAAACCGCGAAAACGCTAAAATTATATTACATGCTACATTAAGCCGCGATCTGCCACCTAGCTCAAACACGAAACACGTACAAAGCAAACATGCCTTTGAAACTATTAAATAGGTAAACATACTCAAAACCCCCACCGCCATAACTCACCCCAGCACATAAAAACTCAAAAGCATCAGCATATTTGCGCCCTTAATTCACTTCTAAGGGGCTAAATTGATATCCTAGTGTAGACAAGGAGGTTATTCGCGCCTCCGGCGATTTCTTCACGAATTTACGATCTCACTGGGACCAGTTCACTTTGACCCCTCTTCCCCTTTCACTTAGGCCCTAAACTGACGAATTGTAACCCTTATTCCAAAGCTATAAAGTCCAGTTATGATCAGGTAAAGAGGGTTCATATTTAGGTGTTCCTTAAGGTATAAAGGGTCTAGTTTAGTTGGGAGGGATGTGCTGTTTGGCCCTGCAACGTGATGAAATTTCTAATAGCATATAATAGGGCTGTAGGAAATGACCAACTGGCCTAATGCTTGGGGTTAATGGTGTTCACAATCTATAAATCAGGTTAGTGAATCTGTTAAGAAGCTTGTTTGTAAGGTAGAATATTATGTTACATTGGGGATTGTGGGCCCGACTCGGATTTTGAAATAGACATCTATTAGATATCTTTTAGACATCACCAAGATACGATAACGATATGTTTAAGATCTAACCTGTCAAATTTGACATTTCCGCGATTCTGGAGATACTCTTGAACGATTTCCACAAGATATGACTTAGATATCCAATTCACATCTAATAGATTATATCTAACACTATGTAACGTAAAAGTGACATTGGTTGCCCGAATTGCACTGCAAAAGAGAACTAGTTGAAATCTAAACTATAACGTATCTAGAATGGATCTAGTACGTGTCGTATCTTGTGAATATCTTGAAGTTCGAATACGGCAGTGTGTAAATTTGTTACCCTTTAGATTTGTTAGGGCTATTTGGAATAATGATAATCTTAAACACTGAATTAAGTTGTTTTCTAGCTACCTGAGCTTGAATGTGGCGCTGCTTTGGCGTCTGTGGGATATATTATCCAATAATTAATAGCTGTCAAGTATTATGATAGCATCGTCATGGAAGTTCATTTTTAGGGTTCCGTACCCAAAGGGTAAAAACGGGTCCCTATTACTAAGACTCCGCTGTCCGTCTGTCACCAGGCTGTATCTCACGAACCGTGATAGCTAGACAGTAGAAATTTTCATTTTTTTTTTGTATTTCTGTTGCCGCTATAACAACAAATACTAATAACAGAATAAAATAAAGATTTAAGTGGGGCTCCCATACAACAAACGTGATTTTTGACCGAAGTTAAGCAACGTCGGGCGGGGTCAGTACTTGGATGGGTGACCGTTTTTTTTGCTTGTTTTGCGCTATTTTTTGTTGATGGTGCGGAACCCTCCGTGCGCGAGTCCGACTCGCACTTGGCCGGTTTTTATATTTTTCGCACGCTGTACATTTGTTATCCATTACAATTTACACGTTGTTGTCGCTTTGCCTCTACGATTGTTTTCCGCTACATACCGGGAAACCGATGTCATCGGCTACGACGTAGCGCTACGGCCGTAGCTTAGCGGTGAATGTGTTAACGAAAAATAGTATGCGTTGCTAACTGGCGCGGACGAGTGCGATGGATTTTACTTACTAATTCCCATATTCCCATACCTATTTATATTACTCGTAAGCTCCCTATATTCTGCGGTACGGAAGTGTTCAACAAATACCGACGCTAAAGTTAAAGTTAAAGTTGTAAAATGTTTATAGTTTACACTGCGAGGGATTCAAGCGGAGCATCGGACGTGCAAGTTTCATCCCTTGTTAATTCTCTTAGGGGATGAATTCTGGAATCCTTTCTCGGCATACCTTTGTTGTGTAACGTTTGTGGAAAATGTTTAGATTTTAGAGGAAAGTTATTCTGTGGATTTATTACTTTTAGTAGTGATTTATATCGAAAAATGATTAAAATACGCGTGCTTTAGCAAATTAAATTGGTTTTATCTCGAGTACTCTGTGTTTAAACAAGTTGCTACGTTACCAAACATTTATTCACATATTTACAGTTTATTTTATAGGTTCTATGATAAACTAGTGTTACTCAGTTTTCGTATAGGGAATTTGTACAACAAACTAAATATTACATATCGGCTCGAACACTCTGAAAGTACAGTGAAATCCATTTATAAGGACCCGCTTATACTGACCAACCGCTTACTATGACGCAATTAGGGTGCGAAGTTTGGTTTTCATATAAAATTATTTGTGACAAAGTCGGATAAGATGACTTCGCTTATAGTGACAAATCGCTTACTATGCTACGCTACTTACCTATAAATCCTATTTTTATGGAATCATGTACGGTTATAGTGACAAATTCACTGGTCTTCGTGGCCGTTCCCACGTCTTTCCCTGCGAGGGCGTTTGGTGCGTGCGCGGCGTGTAAGGTGTTTTAGGTTTGATTCTTGGTGAAAGTTGGTACATAAGGTTAATAAAACTCTTCTCTCACAAAGGAATTTGAAATTAATTTGGATAATTAACAAAAATAAGAAGTTAATCAACTATGCTTTATATGAAATCCGCTTAATATGACGTATTTGTCACTTCCCTTCGATGTCATTATAAGCGGATTCTACTGTATAGGTACCTACTTGTTTTAAAATTTTGCTATGTTTTAATCACTGTTTTTCTATTAAGCTAACTTTAACCTTATATTAACGTTTTAGCTGATGATGTCTGCCCTTGCGAATCGGCACTACTTTGAAAACATCTCGTATATCACTCTGCTACTCAAAGTTGAAAGGCAGTAACTCTGTATGAGTCCCATACATAGATAACACATTTTAATTTTTATTGACAGAAGATCATCTTCCTCGCGTTGTCCCGGCATTTTGCCGGCTTACGGCTCATGGAAGCATGGGATCCGCTTGACAACTAATCCCAGGAATTGGCGTGGGCACTAGTTTTCACGAAAGCGACTGCCATCTGACCTTCCAACCCAGAGGGTAAACTAGGCCCTTGTTGGGATTAGTCCGGTTTCCTCACGATGTTTTCCTTCGCCGAAAAGCGACTGGTAAATAACAATTGATATTTGGTATTGACAGAACAAGATAGGAGTTTTTTTTTCAAAGTAGCGCCGAAATATAATCTAGTTAGTGATTTTTTCATGACCTTTGCCCTAAATTTAAGCGTGTAAAAATTCAATATAAATACTACAAATTTTGCGTTAGCCCCACAGAACAAGTTAGAATGGCGATGCGAACAGGGTACGTGTCGCCGCCGGTTTTGAGCAAACGCTCGCATGCTACTCGCCCGCGCTGACCGAAAAACGAAGTAAACATGCCTTTTGCGCCACAATAACGTTCAGATTAAGAAGCCAGACATCAAATCTGTCTAAAGGAGGTGTATCCATTCACCACGCACACAAGTTTTTACTACCGTTGCGCGAGTAAAGACCCTTGTAATTACTAGCGACCCCTGGGAATCGCCCGTGGAACATAATTATACCTGTTTGGATTTCATATTCAATGCTTATTACAAAGTCATTAAGAAAATTCAACATAAATACTTGGTATTTTTAATGATACACCTAGAAGAATATTATGCATATTTTTAGCAGCGGGGGAATTAATAACATATTTGGGCCATTTTATTTAAAGTTGTCCCCTACACTTTTTTTTTAATTTGTGAATTTCTATGTTATTTCTACTCAGAATCACGAGCTCTTTCTATCATAATAGGAGAAAAAAAGTGTCCCAAGGTTTTTTTTTGTTCCGTTACCATTTTTTCATAGACTTTGTATGGCGGTTTCGGAATGGAAAGATCGAAAAATGTATGGAAATCTTGGGGCACTTTTTTTCTCCTATTAGGATCAAAAGAGCTCATGATTCTGAGTAGAAATAACATAAAAAATCCCAATTTTGGAAAAACAGGTAAGGAAACAATTTTAAATATTTATTTATTTATTTTTTATTTAAAAAAAAATATCATAAAATCTATTATTAGATATTATGTAAATATTGTTCAACTGTAGGTATATATTATTTTGTCCATGGCAGATAACAAATACAAACCTTAATTTTTTTATGGTATGTAAAGGATACAAACAAGTATTTAATTTTACCTGTTATTTAATTTTACGTCGGCTAATAGTTTCCAGCAAACCAGATACTGTCCCACAGATTGTATTTTGTCTTGTAAGAATTTGATATGTTTTCTGAAAGAGCTACGTATTTGTATGATTCCATATAAATTGTATTACACCTTATGTGTATAATTGCATGAATTCTATAGTAATTTAAATTGTATTTTTTTTTTACTTTGTTTCTCGTAATGCATGTTAATTATAAGATGTATTTTTTTTTTTTGAAAAGATGTGTCCCGCCGAGTTTGTTGCCGGTCCCATATTGGGATACCCTCCTCCAATTGAGGGGGGACTTAAATCTTCTCGGGGCAGAGGTGTAGGGTTGGAGCCGGTTAGCTTTATTTGACGTTCATAAGCGCATTGTAATTATGCCTACTTGAATAAACTATCTTTTATCTTAATTTAATTATCGCGATACGTGTTCAAACGTTCATTTGTTTTGGTTACCCATTTACCAATTAACTTCGTGTTTGCGTTCGCTATTTTGATAGGCGAAGAAAAGGGCATCGTTGTAATGAGAGGTTATATGGGGCATTATCTATGAAAAGGGACCTTATTGTCGATGGCGCTTACGCCGCACAGCGTCGCGCGGCATTGTATTTATATCGGAGCATCGTAAATAATGGCGTAACCGCCATCGACAATAAGGTACCTTTTCATAGATAACGTCACATATTTAGTTTAACTACAAAACTCTATAATAACCATATTACACTACCTAATCAAATTCAACATAACACTAAAATAAGACCCGTGTCGCCGTAGCCTGGGTGGCCGGTTCGATTCCAGCCCTGGGCACTGGAGGCCTTGGTCACTTTTTCGTTAACTGTACTTATTGATCGGATTCTCCCTTATAGGCCTGAGTGGACGCTCGATTTGGATGTGCAGCGGGGCGGGGCGTGCGGCGTGCATGTTAAACAAATGCAAGCGTATAGGAGCGGCCTTAGTGCACGCTGCTCAAATTACTTGTGAGCCCGACGCCACGCTGCACGCCCCGCCGAACGCTCCGCTCCAAGCGTCCACTCAGGCCTTACACTTAGTCTCGCTGTGCCGACACTAATAACCGTGTATCGGCATTTTATGACTCGATTGAGCAATAAATAAGGAAACGGACACTGTTATACGCTGAGCGTAATTGGCACTCGCGGGGATTCAAGCTTTACGACCTTTTGGTTAACAGGAGTTACGGTAATTTGTATTGGTTTACCATAAAAAACTATTTTTTTTTTTTTTCAAAATAATAATAAATCAAAATACCTACACAAAATATTTTCTGACGCTCTGTCGGTTTGGTCAGGGTTAGGTATTTATTCTAGAAAGAAAGAAAATACATTTATTTAACGCCACAACATATTACATTAAAGAAAAAAACTAAAAAAAGACGTGCAGACGTTTGACGTGAAAATAGGTATAACATTAGCATACTAAAAAAAAACCGGCTAAGTGCGAGTCGGACTCGCGCACGAAGGGTTCCGTACCATTATCTTTAAAAACCGCAAAAAAATCACGTTTGTTGTATGGGAGCCCCCTTAAATATTAATTTTATTCTGTTTTTTAGTATTTGTTGTTATAGCGGCAATAAAAATACATCATCTGTGAAAATTTCAACTGTCTAGCTATCACGGTTCATGAGGTACAGCCTGGTGACCGACGGACGGACGGACAGCGAAGTCTTAGTAACAGGTTCCCGTTTTCACTCTTCGGGTACGGAACCCTAATTAAAAAAATTAAAAAGTTTCTATTTCATGATTCGTTATCGTGATTTACTGTACCTAATATATGTTTAAAAAATGTACCTATACAATAAACTTTTTTCATTTCTCATTTCGTACTATTTTCCATAGTAGACTTAATGAGAGTAACTTATGTGAGCGCACACAATAGGTTTCAGAAACGAAAGTTTTTATTCGCCAACAAACTGTACTGCAGTTTGGCGAAATTTCAAAGTTGTAAATTTGTGTATTGTGTATGTTAGAACTAAATAAAAAGCAACAACGGTTGCACTCCGGGAGTGCCGATAGAAGTGAAAACTCACCTCACTATGTTACCGACGCCCGGCAACACGATACATACGTTTAGCGGAGGTATTCTATTTATTTATTATATATTATTATCATTCTCAAATAAGATCACACTTTTTCATTGACATGTTTATTTACATACTGCCGTCAAAATATTTCAACATAGGTAAAGAGTCTTGAAAAGGAGTCCGCAACATAAATGTCAAATAATAAAAAGGCCGTAGAATTTTTCTACATACAAAATATAAAAGACAACACAGAAGGACAACAAGACGCAAAAAATGTTGTGAATGTATGCTATAGTCTGTCCTTTTTAGGGTTCCGTACCCAAAGGGTAAAAATCGGGACCCTATTACTAAGACTTCGCTGTCCGTCCGAAAATAAAATAAATATTTAAGGGGGCTCCCATACAACAAACACGAATTTTTTGCTCTATTTTTTGTCGATGGTGCGGAACCCTCCGTGCGCGAGTCCGACTCGCACTAGGCCGGTGTTTTCGTTGAATCTGATCGATGTGTATATCTCTGATCCCAGTGAAAAAGGGTACACGTTTCGCGCAGCTTATGTGTAAAAGGGCATAAATGTTACGTGAGACTTACACTCTTTTACATCTGCGCTACCCGAGACTTGTACCCTTATTCACTAAGGCCACAGATTTTTGCATAAGGTTGTATGGGTCGACGGATTGACATAGGCTCCCTTTGAAACCGGAACACAAGGTTTTGGGAGGATATGCATAATTCCCTTTGGCAGGCAAAGCCAGGGTTAAAGTCAAAACTGTGCAAGATGTATATTTTGTTTACTTTAAGATTTAAAACATTGTTTTACGAAATCTGTCCAATATTCCGTGATAAATAGGTTATAATAAATAACTTTATGGGTAATTTTGGGACCAATTCTGAAATTGCAAAAAAGTATTTTGGCTGTCCATAGAAACAATTCACACTTGAACAATCGAAATGATTTAGAACGACCAATTTTTTGTCATGTCATCGGCTCTGTCTTCATAGTTCAGCAATTTACCTACCTTATAATTTGACGTGAGACATGTCAAATTATAAGGTAAATAGCTCACTCCCGCCGAGCTCTGATGATTAAGGGATGAAAAAAACCGGCCAAGTGCTAGTCGGACTCGCGCACGAAGGTTTCCGTAATATCAAGCAAAAAACGGCAAAAAAATCACGTTTGTTGTATGGGAGCCCCACTTAAATATTGATTTTATTCTGTTTTTAGTATTGGTTGTTATAGAGGCAACAGAAATACATAATCTGTGAAAATTTTAACTGTCTAGCTATCACGGTTCATGAGTTACACCCTGGTCACAGACAGACAGACGGACAGAGGAGTCTCAGTAATAGGGTCCCGTTTTTAGTTTTTTACCCTTCGGTTGCGGAACCCTAAAAAGTGGTTTAGTATCTATTTGTAAATAGATAGTAAATAGAGCTATAGAAGTCTGAAAATTATATACATTTGATTTCAAATTTCATACAATCCCCTAGATAAATCACATATCCCGACCGGACGTCTTATCAGCAGAACCAATCACCAATGAGCCGTATTTCACTACAGAACAAACGGGAATTAATATTTTATTTTCGATCTCGGCGTTGGTAGGGCAAGTTACATAGTTGCCAGTTGTAGAACAGTACGGTAAGGCTGGAACAGTGGCTCGGTAGAAAAAGACCGGGTACAGTACAGTGGCTCACTCAACCTAATTAAAACACGAGAGAAGCGATATTCGGGCGACTGAGCCACTGTTCGAGTTGAGCCACTGTTTCCGTCTTGACCCTACTTTAAGTTTGAGCACTGTGACTGTACTCGCTATGATTCATTGGAGATTGTACAATGCCTCTTATACAACTATTGATCGCTTTTATGAGTCTAAAGAGGTACATTACCAATCGAAAAATAGACTTTAAAAACTAATCGCTACTGTCTTAGTATCATTATAACCAAGATAAGATATATTTTATAATAATAAATATGTATGCTAGTTTTAAGGTATTTATCTGTGGGCCAATAGTTGCCTGAAAACTAAAGTTTTTTATTTCATTTCATTTCATTTAATTATCAGATTTTTGATCTTACGATTAAGTTAATTTATCATTATTTAATTATTCGTCAATTTATTTAATTGCCAGACAACTATAATTCTAACTTAAAATTACCTACGTAGGTATGCCACGTAAAGGGTTCATATTATAATAATTACAACAAGGGAGATACCAGGGCAAAATACCTACGTAAAGTGCCATTCTATGGAACTTGCTAACTATGTTAACAAAGGTCACTAGTAAATTGACATTTGGAGACAATTTTAATATGGCGGTTTGTGACACTTTAGATACCTATAGTTAAAGTTAGTACGCGTTTTCGTACCTGATCTATTTCTCTAAACATATTCCAAACGGGACGAGGGCGCTTCTACTGCGTTTTAATTATGGCGGAATTCTACCAGTGAACGGCACTGTGCGGCACAAGCATAGTCAGTACAAAAATGTACACTAGCGGTATCCCGTCTGTACAAATGTTTGCACTTACTGCTATCAATCTGTGTGCCACAACACAACATTTGATTTATTTGTCTATATTTTCCCAACTTTTGGCTGATACAACGGACTTTCAAATAATGTTGGTCAAACAATAGAACCGATATGTTGCGCAAAAACTCGGCTAAATTCATTTGAATTCTGAATTTGTGCCTTCTGAAATGATATTGATTTATTTGTACGATTGTTTCCATTACTCCGGGCTGTTTGAGTATAACAACTTCATTTGGAAACGTTAGACGAACTTTTTATATTAGAAATGATCCTAGGCTTGTTGATTAAATACATATTATATTCATATGTACAGTCGACGTCAAAGATATGTTTACATTTTTAGCCTTATTACAAAGGAGTAAGGTGCAAAAGTGTAAACATATCTTTGACGTCGACACAAAGCCAATGTTTTAAAATAACTCAACCCTTTTTCATAAATTACTTTGAAGCCAATATAAATGTTACCGTTTCAAAAATTTAAAGAGATATAAATTTAATTAAATCAGTAAAAAAGAAAAAGATAGATAATAATTTATTGCCACAACAAGGGTTTTCAAATACAATTATTTTTACACACTTAACCTAGACAATTATACAATATGAGCCTAAAATATATCTTTTTCTACTCCAGCACTTAAATGTGTCAATTAAATGACTGACAGTGATATCTAAAGCAATGTCATTTGAATGCTTTGTCTATAGGCTCATAAGATGACTGCTAGCAGTCATCTTATGAGTATAATACAACTGCTTTATTTTTTTTAAAGATACAAGTTCCGATCATCTTGATTGAAAGAGGTATGTTTTCATTTACAATAATAACTCTTTTTTTTTTAAATAATAACTCAATTTTTTTTGAATAATAACTCTTTTTTTTAATAATAACTCTTTTTTTTTTAATAATAACTCTTTTTTTTTTAATAATAACTCTTTTTTTTAATAATAACTTTTTTTTTTTTTTTTTTTTTTTTTTTTTTTTTTTTTTTTTTTTTTTTGCTGCAGCTGTCATAGAAAAAGTAATGTATGCAACAGCTCATAATTGGTTCTTAAAATTCTCGGGTCTTTTTTTACAAAACTCGACTACGTCTCGTTTTGTAACTTCGACCCTTGAATTTTAAGAACCCTTATTATATCACTGTTGCATAAACTACTATTAAAGTAAAGATTTAGCCGAAGAAAAAGCATGGGAAGAATGACAAAATATTTCCACAGAAGCGTTACTCGATCCCACACACACACACACAGAATCATAACCGCCCTTCGTAGTCAGAAACCTGGGTAGGATGTTTGGGCACGGGGGCTTGGTCAAACAAGTCAGTCATTCATACGGCTATTTTGTCTCAAAACAGAATCCCAAAAATACCCGCGAAAGTGCGGTCACTCGAGAAATCGATGCGGCGTTTCGGGCAAACAGAGGTGCTCGATGGCGTGAGTCTAACGATTGGGTTAGCCAGAGTTAGGACGTTTATAAAGTACATAATACATAAATGAGACTTCACTATATACTACATAGTATAAAACGTACTGCCGTATTCGAACTTCAAGATATTCACAAGAGACGACACGTACTAGATCCATTCTAGATACGTTATAGTTTAGATATCAACTAGTTCTCTTTTGCAGCGCAATTCGGGCAACCAATGTCACTTTTACGTTATATAGAGTTAGATATCTATTAGATGTGAATTGGATGTCTAAGTCATATCCTGTGGAAATCGTTCAAGAGTATCTCCAGAATCGCGCAAATGTCAAATTTGACAGGTTAGATCTTAAACATATCGTTATCGTATCTTGGTGATGTCTAAAAGATATCTAATAGATGTCTATTTCAAAATCCGAATCGGGCCCAAAGTCGCTTCCCGCTGTCTATCTGTATGTATGCTTTGATCTTTAAAACTACGCAACGGATTTTGATGCGGTTTTTTTAAATAAATAGAGTGATTCAAGAGGAAGGTTACTTGCCTAGATCGAGTAGAACGCTTGGACGTCTGTGACTGTTATCTCTATTTAAACATAAAAATATACCATTACTCATAGTAACGTCGTTCAAGTTAAATAAACATTCCTCTTGAATCACTCTATCTATTAAAAATCCAGCATCAAAATCCGTTGCGTAGTTTTAAAGACTAAGCATACATAATGACAGACAGCGGGAAGAGACTTTGTTTTATACTATGTAGTGCCAAATTGCAGTGGCCAAAAAAACGAGGGACTGCTGTACGACTTCCCGCATAATACGACATTTTACGCCGGTCCCTGCATGTTTAGGCCTGTTTTCATACATTTTTTCACGGTTAATACGACTCGCATCCCGCTTAATACGACATCTGTCCCGTTACGCACCATCTCACGGTGGTTCGGCTTGTATGGAGAGAGTGTCAAAAATCTATTTCTCCAAAAGTATCAAAGATATGTACAAAATAAAAATACGTATATATTTGTTGTTTTAGGGTCTAATAAAAAAACAGTAATAAGAAGTTTTACTTTGTATATAATATCATTAAAAAAAATCAAATGATAACAAAAAAAAAATGCAGAATACATACAATTTTAAAGCCTTATAAAAATACAATAAAAAAATATATTACAACGTATTCTTCAACAATATGATAAAACTAATACTTAATATTAATTATAATGTAAAAAACATATATTTAAAATTAAAACTTACATATTTACAGAGATACAAATATCGTACAAATTGTGCAACACAAAATTTTATCACGTCACGTCTCGGCCACCATAAAAAACTAATTTAGACTAATCAATACTTCAAAATAATCTAAAATGTTATTTAAACAGCCAATAAACTAAGTACATATTGTGACAACGATTATTTTTTCTTCTTAGGTGGTTTCCCAAGGCCCAATCATAGGGTCCGATAGGAGACGATTTAAAAGATCCGTATTCGTCTTGGTGCGTGACATCTTCCGAGTATTGTTAAGCTTGAACTGCTTAATATTTTTATTTGTGGACTCGGCAGCTTCTTCTGAAAGCTCTCTACTATTAGTAACATCACGTGGTTAATCACTGTAGCTCCATGAACGATTACTTTATGAACAGAAGCTGGCATATAGTACCATTCATATTCTTCTATACATTTCCGGGCCATTTCTAACGCATAATCATTGTATTTCACAGAATTTATTTTGTACCCGGAATTAATACACTTTAAAATTGTACCAAATCTATCAATAAGCTCTTTTTAATGCCTTTTTAACTTATTATCTAACACTAAAACACTTTCTGTTGACGAGGTCGTACCTAAATGTAAGTCTAACTTTTTTGTTTTCGTTTAATATGGATAATTTCGGAAGATTTACACTTTCTTTTTCACTCAGCCACTTGGAATGTTTTTTTCAACACGGTGCTTTTTTTTCGAAATACAGATTTCCATAAAACGGTAAGTCGTTGGCAAATATACTTGATAACTTCTCCAAATTGGCAGTATCTATGTTTTCTGCATCCGGCACCATGTATATTAGCTGTTATAACACTTGACGGCGTTTTTCTGCGTCTGAACCACTCGAAGACTGCCATAGTTCAAATATAAAACCCCTTGAAAAGGATCCGATGTACTGCATATCTGAAAAAATAAAACAACGTCAATAAACATAATCGTAAGGTTTGCGTAGCGTTGCTACACTTAGGCCTACGCAGGCGTAGAAGGCCTGTAACTAGACACTCTGCAAATTTCCGCAGAGAATGAGTTATGGCCGTTAGTCTAGACACATTTGACTTCTTAATTAAGAAAAAAATATCATTATTCATCATTAAGCACATAGTTAAAAGTTTGAGTAAATTACAATTTTGAATAATTTTTAAATAAAATAATGTCGTGGCGTAGACCCATCGTTGTATCTATATTTTTAATAAAAATGACAAATAAGTAATATAATATAAAACAACATACCTGATTCTTGAAGCTCCATTATTATTAATGGTCACTTTTATCACAAACTTCTAAAGATAGCCGCTAATGAGCGGTCACTTAATGAGTCACTGATAAGGGTGTGCGTGCAAACGAAAGTTGTGTTCACTTTAGAGTTTCCTTAAGGAATGAAAACAAATAGTTATGCGGGATCTATTTATAGTTAATTATAGTACATTTATGGGCCAATGACATGACGGCATTCTATATTTGAAAATGAAACCTGCATTTTTTTGAATTATGAATACTAGCCAGACCACCGTGCATCTTCACGTTTGTGTTTTTGACATAACCGTCGTATTGTTATGCAACCTTTTTTGGTTTTTTGTTTCGTCTAATATCTTTTGTCGGGTCCTTATCAGCGTGAGAATGTGATGCCATCTGCTTGACCGTTATGGAGCACGGAGTGCAAGCTATCGCTCCCAGATTTATTTGCAGTCAGGTACTCCACGACTTTCTAGTTGAGCTTATCGTTTGTGTTCCTAGATTATTTAACCGCGTGTGTACTTATACCCTCCTACACTATGATTTCATTTGCTCATTATCACCATTATTATAGTTTTATTTGTTCACGTTTAATACGATTTCCCATTTAAGACGCTTTTTTTGCTAGGTCCCTCCAGAATCGTCTTAAGCGGGTTCTACTGTATTCATATTTCTTAGAAACAGAGGTCCGAGGGTCCAACTCGGCCTATCTAAGCAAAAACAGTCAACACGTTTAGCGGTCGCAAAGTCAATAGACGGTTAGTTATGTGTTTGCACACGTGACGTCGAGATAATGCACACTTTGCCTACAAAGGACCGGGTATCGTTGGCCTTTTTGTATCAACTTTATTTATTTATGTGCTTTATTTATGATATTTTATGCTGAAAGAGACTCATGACGAAAATATTGACTGTTTAGGGTACAAAATACATGTAATCAGCGAAGGAAGTAGCGTCATTTTTAGGGTTCTGTACCCAAAAGGTAAAAACGGGACCCTATTACTTAGACTCCCCTGTCCGTCTGTCCGTCCGTCTGTCCGTCCGTCTGTCCGTTTGTCTGTCATCAGGCTGTAACTCATGAACCGTGATAGCTAGACAGTTACAATTTTCACAGATGACGTATTTATGTTGCCGCTATAACAACAAATACTAAACACAAAATAAAATAAATATTTAAGTGGGGCTCCCATACAACAAACGTGATTTTTTGCCGTTTTTTGCGTAATGGTACGGAACCCTTCGTGCGCGAGTCCGACTCGCACCTGGCCGGTTTTAGGCTCTAATAAGATTTCTATATTTATTCTAGTTCGTTCATGAAACGCTACCCTACCCCTACACGGTCCGATCAATACTCTTACCTAGGGTTTGCAATCCGGATCCGAAATGTATGGATCCGGATCTAGATCCGCGATCTGGATCCGCGGATTATCCCATACATTTCAGATCCATCGTGGAAACCCTACTCTTACCATAACGTTAAATAACCAATTTAATATACCAAAGTAAATCGTATCACAAGAATAAATATTTGTCGCCAATATAAGAATTCAATACGTCATTTAGCCATCGCACAAACAACAGTGGATGTTTATTTTGGCGAGTCTGGCTACTGGGTAAATATCTTAATGCTTTATTTGATTTGGTTGATTTCATATTATTTATTTTAGGGTTTGCATTACTACTTAAGCCTTTGGTAACCAAGCTCATAGAAAAACATTTTTAGGGTTCTGTAGTCAAAGGCGAAAACTATTTTTGATCATGATCTAAGCTTCGATCGCTAGGGAGCGTAGGGCCCATTTAGACGATGCGAGAACTCGCATGCGAGTTTCATTACATTACGGGTTTTGATCGGTCTGTTGAATTGGACGTAACCAACAGTCCGCAATGTAACTAAAATCGCATACGAGTTCGCGCGCTGTCTAAGTCAGCCCTAAGAGATTAGCACGTTGGCTACACGGCCTGGTCTGTCTCTGACCATTTCTTAACCACTCTTCTGACCTGCTTGTCCAGCAGTATGTACTTGCACCTCCTATACGAATCCCGTATAGGATTACGATATAGATCTAATATGTAATATAAGTAAAAATAAAAAAGTGCTTTATTGCACACTACAAAAAATACGAGTATGCCACCATAAGTGTAAGGCCTGAGTGGACACACGAGTCGGGCGTGCAGCAGGGCGGGGCGTGCGGCGTGCATGTTAAACAAATGCAAACGTATAGTAGCGGCCTTAGTGCACGCTGCTCAAATCACTTGCGAGCCCGACGCCACGCTGCACGCCCCGCCGAACGCTCCGCTTCGAGCGTCCACTCAGGCCTTACACTAAGACTTATTAGTATGAACAGGTATAAATATGTAAGTAGGTAACAATAGGCGGACTTATCGCTAAACAGCAACCTCTTCCAGACAATCTTCAGACTATTAATGTTATACTCAAGAAAAACATTCTCCCTGCTAACCTTGCTTGTAATGATATATTAGGTACCCGTTGCACTGTCAAAGTGATTGAGCAATCGCTAACGAACGCTCCATCAGTTATCGATACAAATAACAGACTTCAATTATAGTTCTTACGTCGTTGGAAAAGGGATGATTTTTCTACAGTCTGCTCATTTCGCTTAGTCTGCCTGAAAATAGGAAAGAGATTAAGTTGTAAGTACATAAGTTCTAAAGTTTGTACAAATAATAATACGAGTACCTACTCAGTACTAAGCTACTTATAGTTACGGATAAACTCATGTATTTTTAGCTTAGCGCCTGTGCACCGTCCCATTAACCCGGGGTTAACCGGTTTAACCGTTAACCCAGTGTCAAATTGTACTGATAACCATGATAACTCCAGGTTTAACCGGTTAACCCCGGGTTAGTGGGATGGGGCAAGTGGCGCTAACTGTCAAAGCAACTATTCAAATCCATTAATCATTATATTTCCAAAAGAGACATTCCTATTACGTCTAAACGAATCTAAAAATAAATATTCCCTTACAAAGACTGTGGTACGACTGTCAAAGGAGGATCAAGGAACAATAAAACTGGCCAAGTGCTAGTCGAACTCGCGCACGAAGAGTTCCGTACCATTAAGCAAAAAAATAATGTTTGTTGTATGGGAGCCCAAGTTAAATATTTATTTTATTCTGTTTTTAGTATTTGTTGTTATAGCGGCAACAGAAATACATTATCTGTGAAAATTTCAACTGTCTAACTATCACGGTTCATGAGATACAGCCTGGTGACA
Source organism: Cydia amplana (assembly GCF_948474715.1). NCBI lineage: Eukaryota > Metazoa > Arthropoda > Insecta > Lepidoptera > Tortricidae > Cydia > Cydia amplana. The sequence goes on along the minus strand of NC_086088.1, from coordinate 12,076,790 downwards.
GATAGACAGGCGGACAGAGAGTCTTAGTAATAGCGTCCCGTTTTTACCCTTTGGGTACGGAACCCTAAAAAGGGAACAGAAACGTAACAGAAGCATCAAACGGGAATGGAAAACAATACGCAAACGAAGCTACTCGGCCGCAGTGAACAGATTGGAACAGTAGTGCACAAACTGAGGAGGCCTAATTATTAAACTGAAAATGACATGCACAAATTGTGCCGGTGCCGGTACATGTACGAGCAAAATGCACGCACGAATGATATCAAAATGTTAGTTCGAAATGGCCTCCATGTCTTTGCAACAACTACATATGAAAGAAAGCAGGAGTTTATTTCGTGCACTTATTTAAGTACAGTCAAATAATTTAATTTCAGTAGGTACAATGTCACAGTGACAATCACTACATAGTATAAAACAATGTCAGTTCCCGCTGTCTGTCTGTATGTATGCTTAGATCTTTAAAACTACTTAAACTTTGTTTTTAATAGATAGAGTCATTTAAGAGGAAGGTTTATGTATAATTTGTTAACCCGTGCGAAGCCGGGGCGGGTTGCTAGTCAATATGTAGGTAAATCGCTATAGGGACCTCACTGTGACAAGGTACGAAATGGTACTGAAATTAAATTCCTTGCCCGTACTTACCTAGTTACAGCAGTTACGTTAGATATTGACAAAATGCGATGTACCGTGCGAGAAATAATAAAAATACTCTAACAATTCAATGACTTATTCTTTGTACAATTCATGCAAACCTGGGTAGTTCCGCTATAATACTCGCCAAAGGCAAACAGCGAAGCTAAGCCATATCAAAAACGCCAAAAGGAACTAGAAACAATAACTGAATGTAACTGGGCACAGTAAACATGTATAAAACAGTAAGTATACATCGGAAGCCCAAACGATATAACCTTGTTTAACTTTGTGTTACAGGCGGCAATTTGATTCGTCGGAATTATAATATAAGCGAAAGCCTCTTTTTAGCTCCTTTTACCGAACATAACTCCTCAAATTTACAATCTTGATACGGGTCCAAAATTACAATAATAGTAATACATAAGTCAATTATGTAGGTGTACCTGTATTTAAAGTGAAGTAAACTATGTAAGTAGGTACACGACTTAATTATGTAGGCACCGTACCGTGAGAGTGACAAACAGATCCGCACTAACAATGACTCACGCTGGAACGGTCCGAGTCCGGGCCGTGGCGTCCCACACTTCATTTTCTACAAAAAACATCACGTGATCACCATCACCAGTCATAGAGTCAGTTCGGCTCGCTGCACTGCATAAGATTACCTTTTCAGTGTGTAAATAATAATAAACGTATAACAATTTTATTATTGGCCGCGCCAAAAACTGCCAGTCAACAGTATTAACCAAACAACTACCATCTCAGCGACCTTGCCAGAGACCTCAAGAGAACGCCATTGTCCCCGATTCCGCGAATCTCGACAGATTTTCCTCTTAATCTACTCTTTATTAATTTTTACGACATCTGTGACCAGCGGCAATTAGTGATGTGATGTGTGGCGGGAATATTACCGTCCCTGCGAATATTTTGTAGGAATATACAACGTGGACCTCAATACATGTATAATGAATACAAACAATACTTACACAATGTAGAAAAACGAAATACAAATAAGGAGGCATAGCCAAGATGACAACGGCTACAGTGGCCAAAATCGACAAATAAAAGTCCAAAAATTGAATTTAGCACGGAGCAAGTACCAGGGCCTCATGAGTTACGAGAAGGTATCCAAGTATAAGTTAGCCAAAATTCATTCTCTAATATTCTCTTGGGTGGATCATATTCCTCCTAAAACGCACATCACTAAGTGTCACTGTCATTAAAGCGCAATTATTCATTGTATGTCATTGTATTCCCTGGTGTGCACTGTGTCCGGGCTACGTGTTTCGGCCGCGCACTGCCAATTTACAGGTATATTGTTTTGAAACAATATTCCGAGCTTTTAGGGTTCCTTCCTTCTGTAGCACCTTTAGTCCACGCATGACAACATTTACACACATATACACATACACACACTACACATATACATTTACACACCATACATACACACACACCATACATACATTTCCTACTTTTCGAACTTGTATCGTAATGTATTTAACTTAATGTGTAAAGTTTAATAAACAGGTTGAAAAAGATGGGACTGGTGGATTGTATGATTGATGAATAAAAGTGAGAATTTACCTTGAAATTCTGTATTTAATTATGTTTTATGTTGGTTTTTACAATGGATGAGAAAATTACATTTGACATGACTACCAAAAACCAACAATCTATGTGACAATTTCCTTTTTCTTAATAATTTCGAATTTGGATAACTTAAAATAAGAATGATAAACTCCAAAGATTATATTACCTGCAATAATATGTTACACAGTGAAGGCCGCAAAAATATCTGACACGATCTTATTTGTAGAGCCATAAGAGAATGTCAAACATTTTTGCGGACTTCGAAGAGTAACATATTATTGCAGGTGACTGTACTAATAATTAAAGTTGTTGTTGATTTTCTGTTTTACTTAGTGTCACTCGTGTATCAATTTTAGCACGAGTAATTAAACAGCAACTTTGCCCCCTTGTAAAAAAAACTATTTTGTTTAATGACCAAGGTACTGGTAATTACACTGCCAATACACTAGCACTGTTTTGCTATTCAAAAACGTACAAGTATTGATAATTTTTCGCACTGGAACTTTGAGGTAAGGATGACTGTATTTTTTTATACAATTTTTTTTCATGTTAGACGATCCTTTTGTGAAATTCTTAAATTTGTGTTAAATTGATTTGTATAATAATCCAATATTATTATGGAAATATAACATCAATAAATTGCTCTGATAATTAGCTTAAAATAATATTTATGTTAACGATTAATAAGTGCTTGTTGCTAGGCCTACATGAATAAACTATATTTTGAGTTTTGAGTTTTTAACTCACGCTAGACCGGGCCGTGCCCGGGCCGAGGCACCCGACATGTAATTATCTATGACGGCTGATCGGTGATCGGTGATCACGTGGTGCATTCTATAGAAAACGAAGCTCCGGAAGTTCCGGCCCGGCCCGGCCCGGTCTAGCGTGAGCGTGAGTCATCCTTACCAAGGCTCGGAACCGGTTTTTTCTTCATGCAAAAAATACCGGTATTATTTCGTTCTTTTTCGTTCTTTGGTTTACTATTTCATTTTTAATGGGACAATCTAATAATACGAAGGTGTTACCTAAATACATGATTCATGCCTACGTAAAGAGCTTAAAATAATTAAAAAATACTGGGCTATTTTGGGTTTTACAAAAAAACCGGTTCCGAGCCCTGATCCTTACTCGTACGGAACCTGTCACCTTAAATCCATTCCAGGTCCCAGCTTGTCTGTTTCAATGTTATTTGGGTCTAAATGCCGGGCATTTCTGTGTTTTATGAAGCGGCGTAGGGTTTTGCGAATTGTTTCCACGACAGAATTTAATATAATAGTCTGATCATATCAAAGAAATAAATTCAAGCGTAATTTTAATAAACACAAGTGGTTCATTTTTGAGAAAGGCTTGAAATTATCTAGAGGCCTAAGCTAACCTAAGCTAACTTTGAACCGATTTTAATATAACAAAGTCAAGATCATTATCAATGACATATTTTCACAGAGATTTGACATTAATGATGACATGACCACACTTTGTCACTGCAAATGTCATGCATATTTGGCTTGGTTCGACTCTAGTTTCAGTTTTGGGTTCCGTCGTCAAGGAAGATTCTGTCTGTCTGCCTGCATATACGTCCAAAGCTCAAAGGCCCTTACTAGAAAACTGTTACTAAACTTAATATTGGTCATATTATTTTTGCTGACAAAGTGGTAAAAGTAAAACCATTTTAAACTGCGCGCCCTTCAAACTACTGAAGCTAACATAAAACTGGTTTGAATCTAAAATACAATATTGAAAAAACCTCCCCTGATTTTCACGTGAAGGGAACGAAATGTACTGAACCTACTCCCAACGCTACCTCCCCCACATCAATAGTAAAAGACAAATTCTCGAACAAACTATCAATTTCAAACAATCATACAAAACAATACCATGCATGAAACCTACATCAAAAACTCCAGCTTGTATCTGAAGAGTTCACTGTTCAATTGTCAGATGGAAACGAATTGTGTTCTAACAATTTGATCTTATTTTGATACGACAGTGAATCGTGTTATCGGGCATCTCACGCGCACCAATAAGAGCGAGCGAAATGCCTTATGAGACGACTCCTGGGGGCCTAGCTAAGACGACACTCAATACATCGACAAACACCGTGGGAAAAGAAAAAATGTACCTATCGAGAAGAGGGATGAGAATGACAGATGCTACAAAAAGTCGTGATCGTGATCATTTCGATACATTATTTTAGAATAGTATAGAAAGAAAAACGTTTATTGCTAAAACCATCTACATAAAGCACCATATAAATTAAAAAAAGACGATCTTATACTCTATTTCACTTTCGATTGATGTTTTCTATCAACGATTATCACATTTGCTTCTGATTGGATTTTGTCAGAACCATCCAGAGTGCGTTGAGCCGCTAACGCTGATTGGTGCTTATGATAGAAGTCGTATCAAAATAAAATAAATACCATGTTACATTGTTTAGACATAACCGGCCTCTTGATTGAAATATATCATATTTTTATTCGCCAAGTGCTCTCTGTGTCCTTTGTTCAACTTTTTATTGAATACGTACTCTTGAAAGATTCCAATAGTTTGCTATCTTTATGATTTAGTGGATTCCACTGAAGTGCCTTTAAAGTTTGCAAACGACATAAGGCAATTTTAAAGTTTAAAACTGTTCTTGGAAATATAAAGCTAAAGAATGCTTTATTGTGTATGGGTTCGACATTACTCGCATCTCGCTGTTGCTTACTTAGCTTGGGAAAATATCAAATCAACATTATTAGGTATCAAAGTGAGGTGGCGTACAGGCACAGAATAAATAATAGTACTAAGTACAGAAGACTCACTCTCTAACAAAACGCGTTTGTTACGATCAGCACAGATACGGCCGCTAGGTGGCGACAGCGCCACGCGCGGCTTATGGCTTTCCCCAAAATTGGGGCCGAACGGATGTACTTTTAGCTACCTGTAGCAAAGCGACGAAATCACGCCTGGTGCAGGTTAACTTTCATTATTTTTGCAGTTTTTTGGGAGTATTTTGGAAAAATTTGGAAATTTGGAAAAATTTAGTCAATAGCATTTCATTTGGGCGAATAGAAAAACATGACGTCGAATTTTATTTGTTTTACATGAATTGTGTGAATAAATAGTAAATAGAATTCTTATTTTAGTCATTTTAGTATAATGTGTCCAGTTACTGGAAGATGGCCAGTAATAGAAAATTTACTCTATTAGTTGTAAATATTCCATGCCATCGAATAACAAAAATGGCAGTCATGTAGCAAATATTACAAAGTTCAATCAAATAGCCTCCATATTATGCATTGAAGAACGTATTAACCTAAAATTTTATTTTTAGCATTTAACAATTTCAAGAAAATCTAAAGGAAGTAAAGGAAAACTTGTTATTTCCTTACCACTTTCTTGAAGCCGTGCAAAAACCAAACTTCCAATAACATCAGCAAATTTTCAAACAAGTCAATTTACTTGAAATAAAATTTTCATAATATTGAAATTCCCCGAAGCGGTATTCTGATTTCACATTTGTTTATGTTTTGATATTGACACGATACGATGACTCGCGCTGATTGATGCGCGCGTAAACAACTGCGAGTCGCGTCATTAGGCATCTGGGGTTGAAGGCATGGGGTAATCTAGCCATGCCAAGCCAGGAGCTTGTGAAAGGCACTACTTTTTTACGGAAACCACCAAAGTGATACAAATACATAATACATAATTATTATAATAATCCTCTATGCTTCGTCTTCTAGATTAGAAATAAACACAACGTAGTTTCACGTAATGTATGACCTGAAACACTGAATTTTAGAGAATAGAATGAGAATAGTTATTTGTACAACAAGAGATCAAAGTTTGATATTTCTTCGAGTGCTTATTTTGAGTCCCGTGTAAGCGAAAGATTCTATACTAGATTCACGAGCGTAGCGAGTGAATCTAATTTAGAATCTTGAGCGTAGTAAGGGACTCAAAAGCGCACGAGATGTAAATAACTTTGATCTCGTGTAGTTCACAAAACTTTTCACCTCAGCAGTGAGAACATATTAGAGAACCCGAAAAATGTATTCCTTCTTCATCACTTACCTATTCACTCATGTTTTCTTAAGATATACCAACAATTCAGTTTTCACCTCAGCAGCTCGAACAAGGGTACTTTGCTACTTAAAAACAGTGAGCAAAATCGCATTTTGCTCACTGTTTTTAAGTAGCAAAGTACCCTTGTTCGAGCTGCTGAGGTGAAAAAAAAATTAAAAACGTATTGACATTATAGCACAGAATAACTAATAGTACTACCGTACAGAAAATTCACCCCTTCACAAAAGTCAGGTTTAGGTATAAAATTACACCTATATCGCCGCCTGCAAGCAAAATTGAAACTTATAACCGCGCACGAACCGTGAATCTCCTTTGCGCGCCGCAGTTTTATGACCAAGCTGTGAGTGTCGGCACGGGGTTATCACTTGACAAGTTTTTATACCTATGCCCACTGATTTATTGTTTTTAAGATAAATATGTAGGAATTACAAACGTTGATTATGTAAACATACATGTTTTATCCGAAAATAGCATGTCTGATTCTCGCGGAGTAAGTTTCGAAGCCATTGTGTATTTTCAATTTTGCGCGAGCGCCATGTGACACGACTATCGTGCACGCCGAGCGGCAGCCCACTGCTATACGCCTGTCTGATGGGCGCGCCGGCCAAATGTACCTAAACTGCGGAGTGACACCCCCCTGATTATAGTAACTCTCTGTCCTGTCTGTTACCTCTTCACGCTTAAACCGCTGAAGCGATTAAGTTGAAAATTTGTATAGAGATAGTTTGAGTCCCGAGGAAGGACTATGATTATTTTTATCCCAATGATCCCTTAAGGGATTGAAAAGGGAGTGGAAACTTTTATGGGGAATCAATAATCGCTGAACCGATTTACATGGGTAAGGAGATAGTTTGAGTTGAGACCCGAGGAATGACAGAGGATAGTTGTTAAATCATCATAATTTCAGGCAGAAGCAATTGATCTTAATAAGTAAAATCTGAATACCGCCCCGTTCAATAATGCCGCAAAGTTCCGACAAAAGTTTACATCTTCATAAAAACCGGAAAAACGGCAAGAATTTTCAATTGAGGTCTGTGGTATGCCGGAGACTATATTGATACGTCCGCTTATGAAAAATAAGTTAAAAATTCTTTATTTTAAAAACGAAGAAAGGATCAAGAAAATTCCTTCCGAGGGTTACAGACAAGTACAGTCAGGGAATTTGATTTTTGTACAGTCACATGCAATAATATGTTACTCTTCGAAGGCCTCAAAAATATGTGACACGCTCTTATGGCTCTACAAATAGGATCGTGTCAGGTATTTTTGCGGCCTTCGATGTGTAGCAGGTGACTGTACCATTTCGTATTTCGTACCTATATCCTTACCATTAAAGCACTGAATATCATAAATATATAACTAAACGTGATATAACGCCTTCTAGCTTAGGGCTTATTCTTGCACTAAACCTAGTTACCAGGCGCGTGACATTTTCTGATGCATCTACCGGCTTTGATCCATGTATATTCCGGTTTTAAACCGGTTTTCAACTCGGTTTTGAGGTTAAACCGGTTCTTTGAGGAATATTGCATCGTAAGCATGTTATTGTGATATGAATTTTAAAACATTGGGGATTCCACCTATAATTTGGTGGTGTGGTCGTCACCGTAGCCTCAAAGCCACCGTCTAATCTCCCCTTAGCTTCCTTAGACCCTTAGCCCGTGGCCCCCGTGGGGTCCAACCACCCTTAAGCTTATTAAGGAACTATCGAAAAGGTTAGTAGAGGTCTCCGGTGACCGCAGATCTGGCAGCTTCCTCGATCAAAGAATTAGTCTAGCGGTACAGCGAGGAAATGCTGCCAGCATCTACGACACCATGCCGCAGGCGCAGGGGGATATTTTTTTGTATTTTATCTTAAGTTTAGTATTATTTATTTTTAGATTTACCTGTAATTAATGCTTATTGCCCTTATCGGGTGGTTGACTGTCAGGTCAAATCAAGTTCTTTTTTTTTGTTTTCTCGAACTGTGGGAACGGTTAGATACTAGTGTATATGAAACGCACACACGACATCACGTTCAAATTAACTTCTCCTTCTACAAATGTAAATGTACTAGATAGTTATATTTAAACATTATATATATTTATACAGTCATCAACCCTATTGGACTTATGTGCTTATATTGTCTTTTTTCTTTTTCCTTATTTGTTTTATTTTGTTACTGTATGTTTTGCGACAATAAATGACTTTTTATTTATTTATTTAATATTTCGAAAAGCAAAAAGTGACATCCCAAAACCTGCTGAATATTAATTCACAAACGCTGAATATTAATTAACACATTCAGTGCCAGCGCGACCTACGCTCTCGAACGTAGCCGATAACATGTGAAAACCCGTATGTAGCGAAAAGCGCCTACGAACAGAGAACACACCTAGTGGATCGCTGGCAGTGAATGTGTTAACACACGTCTAATAATAACCAATAAGACATTTAAACCGCTTTCCGGCTGACGCTGCGTTTTGGCGACGTTTCGCCGGCGTTTTGGCGGCGTGCCAGCGGCCCTACTGAATGTTATTGCCTCTCAATAAATTGCTATGCATTAATGCAATGGGTTTTAGATTTAATTGGACTGTTTCTTTATTTACTGTTGAAACTTGATGCTTTTCAGATACCTACCTAGATAGATAAGTTACACTTATATTCTGGAAAACAAGTTTGTCAGTAGAAAAAGGTGCGAAATTCACATTTTTTATGGGACGATAACCCTTCGCGCCTACATTTTTTAAATTTGCCGCTCTTTTCTACAGACGAAAATTGCTGAACAGAGTACATATATAATATATAAGAGTCCGTCACTCATATTATCTAGATATTGACAGGCGGCACCCTCGTCAAGGCTGTACAGCAGTAATGCAGTTGTCATGCAAATGTCACCTTTCGATTCACGTAGTTTAGTAAAACGTAACCAATAAGTTAAATACGTGTTGATCATGAGGGAGAGCAAAATGGGTGCATTTCATCAAAAAGAATTACTCGTATACCTACCTATATTCAAATAACCATTTCATTTGGTCATACCGATTGACTACTTAATCACCGACCATGGATCTTATTGATTTTTAGAAAGCCATCTTCATAAAATCCAATTAGTGTTACCCCTATTTCTGTTTACCTATAATATAACAATTATAATGCAATTACAAATATATTTCACCTCCATTAATCGCTCTGAATAGGCCTTTATATTCTAATATTAGATGTGAGGTTTCACACAATACTGCTTGAATACTGCATGGCCATGTATTCCAGAAGGGTAAGCCAGTGCGGGTGAGCCAAATTTTTTAACCAAGTAACCATCGTGCCAATCTCTTAGTGTAAGGCCTGAGGCCGCTCGAGTTGGGCGTGCAGCGGGGCGGGGCGTGCGGCGTGCATGTTAAACAAATGCAAGCGTATAGGAGCGGCCTTAGTACGCGCCGCTCAAATTACTTGTGAGCCCGACGCCACGCTGCACGCCCCGCCGAACGCTCCGCTTCGAGCGTCCACTCAGGCCTTAGACTAAGGTGTACGCTCCGTAACGCAGCTGTCACTGTCGGATTAATATGGAAGTGTGATAGAGAGACACAAAGCGATTCGATGGCTAAGCGCAAGCTATCGTCACCTTGGCTAGGCCGCCAGCCCGCTTAGCACGGTCTCATTTTTATCGCTGCCACTATGCCTGTCACGTTTTAACAAGTAAGTATGTAAGTGCAAAAGTGACGGACATAGTGACAGGCGATGTAGGGTGACTGATATAGTTATAGGCCACTACATAGTAATTGGCCATTCCTAACAAAAGAAACAATAAGCCAATAGAAGTCTTATTGTTAGGAGTGGCCGATTACTGTAGCAGTCAGCCTAGGTATAATCGAATTCATAGACGAAGTGTCAAAAAAAACTTATTAAATGCCTCTAACCTACTTAAACTATTTATATGTAGGTATAATACAGTCGGCGCAAAAGCTCCGCTGAGTAAATAGTAAAAAAAAAACAACGAGTTGCACTCAGGGAGTGCCGGCAGAAGTGAAAACTCAATGACTAGTGCAAAATGCACTATGTATAATTGAGTTTAACGCCATCTAGCGTTAGCGTTAATTAATAGAAACTCCTAAGCACATCACTGTTAGTACTCGAGTTATATTATTACCAGTTAGAGCGAAACTCACTAGATGGCATTTAAATCAATAAAGAAAAACTCAATGACATTACATGTAACAGTTTTTCATGTAATGTCATTGAGTTTTTCTTTATTGATTTAAATGCCATCTAAATGAGTGGCCATCTAAATCTTACGGTCACGTGATCGCCTTACGCTGGCTCGAGTTTATCATTTTTTCCCCACCTCAAAAACTGCCCAGCGCCGCTAAAGAAGTTTTCACTTCAAAAATCGCGTAAAGACTAAAGCACGCAATAGCCACAAAATCTTCTCTTCCTTAGGTCTGCAACAGTTTTAAATTTATACTAAATTAATGTATAGGAATAATGTTCCATTAATAATTTATTTCAGTCAGCATTAGACTATGATTCGCACTTATTCGGCGATCGGAATCGCCTGAACTGTTCATGCAGGGTTCACCATATTTGCTTACTTGTTCATTGTATTGTCTGAAAGCCAAAGGAGACCACCAAAAACATGCATTCAACACCGACCTTATCCCGACAACTTAAAGCCCAAAATTTATATTTTCGGCGCTATGCTTTTCGTGGTTTCATCCCTGAACATAACGTTGTAATATAAAGCTTACGTTATTGGGATAGAGTTGGTTTTTATATGACGTATTGTAGGGTACAGGTGAGATTGACTGGTATGGATGAATGGAAATTGACAGGGCATTGTGCCTAGTGTAATAATGGTTTAGACAACACATCTAAATAATTCACACACAATAGGGTGACTAAGTTGTGTCGTGTGTGTGTGTGAGACTTGAATTGTTCTACAAGTGAGCAAAATTGTTGTTTAACCCCTCTCGTATTTAATATTGATACCCGAGCAAGCGAAAGATTCCAAAATTGAACCACGGGAGTTAAACAAAAATCCCTTTATAAGGAGCTTGGTAAGCGGTCCTTAACCAACACGAACAACAACAAATGCAACAAGCAACAGGGGAGTCTCGCGCAAAGGATTGCCACCGCTATATAGCGCGGGAATGCTGCCTGCGTGATGGGCACCTTGCCGAGGGGCCTAGGCTTAGAAGGTAGGTTTTAGGGATTTTTATTTATTTTTTGCTAGGTTTAGTTTTATTTATTTTATTTTATAAGTTACTTAAGTATTAAGTTTGTATTATTTATTAATAACTTTTTGGTTTAATAAAGAAAACCCCTTGTAAAACAATAGTACATTGTGCAACATGGGGCGTAAGTTAAATATTGCAAACGAGAGTTAGTTAAATCGCGACGGCTTGCCGGAGCCATTTATAGACTCGAGTTTGCAATATTATTACGCCCCGAGTTACACACAATGTTTTTCATCACACTAGAGATACAAAAATGAAGTATAAAGACAAAAAACTGTTAATTATGGTACTAGAAACTTCATTACTCCCTAAGGAAAACGCTTTTTCTATTACTCCCGCTAAGCCTGCGTGCAATTTCACATTTACTGAGCGAGTGTGATGAAAATAACTATTGATATTTATATGCGATTATACGCACAACATATATGATATGTATACCTATGTGCCAATGTTTAAGTTGTTTAGAGCAGTCAGACGCTGTTTTTGAAAATAATATGTTGGCAAGAAAAAGTTAGACTCAAGCAATTAAGTTCCTACCTACTTTAAATGTTCGTTCATTTTAATTTTATTACATATTTTAAAGGATACATTTAGTTCTCCACCACATCAAAGGTCAAATGTGGACAAAAAGCTACAATGTAAAATGACAAATTTGGAATTCAATGTAATTCAGCACAAGTTGGAAAATACTTTAGAGTAAAATCGTCCTTGTTGTTCGAAATTGGTTCAAACTTGTAGTGATGGTATTATGTGGGAATGTTCCGGACTTTTTTGTCCACATCTGAGCAAAAGTTTCCTATGTTTCACTCCTGTAAGTCCTTTATAAGCGAAGAACTAACTTGTAACAGCTTGGACCTTGTGCTATGCATGGAAAATGGGCGATATGACTAAGCTTCGTAATAGTACTTATTATGTTCGATGAAATTTAACTCATTTTCATTTGGCACACAGGTACATTTGTGTTGTTTCATTCAACTTTCAAACAAATCAAATAACTCACAATTTCCTACACTGTAGGTCCAATTTTCACTGGCTAATTCTCAAATATAGCTGGGATAACAGGGGAAAGGGGAACATTCCCGACAAAGGGAATGTATTAATACATCACTATTCCCGGCGCTTCGCCAAGCACGCCAAACTCGTAAAATTTGAATAAAACACTTCGGCGTTTAGTTTACGATTTGATGTTCTTTTGTTATGATCGCTTATTGAAAATAAAAATATGTTAACAAAAACGCTTATCGGGCAAAGTGCAAATTAAACTGTAGTAAGTAAACTATCATGAAAGGTCTAGCCAAGGTGACGATCGCTTGCGCTTCGCCATCGAATCGCTTTGTATCTCTCTACATTTCCATATTAGTGCGACAGTGACAGTTGCGTTTCGTTCGCTACGTAGCGTTAGCGATTGGCATGTTTACGGGGACTATTTACACTGATTAGTGTTAAGTGTGGGTTTTGACTCACTAAACGCAAGTAGAAAATGTATGAACTGGCACTACACTAAGCAATGTGTAAACATGTCCTTATATGCGATCCCACTGATAAGTTGATTCGAACCACGATCCCAGTTTGGAAGACGCTCGCTTTAAGCTGCCTTTCCACTAAGGTGGAGATGAGAAGAGATCTGCAGCAATCAACCAAAAGCTTTGCCGTAATCAGATAAAAAAAGATAGTAATAAAAACCCTTGTATTTACGAACTAGTATCTTTCTACAGTATTGTTTTCCCAATGAAAATCTCTTGAATAAAACAATCTCCAACTGTTAACAAATACTTATAAACTGCAAAAACTACTAAAGTACTTAAGCAGCTAAAAGCCGCTTAAAACGACGCTAAATTTCTTATAAAACCAACGATTCACCTATAAAACCTCCCTCGGCATTATTTACACTTGAAATTCCCAAAAACGACGGTAAATTTGGCAAAAGAAATATCAAGAAATGTAAATACATTCTTCTGTATGGGAAAGAAATCGAATTAAAGGAATTCCACCAAATGGATGATTCGAAGAAATATACTTAAAGAAGGTTCGCGAAAACATTTTCGGCTACTTATTTTATTGGATATAAATGTACTTTGAGGATAAAAGGAGAATCGTATCGTAATTAAATTATTAGATTCTTGTGGGGTTTTAAATAGGTTTATTTTATACGATAATGTTTTATGATATTTGTAGGGAGACATGGAAGTCTCTAAATTTATTGAGAGTATTTATTTTGGTGTATTTTTTTTAATTACGGATTTACCAGACTTACGATGACACCTTTCCAACTTTCAGATATTTAGTCGAGCGTTTCAGATTGAAGACTTGTAGATAAGATTTTGTAAAGTATAGATACCTATGTCAAATATATATTTACTCTTTTAAATAATCTTTGACATCGACTGCATTATACTTGGTATATAGTTAAGTCTATTTACACATTGGTTAGTGTTTGTGTTTAGTGCTAGTTCATAAATTTGCACCACTAAACGCAAGTAGAACTTAACACTAATAAATGTGTAAACAGGCCCTTAGACGTAAACACACCTTACTCGTACCTATGTGTTTTACGGACGATGCAAGATTAAAAGAAATATGTCAAAAACGTTTTCAACCTTTTCTATATCTACTGACCGCGT